>NC_080417.1:4847439-5472439 GCF_029873635.1 Malania oleifera
TATGCTGCCTGGATATTTTGCCATTTCCCAGGTTGTTGGGATCGAACAATCTCCTCTGATTGTGCTGTAGTGGTCGTCTCTGCCACCTCTGACATTCTTCCCGAACAATGATCTCTTGGTGATTAAGGCCGATCACTCGAAACAGAAAAAAAATTTTCAGCAATGAAGGCTGAACAGAAAAGTAACGGAAACCACCAACAATGAAGGCTGGAAATGGTAGAAATAAGAACAGAAACTGCTCTAAGAAATTTCAGCAATGAAGCAACAGAAAAAGTGCAAAAATACTCTGTTTTTGAACTAAAAATCAGGGTAAAGCAGCAAAGGCGCAGCAGTAGGCTCTGATACCATGTCAGTTTTTTGGTCTGAATATCCCTTCCATAGGGTTTGCTTTCACTATATAGAAGAAATTTACATAGTGGGTGCCATATTTAGAGGCAGATTTCCAGCACCTAAATGCTGCCAGAATTTCAGGAACATGCTGCCAGAATTTCAGGCACATGTTCAGTGTCAGCATGCTGCCTGATTTGCAGCATTATTTATAGCTGTTTTATACAATATAAATATAAACTAAACTAAGCTATTTACATCATAGAATACAAGTCATTAAACATGTTTTCCCACACTATCATCTACTACCCTTCCTAAATCTGTTTCGGAAGCCTTAGCCCATTCTTGGTGGAGGGATGCTATGATTGAAGAGATGAACGTTTTACGTGACAATGGTACTTGGGACTTGGTACCCATTCCTCCTAACAATCCTGTGATTGGTTGTCTCTGAGTTTACACTATGAAAGTGAACCTTGATGGTTCTGTGGGTCGTCTGAAGGCCCATCTTGTTGCTAAAGGATACACTCAGGTGTATGGTCTGGATTATTCTGATACTTTTTCTCTGGTTGCTAAATTTACATCAGTATGTCTATTCATCTCCTTGGCTACTACTTGTCACTGGCCTTTGCATCAGCTAGGTGTGAAAAATGCCTTCTTGCATGGTGCCTTGAGGAGGAGGTTTATATGGAGCAACCACCTGGGTTTGTTGCTCAAGGGGAGTCAGGCTTAGTGTGTTGGCTCCAGAAGGCTTTATATGGTTTAAAACAGTCTCCTAGTGCGTGGTTTGATCATTTCAGTGGTGTAGTACTTGAGTTTGGTCTTCTACAGTGTGTTGTGGATCATTCCGTGATTTATCGTCATACTTCATGAAGTAGGATCCTTCTTGCTGTTTATGTGGATGATATTGTTATTACAAGTGATGATGATAAAGGTATTTGGAGTCTCAAAACATTTTCTACAGATTAAGTTTCAGATCAAGATTTGGAACAGTTGAAATACTTCTTAGGTATAGAAGTATCTAGATCTCATATCGAAACTATTGTGTCACAGAGGAAGTATGTTCTTGATATGTGTGATGAAACTGGCTTGTTAGGATCTAAACCGGTTGATACACCCATAGATCCTAACAACAAGTTCATGCCAGATATGGGCAATTTGCTACCTAATCTTGGATAATAACGGAGACATATTGGAAAGTTGAATTGTCTCACAGTTACTCAGCGAGATATATCTTTTGCAATAAGTGTTGTGAGTCAATTTCTAGATTCTCCAAGGACAAGTCATTGGGATGCAGTAATTCACACCTTGAGATATTTCAGAGGTGCACCTAGGAAAGGTCTTTTATATCGTGATCAATGTCACACTTATATCCATGGATATATAGATGTAAATTGGGTTGGATCGCCTTCCGATCGAAGATCCACCACCAAGTACTATATCTTGGTTGGTGGTAATTTGGTTTCTTGGAAGAGTAAGAAATAAACTGGGTGGCAAGGTCAAGTGCTAAATCATAATATAAATCTATGGCTCACACTGCTTGTGAACTTGTTTGGTTGAAGAACATGTTGGAAGAATTGAATTTTTCGCATTCTCAACCTATGAAGTTGATGTGTGATAACCAAGTTGCTCTCAATATTGCCTCCAACCTGGTCTTTCATAAGCATACGAAGCACATTGAAGTTGATTACCACTTTGTTCGAGAGAAACTTGTGCAGAAGCTCATAACAACCGCTTGTGTAAATTCAGACATGCAGCTTGTTGATTTGTTTACCAAAGCATTGGGGGGTGCTCGTGTTAAATTCATTTGTAACAAGCTAGGAGCGGATGACATTTATGCTTCATCTTGAGGGGGAGTGTTACAGGTTATATGTCTTTTAGTATTATCATTATTGAGTGTGTTAGTACATTAATTAGTGAGAGTTAGTAAGGGTATTATTGTTATTAGAATGTATTTAATTCGTATTATAAATAGAGGAAAAGACCTATCTTCAAATTAGGTCATTCATTTTAATTAAATCTTAACAAAAACCAATAGTCAAATCTGTGTCACCGGAATCGGGTCTAGAGATACTGTTATGCGAGAGAAAATACTAGCACCCCTTACACACACGTCCCATGAAAGGTATCCAATTAGTAAGATTAACTCCAAATTCAAATGACCAAGACTTTGTTTCCTCCTTTTCCTTACTCACCATTTTTATTTTTTTATATAAATATATATATTGGATAGCCTTGCATAAACAGAGATCGCCCTCACCTCAAGAGTCCAAAAGCAATCATAAACAAAGCTCTCAAATCTGTCGTTGGATTGGTTACAGATAATGGCAATGGACAATATATAAAAAGCAAGTAAATTGAAAATAAAATCGCATGCAAAATCAAATAGTCTAACATAGTTACTAGTGAACTCAAGGAGATTCCACCAGACTAACTACCCCCTTAGAGTATAAAGTGAGGTCCATATATCACAAAGAAGATGTATCATATCATAAGGGGCCCATGCACATGCATGCACGGGTAAAATAGAAAAGCATGCAAAATAACCATACATAATCAACAATCAATCATGTAAAAAGGATCAATAAAATATCAAAATGTATTGAAAAAATGGTCAAAAATGATCAAGGAATTTTCTAGAATTTTTATTGAATTTTTCTAGATTTTTCTAATATTTTATTTTATTTTTAAAGATTTATGACAAAATTTCTCTATTTTTTATTTTTTATTTTTATTCTATGATTTTCCTAACTCCCAAATTTTATGAATTTTTTGGAATTCTTCCTATACTTTTTGGTATTTTAAAATTATTTTTATGCATTTTTTATGGATTTTAAAATGATTTAAAAATAGAATTTCAAATTTATTACAAAACAAAAAGTGCCAACTCAAAAGGGCTCCACGACATGGATGATGTTAGCATGACGTCACTTGAAAATGTCACCCTAAAGTCAGCTGAGGGCATGAAAGAATCAGGAGCTAAGATGCGGCCTCTCTTGATGGAGCCGCATGTTAGTCACCCATGCTTACAAGATTAAAGGGCCCAATTGTGACACTTGTCCATGATCGAATCGTTGGATTTCGAGAATCCAGATCAGACACATGCCACCAGGCATATGTCTCAAGATCAACGGTTTGGAAGAAGGCCACTTGGTAGAAATCCAGCGGCCACATGTTTAATAGTCCAAATCAACCCCACGCAGACAAGATCCATGGACGGTGTCTTGAAGGTCCAGATTGGGACACACTTTCTTTAATCCTACAAGACACGTTAACATCGGCTAACTCATGTAGGAGAAATGCTTAAGATCCAAGGGACATATGGCATATGATCCAACAGGTGTGATTTTTATTATTATTATTATTATTAAGAATTACTTTTTTATTTTTTAAAGAGGACACGTGGCCTTGATGATTGGAGGACTGGTTCTAGTCAATGACAAGCCAAGCCTGTCAATAGCTTTAAAGCTTAAAACTAGACGCCAACCATGGATTCTTCATTTTCATCTCCTAGTTTCCTCCCCTCTTAAAACCTAATATTGCCTCACACAACTTACATGGATTCCATTTGCAAAGCTAACCTCTGTGCTACTAATGTCACATTTCATTGTGAGGTCTTAAGTACCTAAAGCTCTATCTCTCTCTTTCTCTCTCTGTGCTAGGTTATGGTCTCTGACTCTCTACTAGATGGGTGTGTGCATGTGTAGATACATATAGAATAGTTCTACACTGCAATTATATATGCCTATACAAGGCATAAACTATCATTTTTGCCTAAATTCGTGAAAGTTTAGAATGCCAATCAAGTACATGAATGAAGCCAAGATTTTATGGTTGGAGAGACCGAAATAAAATACATAATAAAAGTATTTAGAAATCAAATAAAATTTTAAAAACTTTTATTTATTGTATAGATTCTTTTTTGTTACTATACAAATAGATGGAACAAGCTAAATATATTAGGGAAAATTTTTAAAACAACATGAAGACAATTTTTTTTTTGTTTTTGTTTTGTGTTGTCAACAAATAGATGTCGTCAATATATATACTTCCTATGCCCCATTATCTTCATCCCTAATCAAGCACTCCCTTTTGGCCCTCCTAATTCCTGTTTCACAGCTTTTCCAAGTATAAGATATCACAATCTCAAAAGTCTGAACAGTATTACATTAAGCAATTCTCTTCTACAGCACTCACATTAGCACACATACCAATTATGAAATAGCCAAATTACTAAAAATGCTTGAACTTTTAGTATTGGTAGATACTGCCATAATAATTAGCAAATTATAAATATAAACGCAACCATAACTATTATGTCATGAATTAAATTATTGACCGTTTTGTACCATTGAAGACAAGGGAACCCTCTTAATCAATATTGGTTTTTAAAAGCCCAAAATTCCCTCTCATTTATATTAAACAAAAAGGCAGCAAGAGTATGATAGTAAAGATAAAAATACAGCTACCCTTTCAAATTAAAAATAGGGAGTTAGGGAGCTATGGAACACACAAAAAGCAAGCCGATTACTTGTACTAGAAAATCTATTCGTAAATTTATGCAGTCTTTTGTGGTATGAAGATGGCAAATTATCCACCATCTGCCACAAATTATCTTATCCAAATCATTATTAATCTGTCATTTAAATTAATCAAATATGGATTATGACTTTCTTATTTGATAACTACCTAATCCACCGTAAGAAATCCAATCTATTTACTTTGTCAGGTTAGTATTGAACCTATCTGTATAAGCTTTCCGCCTCCCCTAAGACAAGTTCAAATTGCCGCCCTACACTCTTTTTTCTTCCTTGCATAGTCACCACTAACTTTGAGTGTCAAGAAAGGTCCCCCAATGGCAACTTGGGGCCTCTCCAGATGTGTTTCTTTTGTTGTGCATGGATGGCTTGTTGGCATGGCAATTAGATTTACATGACAACTATTTGTCACCCACAACGGGGCTCGGCAAAATTGTGCAACCTCAACTCTAAACCATCGGTGCCGCTGCCACGTGCAAATCTAGAAAGCTGCCCAATTAGAGGGTGCAAATCCAGAAATCTGCCTTCTTAGAGGATGCAAAGCCACCTCCATAAAGGAGGTCACATACGAAAAGAGCAACGGCACCCTCTGGACAGCCCCTCAACCCCAAAACATGATCACGATGGATTAGTTGAACAACCCTCCAATTGAAGGATGCTTGGAGACCTACTAAATCAAAGATTCACCATTGAAATACCATGGCCATCCCCCACCACACAAAAAATGAGGGAGAGAAGGACTTAGTATGGCTAGTGTGCCAATTGATGACCCCTCCATCTTCAACAAGAAGTTCTAGTGACAAGTTTGAGTTGGTTATAAGACAAATGCATGGACAGAGGTAGGATGACACTAATTGGTTGGGATGTTGATCCGCCTTTCACAGCAAAGGTGTCAAGAATTGAGCTTGTTTAGGGCATTATGCTTGCATGTGACCATTAGTCTTGTGTGCATAGAATAGGTTACATAATAATATTTGTTAATTAAGTGTGTCAATGCCTTAGTATAGCATGGGAGTATGACTCCTTGGTCATTTTGATGTTTACTAGTGTCAGAGCTGAAACAACACATAAAGATCTTTAGGGGAGACTGAGCGTTCATCGGTCATGTAAAACTCATTAGCATTTGTTAAACATGTTTAGCCAACTAGCCACCCTCGCTAAACACATGTTGCCAACGGAGGGGTTGTGAATGAATTACATTGCTTCAATGTTTACCACGTGCTTGTCATTTGCTTTCTTGAATTCTTTACTACTTTAGCTTACTTTTTATTCAACTGTAAAGAATGTATTCTTTTGGTAAACCACGGTATACTTTGGTTGACTAGTTAAGCAAGAGTGCTTTAGTTAGTGCCATAAGACACTTCACAAGGTGTGAAGTGTTTGGCCCGTGACAGTTGGTATCAAAGCCTGGTTGATTGCTTCGTGAATTCAATTGCATTCATACTGTGGGGTTGTGTAAGCATCGGTAAGAAACCAAGCCAAACAATACCAAGAGAATTGAAGCTTTAGAGACACAGGCTGGGATAGCCAATAATGTGGCCATACAGATGACTAAACTTGCTAACTTGGTTGACGGCTTGACGCGTTGGAAGGATCACAAACAAATCAACAGGGTTCCATGGTGGACATGTCAAAAGACTTCCACGCTACTGTAAAAAGCTTTACAAATCCAATTAGGGGATCTGAATGCCAAGATGAATCTAATGGTTCGTGTTGCAAAAAATTGCAATTCTACGAGGATAGAGTATAAAAGAACAAAGGTGCCAGAACCCAAAGCATTTGGTGATGACTATGATGCTAAGGGGTTGGAGAATTTCTTATTTAAAGCTTGGACAATGGAAGGGACATGCGAATTTCACAGTTGTGCCAATGGACGATTTCCAAGTGATACTTGAAATGGAATTCTTGAGGGAGACTAAGGTAGTATCGATGTTGTTTTCCAATTCCCTTTGTTTCATAGGACACTACCCTTGCACAATGCGAGCCATAGCGAAGAAAGGGAACAATGAGAAGTTCCCTTAGTCATGCAGTTCAAAAAGGATTAAGGAGGGGTAAACAAATATATCTTGCCACATTGGTGGTGAATGAAGAACTAGGCTAAGAGCGGGTGCTTACTGTCATCCAAGTTGTGTTAGATGAATACAAACCTGTGATGTTAGACAAGCTATCTCACAATTTGCCTCCACAACAATATGTGGAGCATGAGATCAAGTTGTTGCTAGGAGTGAAGTAGCCTGCTAAAGGGCCATATTGGATGGCACCTACAGAGTTAGCAGAGTTAAGGAAGAAACTTGATGAGTTATTAGAAGCGAACTATATACGTCTTCCCAAAGCACCATTCTAAGAACCTGTTTTGTTTTAGAAGAAACATGATGGAAGCATATGAATGTGTATAGACTACCGCACATTCAACAAAGTGACTATGAAAGCAACAAGTATCCCATTCCATTGATTACTAGTTGTTTGATCAACTAAATCATGCCAAAGTACTTCACCAAACTTGATTTGCGGTTAGAATACAATCAGGTGAGGATAGATAGTGATGAGTGGAAGACTACTTGCGTGACATAGTATGAAGCGTATGAATTCTCGGAGATGCCCTTTGGGTTGATGAATGCACCAGCAATATTTTGCAAATTGATGAACTAGATATTTCATGAATACCTCAACAAGTTTGTCGTGGTATACCTAGATGACATTGAGGGTGAGCATAATTCTGTTAAAACCGAATTAACAAAGTAAATTCGGTCAGTTCAGTTTGGTTTGGTTTCTATTTTCATTGACTTTCGATTTTCAATTTTTGTTTTGGTTTTGGGATTTAATGTGTTTGGTTAACCGAATTAACTGAATAGTATATATTAATAATTAATAATTATATATATTATATATATATTAAAATGTTATATATTATACATATATTTTTTATTTTATACACATTATATATTTTATATATATTATATATGTTAAAATTTAAATATATTATATAAATTATATATAATAAAATATTAATTCGGTTAAAATCAGTTAACCGATTTAACCAAAATTCAGTTCAGTTGATTTTAGGTTCGGTTAATATGAAATTTTGGTTCGATTCGGTTAACAAGATTCTTTTAACCGAAATAGTTTGGTAATTCGGTTAATTAACCAAAATAACCATATCGACCAAATGCTCACTCCTAGAGGACATTGTTGTCTACAATTCCACTCTAGAGGAACATGAAGAACATCTACAGAAAGTGCTCAGTAAGATAAAGGAGAACAACCTCCATGTGAAGAAATAGAAGTGCTTTTTCGCCCAATGGAGCATCAAATTCCTTGAGCATATGATCGAGCAAGGTCACGTCCAAATGGATATGGAGAAAAAGAGGGGCTATTCAAGAATAGAAGATCCCAGTGACAAAGGAAGGAGGTGCATTCCTTTCTTGGACTTGCCAACTACCATCACAAGTTCGTGGAGGGGTACACGAGGAGAATTGCCCCATTTACAGAACTACTAAAGAAGCCATGATGCAAGATCCAAAACTTGCTCTACTAGACATCATAAAGTCCTTCGAGGTACAAACAGATGCATCAAACTATGCCCTTAGTGGAGTCTTGTTATAGGATCGGCATCCTATTGCGTATGAGAACTTTAAGCTTAATAAAACAAAACGAGAGTATAGGTCCAGAGAAGGAGATGCTAGCGGTGATCAATTGTCTTCACATGCGGTGGCATAACGTACTTAGGAATAAGTTTGTGGTGAAGATAGATAACTCAGTTGTAAGTCACTTCTTCAAACAACTAAAGTTATCAACCAAGTAGGCTCGTTGGCAAGAATTCCTAATGGAATTTGATTTCTTATTTGAGCATAAGGTGGGGCAAATGAACCAAGTGGCAAAGCATTAACTAGGAAAGTCAGGCTTGCAGCCTTACAGATGGTAACACACTTGACAATAAGTATGGTACCATGACAATACAAGAGGGCAATAAGGAGAACTTTGTCAAAGATCTAGTTGCCCAAAACTTCATGGAGTTGGTGGAATAGGGCAAAGCATGCCAATTCTAGTTAGAAGATGGGTTGGTGATGACACATTGTAACCGTATCTTTGTGCCCCAAGTTGAAAATCTGAGGAAGACAGTATTGAGAGAGTGTCATGACATCGTGCGGATAGGACATCCAAGATGGCATCATAGTATGGCATTGTTGAAGTAAAGGTATAACAAACCACACATGTGTAATGAGGTGGTCGGTATACTTGAACTTGTCTCACCTGCCATCAAGACAAGGTGTAATGGAAGAAGATTGTAGGATTGTTGAAGCACCTTCCAGTAAAAACGATACTCTCGTAGAATGTCTTGCTTGACTTTGTCACCAACATGCCAAGAGTTGGAGACGTTGAGTCTATAATCCTAGAAAAGGCATATTTTTTAAGTAAGGTCCTTTTATTCCTACACCAAAGTCGGCCGAGGAGACATCCCACTGGTTTTTCAAACATGTGGTTAAATATTGGGGTGTTTTGCATGACATGTCAATGACCGAGACTCAAAATTCACAGGCAATTTCTGGACAAAACTTTTTAGAATCCTCAACTCACAATTTGACATCTCTTCAAGCTACCACCCACAATTGATGGATAAACAGAGAGATTCAATGTGCTACTAGAGGAGTACTTGCGCCATTTCATCACTACAAATCAAAAGAATTGTGTGCAACTACTTGACATGACTCTGTTCTATTTCAATGACCAAAAAAGCTCAACAATAAATAAGATTCCTTTTGAGCTTGTTAAAGGCTAGCAGTCGTCGTTACCTCACATAGTGGATGAGTCATACAAAGGAAAGATTCTAAGAGTATACATCTTCACCAAAGAATGGTGAAAAATGCAGAGATCACTCAAGCGTACCTAGGGCCAACTTCCAAGCAGATGAAGAAGTCAGCAAATCAAGGGAGAAGACAATTGCACTTCAACATGAATGACTTGGTGTTTATTAAGATCCATCCAAAACAGATAAAGTCACTAGGTAGTCAAGATAGGAGACTACTCCGCAAATATGAAGGACAGACCCCATCTTGGTGAAAGTCGAGAAGGCCTCTTACAAGGTTGATCCTCTTGCTTGGATGAAAGTGCATCCAATGTTTCATGTCAACTGCCTCAAGCAATTCAATGTCGACACTGAAGATCCAAGCAAAAACTCAATCAACCAAACACCACTAAAGATAGCGCAACCTGATAGAAAGGAAGTTGAAGTCATCCTTACATACCTGAGTTCACATCAAGGAAAAAGCAACACAAATTCTTAGTGAAGTAGAAAGACCTTCGAGACGAAGAAATTAGTTGCATGTCAGCGAAAGATTTGCAACTGTCGTTGAACAAAGTTGAAGAGTACCTAGCATCAAAGTCTACATGGACGTCAACTGCATAAATGGGGGAGAATGTCATGAGCCAAGCTTGTTCAAGCATTGTGCTCGCCTATAACTACTTTCCTTACATGCATGGGATGGGTTACCATCATGCAAATTGTAGTATAAGTTTTATTAATTGTGTCAAAGCCTTAGTGTAAAATGGGAGTATGACTCCTTAGTCATTTTGATGTTTCCTAGTGGCAAAGCTAAAATAGAATATAAAGCTCTTTAAGGGAGGGTGAGCGTTCATTTGTCTTGTAAAACTCACTAGCATTTGTTAAGCGTATTTAGCCTATTTACCTCTCTCGCTAAACACAGGTTGCATATGAAGGTGTTGTTAATAAATCACTTTGTTTAAATGTTTACCGCATGCTTGTCATTTGCTTTCATAAATTGCTTGTTGCTTCCGCTTAATTTTCATTCAAATGTTGTGAATGTGTTTTTGTGGTAAACCATGATATACTTTCACTTACTAGCGAAGCAAGAATGCTTTAACTAAGGCCGCACAGCCCTTCACAAGGTGTGAAGTATTTCCCCATGACAAAAGGTCACTCCCTTGCCTAGTTGGTTGAAATTTCCTCACACAAAGGCAGATGAGAAGGGCACCAATCCAATTGACACCATGTTCAACATTTTGATATTGTTGCACGAAGCCCCCAATCCCATTATGTGTTTTGCATTCATGACAACATTGCAAACTGGAGTAAGTTCAATTGATTTATCTAGAATAAGTTGACTAATTGAAGTGAAACCGCACATAACAGAATTTACCATTTATTTGGCGCTCACATTTCACCAATTTATGATCAATAATTTCCTCTCCATATGTAACGTCCGCCCCATATTGCGCAGCTAGTAACCTAAAAGGTAACGTGCCCTATATATCAACAAAAGGAACACCACCAAAAATGAATCAAACTGAATTGCAAAGATACTAAAATCTAATAGTGGAGAACACCAAACTATGAATGAAAAAGCATGTTTCCATAACAGCACAAAATTTCCCAACATATGAGTAGTTTTCAACAGCAGTCCGGACTTTGAAACCCTACGAAGCTCTGTTTGATTTCTACAGAGAAAGAAAAAATGCAGAAAAAAAAGAGACTAATTTTTAAAAAATTACGGATATTTTCAATTTTCTAGCTGAAGAAAATTTTTATAAAAAATCCATCAAAGAATAACAGAAAACACAACATCCCAAAATTTTCTCTCATTTTCCTCAGCCTTCTGGGCAACAAAACAGAAAATTGCAAAAATAATAACCAAATTATTGCCAAAAAAAATCAAGAACTGGATCATATTATGATTAAGGTTTGTTTAAAAGAGTGTTTTAACTCACAACTCGAACCATAGGCGCAAGGACAAGCTTGTTCTCGTACTCCATCTTCTTAACAGTGCGTCGCCCAGCTGGAAATTCATGTGAATTGAGCGAAGGACAACTCATAGCATGGGCTGTACTTGGGTGCCCCTACCACTGGCTATTTGAAGGGCTTGAAGAAATTTTATAATTACTCAATAAAGTAATTTTCAACAATTATAATTACTAATTTATGTTTAGAGCATAAATTGTAACTCTCTAAAAAAAATACTTGATTCAAATATGACCTAAATGTACATAATTTCAATTTTAATTCTAAAACCTAAGCATTAAACTCTTAAACACTAATCATCCAAGTCCTCCCCTCCCTCCCAACTCTTGTCTCAATTAGCATACAAAAACTCAAAATAACAACAAAAAAACCAAGCCTTAAGTCCCACTAGGTGGGGTCGGCTATAAGAACCTTTTCCACCAATTTATGCGATCATGGACCATTTCTTTTGACAGATTTAGGAATATTAAATGCTTACTCACTATCTCCTCCCAAGTTATTTTAGGTCTACCCCTACCCCTTCTACAGCCCCTCACAGTAACTAAGATGACCCCTTTGTTCTGAAATGGAAAATGAAACATGATTTAGGTAAAAGAGTCACTAGGTGATGCTTGGTAATATAATTAATAGGAAGAGGCTGGAAAAGTTTAAATAGACACCAATGCCAACATCAATATATGAATTGATTAGTTATGTGAAAAGCGTCCTCAGTCCATACGACTCATGTCTGCAGCCATATATAAAATGTTTGGTTCAATGCAGTATACATCCGCTCTTTTTTCTATATAGTATAGAATAGTTCACACTTCACATTCCAACCTCCGGTCGTCTGCATTAAAATTAATGTTGTAGCCAACTAGCTAGCTAGCTGCTATTCCATTCATCATCTTCACTAACTATGTATATAAATGGCACTGCATGCTCGGAATATGCATGTTTCAGTTTGTCCATTTTAAAATGCACAGCCAAACTAAAGTGCAGATCGAGTCACAATTGCCAAAGAGATTTAAAGTTGCAGCATTCTGCATATGAATGATTGCATATGATCGTTAACATAATTGAGCTAGGGAGGAAGAGATTAACATCAATTGCCTAATTTGTGTTTGGTTCTATTGAGGTTTGGACTTCTTTTTCTCTCTTTTCACATGCTAGAAACCCGCAGTTGGACTGTGTTTGGGGCATAAGACATGAACAGGTTGGTCCTTCGGTGGTCTCGACCATATGCCAGCATATGTATGGTCATATTCACATTCAACTTAAAATTGATGGGGCATTTTCTAAATATGCAAATAAGCTCAAGTGCCAACCATATATTGATGTGCATTGACTAGCTAGTTACTGCATAGTATCCACCCTTCATAATTATGAAAGGGGACTTAGAGAGTAATATTACACTTGATTTGCGAAATGAAATTAAGTAAAAATGGAATAGTTATTGTCTGGATGTAGAATTGGCATTATTTTGAAACAAATGACCATAACAACATTGGTACCACTAACACTAACCAACATGAAATAATTGTTTAAGAATAACTATTCATAAATTCTTAGTGAAGTAGAAAGACCTTAGAGACAAAAAATCAGCTGGATGTCAACAAAAGATTTGCAACTGTCTAATTTTACACTAGGCATTTACACAACTAATAAAACTTATACTACGATTTACATGATGGTAACCCATCCCATGCATATAAGGCAAGTAGTTATAGGCGAGCACAATGCTTGAAAAAGCTTGGCTGATGACATTCTCCCCCATTTATGTAGTTGATGTCCTTGTAGACTTTGATACTAGGTACTCTTCAACTTTGTCCACAAACAGTTGCAAATCTTTCGCTGACATCCAAGCTGATTTCTTCATCTCTAAGGTCTTTTTACTTCACTAAGAATGGGTGTACATTATACTATATGCATCTGAAATATTGAAAAATTATTTCTCAAAAGACATCAATTGTGCTAATATATTTCTTCTTTTCTTCTTAAATTAACAAATAAATTAAAATTTTAATAATTATCTATTTTCTTTAATTTTTTTGTAACCTTGTGTTTGGGAACATGTATTTCGGGGCCATGAATTTGGATTTGGATTAATTTGAACAAGTTGTGATACAATTTTATATTATATTTCATTCAAATCCAATACAAATCCAAATTCAAGACCTTTCCAAACATAGAATAAGTTCTAAGCAAATCTTTGCAGCCTAACTTGTGGCTTATTCATCTTCATAACATATAAAATATTAACATGTTGTTGAATGAATTATATATGCTGTGCATTTTAAAATGAACAAACTAAAACATGCATATTCCAAGCATGCGGTGCCATTTATATACATAGCTAGTGAAGATGATGAATCGAAAAGCAGCTAGCTAGCTAGTTGGCTACAGCATTAATTTTAATACAGACGGCAAGAGGTTGGAATGTGAAGTGTGAACTAATCTATACTATATAGAAAAAAGAGTGGATGTAGAAAGACCTTAGAGACGAAGAAATTAGCTGGATGTTAGCGAAATATTTACAACTGTCCGTGAACAAAGTTGAAGAGTACCTAGCATCAAAGTCTACAGAGACATCAACTGCATAAATGGGGGACAATGTCATGAGTTGAGCCAAGCTTGTTCAAGCATTGTGCTCCCCTATAACTACTTGCCTTATATGCATGGGATGGGATGCCATCATGTAAATCGTAGTATAAGTTTTATTAATTGTGTCAATGTCTTAGTGTAAAATCGGACAGTTGCAAATCTTTCGCTAACATCCAGCTGATTTCTTCGTCTCTAAGGTCTTTCTAATTCACTAAGAATTTGTGAATAGTTATTCTTAAACAATTATTTCATGTTGGTTAGTGTTAGTGGTACCAATGTTGTCAGTTTTAAAATATGCCCATCCTACTTCCAGACAATAACTATTCCATTTTTACCTAATTTCATTTGGAAAATCAGGCATAATATTACTCTCTCTAAGTCTCATTCCATAATTATGAAGGGTGGATACTATGTAGTAACTAGCTAGTTATTGCACATCAATATATGGTTGGCACTTGAGCTTATTTGCATATTTAGAAAAAGCCCCATCAATTTTAAGTTGAATGTGAATATGACCATACATAAGCCGGTATATGGTCGAGATCACCAAAGGACCAACTTGTCCATGTCTTATGCCCCAAACACAGTCCAACTGCAGGTTTCTAGCATGTGAAAAGAGAGAAAAAGAAGTCCAAACCTCAATAGGACCAAACACAAATTAGGAAACTGATGTTAATCTCTCCCTCCCTAGCTCAATAATGTCAACGATCATATGCAATCATTCATATGCAGAATTGTGCAGCTTTAAATCTCTTTGGCAATTGTGGCTCAATCTGCACTTTAGTTTGCCTGTGCATTTTAAAAATGGACAAACTGAAACATGCATATTCCAAGCATGCAGTGCCATTTATATACATAGCTAGTGAAGATGATGAATGGAAAAGCAGCTAGCTAGCTAGTTGGCTACAGCATTAATTTTAATGCGGACAACAGGAGGCTGGAATGTGAAGTGTGAACTAATCTATACTATATAGAAAAAAGAGTGGATGTCTACTGCATTGAACCAATCATTTTACATATGGCTGCAGGCATGAGTCGTATGAACTGAGGACGCTTTTCACATAACTAATCAATTCATATGTTGATGTTGGCATTGGTGACTATTTAAACTTTTCCAGCCTCTTCCTATTAATTATAATACCAAGCATCACCTAGTGACTCTTTTACCTAAATCATGTTTCATTTTCCATTTCAAAACAAAGGGGTCATCTTAATTATTTATGACATTCATTTTGAGTTTTTGTGTGTTAATTGAGACAAGAGTTGGGAGGGAGGGGAGGACTTGGATGGTTAGAGTTTGAGAGTTTAATGCTTAGGTTTTAGAATTAAAATTGAAATTGTGTACATTTAGGTCTGTTGTTCACCACACCAACAATCACCCGGGTCTAATACCAATTATTGTTCTCAACAATCAGCCCTCACAAACCAATTTTCGGTGCCGAGTGTGCGCAGCGGAAGACCTCATACGAACTCTCACGAACAATCAATGGAACAAGCAAGCAAGCACTCGATGATGAACTATATGAGCCTAGCAATCACTCAACAATGAGAATCAATGAAAGTACCAATCAAAAACACAAGAATTAACGTGGTTCGGCAATTTGCACATCCACGGGAGCAGCGGTTGTGTTCACTATGAACAATGAAGCTTACAAGCCTTCTCAAACTTACACTAAGCTTAAACCAACTAGGGTTACATAATAATCAATACGTTCTTTTTTTGTTTTGATAAGTAATAAGTTTATTGATATCAAAATGAACACCAAACACACAAGGAGTGTACATGGGATAAACAAATCAAAAACAGAAATTACAAGAATCTAGTAACTCAACAACATAAGAAAATGATTGGTTTCGCAAAGCAGCCAACCAATCCATCAAAGTTGTAAAGAAAAATAGCTTCAGGTCTGAAATGGATCTTTCCTTATCTTCACAACACCTACTATATCTCTCCCTCCAAAGACACCACAATAAAAAATGAGGAACTATCAACCAAAAAAACCCATTTCGATAACGACCAAATCTGCCTTGCCAACATGCTAGAAATCCCACTACAGATTGCAGCATAACCCAACTCACTCCAAACAAATCCAACACCATAACCCACAAAGTCCCACTACATAATAACCAATACATATCAATCTAATGCCTACAGAAGACCTATAGTTAATCAAAAACACTTCTATAGCAATCCCCCGGAGGAAATTCCCTCAAAAACTCCCAATTTTCTGACCTCGGATTAAAAAATTTGTGACGTTCGCGAGTGAAACCATCGACGATTACACCCCAAACTGTCAACAGTTTGCCCTCAAGGCTGCACCCTGCACCTCTCTCTTGGTCCCTCGTTTCACGGTGTTTTCCCCGGTACATGCGTTCTACTCAGAATATGAACCACATCCCTAACAATCTCCACCTTGGCAAATATTCACCACTTAAGAGAAATCCGAACGCATAATCCCCTGCTCTTCCACCCGAGGTAGTAGATTGGGACCCGCATCCCATCTAATGCTTGGAGACGTAAACCAAGTCCAAGCCATGCTTGAACTTGACAGTGGTAACAAGAACTCCACCTACCTAAACACCCAACTCTTTGAACGATCCTCTAAACCACAATACTGCCTTGGCAGCCTCAGCCTCAACCACTGCCAAGAACTCCGATACAGTTGTAACTAGGGCACCCTGAGAATGTACTCTAGACTTCCAAAAATTAGGCCTTCCAACAACATACCCCATTGCAAGCCTCCTGTCTTCCAAGCCCCCTATGTAGTCTCCATCTACGAACCTCACAACTAACGGAACCCTTTGTTGCCCACCCAAGTACCTAACTGCACTAGCGTAGGAAACCTTTGACACATTCCGAACATCCCCGTTTGTCCTCAAGTACTGAGCGGTAGACTGTTTACGTAGATTTGCCAACAGTGTTCCAGTGACCAGTTTAGCATTAACCATGCTAAACCTCTCCAATACCTGATCCACAGAACTACCCTGAGATAGCCACAATCTCTATATAGTTTGTCCATATAACCACCCCTGAGATAACACCAATCTCCCTGCAGCTATGACCACAAAGTCACCCCGAGATAACCCATCTCCCTATAACTTTATACTTGCAAATCTCCAACTCAAGAATACTCTTGGTAATACCCAAAACCTTCATGTCAACTTCCATTCTCAATAGAGTCTTCAACTGATTTATCTCAATTGAAACCTTCCCAGCAATCGGCATATCATTCACATAAAACAATAGAATACTTGCCCACTTGCAGCCTATCAACCTCTCCCCCTCTGGGAGCTCCACCAACCCACACGTCTGATTCTTATACAGTAACTTCATCTCCTCCACCATGGCACCTATCCACATACCTTTCTCCTGGTCGTGCACTGCATACCTTTCTCCTGGTCGTGCATTGCCTCCTGAAAGGTAGTAGGATCCTTCCTGGTAGTAATGGTTGCATAAGACATCAGATCATACCTGGGCGGTGGCCTGATAGTGCCTCTAAGCCTATTGTGATCCTGCTGGTCTCTCGAACTTAAACTCCCTGCATCATGACCAACATCATCTCTGCCCTAAGTTTGTAGCTCCACCTACATCACAATCTTCTTTCTACTCCAGTTTATCCTATGATATTACAAGTCTCCTGAGTTAGAACTCCCTACACTTCTGCTCTGAGTCTCCAACTCCACTTACACAACATGCTCATTGCTACTATCGCAACTTTCTGGCACTCGTTTCTCTTCATCTACCTGAGTATGCTGTCCTATGGCTTTAGCACCTAAGACCATGTCTCCACCAATCGCTACCCTGTTTGCAATTGGATCACCCAACTTGAACCCATCTTTCTTTTATACTAGAAAGATGCATTCTGGACATCACACCAAACCTAGATCCCACCTCACTAGAAACGTGCATAACTGGACCTCCAAACTCTTTCAAACCAGAGAAGTTTACCGCATAACCTGTCCAAGCCTCTCCTGCAACTCTCCCATCTATTGATATTTTTGGCAATCGATTAATTGAGAAACGCATCATACTCGCTGAGTTCACCAAGATGTCCCTTGCAAGCCCTGCATACACCATGCCCTACTCACAAAACTCCTCGAACACCAGCGTACTCAGCACCAATATTTAACCTGAGGAACTCTCTCCTGGTGGTACTCCACCTCAGCCACAAGTTAAACCTGGAAAACATCTCCAACTTGTGCCGCATGAGATACCCCCAGACTTTTCGTGATAAGCTCACGAAGTACTCATGTCCAATTTGTGATGCTGTCATCACCGGTCCCCAAACACCCATAACAAAGTAGTTAAGAATACCCACCATTTTGTATGTGGTTATGTTACACAAAACAGTATTACCTGACTCAAAACTCTCAATTGCAACTCCACCTACAACTGTGTTACCTTGCAGTGTATAGAGAATCCCTGCTATCCTCTATTCCTTCATCACCATCAATACGCCATCACACATCCTCATCATCTCGCCTTTAGACTTGTAACTATACCCGCTACAATCCAAAACACCAAATGATATCATGTTTTTCCGTAGATTGAGTACATGTCTTACCCCACACAACATCCTAACCACACCATCATACATCTTGATCCTAATATCCCCCATTCCTATAACTTTGCAGACTGCACCACTTCCCATCAAAATAGAACCAGGACTCACCAATTTGTAAGTGGTGAACCAGGCTTTGTTGGGCGTCATGTGAAAAGAAAATCCCGAGTCTAGGATCCAAGAACCCGTGAGGCATTCTGAACCAGATGAAATAGAAAACATCTCACAGTCACTACTCCCTGAGTCCCCTTCTTCCACTACATTCACCGATCTTAACGAACCCTCTTGAACTTTTGCCTTTCCCTTCTCCCACTCCGAACATTTGGGTTTTATATGCCCTAATTTCCCGCACTTAAAACAGCGAACATCCTTCCTCCTCCTGGATTGAGTTTTATTACCACTCAATCCACTCCAAGACTTGCCTCTCCCACGATACTAATTACCCTTCACCACGAGCTTTTCACCATGTGAACTCTCATCGTTGGCCTTCTTCCTTTGATGGAACCTCAACAATGCACTCGTGATGTCCTCCAACTTTAGGGTTTCTTTTCCCCAAGTCAACATCGTAACTAGATTCTCATATGTAGGCGACGTAGGTAGGAAATTCAGCAGCATCAAAGTTTTTCCTCTTCCTCAATCACTAATGATCTGATTAAATGTGTTGATGTGTTGAATCAAGTCCAAACCCTCTGTCATCTTAAGCAAATATAATATTCGTCAATGACTTAGACATGTACCGACGCTCCAATTTCAGACAAACCGCTGCTGACAAGTCCTCATCCATGACGTGATACAACACGTCATCAGCTAGACATAACCTGATAATGGACACAGTTTTCGAACTTACCAACCTCGAACCTCACAAAAGAAATCCCAGTCATTGTGAATCAACAACTCTGATGCCACTTGTTGTTCACCACACCAACAATCACCCAGGTTTGATACCAATTGTTATTCTCAACAATTAGCCCTCAAAAACCAATTGTCGGTGCTGAGTGTGCGCAGCAGAAGATCTCACATGAACAATCAATCGAACAAGCAAGCAAGCACTCGATGATGAACTATACGAACCTAGCAATCACTCAACAATGAGAATCAATGAAAGCAACAATCTATGTCCACAGGAGTAGCGGCTGTTTTCACTATGAACAATGAAGCTCACAAGCCATCTCAAGCTTAAGCCAAGCTTAAATCAACTAGGGTTACATAATAATCAATATATATTAATCTAATGCGTACAAAAGACCTATAGTTAATCTAAAACACTTTTGTAGCAATCCCCCCGGAGGAAATTCCTCCAAAAACTCTCAATCTTCTGATCTCGGATTCGAAAATTCGTGACGTAGTAAAAATTCAAAAATGAATTAAATTGAATTGCAAAGATACTAAAATCTAAAAGTGGAGAACACCAAACTATGAATGAAAAAGCATGTTTCCAGAACTGCACAAAATTTCTTGACATATAGTTTTCAACAGCAGTCCAGGCTCCGAAACCCTAAGAAGCTCTGTTTGATTTCTACGGAGAAAGAAAAAATGCAGAAAAAGAAGAGACTAATTTATTTTAAAATTACGGATATTTTCAATTTTCTAGCTGAAGAAAATTAAAAAAAAAAAATCCATCGAAGAATAATAGAAAACACAACATCCCAAAATTTTCTCTCATTTTCCTCAGCTTTCTGGGCAACCAAACAGAAAATTGCAAAAATAATAACCGAATTATTGGCCAAAAGAATCAAGAACTGGATCAGATTATGATTAAGGTTTGTTTAAAAGAGTGTTTTAACTCACAACTCGAACCATGGGCGCGAGGACAAGTTTGTTCTCGTACTCCATCTTCATCACAGTTCGTCGCCCAGCTGGAAATTCATGTAAACTGAGCAAAGCATGGGCTGTGCTCGGGTGCCCCTACCGCTGGCTATTGATGGAGTTGAAGAAATTTTATGGACCGATGTCCAGAAATTATATGGGCCTATCTGGACTTGCATTCATTCTAACTTGCCAATTGTAAATGGGCTGGAAGTCCATGCTATATCGTGAAAATAAAATTTTTTTAAAAAAAAATTTACTCTGATATTATACTTTTTATTTCAAAAAAAATTATTTGTCATATATGAGAGTACAGAGTAACAACCATGAGTATAGACCGTAGTGGTCAAACATAATATTTTGTTTAATTGTTCTATGCAAAGCATAATCATAAAATTTTAAGTCACGTGTTCTTACAAACATGGAAAGGCACCAATTAAGAACACCTAATAAAACAAATTTAAAACAAAAAAAAAAAAAGACAAGAAAATAAAAAGAAAATAATGATTCATGTGGTTTCGCAGTAGACCGGACTTGCATTTCGACATATAGCCTTTACAAAATCCCTCTCCTACATAAAATTATCTTAAGGTTTCAAGTCTCAATTACAAAAGAATGTGTGTGTACATGTGATAACCTTAACTCTAATTTTGGTCTACTATACAGACTTTCCCACATTCTCCTAATGCATTGCTGGGTTTTTTTCTTATTAGATAGGTTTTATACATAAAGGGCTTAGGGGTCCTTCAAGCCCTCTCGCCTTACACGAGAAACCTTCCTTTTTTTATACCAATTTCAAGTGCATAAGTACCCTTCTAAATATGAACAACAACCTAGCTGATTTTTATCTTTGAATCATATATATACACTTTTTTTTTCACGAAAATCTCAATTTTATTGATAACTCTCACTTATGGCAGATGAATATCGTGGTTACAAGCAGAACAAATGAGATTTACAATTAAGCTATCAAAATCATCTCAGGCATCAAAGTCAATACTAAAAAACCAATACCATTATCTAACTAAAACAATATAAACATGCTTATATGTAATCAAAAGCAAACAAAACAAATATAAACAAATTACCTGCAAAATGATGTCAATTACCTACAAACATAAACCAGAGGAAAAATGGGAAAAATCAAAAGATGACAATTAACAACGAAGGTTTGGAATACTCTTCTTATCCATATGAATGAGACTTCTCATTTTACTCGGCAACACATCACCTACAAAATATCTCCTCGTGTTGCCTCCCTCCCCTTGAAGAACCAAGAAATTCGCCATCTGATGACCTTCTCTAAGTTGGTGTTTTATAGAGAATAGAAGACCTTATAACTCTTCCTCTAACAATTCCCAAAAGTTCCATAAGTACTAGGAGGAACAAATTCCATGTGTGAGCCATCCCACCACCAATTTCGAGTCATTTTCAATACAAATATTATGATATCCCAACTCTTTACAAAGTCGAACACCATTAGTAAGAGTCCACAACTCCGCTTCATTGTTAGTACTTGACTTAAATTTTTCAGAGAAAGCGGCCTTAATATTTCTTGATGAGTCACAAATGATACCACCACCACCACCACCACCACAAGAACCTAGATTCCCTTTACGAGAGTCATCTATATTTAGTTTTAAACAACCTACTAGAGGCTTTTCCCAGACTGCTTTTCAAGGAGTTCTAAACTTCGATGTTTTCGTTTTCACCTGAAGTTCTTCTAATAAATTCTTATCTATAGAGGGCAGAGAACCCGTTTGTTGACTTTGGTGCAATCCCAAGAGGGGGGTGAATTGGAATTTTAAAACTTCTTCCTAGGTTAAACCAAATACTAGTAATACACAGCCTAGGGTCTTTCTAAGCATATAGCAATTACGTAGATAAAAGTAATATGCAGAAATTAAATCATGTGCATCATTCATAATATATCAAATACAACATACACGTGCAAGAATATAAAGTGCTGGAAATTAAAAGTAGACACATGATATGTTATCGAGGTTTCAGTTCAATACTGCCTGCGTCCTTGTCTCAGCTTGTAAGTCCATGGATTCCACTAATGCTCACTTAATGGGTGGAGCGGCGCCAGTTACAACCAGGTCAAATTATCAAGGCTGACCTCAACCTTTACACACTCTCCTTACGAGGCGGAGAAGGCCCTAACAATCCTTACGGGCTAGATTACCGCCCCCTCAGGCCACGCCTGGAATACAATCAGATAAATATAAAACTTTGCACACAAGTAAAGATATTTCTAACACAAACAGATTTGTACCGATACGCACAAGTAATAACCAATGCATTTCAAGATGATATGAACTATAAGCTCAACGCAAAATATGTGTAATAGCACTTTAGGTAATGTCAATAAGCAATCAAGCACACGAGTGTATTATCAATCTATCTTTAAAACAATATATGAATATAAATCAACCACAAGTAGGGTTTCAAAGATTTCCAAATAGTATAATCAAATATCTCAAAATGATTTTTGAAAACTTTAAGCACAAGAGATAATAGTAGCACAAACTTATCACAAAAAATATTCACTTTACAATCACAAGACAAGCTCAAGGCTCTTGCAATCAAAGTGCGAAGACTCACAAGCTATAAAGTTTCCCCACACAATGAATTTATTAATTAAATCAAAGGGAAGACTTTTGACTTAACTTTTAATCAAAAATCAACAAGCACTCAAAAACAATAAGAGTTTGAGCAATAATAGTAAGTGTAGGATCACTTGGAATACTCTCACTCAATGTTTTTTTTCAAGAGAATGATCAAAGGATGAGTATTCGGGTTGTGTATGAAGAAAGAGCTCACGAAAATTTTAGAGGAAATTTTCTTAATCCAAATCACTAATCTCTTCTTAATCTGTGTAAATGAGCATATATATAGGCACACTAAAAAATATTACCGTTGGGACACAAGGGTAATAATTAAAAAAAAAATTTAAACAAGTTTAACCTAATTAACCCCGTTTTACCCTTAATAACTCACGATAAAAACAGGTCAACCTGAGAGTTTCGATCGCCCGAGCCATAAGTTCAGTCACCCAAACACTCACAACTGGAAAAGTGCATTTTGTGCATTTGGATGCCCAGTGACAGGATTAGGTGGCTGAATCAAGGCGATTTTCAAAGTGCTCGACGTTTGGTTGCCCAGTTCTAAGTTCGGTCTGCCGAGCTTCAACATTCGGTCACCAATGGTTATAATAAACGTGAATTTTGGGTGCCTAGGAAAGGTGGAAAAGTCAATCATAAAAGTTCAGTCGATCGAGAACGTTTAGTTCATTTCGGTTCGATCACCCGAGCCCGGTCAAAAATTTTGACTTTCCATACATTCGGTCGATCGAGGCGTTGTCAATGCACAAGTTCAATCACCCGAAGCCCTTTCCAATTTAGAACTTAAGTCATATTTTAACCCCTGATAATCATAGATGTGACTTATAAACATAAAGGGGTTTTTCCAAGTGGTGTGTAGGGACCTATGGTTAGTATACGGCCAAGGCTTTTTAATTTAGCCTAAAAACCTGGCATCAGTCGACCGTCTGTGTATGATCATTTAAGCTTATAATCCCTGCCATACATGACATGCATCAATTATTACAATCCTTGAAAAATTAATATTACAACCCTGAATGAATTGAAATATAAATTACAACAATAAACACTTTGGATCTTCATTTCCCTTCAAGTCCATGTGCACCATATGATACTGTCAATTGATCCCACACACAAACTCAGGGCAAACATTAAATACCAAGGTATTTGTCATAATTAAAACGGGATATGCCTTATAAGGTCAACACCTTTACACCTTTTGCAATTCTTGCGAGTCAAAACCTTATAGATAACCAACTGCATTCCCCGACTCATACTTATCTTCCATGCGGGCTTTACAAAGTTTAAACCATAGTTTCCAAGAAATTATAGTAGGTAATAAACCGATGATCGTACCTTTTTGGGTTGATTATTTGGCACATCTGGACCATCTACTAATCTTCACCCTCCATGGTTCACCCTCAAAATTTAGAATTCAAAAAACAGAAGCTGTTCTCTTCCAAACCATACTTGCGATGGATCGTGTACTTAGACCATGATTGAGAGACTCTTCTTTTTTATCCATGCAGCAATTGCAACATGAGACCTTATCAAATCCCAGTTTCTGCACTCTCTCATCTATAGAAAGACATTGGAACATGGTTTTCCACATACAAGTCGATACTTTCTTAAGAAGTAGTTTATGCTAGACCCACTCCATCTACGAGCACTGCTTCCCTTTAATTCTTATCACCTCCCAAGCCGAGATGGTTGAAAATTTACCATTTATGGAAGGCTTTCAAATAAAAACATCAGACCCGGCTTTGTGCTTTATAGATGACAACAAAATCTCATCCGTTTTGGGGACCCCTACCAATTCTTTCAGCATATCAGTATCCCAATTTTCAAACCCCCAACAATCTTGAATCTTTAACTCGGGATGATGGACCGTGTAGGAACATTTGGCAAGAGGACTACTGCTCAACCAATTATCAAACCAGAAAAAAGTTTTTCCTTCTCTAACCTTCATATAAACATTCTCATAAACCTCTAAAAAAACCTTTAAGATTGTCTTCCAAAACCGAGAGCCCATAGGAGTAGAATTTGTTGAAGTCATGTGACCTGATATAACATATTTAGCCTTAAAGAAACGAGTCCAAAGATTATCTAACGTCATAAATCTCCAAGCAAACTTCATATGGAAAGACCTTTGAACATCATTAAGGTTCCTTATGCTAGCATCCCCTTCATCTAAGGGTTTACAAACCTTTGACCAAGCACACCTTTTCCTTTTTGCCCTACCATCACTCTCACCCAAAAAAAAAAGAAAAAAAGAAGAGAGAATGGAATTAATATTTCTGATCACCACCAAAGGAACTAAGAGAATCGCTAGGGTATTTTTTGCCATGCATGATAGAACATGCCTAATAAGGATGAGACTAATGTAGGACAGGATTGGTCGACCTAGTCTTATGGTTCAACCCTCACACAAGCACATACACTCAAACACTTGGATTTAAGAATTTATTAACCAAACATAAACACTATAAATTATGAGAAATTTCACATATTGTCGGATTTTTGAGAAGGTGTTTGATGTTGTCCAAAAAATAAGTCCCAAGAGTTCCTTATCAAGGAATCAAGTTTTATGTGAAAAGATGTTAATTTTAAAGTCAATATTACAAGTTCTAGTTTAACAAACTAATATTATCATAATTGATTTTAGTTAGCAAGTGTCAATATTGCAATCTATGGATTCAAACGAGTTATTGGAATATAGAATTTTAAACTACTAGCAGTGGTTCACAAAATAAAACAAGGATTCAAACAAGTACCAAATTTACCAAGAGATTCGTTTGAATGACTTGACGTTATTCCTTACGTATTTAGATTAGGTCGTAGGTCCTTCGAACAAGCTTTGAAATACCAACAAGAAAGTAGCTTCGCAGTCTCGGGAAGGTGGTCGTGTGGGTGTATTATGGTGGTGGTCGTGTGGATGTTTTAGAGGGAGGAGGTGGTGATGGTATCATTGGATATAGTGTTGACTCTGTGAGTTCGATCTCTGTTTTGATGCTGACGAAACATTGTAATCTTATGTGTGTATTTAGCATGTGCATAGGTCTATGATTGAGATCACACATAAGGGACAGGGAGCACAGAGGCCAAGACGGATTATATACATTCACTTGGCGAACCTCATTGAGTGAAGGGCATGAAGACTGAAGATTTTTGTGTTCGTTGTAAATTGCATTTTGGTTTCGGGTCTGTAATAATGGACTGTATTATTTGCATGTCATGTATGATAGGGTATAAGCTCAAAGACCCTAAACTGACCTTACGACCAAAAGCATTGCATGAAAAAGCACCATATATCTTAGACTTAAGTATCATGTGATTAGGGACAATTTCGCAAAAGGAATATGATTGAAATGCAAAGTGTTGGCGTGTTCAGTCGACCGAACTCCAATGCACAGAGCTCATTGATCGATCGAACCTTCCTAGGGTCAATTGTTTGACCCTTTGATCGACCGACCTTAAAGTGTGCTCCAACGCTCTAGTCAACCGAACCGGCACGTGGGAAACCCCAACGCCCTGGTCGACCGAACCTCCAAGTTCAAAATGACTTGGTCGACCGAAATATATGAAGTTCGGTCAACCGAACTAAGTATGGTCGACCGAATCTCAGAGGGTTTAGAATCACCTTTGATTGGTCAACCATCTTCCCAGTTTAAATTCACCCTGGTCGACTAAATTGACCAACCCGATCGACTGAACCTTAAAAATAGTCGACTGACCCTCTCGGGTTGCACAAATTTTACCGAGGTAAATCTGGGTTTTTTTTAATTAAACTCACTTAATTTTTTTCCAAAATACCTAGCATGTCCCCAACAGCTATAATTTTTCCCAATTCTATATATAGACCCTCATTTACAAGATTAACAGGTGATTAGGGTTTTGAGATTAGCCAAAATTCTCTAAAAATATTTTTGGGAAAAATCATCCATACTTTGATATCTCTTCAAATCTATTGCCAAAATCTACCTCCTATACTCATCTAGCTACTTATTGTGTGAGAGAGTAGTGTTTCATATTCTTCTCATAAGCTTAAACTCTTCCTTGTTCATATTTGATTGTGTATCAATTTTTGGAGAGTTGCTTAAGGTTTTTCCCATAATATTTCGTTCATAAATATTTTATTAGGAAAAACCCTTACATGGCTTAAGATCTTGCATCCTCATTGCAAGATTCATATCTTGTTTTGTGTTTTGACAAAAATATTTTTAGCAAGCTTAAAACTCTATTATCTACTGTGTTTTATATTTGAGAAATATTTTTGTGGTATTTATTTAGGGTTATAGAGGCTATTTGATTATTCATACAATAAGCATATTAGCCTAAGATCAAAAGTCTCACTCTCACATACACACATTGATATATCTTGTGTTGAGAGTTAACACAATGGTTAACAAAATCTCACTTGAACTTAATATCATATCATATGTGAGTGCATTATTTGGTTGAACATATTGGAACATATATGCTCAGTGTAAGAAGCATATTTGTTTGTACACAAAGTTTATTATTTGTTATATTCGAGGCGTGAGCCTGAAGAGTGAGACTAGCCTATTGAATAGTCCCGAATTGGCTTAGACCTAGTTAAGAAAGTTAGGTGCACCATCCTAGTAAGGTGTAGTTGTAGGTTGAGGTCAACCCCGTCAATTGACCTGGTTGTATATGGTGTCACTCCACCCTTGAAGTGAGCCTTTAATGGAATCCTCTTGCTTGTAAGCTTGAGGCGGAGACGTAGGCAGTATTGGCCAAACCCCGATAATATATCATGTGTGTACTTTATATTTCCGTAATTTATTTTTTGAACTTTCATTTTCAGCACATGTATGTTTTGTGTTTAATTAATTATATGTTGTACATGTGTTGTTTGGGTTTATGATTATATAGAAAGACCCTAAGTTTGTGTAATACTGCTCCTGGTTAATTAGATTTAGGAGATAAATTTTTAAATACCCAATTCACCTCCCTTTTGGGAATACACCAATTCCAACAATTGGTATCAAAGCCTCGTTGCACTTGGCTTAATAGCTTTTGTAAAAGATCGTAATGGCTCTCATTAGTGTATCCTCATCGATGAGGGACGATCACCTTCCAGTCCTCCATTATTTTGTGGTGTTGATTACACAGCCTAAAAACTTAAAATGAGCATATTTATAAAATCTATAAACTTAAGGGCTTGGCAGGTGATTGATAAAGGAATTTGTATGCCAGTAAACAATGATAATAGTTTAATGCATGCAAATTCACATGCCATGGATAGGCTTGGCAAAACGGGTCATGACCCGTCGGGTCACCCGAATCCGCCCGTTTAAAACGGGTTCGGGTTTAAAAAAGTTAACCCATTTAATATTTGGGCAAGTCACAGGTTAACTCATTTATAAACGGGTTCTCCAAGTTTGGGCGGGTCACCCAGCGGGTGACCCGTTATTTTGGATCCTTAACGCATAATGCCAGGCTGCTAGCTTCACAGTCATGACTCACTCACGCACACCACACATGCCTTCATGCTTCAGCAATTCTTAGAGTCTCAAACTCTCAGTCAACACAAAAAATCCCTAAGGGCTTTAACCCGCGCCGTGGCTCTCAAGCTCTTAGCCTCTCCTCATCTCTAACCTCTCAACTCTCACTCTCTCAAATCTCATTCTCAATCCTCGATTCCTCTCCTTTCCTGACTCCTAACTCTCCTCTCCTCTCCTCTAGATCTGGTGTGCTACAACGTTCCAGACGGCCCCGACCTGTCCTCTCCTGAGTCTCCTCTCCTCTCCTCTAGATCTGGTGCACTGCAACGTGTCGGACGACCCCGACCTGTCCTCTCTTGAGTCTCCTCTCCTCTCCTATGGTGCACTGCTACTTGCTAGACCTATCGGTGCTGTGAGCCTGCGAATGATCCACTCGTCTCCTCCAGGCTCCACGGATCACAGCGACTGTCAGACATCCCCAGCTCCATAGACGGACATACCACTTGACTCTTTTTTTTTTTTTTTTTTACATTTTTCTAAAAATGTATTCATTAAAGGGGTGTATTATTTTTTACATTTTTTGTCCTTTTATTTAGAAATTAATAAATACAATGCAGTATTTTTTTTAAAAAAAAAATGTCATCTTATATGAAATTTAAAAAAAATTAAAATAAGTAAATTATATATTTTTAAACGGGTGACCCATTACCCGCCCGTTTATTAAACGGGTGGGTTAGGGTTGGCATGTGTGTGATCCATTTAACATCGACCCATTTATGACCCGACCTGTTTATGACCTGACCCATTGGTGACCCTCCCAAACTTGGCCCACTAGCCCGTTTTGCCAGGCCTAGCCATGGATTTACTGTATTGCACTTTAGATTCTAATATTTTTATTGAGATTATGGCATGTACAAGTGCAAAGGATATCTGGGTTGAGCTCGAAAAGAGGTATAAAGTGACCCAGGAAAAGGAGATTGCCACTCCAAATGCTCCAATTCAAGATGATCAGGTGGTGGCCAACCATGATCTAATTGCATTGGTAGACGATGAGGTATATGATTCTGACTCTGTCTCTTTTACTAATTCATGCAATAATTCATGTGATGCATGGTGTGATGATTCGTGTGCAAAATTCTATGATATATTTTATGCTAAATCATCTGTTAAACGCTATGATATCTCTATTGTTGATGCATGCACTGGTTCTTGTATCACTCTTGGTATTGAACATTGTGATGAATCGTATGCAAAATTGGCAGATGGGAGCATGCCTTTGAATGAAAAACTAGAAAGAACTTTATCGAAAACACATAAGCTTCTAGTTAGGATGGATAAAATGAAAGTCATATTGAAGAATGAGAATAAGAAAGTAGCAAATAAATTGAGTGGATTAAAAGAATATCAAGCTGCTCTAGAGAAGGAGAAAGCTAATAAAATCATGAGGATCATCTACAAAGAAGAACAACTAAAAGATAGTAAACCCTTAGGAGTCAAAAGATGTAAATTCTTCAAAGGGAGTCTATCATTAAGATCCTACAGTCATAAAAACTCTAATGCTTCTTCTGAACAAAATAGAACAAACAAGAAAACGCCTTCGTATACACATAAAGCCTGCTTAGGACACATTGATTTTGCTTATTTATGTAGAAGTGCCAGAGGTTTAGATAAGGAAATGATGTGGGTGATTATGGTAGCTATTTCCTCATAACAAGAGGGAGGAAGAGATCAAATTGAATCTGAATAATCACTCCTCCTTGAATCATATGATAAGCTATAAATGACAGATGGCTTGGGAAGTGGTTAAGCTTATAAATCCTCCAAATTGATCCCACCTAAGTTGAAAAGTCATGTGTTACTCTTAAGGCAAGATTTAGGTCAAAAACTGGTGAAAATTGAAGAGTTGACTGAGTTCGGTCGACCATCCACAAATGACCTAACACCTTCAGTCAACCATGTGGTGGTTGACTCTGACCCTTCGGTTGACCAACCACTTTTGAACTGACGAACTTTGGTTGACCAAACACCTTTCAGTCTACCCCTTGCTCAACCGAACTCGAAACCGAATGTTCTTCGGTCAACCAACCAATTTAAAAAAACAAATCCTCTTAGTCGACCAATCCTCGGAAATTGAAACGTCACATCAAGTTTTGATCAACCATCCTCAGCTCTGGTCGACCGAACATATACGAATTGTGAAGAATTTGAACCGTCGGTCGACCGAAGTTGCCCCTAGTCGATCGAGCCTCGCGGGTCTATATATATGAGCCGCGTGAAAAAGCTCATTTTCACCTCAAAACTGAGAGTTTTTCCTCTATTGCCACAGTCTTACCCTTAGATCTTCACTCTAGTACTAAAAATCCTTCCACCATCCTCCATGCCTAGGCCAAATGAGCGTGTTGATGCCCAGGAGGTTGCCTATGCTCAGGACAGCTGGTTTCTTTCAGAACAAACTAGGATTCATACATGAGGGAGTTTTGCCCCAAAGAGGTTATACTGGACCCAGTATTTGCCGCTGGTCAAGTTTGCGTACAATAACACAATTATCAAGCCAGTATCGAGATGACACTTTACAAGGCTTTGTATGGTAGGAGATTTCGTTCTCCATTATACTGGGATGAAGTGGGAGAAAGGGAAGTTTTGGGACCAGAGTTGATGCAGCAGGCGTACGATAAAGTTCGTCTAATTAGGAACAAAATTGGTGCAACTCAGAGTCAGTAGAAGAGTTACGCAGATACTCACCGTCGAGAGTTAGAATTTGATGTGGGGGATCAGGTCCTTTTGAAGATAGCTCCATTGAGAAGAGTTATGAGATTTGGGAAGAAGGGTAAGCTTAGCCCTAAGTACATTAGCTCATTCGAGATAATTGAGAAAGTGGGGTCAATTGTGTAAAGACCCAGAAATTTAAAAGGATTAAAATAATTAGAAAAAAAAATAATAAATAAAATAACAGATAAATAAATAAAAGGAATGGGGTGAAAAAAAAAAGAAAAAAAATTAAAATTAAAGAAATTAAATTAAATTAAGATAAATTAAATAATTAAATAATTAGTTATTAAATTAAATATTTCTACATTGGTTTAAAAAAAAATTAATTGAAATAAGAGAAATATATATGTACATATATATATGTATAAAGTAAAAGAAGAAAGAAGAAGCAGGAGAAGAACAGAGCTGCACGCAACCCCCCCCCTCTGAAATTTATATTTTCCTAGGTGTTCATCTCCGTCTCTCTCCTTCTCTCAATTTCTTGATGAGTTTGCGACGGATCGGAAAACGGAAGGTGCAGTTGGAATTCTGGTTCCACTGCCGACATTTTTACTGCAGCAGATTTTTCATGGGAACGACTTAGGCACTGCTCCTAAGGAAAGGTAATTTTTCCCATTTTCTTAATTTCGCTGTTAATATGTGGTTAAGTCGACGAACGAACACCACCACGGGGTCCTAGTCGTCGTCGTCATCATTTTGGCATAGGTAATTTTCCAATTGGAGTTTTCTAGGCCCCACTCCAAAGCAAGAGTGAGATTTGAAAATTTTGGCAATTTAGCTAAATTTAAGGGTATTATTATTTGTTTAGGAATTATGGCCCTAGAAAATATTTAAATAATATTTTATTCAGGAACTAGGAATTTAATTTCAAGGTCCGGGTGAGCGCCGTAGGTATTTTTCGGAATCCCCTGTTGGTGTAGTTCAAGAAACCAGGTAAGGGGAAAAATTTATATTAAATCAGAATTTTTATGAATTTAATGGAAAAATAAATTGTGTTATATGTACGTGTATATGTTTCATTATGGGTAAAATGCCAACTGTTTAAATTATATTTTTTTCGAGTTTAGGGCTGTTTATTAGATATGTATGTGTGAAAATGAACTGATGAAAGTGGAAAAATATTTTCAAAATATTTATGTAAGACATGAAAGGTATTTTTAGTATATAAACATTAAATATTGGTTGGCTTATTTTACAGGCCGTGTATGAATTTTATTGTTAAATTGTGTGGCATGAGTAAATAGAATGTTGTGTGGAAATATATGTTAAATGTATGAGATGCAGGTTAAGTAAGTAAAGCAATGAGAATAAAATGTCATATGAACAATATTGTCTGTGTATGTTAAATGCAACCATGTAAAGGTACGACAGCTGAAAGCCGGGTTAGCAGATTCTAACGCATTTCTATGTGGACTAACTGATGACAGCTAAAAGAAGCTGTGTTAGCAGATTTTAGCGCATTTCTATGTGGACTAACAAACGACGGCTAAAGAGCGGCTGTAGTACAAAGGAATGAAATGAAAATGTTATGAAATGAAATGACTAAGAATGACAATGCAATGAAATGAAATGTGAAATGTGAATGATACAAATGGGAAAGAGTCACTTAAAGTGAAACGAAATGCAAAGTTAAGTTATAAACAGAAATGAATGTGCATGAATGTATAATGACAGAAAAGAATGATGTATTATGATATTAGAAGTATGTATGTATGTAGAACATGTTACGATTGGGCGAGGCGTACCTTTCGCCTAAGGGCTTGCTGAGTAAGGCGAGTGCACTAGTAGCTACAGATGTGGCAGTAGCCGCATAACGTACTAGGGCAGAGGGAACCTACTTGTATGGGCTGGTAGATTTCCCTATCCTTAGGGCCTTTGTCGGTAAACTTTTGTATGAATTGTGTGAGTACGAGATCAATTTATTGCTTGAGGGCTTACTGAGTAAGGTGAGAGTCCTGATATGCTTTAGTTGTGACCTTTGGGTTGTCAAATGTATCAAAGCAGATGGGTGCTACTTGTATGGGCGGATAATTACCCATATTCTCGGGTAATCTCGTGGGTTAAATATTTGCATGTATTTGATTAGGATCAGGGAACGATTTCCGAAATTATGTTAAGGATTTTCAAATGTTAAATATTATGTTATATATAAACTCATGTTGGTCACACACTGTTTTAATATATGGTTTTTTCCCTTACTGAGATGTGTCTCACCCGAATATGAATTTATATTTTTTTTTCAGGTCATCCTTGAGGTCGAGCTTTGAGAGTTCGAGGTTTTTATAGCATTATTGGGGAATATAAAAAGTAAAGGGTATATTTCTATGTTAATTTTGGGACATACAAAATTTATGTTTTATGTCTTTATATTTTAAGACTATTGAGTAAGGAATGATTGTGAAAATATTGATTTGTTTTGGAAGTTATGTAGATTTATGGAAGCGCAGGTATTTGATGATTTAATATGGATTATAGTTAGAATTAGTAAACTCTGGTGTTATGTTATATGGAGATTATGATTATGTTTTCCACTGCGTATGTTATAGAATATGATTTATCGGGATATGATCAGGTATAACACACCGGACCCGGGTTGAAGGATTCGGGGTGTTACAAATTGCCTACAGACTAGTTCTACCCCCAACTTTATCTAGAATTCATGACATATTTCATGTTTCCATGTTGAGGAAATACATTTCAAACCCTTTCCACTTGATTAGTTATGTAGAGATAGAGTTTAGAGATTCACTGGCATATGAGGAAACACTAGTACAAATCTTAAAAAAGAAGGAACAGTTTCATCACAATTATCGAGGACGTAAAAATGGGCCTTTTATAGGTTGTCCATATCAATGAAATCGTAAACCCGTGCACCAAATGGTCGAACATTTTCTTTAAATATAGAGCTCCTCGGTTCTTCATCTTCGACATTAATAGCATAAACGTCTGTATTTCGCTCCTCATAAGTGAACCATGTGTCAATATCATGTAGATACATTGAGCAAAATACAAGACATTCGCTATCAATGTATGCCTTAATGATTGATCCTTTCGGTTGTGCCTTATTGCGCACATACCCCTTCAAAGTGGACAAGAACCTGTTTATTTTACATAGCATTATTGACTTGTAGACACAAAAAATAAAAAAAAATAGGAAATTACGTGACCATTATTAAAAGACTTTATAATTTACCTTTCAATAAAATACATCCAATGATATTGGACCGGCCCTCCAATTATGGCCTCCCTTGGTAAATGGACGGCCAGGCGGACCATCACATCAAAGAATGGTGGCAGAAATATTTTCTCCAGCTTACATAGTATGATCACAATGACATCCTCTAACCGTTGAAGTACGTTTACACTCAATTTTTTGAAACAAAACTGTCGAAAAAAGATCTTCAGCTCAATCAGCACCGAGCGAACGTCTTCGGTCAAGTGTCCACAAAGGAAAACAGGTAGAACCCATTGTAGAGGGATATGACAGTCATGACTTTTCATTCCTAACATCTTCCCTTCCTTCATATTTATGCATCGAGCTATGTTCGATGCATATGCATCAGGGAACTTCAGTGATTTCAACCTTTCGAAGAATTTATTCTTCTCATCCTTCGAAAATTTGTAACATGTTGATGACATAAGAAGTTTGTCCCCATCACGAAACAGGTGTAACTCAGGTTGTATTCCCATATCCTCCATATCCCGGCGAGCATTTGCGGTGTGCTTTGTCTTCCCATTTATATCCAATAATGTACAAATGACATTCTCACAAATGTTCTTTTCGATGTGCATGACATCTAAGTTGTGGCATAGTGAAAGATCTTTCTAGTATGGCAACTCGAAGAAGATGCTTCTCTCAATTCAACTCCCACTCAACACATTTTCTTTTTCTACTAGTCGGTGGTTTCCCAAATTTCACATCTTTGATCAACCTAATTTGGTTTAATATCTCTTCCTCACTTAGTCGCTTTGGTTGCAACCTTCATTCAGGTTTTCCATTAAAGCTTTTGACGCCACGAGTCCTCCAAGGATGTTTAGGTCGTAGAAAACGACGATGACACATAAAGCATAACTTGTGTCCATACTTTAAGGATAATGACCCAACATCCTTATTACAGACTGGGCATGCTAAGTAACCTTTTGTGCTCCAACCTGACAGGTTTCTGTATGTGGGAAAATCATTAATTTTCCACAACACTGTAGCATGCATTTGAAATGTTGTCCCAGTTTCCACATCGAATGTCTCCACTCCTTTTTCCCATAGTTCTTTCAACTTATCAATTAACGGACGCAGGTAAACATCAATATCATTACCAGGTGCCCTTAGTCCGGGAATAAGTAGAAACATATAAATGAAAGGTTCTTTCATACATTGCCATGGCAGCATATTGTATGACATCATCATAACTGGCCACAGGGTTGTTCATGTTACTGAAAGGATTAAAACCATCTGAAGTAAGGCCAAGTCTGATGTTGTGATGATCACTAGAAAACCACTGATGCATTTTATCAAAATCAGCTCAAGCTTTGGAGTCCGCTGGATGGCTAAGGGTGTTTCCATCTTGAATACGTTTCTCTTGATGTCATCTCATATCTGCAGCAATCTTTTTGCACATATACAATCGTTGCAGTCGCGAGATTAATGGACAATATCACAAAATTTTTTGGGGGATCTTTTTAGCATTCTTCTGATTAGTTGTATACCTCAGTTCATTACATTCTGGGCACTCATTCACATTTTCATGTTCACCATAAAAAAGTGCACAATCATACCTACACACATGTATTAGAGTGTAACCAAGACCCAATTCACGCATGTATGTCTTCGCCTCATAAAAAGACTTCGGAAGTATTTCACCATCAGGCAGTGCTGCCTTAATAAGGCTTAAATGCATGTTGAATGCGCTCTGAGATAACACATGTATTGTCTTTACATGAAGCAACTTTATCAGAAACTCTAATTTTGAGAACTTTTTACAGTTTGGTTATAGGGGCACTAGTGCATCCCTCACAAGATTAGAAAATGGTTTACTGAGTTGATTCAACGTACTAGGATTGCAAGGTATGGTACCTGCTTAAGTAGATTCATCACCAGTACGTGACACACTGAGATCGTCTGTGTCCACTGCAATCCCCCTTTGCAAATCACCTAACATTTCAATTAACCCTTCCGAATGTGTATCACCACCTACTATATTTGTTTGTTATCTTCATTGTCATCATCATCGCTCTGAACTACGTAATCTTCACCGTGGAACACCTATGTTGTGTACCTTTTCTCCATTCCAAAGTCTAATAAATGTGTATGAACCAAATCAATGTGTTTGAATGTTATGTTTTGGCATTTCTTGCAAGGACACCTTATTCTACTGGCTTTGTCTGCACAAGGATGCAAGAACTCTATGAAATCATGTATCCCTTTCACGTATTCTAGCAAAAACCTACTCCGAGCGTTCATCCAACTCTTATCCATGTTCATAAATTACCCTATAACATGTTCAAGTAAATGGTGTTTATTACATTCTCATAATGTTTATGATGTATGCATCGTGAATCCTATAATCAACCACCTTCCTCTAAAGGGTACGGATCATATCCCATTCAGGAATGTTGCATTTACATTGCGATCAATCGCTCAAATTCCTTCGTCGTAGTCATTATAAATTTCAACAGCATCTCCCCATGGCTCTCTAAGGACACAATATGGAGAAAGTGAACATGTTGCTAGTTTTCCACACCTAGAGAACACAAGTAGAGATGCGCTCGAAATATATAATGACAATTGAAAAAGCGTGAACGATGACAACAATGTAAATACAACTTCCTGGACTATCCACATTGGACAATCCAAGAATGGTTGAAATACAAACATTACGAATTGTAAGTGAAACAAATAATTGACATGTTCAATTGATTATTAGTCAACATAGTATGACTAATAATCAATTGAATTTCAATAATTGTTTTGTCTCATATGTACGATGAGGCATGAATGTATAGTAACCATTTTTGAATGGTTCTAAGCTTCAATGAACACAAGAAATGATAGTAATTAATTTTGCAGTTTACTTCATATGACCTTTACTTCTTGGCATTTCACTATATTTTATACATTGTTATTTTGAAGATTTTCTAACTGTGCCCAATCTCAAACGTTTGCGTTTCCCACCAGTCCAAGAAAACACACTATAGGCATGTACAAATTTTACAATGACATGTGAAACACACTGAGCCATTGAGAGAGAGAGAGAGAGAGAGAGAGAGAGAGCTAATTAAGGACCGTAATTTTTCATAACTAGCCTTGTAAGAGAGAGAGAGAGTGAAGGGGAGAGAGATGAACAAAGGAGCAATTCCTAAACTTCATTTCAAAATATAACGATAAATAAGAGTTTATCATTAATATCCTATCAGTTTTTTATTTTGTATAATTTAAAGAGACAGCTAACCGATTGAAATGAAGTCAACACTTCATTTCTGAATCTAATGCATGGTAGGAATTTCCTACTAAACTTCGAAACTCAAAATACATTGTTAGTAGTCTCGGGAACACTATTAGAATTTCTTCCTCTTTACTAGTCCTTCTACATGTATATTTTTTTGGGGGTTCTTAAGGCATTTAATTTGTTGTATGTGGAGCCTAATTTTCAATACATTGGGTATTACACGAGCAGTATTTTGGGGAGAGGGCTGTCATGTGTCAGCAAACGATAATGACACGTGGTGTTGATATTATATATATATATATATATATATATATATATTGAATTTACTGTAGCAGAGTGAATATGTTTTTTGTTGAAAGGGATACTTAAGTAATTTAATTTTTTATGAAGGTTGCCCTACATCCTCATATAGAATGTATTATGCTTAGTTTGAGAAAAAAATATTAAATACAAGGAGAATCGGGGAAAAGGGTTAGGGATTCTATTTGTACGTATTATTAAATAGTGGAATTAGTGAGCTGATCCAACTCTGAGGATGTGGACAAATTGTCAAACCTTGCAAATCTTGTGCTTCGTGTGTTACAACAATTTTTCGTAACACACTCTCCATCCTTTTTGTTCTTGGACTCTAGGTCAGTTCTCTCTCTCTCTCTCTCTCTCTCTCTCTCTCTCTCTCTCTCTCTCTCTCTCATTGTCACTAAAAAGGAAAACTTTACATAAATAGTGTTAAATTGTTGATGCTAAAAATCAAATCCGATCTCTATGTACATAGTATGTGATAATTATTTGCAATCAAATAATAATAATAATAATAATAACTTTGACACCCTTAAAGGCCTCAACAATTTATATGGATTATTTTCTAATATTTCTTTACATAATTAATTCCATCAAATTATTTGAAAATCATGCCTTGTTCTCATCACCTCAACTACCATACTATAGGTTATGTAATACTCCAAAAATAATTATTATAGGAGGATGTAACGATTCCAAAAAAATTAAAATTAAAAAATTAAAATTAAAATTAATTAATTAAATTTATTATTAATTAAATAATATAATATAATATATTAATATAATATAATAATATATATATATATATATATATATATATGTTAAAAGTAACCCCAAACTTTAGGAATTAGATTTTTGAATGTAGAGGTTGTTTCCCCCCCAAGCGCCTCTCTCACTCTCACTCTCATCTCTCCCTTATCTCTTCTCTCCCACTCTTCTCAATTTCTCAACAAAGGCCGATCAAAAAATCGAAAATACTGCTGGGTTCCTATCTTCGCCACCGACGTTTCTACCGGAACGGATTTGTCGTGGGAACGAAGTAAGCACCACTCCTGGGGAAAGGTAGACTCCCTCTCTTTCCTCAATTTTTTCTTAAATCTTCAACTAAATCGACGATCGGGCACCACCATAGGGTCCTAGTCTCGATCATTGTCATTTTGGTCGGAGCAAATTTTCAATTTGGTGGTCCTAGGTACCACTCCAAAGTTAGAGTGGGATTTGGGGAATTAAGTAAATTGGTTATATTTAGAAGTTTAAATATTTATTGGGAATTTAAGAGCTTAGAAAATGTTAAAATAGTATCTTATTTAGGATTGATTTGATTAAATTAGGATTATTGAATTTAGGGTTCGAGTGAGCACCGCGGGTATAATTTTGGGATCCCTGTAGACGTAGTTCAAGAAATCAGGTAAGGGAAATATATGCTATGCTAGAAATTTCAGAAATATTATCAGTAATGTATGTATGTTTTTGAGATAGGCTTTATGGGGTATAAATTATCTTTATTATCAGAAAATACAGAATTCAGTACAGGGAGTTTTTATTTAGTTGTGTGGCATGAGTTAATATCAAGATAATTTTGAATTTATGCAATCTTTCAGAATACTATGATTTACAATATTTATTTTTTTTTTTGCACAAAAATATGTTGTACTAGATTTTACAGAATTATAAATTACAGTATATATGTGACGCCCCGATTTTCATTTTTTTATAATAAATAAATAATCACGTCATAAATCCACAACATCCACAAATCGGCCACGTCAACAATCCTAGTACCATTCATACAACCCGACCCGCATTGGGTACCAGGTAAAAGGTATTTTATTATATTCAACCTAACAGCGGAAGACAATATACACATATCAGTCAGAATACAATATCTAGAGTATCAACATACATACAAATATTCACACTACCTTCCCATATTAAAAATTACTATTCAACTCTAGGGGAATTACATCTCCCCTAGTCCAAAAACTCACCCTGTGTATCAGGGTCTCAGCTCCCTACTATCACGGAGCTTTATCACCCGGCCGATCTCTATTCCCTGAAAAATTTAGATAAATTGGGTGAGACACATCTCAGTATGAAGGAATAAATTATTTACAGTGTGTGGCCAAATGAGTACAATTATAATACACTTTATTTTTCAAATCATCATTTCATCTGAGAAAATACACTGATATTCACATACACATAATCATATAGATATACAATACAAGCTTTTATAAGCTTTAAAATCATTTATCAAATTCAATGATTTCCAACACATATTTACCCGTGAAGTTCCTGAGAATAGAGAAGATTACCCGCCCATACAGGTAGCTTCCCTCTGCCCTAATATGTTATGCAGTCGGGTATGGCCACATCTGATACCCATCAGGGCACTCACCTTACTCAGTAAGCCCTCAGGTGGAGAGTTTTATTTCGCCTTAATTATTTATATTATTAACTCACACTGTTCCATTTCTCAATTTTATCATTCTTTATTTCTCACCATTCTTTCTTTCATTCCTAATTTTAGCCAATTTAATCATTCTTTCACTTTTCATTTCCACTTTACTTTCCGGCTCATGAGTATCCTCGGTATCAAATACCAACATCGCGTCTGTAACTCATGGCCACCCTAAGGATCTTTCTATACACGCCATGCTTCCCCCCATGGTCAAGGTTGTGCGGCCCGAAGGTTGGATCTAACCGCGATTGGCCAACCCGGTTAAATCAAATATCGTATCACATATCGCGTCTGTAGTACGACTGGCCGGCCTAATACCCTGATCCGGACTCAGGGGGCCCAACAACCCTACACAATGACACAGTCGACTGTCACCCCACATGCTCCAAGAGTCCGTGTGGTTGCACTAACACCACTCGCAACAGTAGCGTGCTAAATATCATAACCATCCAACAGGGTTTACCACCACATACCCGCAATCATTATGCGATATTGGCATTTCATCAATTATATTCCAGTATATCACAATTCAGTTCAATATAAATATTCTCATCATTTTCTGTGCACATTTCATCGTCTCGTAATATCATATATCATATTTCATGTATTTTTCACATTTTCCCAAAATACTCATTTCTCATGCAAATAATTTCCACTCACAAATAAATACAACATTTCATTATTTTCCAATATCAATAATTCACAAAATCCCATTTTCCAGGGAAAACATTTTTACTCATATAATAATACCATATTACATTGCTTTTTACTAATCAGATCAATAATTCTCATTTCAATATTTTCTCAGAAATTACACATTATTATATTTTACACTCCAAAATATCACAATTTACAATTACTCAAATGCCACACAATTTATCTGATATTTATATCATAATAATTTTTAGACAAAATATCATATGCTCAATTTCACGTGTTCATTCAAATAATAATTCTAAAAACACTGCTATAATTTATTCCCCTTACCTGGCTTATTAGGAGTCTCACTAGAATCCAAAATTTCACGCCCTTGGCGCCCAAAATTTAACTACTGCAATTTACATTTTCCCCAAATTAATTAATCTATTTCTCCAAAATAATACCCATCTAGCCTTCCTTAGGTCCCATATACCTCAAATTAATATTTAAACTATTTTTTAAAACACCCACTTAATTTTCTAAATTTTTTCTGCGGGTCTCAAAATTACACCCGCGATGCTCACCCGGGCCCTAATTTCCAGAAATCCTACTTCAACCCAAAATGCTCAATATTTTAACATTTCTAAATTAATGCTAATTAATTAAAAATAAGCCCCTTAATAACTCCTGCACCCCAAATTTTGGATTTTGACCCGACACTCTCACTAGAATTCCGTCTCACTAAACTTGTAGAGAATCATCCCTAGATTCTCGTGGTGGTGTCCGTTCGTCAATTGGGCTTATATTTTGCAAGAAATTAAAGAAAAAAGGAAAAATGGCTTACCCCAGGGAATATGCCTACGCCGCTCCTACCACCGATCCGCTCCGATAGAAATGACGGCAGCGGCGAATGGAGTCCAGTGGTATCTTCGGATTTTTAATTGGGCAAAAATCCGTCGCGAAATCGAGGAGAGCGAGAGAGAGAGAGTTCAGAGTTGCGCTACAGCAAAAAAAGAAAAGAAAAGAAAGAAAGAAGAAAAGAAAAAAAATATAGGGTGGGGCGTGAAAGCACTTGAAGCTTCATGAAGCTTTAGGTGGGTGGATATATATATATATATATATATATATATATATATATATATATATATATATATATATATTAAATAATAATAATAATAATAATATTTAATTAATATTAATAATAATATATTTTATTAATAACATAAAAATTAATTTTAATTATTATTTTTATTTTTTTTAATCCGTTTAATTAATTAATTAATTAATTTTTTTTAATTTTAATTTTTTTTGGAACATTTTACTAATCTTTTATATCTCTTTTTGGGGTTTTTACAATATATATAGATAAATATTTTACAGACAAATATTTACAGCATTTATAGAATTCCATGATTTTCAAAACCATAACACTCAAACATTACAGATTATTCAGATATTACAAATTATTCAGTTAGATATTTTAGTCAGAGATTTCAATATTTCAGATCATATTTATAGTGTTATGATTATTTTGGAATCATGATGAAATAGTAAGATAATTATATATATTAGTATTATACAATATTAGATCCCTGATGAATTGTTTTAGGTAGATTCAGTCAGCAGAGTACGGTACCGTTGCTATTTTAGATCAGAGTGCAACCACATATCTTAGATAGTGTGTGGATTCCATCAACCGTGCCTATAGAGGGATTGTAGGCTCCCCAAACATCTGGGTTGAGGAGGCCGGTTTGACGAGGTACATACCAGTACCGTGCCTTTGGAGGGATTGCGGTATGGCTGGACTGAGGATTGATAGAGTATTCAGGTGACTTATTCTGGTAGGCCAACCAGAGTTAAGTCCAACTTACAGGCCACACAACCCTGTCATAAGGGGTTAAATCATGACATACATATTTTCAGGAATATTTCTTAATTATTTACATATATATATATATATATATATATATATAGATTTACAGAAGAACAACATATATATTATATTCTTATCAGTATGGATAAATAGAAAATTCAGATAATACAATTGTATTTTAAGCCATATAGGTGTGAGTTGCACAGTATTTACATGATATCTCAGTTCAATTATTTATTATTAAATTATTTATGTAGACTCAGTTGCCACACACTAGTAATAACATATTTTTTCTTACTGAGCGTTGTCTCATCCCAGTAAATTAATATTTTTCAAGTGATCCAACTAGACGAGTGGATCAGGTTCGCAGGTAGAGAGGACGTCTACACTACCCTGTATGAAGGGTAATTGTTATCAGGGGATTGTATTTTTGAGTAGTATTAAGGAGTGTTGCGTAGAAGGTGCTAGGATGATGTATAATTATGTATGTATGCTTTGGGTTAATACTGTATTATAATTATGGATGTATGACTTTATGTTTTCCGCTGTATAGGTGATTTTAGAGGTATCAGAGTAAAATGATTATCAATATATTTTATATATTATTTAGAAAAAAAAGTGGTACGAAATTTCAAGTCGTTACAAGTTAAGTCTTTATAAAACCAAAATATTCAATTTCAAGTAAAGAAAATAGCCAGCGCCAATACTTTAATTGCCAACAAATTTAAAAATTTAAGAAAACCCAATAGTCAAAGTCCCAAACTATCTTTGTACATGATTTTATTTTAGGAAAATTTTAATGAAATTTCTGTAGCATACCGTCTGTAAATTGGACATTTTTCGATAAAACATATACCTGAAACCTAATTGTTTTTAGCAAATAAATCATTTCAAACATGCAACAACCTAAATCCACTACCAATATGCAATTGACAATATACTGCACTAATAATGCAGTTGACGTTCATGTATTCTAGTAGTTCAATGGAAAAAAAATTATCCTTTACAAATAATCATGAACATATAAGAGCAGCTTACCTATCTTCGTGTGAAGTAAAGTTTCACTTCCAAAAACAACCCAACAACCCCCTGCACAATAATAAGTAACTCGATCACATATTAATGCAACATATAAAGCATAAATTCATAAAAGACAGCTATGACCCTATCTCAAATGAATGCACAAGAAGGATAAAAAAAGTGAACACTTATCGGCTTACCTTATTTGTGTAAGTAACATCCACATATAAATCCACAACGTAATGATGTAGTGAGTACAAAATACAAGTAGAAACCAAAAGTACCATGTCTTTTAATTAATTTCATAGGCAATACAATGTAGATAGAAACATCAAAGCATGCATACATCCATTCAAAAGCATGGTAAAATAGAATATAGGAAAAAAAATAAAAGAAAAAAAATAAAATAAAAACAAAGGGTGCATGAGCACAGTACATAAGCAAAAGAGAAAGTGCATCAAAAGATCCCAAACATCTAGTCTATCCTAATCAGAGTCAAAATCTGAATCAGAACTGGCTGAGCAAGGCAAGGCGGTTACTGCTCTAGCGGTGTCTCGGTCCCGTGCCATTTCCTCCAGAAGACAACACAAGTTGGGGCTAAGAGGGGAGGGTGGTGGTTTGCATGGCCTAAGGATACGGTGTGGCACCAGCTCGTCAAGAATGTTTTTCGGAGGCCCCGCGGAAAAATCATGTGGCATGGTCGGCCTAATCGTATGGAACAACACCGAATGAGCGGGCATGTCCTCTGTAAGCCCTGGGGTAACATTCGGAGACTGCTCTCTAATAGGTGGCGCAGCAAAACGTGCCAGGGGCAACTGCACATCCTCAAGAGTCACCCTTGGTGCTCTCGTTTCATTCGTAATCCATTAGTGCTCACTTAGGGCTGCTCGACCCTTGGAAGAAGACTCTTCTCTTGGTGGGTCCTGGACCCTCTACCGCTTGGCAGCGCATCGTGGCGAGTAGTTGTGCTTTGAGGCAACCCGAGGCTTCGTTCACGGAGGCATTGGTTAGGAAAGACAAAACCCTAAGATTTATGTTGAAAACAAATTTTTTTTTAGAGGGGCATACTTAATAATAATATTACAAGAAAATATTCACCCCTACTTATTTAAAAAGTTTAGCATAAATGTAATTTTAAAACTCATTTACTAAATAAGTAAAGTATATTTAATGGAAGATCAAAAGCAATTTAATGAGATGATGCACTAAATGGGCAATTTTCCAAAATTGTGGACATAGTTTCCTCTTTTGAGCTTGATTTCCAATAAGTAATAGCTATTTGTAGTTCCAAGAACATTACTCATCTCATTTAGTGCTTATACAGTTATATACTTCAACATCTATTATCTCATATTTTGAAAAACTTTTTAACAAAATTTCAGCAGCATGCCAACTGTAAAGTGAACATTTCCAAAAAAAATTTTACTTGTCAAAGAGTTTATATATAAAAGCATGCGAGAACCTAATTTCACTACCAGCATGCAATATACAAATCTGCATTAGCCATGCAGAAGGCATCACTACAAAAAAACAGGTTTTTAGTGACGAAAGTATTAGTGACGGTTTTAAAACCGTCACTAATAGTGTTGTATTAGTCACGGTTCTTCAAAACTGTCACTAATAGTGTAAGCATTAGTAACTGTTTTAGCAGTCGTCATTAATACAAACGTATTAGTGACGGTTTTAAACCGTCACTAATACTTTCGTCACTAAAAACTGCGCGGTAAACAATTTTTTCGAGAAACTATTAGCGACGATTCTATGGTATTAGTGACGGATTAAATTTGTCACTAAAAGTCACTTATTAGTGACGATTAACCAACCGTCACTACTAATATTTATGAATATATAAAAAAATTTAGTTAAGGGTATTATGTCAGAGTATTAGCGATGAATTTCAAAATTCGTCACTATTGGTCATTATTAGTGACAAATTTGACAACCGTTACTAATACTTCATTTTTTAAAAAAAATAAAAAAAATATGAGTTCAAAGTATTAGTGATGAATTTGTAAATTCGTCACTATTGGCCTATTATTAGTGACGGATTCGAGAACTGTCATTAATACTTCTTGTTTTAAAAAAATTAAAAATTTTAAGTTCAGAGTATTAGTGGTGAATTTATGAATTTGTCACTATTGGTCCCTTATTAGTGACCGAATTGAAAATCGTCACTAATAATGCCTTTTTTAAAAAAAATAAATAAAAAAAATTTCAGTTTAGAGTATTAGTGATGATGTTGTAAATTCGTCACTAATAAGGGACCAATAGTGACGAATTTTTAAATTCGTCACTAATACTTCCTTTTTCTAAAAAAAAAATAAAAAAAATTTTAAGTTCAGAATATTAGTGACGAATTTATAAATTCGTCACCATTGGTCCCTTATTAGTGATGAATTTCTAAACTCGTCACTACTAGGCCATTATTAGTGACGATTATTAGTGACGAATTGTGGACCGTCACTAATGTTGTGTCATTTAAAAAAAAAATATAGACGGAGAATAATAGTGATGGTCTAATGCCAAAAATCTTTTATCCCTATCTGCGGGATATTTTCCCTCCTATTCTCCTGGCTCCTCCTCTTCCCCTCTTGCTCCCGCGCGCAATCATCTTTCCCAGCCTCCCGTTGCTCTCTCTTGGCCTGGTGTGCCTTGTTCACTGGACATCGCAAGCTTTGATGGAGCCCTAGTGGACTGACGGCCTGGTACGCTCTCTCTCAGTCTCCCGTTGCGACCCTCGTCGAACCTGACCCTTTCCCAGTCTAGCTCTCGTTGTTCCCAGCCGACTGACGACCTTAGCTTCTCGCCGGACACCTTAGGTTTGTTTCCTTGTCTTTCTTCTTTGTTTATTTTTATTTTTATTTTTATTTTGGCTGGAACCTCAACAATATATTAAATTTCTAGGGTTATCTCCTTTTTTTAAAATAATCAATCCCTAACCATGTTTTTGGGAGCATGGAAAATTTTTAATTGGTTTGCTTAGATTTAGACAGAATTTAGTTTTTGTATGGAGTTATTTTAATCTATGGAAATCTACATTTAAACTCAAAATTTTTGCTTTCAAAAATACATTATCACTTTATTTTTTAATTTTTAATAGTAATACTTAGTCTTAATTATGTATATTTAAATAAGCTGCCCCTGCTTAATAATACATTATAATTTTTGTTGTTTATTAAAACTAAGTGTTTACATTATATATGTATATATTATAATTATTTCGTTTAACATGTAATAAGAAAGGGATGTATGCAATTATTAGATTCTATATTCTGATCACTTTTTTTTTTCATTTCCTTGCTTGAATTTTAATTCCTGGCTTCAACAGTGTCCAACTCTTGTTTTCAACAATGTTAAACTCATATACTATTCAAATTTAATATATACAATTTCATCTCATCCAAGCCCCTCCCACCACTAATAAATTTAATATAAGTCCCTAATATATTAACTTAAATGGTACATTCTAATTTACACATAAATAATGCACAATATGATCGATATAAATCCATTCAAGGAAAAAGGATGCAAAGAACTATGTAATTTAAGAAATTAAATTAATAAATAAAATTGTATTTGGTTGGTTTATTTCCTTATGCAAAATTTCATTATGCACAATATATTTCCTTGTGGCTTGTGTCTCTATTTAAAGGTATTCTTGTCCTTGTGCATAAGTTGCATATTTATGAGCTCTTCCATAGCTCCTACAGTTTGGTGTTCGTTTATGGAGTTTGTTGTAGATTAACAGCTCAATTGCCAAAATTAATTCATACAAATAATTTCATACTTTAGGATGTTTTAACATGTGGTGATAAAGGTACTTTTATTTCCCTTAATATAATTACGTATATTTAATGAAAAACATTGATACTTGAAATTCTTAGGATATTTCTCAGAGAAATTGCAAATTAATTCATGAAATAAATATGCTGGAGGAGTGACAAAAGAAACAAAGAGGAATCGTTTGGCTTTGCACTGTGTTTGTTAGTTAAGAGGAAGGAAAAAGGGAATGAAAATGTGAGTGGAAAATCCTGTTTTTCTTCATTTGGTAAATACAATAGCTTGAGTGTTTTTAGGTTAAAGGGTTGGGAGTTGGAACTTCCATGCTAGTCTCAGGTTTGAATTATTGAAAGGGTGGGAATTTTTAACCCTACTATAATGGTAGAATAGAAAGTCTTAGGGTCTGTTTAGTTGTGAGAGACAATTTTTATTTTCATTTTTAGTTTTTTTTTCAAATACTTACAAAAAATCCAGATTATGAATTGTTATTTTCTAACATTTATATAAAAAATTTGAAAAACAATAAGTTTTGGCACTATTCCCTCATGGAGAATACTTTTATTTTTCATTTAAAAAATTTTTAAATAATTACAAAAATACCATAGTGTTTTTCAATTTTCTAAATTTGCGTAGCAAAGTTGGAAAATATTTTTTTTCTTATTTTCTCGATTTCTGATTTTTTATATATGATACTTGGAAATTTTAATAAAATTATAATATTCTATATTCTAATTATTTGGAAACCTAGAAATAAAAGAGTTAGCATTTTTTTAATTCCTTTAAAAAACTAAAAATGAAAAATAAAAACTATTGAATGGTTTTCTAGCATACTGAAGGCGATCTAATCTTTTAAAGGCCTAAGCTGTGAATTCAACCTAGAAGGTATGCATTAATAGGTTATGCCTCACATAGTAAAACAAATAGGCTCATAGACCTTGAAAACAACCTCGCGAGGTTTAAAAATTGCTTAAAAGGATATTTCTTGAATTCAGGTTCAATGCTCGCAATTGAGCGATGAACTTTCAAATTTATGTAAATATTAAAGTATCAAACTCAATGCACATTATGAATAATTCTGATGATTTGTTGCCCAAAATAGTGTAGCTTGCGAACAATCTTGAGATGGGGCACATCTACGTGCACAAAGTTGAGCAGGACTGCTAAGTGCTAATCCAAATGAGTAGTAATTTGAACAGTAGACCTAATTTGGTTACATCAGCTGACTGGGTCAGTCGGGGAGAGTGGAATTTATGGATTTTGTAATTTTAAGGTTTTCCAACATTGTGAATTGCATGCTGGTAGTGGAAAGGTTACTACCATTTCATGTATTCATTAAAGCTTAAACTTATTCAAGAACGGTTACTATACATTCATTCCTAATCGTACATGTGAGACAAATCAATTGTTATAATTCAATTGATTATTAGTCATACTATGTAGTCTAATAATCACTTGAACATGTTAATTATTTGTTTCACTTACGATTAGTAATGTTTGTATTTCAACCATTCTTTGATTGTCCAATGTGGACAGTTTAGGAAGTTGTATTTACATTGTTGTCATCGTTCACGCTTTGTCAATTGTCATTATATATTTCGAGCGCGTCTCTACTTGTATTCTCTAGGTGCATAGTGGGGTGTCATGACAATTTGTTAGTGATGGAAAACTAGAAAAATTTTCACTTCCCCCATCTCGTGTACTTGGAAAGTCATGGGAAGATACTGCTGAAATTTATAACGACTATGACGAAGGAATTTGAGCGATTGATCGCAATGTAAATGCAACATTCCTGAATGGGATAGGATCCGTACCCTTTAGAGTATGATGGTTGATTATAGGATTCACGATGCATGCATGATAAACATTATGAGAATATAATGAACACCATTTACTTGAACATATTATAAGGTAATTAATGAACATGGATAAGAGTTGGATGAACGCTCGGGGTAGGTTTTTGCCAGAATACGTGAAAGGGGTACATGATTTCATAGAGTTCGCGCATCCTTGTGCAGACAAAGCCAGTAGAATAAGGTGTCCTTGCAAGAAATGCCAAAACATAACACTCAAACACATTGATCTGGTCCATTCATATTTGTTAGACTTTGGTATGGAGAAACGTTACACAAGATGGGTGTTCCACGGTGAAGATTACGCAGTTCAGAGCGATAATGATGACGATGAAGATGAGGGGGCAAATATAGTAGGTGGTGATACATGTTCGAAAGGGTTAATCAATGTTAGGTGACTTGCAAAGGGGGATTGTAGTGGACACGGGTGATGTCAGTGTGTCGTGTACTCGTGATGAAACTACTTCAGCGGGTACCATACCTTGGGATCCTAGTATGTTGAATCGACTCGGTAAACCATTTGCTAATCTCATTAGGGATGCACGGGTGCCCCTATATCCAAATTGTAAAAAGTTCTCAAAATTAGAGTTTCTAATAAAGTTGCTTCATGCAAGGACAATGCTTGGGTTATCTCAGAGCGCATTCAACATGTATTTAAGCCTTATTAAGGCAGCACTACCTGATGGTGAAACACTTCCCAAGTCTTTTTATGAGGCAAAGACATACATACATGAATTGGGTCTCGGTTACACTCTAATACATGCGTGTAGGTATGATTGTGCACTCTTTTACGGTGAACATGAAAATGCGAACGAGTGCTCAGAATGTGGTGAATTGAGGTATACAACTAATCAGAAGAAGGGTAAAAATATCTCCAAAAAAGTTTTGTGATATTGTCAATTAATCTTGCAACTGCAACAATTGTATATGTGCAAAAAGACTGCTACAGATATGAGATGGCATCAAGAGAAACGTCTTCTGCATGGAAACACCCTTAGCCATCCAGCGGACTCCGAAGCTTGGGACGAATTTGATAAAATGCATCCGTGGTTTGCTAGTGATCCTCGTAACATCAGACTTGGCCTTGCCTCGGATGGGTTCAATCCTTTTGGTAACATGACCAACCCATATAGCATGTGGCCAGTTATGATGATGTCATACAATATGCCGCCATGACGATGTATGAAAGAACCTTTCATTTATATGTCTCTGCTGATTCTTGGACCGAGAGCTCTTGGTAATGATATTGATGTTTACTTGCGTCCGTTAATTGATGAGTTGAAAGAATTATGAGAAAAAGGAGTGAAGACATTCGATGTGGAAACCGGGACAACATTTCGGATGCATGTTGTAGTCTTGTGGACAATTAATGATTTCCCCGCATACGACAACTTGTCAGGTTGGAGTACAAAAGGTTACTTAGCATGCCCAGTATGTAATAAGGATGTTGGGTCCTTATCCTTGAAGCATGGCCGCAAGTTATGCTTTATGTGTCATCGCCGTTTTCTACGAACTGGACATCCTTAGAGGACTTGTGGCGTCAGAAGCTTCAATGGAAAACCTAAACGAAGGTTGCCACCAAAGCGGCTAAGTGGGAAAGAGATATTAAACCAGCTAAGGTTGATCGAAGATGTGAAATTTGGGAAACCACCGACCAGTAGAAAAAGAAAATGCGCTGAGTGGGAGTTGAATTGGATAAAGAGAAGCATCTTCTTCGAGTTGCCATACTTGAAAGATCTTCTACTACGCCACAACCTGGATGCCATGCACATCGAAAAGAACATTTGTGAGAATGTCATTGGTACATTGCTTGATATAAATAGGCAGACAAAGGACACCACCAATGCTCGCCGAGATATGGAAGATATGGGAATATGTCCTGAGCTGCACCTGTTTTGTGATGGGTACAAAATTCTCATGCCATCAGCTTGTTACACATTTTTGAAGGATAAGAAGAATAAATTTTTTGAATGGTTGAAATCAGTGAAGTTTCCTGATGGATATGCATCGAATATAGCTCGATGCATAAACATGAAGGAAGGGAAGACGCTAGGAATGAAAATTCACGACTGTCACATCCTTCTACAACGGGTTCTACCCGTTTTCCTTTATGGACACTTGACTGAAGATGTTAACTCGGTGCCGATTGAGTTGAGATTCTTTTTTCGATAGTTGTGCTAAAAAAAATTGAGCGTAAACGTACTTGAACGGTTAGAGGATGACATCATGATCATACTATGCAAGCTAGAGAAAATTTTTTCGCCAGCATTCTTTGATGTGATGGTTCACCTAACTATCCATTTACCAAGGGAGGCTATAATTGGAGGACCGGTTCAATATCGACGGATGTATCCTATGCAGTGACCCGAAAAATAATAGTACTTAAATAATAAGAGAGAGAGAAATAGATACAGAAACAGAAGGAGGCCGTAGACTTCGTTGATGAATGCTTCGCGTTCATCGATGACATTGCATTTTGAAGGAAATAAAAATTTCAGAAATTTACAGGGCTTCATCGACGAACACAGGGTTTCGTCAACGAAGGTATAAAGGATTTCGTTGAATAACACAGGGTTTTGTCAACGAAGGTATAAAGGATTTCGTCGACGAGTTCGTCGACGAGAAAATACCAAGAGATGGTTCGGGCTGCTCTGAATTTCGTCGACGAATATAGGGTCTCGTCAACAAGGTGACGTGTCTCGTTGATGAACCTAACCCTATAAATAAAGGAAACCCGGGATTTTTATCATTTTCACCGCGCCTCTCTCTCTCCTCTCTCTCTCTCTCTCTCTCTCTACGTCTCCCTCTCCCTTCTCTCTTCGATTCCAGCCCCACCAGTCTCCAGATTGACAATCCGAAGCTACCACGACACTCCTGATGGAGTTCTCTGCAAATCTGTCGGAGCGGATCGTCGGGAAAATAGAGTTGAAATTCATCCCAAATTCAGGGTAAAGCCTTCTAGTCCCCTTTTTTCCTTATGACAGTTATAGGAAATGATGTAGGCGGAGAAATACTGATATTATGTTCGTGTCAAGACTACCAACGGCGTTACATGGCCATAATGCTATCTGGGTGATTGTTGATCGATTGATGAAGACCGCCCACTTTATTCCTATCAAGATCAGCTACTCCCTCAACCGTTTAGCGGAGATTTACATTCAGGAGATAGTACGTTCTCATGAGGTACCTGTATCTATTGTGTCGGATTGAGACCCAAGATTCACATCACGATTTTGGAGGAGTCTGCAGAAGGCTCTGGGGTCTCAGTTATCATTTAGTACGCCATTCCATCCTCAGTTAAACGGGCAGACTGAGAGGACGATACAAATATTAGAGGACATGCTCAGAGCGTGGGTACTAGACTTTGGGGGTAGTTGGACTCAGTTGATGCCATTAGTAGAATTTGCGTATAATAACAGTTATCAGTCTAGCATTGGCATGGCACCATTTAAGGCTCTGTACGGTAGGAGATGCCGTTCTCCTTTGTTTTGGGATGAAGTGGGTGAGCGGCGAGTAGTGGGGCCAGAGCTGGTTCAGCAGGCGTGTGATAAAGTTCATCTTATCAGGGACAGGATCAGTGCAGCTCAGAGCCAACAGAAGAGTTATGCCAACCATCGCCGCAGGAATTTAGTGTTTGACGTAGGTGATCACGTATTTTTGAAGATAGCTCCGATGAAAGGGGTTATGCGATTTGGGAGGAAGGGTAAACTTAGTCCTAGGTTTATTGGTCCATTTGAGATTCTAGATAAAGTGGGAGCAATAGCCTACAGGCTAGCTTTGCCACCTGTATTGTCCAGGATTCACGATGTATTTCATGTTGCAATGTTGAGGAAAGACGTCCCAGACCTTTCTCATGTCATCAGTTATGATGAGTTGGAGTTTAGTGATTCACTAGGATATGAGGAGGTACCAGTACAGATTCTGGATAGGAAAGTACAAGGACTACGTAACAGGAAAATTCCTCAGGTAAAGGTTTTGTGGAGGAATCATGCGGTAGAAGAGACTTCTTGGGAGTCCGAGGAGCAGATGAAACAGAAATATCCGCATTTATTTCAAGAGGTCTGAGTGGATAAAATGTAAGTAGTTAGGTAGTTTCTTTTGCAGGTACATGTAATGATTTGAATAGTGTAGTATTTTAGTTCTAGGAGAAGTTTCTTTTGTACATGTAATCTTCCAAAACTTGGAGTGTAACCACGGTATTCCTCCACCATAAGTGAGGGTAGGTAATAAAATGAGTAGACCATTTTTCCTAATTAAAGGATGGCGAGTTACGGGAATAGTAAATTTCGAGGATGAAATTCTTTTAAGGGGGGAGGAATGTAGTAACCTGGAAAAATAAAATTTAAAAATAATAACAATAATAATAAAATAATAAAATAATAAAATAATTAAATTAACAAGTAAAATGAATAGTATGATAAGAAATATATATATATATATATATATATATAAGTAAGTTATTATGATATACATTTAATATATAGGTTAAAGGTATATATATATATATAAAGTGTGAAAGCTTCTTCAAGAAGCTTTACTTTAATTAATGTTTAGTATGATATTAATATATATATACATAATGGTGTGCAAGCTTCTTCAAGAAGCTTGCTTAGATTTTTTTGGAAGTGCTCTCTCTTTCTTCGATTCCGGGCTAGTTTTACGCCAGATCGACAAACCGAAGCCACCACGACGCTCCTAGTGAAGTTCTTTACAAGTCTGCCGAAGCAAATCGTCAGGGAAACGAAGTTGGATTTCATTCCAAATCCAAGATAAGGCTTTATACTCAATATTTGGATTTTTGACAGTTGAAGAAAGTGATATACGCGTAAAAATACTGAACTTTAAAACTGAAAATTTTCATTTCTAGGGGTGTTGATTGGGAACGTTGGGAATCATCCCTAAGTTGATGTAAGACTTTTTAAATCGAATTTGACTTAGTGGTAGTTATAGAAAATGTTGTACATACAAAAATACTAAACTTTAATTCTGTGAGTTTTCATTTTCAGGGTGTTGAGTTGAGAACCTTGTAGGTACGGGGAAGATTTTTTTATGGGCTTTTCAGGAATCAGGTAAGGGGATAAACTAAGTTAGTTTTGTTTTGAAAAAATGTATGTATATATATATTTAGGATCTGATTTGCGGCAAATGTATATATATTTATATATATGATTTATATTTGGAAAATACTGTTTAAATGATAATATGTTGAATACGTGGAAAATTTGTTCAGTGTGGCATGAGTATAAAAATGTTGTGAAATACTGTTTTCTGGGAATGTGGATGATATGGATTTTTATGATGAAAAACTAGCGTACGGGCCAAGATATTTATATATATATATATGTATGATTTGTCGGCGTACGGGCCGTGCTATGTGGATGAGATTTGCCAGCGTACAGGCTGTGCTATGTCATTTGTCAGTGTACGGGCTGAGCTATGTGATTTGCCAGCGCACGGGGCTGTGCTATGTGATTTGCCGGCGTACGGGCCGAACTATGATAAAATGTGAAATACCGGCGTATGGGCCGATGATTTTCATGATATATGTATATGTGAAAAATGATATGAATGATTTGATAATTAATGATATGAGTTATCCATGTATCACGATTTTAGTATATGTATATGATATCAGAACTTGGTTGGCTTGGTCTAGGCTAGCATTTGCACAGTACCGTTGCTATGTGTCCATGGTCTTTATGATCATGATATTTGTGTTAATACCGCTGTACGGAGTGGTATGAGATTGGATGATCGATGTGGTTATTTTCAAGAAGTGTGCTGTTACAGACTACTGTTTGACTTGACAGTGGTTAGCCAACCATTGTCAGGTCCCGCCTTCGGGCCACACAACCCAATCATGTGGGGGTAATACATGACAACAGCCAGCTAACCTATCAGGGATGTTTTATGTTATTATTATGGTATGAGATGAGATATTATGTGATGAAAATGCAGTATGTTTTGCCATGTTTTGACATACTTATGTTTTCCCAGATTTGATAAATAGTATTAAATATGTTATGAATGTTATATATATAGAACACGGATTACTCATGTTGCCACATATTGATATTAGTTTATTTCCCTTACTGAGAGGTGTCTCACCCCTAAATCTTATACATTTTTCAGGAGCCCCTGATAAGAGAGCGGGAAAAGCCCCGCTGATCTAGATTAGTTGTTTGCCCTCTTTGGAAAGGTAACTTTTTGGTAGGGACAGTTAGGTTTTGTGGGGATTGTCCCTAGATTTCATTTTTGGGATGTATATACTGTGAGATAGTGATTATAGTGACTCTGGTATGTGTTGTGCACATTATGATAAGATGTATATGATTTTATACTTTCTGCTGCGTAGGCTTCTGCTGTATGTTTTGTTATATCCCTGGTACCCATGGGTCCAAGTAGATGGTGACTTGCTGAGCTGGATTGTGGGATATGTAGTATTGATTTTATGATGTTAATATTATAAAAAAAAAAAATGAGCAGGTCGTGACAGCTTGGTATCAAAGCCTAGGTTGCTAGGTTCTGTAGACTTTAGAGTGCAGCAGGAACAATACTAGAGTTTAGGAAAGGATTTAAGGTTTTGTTCTACAGTCTAGAGGCAGGACTTCAGTGGTAGTTTCTGTGTTTTTCCTAGGGTGACGATTTCAGGAAAACCATAGTAAGCTATTGTCGGGTTGTGTTCCTAGAATGTAGGACTGGGGATTAGCAATGAGTTAGAGATGTTGAGATAAGTGGTGAGGATAGGTGGGTAAATTATGAGGATAGGATTATTGAATTGCAACTGCTATTTTCCAGGATGGATCCAGAAGGAAATAGTGCCCATGCGAGTGGCAGTGATGGAGCAGGACCATCAGGTGCAGCTGGGACCGACTCTGATGCTATATTACGTAGCGTGGCTCAGCAGGTTATGGCTAAGATTGCTAGGAGCTCGAGGGAGCAGAGTGGTCCATCTGCAGGCCATGGGTGCACTATAGAGAAATTTACGAAAATGAATCCTCCGGCGTTCTCAGGTGGAGTTGATCCTGTAGCCGCTAAGAACTGGATGCAGGAGATTGAAAAGATCTTGGTTGTGCTACAGTGTACTGAGGAACAGAGGGTCCTCTTTGCCACCTATAGATTGATAGGAGAGGCTGAGAGGTGGTGGATTGCGGTGAGACTGTTGGAGCAGCAGAGGGTGACTCTGATAACTATGACATGGGACCGGTTTAAAGATCTGTTCTTTGACAGATATTTTTCAGCTAGTGTGGGGGAGGCTAAGGTAGAAGAGTTCCTGAGTCTGAAGCAGGGACAATTATCCGTCCAGCAGTATGCAGCACATTTTATCGGGTTCTCTCGATTCACCCCATACATTGTTCCTGATGAGGTGAAGAAGGAGAGGCAATTTGAGAGAGGCTTGAGGCGGAGTATATTTAGGCAGGTGGTGGTGCTGCGGATCCAGGACTTCGCTGAGTTGGTCGACAGGGCGGTCTTGGCAGAGATTAGTGAGCGTCTTGATGCTGATGAGTAGGGATAGAGGAAGAGATCTGCATCTACGAGCTACCAGCAGAATCACAGGTCGGGTCAGTGGAGGAGAGGTAATCATAGTAGAGGGCAGAGACAGGAGACGGGAGGACGTGAGGTGCAAACAGGGCAGGGTCCTCCAATTTGTCAGACTTGTGGTAAGAGGCACTGGGGAGAGTGTTGAGTTGGTGGTGTAGTGTGCTACCGCTGCGGTAGATCGCGACATATAGTGCGAGATTGCCCTACCCTGCCAGATGCAGCTCCGGTGTGCTATCGCTGCAATAGATCAGGGCACACGGTATGAGACTGCCCTACTCCACCAGATGCAGTTAAAGCTCCTAGACCATACCAGGAAGGTTATCAAGTGCCACGTGGGGGCCAGCAGAGGAATACGGCTCCAGTCAGGGTGTTTACTCTGACGCCAGGTGAGGCTGAGGCATCAGGTGACGTAGTGACAGGTATGGTCATTATGCTTTCTTTTAAAGTTATTGCATTATTTGATTCAGGAGCTACACACTCGTTTGTATCCTTGGGGTGTATTAAATTATGTGAGGCTGAAACACAATCATTAGATGTTGGACTGTTGGTATCTACACCGACTGGGTTGGTAGTAAGATGTAGTAGGGTATTTCGAGATTGTCTAGTTGGTATGCAAAGGAAGACTTTGTCTGCTGATCTGATAGTGTTAGACATGCACGTGTTTGATGTTATATTTGGTATGGATTGGCTAGCGGCCAATTTTGCCAGCATAGATTGTCGAGCACGAGAAGTGATATTCAGACCTCCGGGGAAAGCAGAATTCAAGTTTATAGGGTCACGTGTGCAATCCCCGCCTCAGCTTGTTTCAGCTATTTAGGCCAAGAAACTACTGTTAAGTGGTTGTCAGGGGTTTGTGGCTGTTGTGAAACAGATGTCAGAGAATGAATTGAAACTTGCTAGCACGCCTGTAGTAAAGGAGTTTATAGATGTTTTCCCAAATGAGTTACCAGGCTTGCCACCTGATCGTGAGGTAGATTTCTCCATTGATCTACCTTCCGGTATAGCGCCGATTTCTAAAGTACCTTATCGGATGGCGCCAGTGGAGTTAGCAGAGTTGAAGAGTCAGTTGCAGGATCTACTTGATAAGGGCTTCATACGACCCAGTGTATCTCCATGGGGAGTTCTAGTTTTATTTGTGAAAAAGAAAGACGGGACTATGAGGATGTGTATAGACTATAGGGAGATAAATAAAGTGACAATCAAGAATAGGTATCCTCTACCCCGTATCGATGATTTGTTTGACCAGCTCTAGGGTACATGGGTGTATTCGAATATTAACCTCAGATCTGGCTACCATCAGGTGAAGGTGAAAGCAGAAGACGTCTTGAAGACGGCCTTCAGGACCAGGTACGGGCATTACGAGTTTCTAGTAATGCCGTTTGGTTTGACGAATGCTCTTGTGGTATTTATGGACTTGATGAATAGAGTCTTCCACCAATACCTAGACCAGTTTGTTGTTGTTTTTATTAATGATGTACCGATCTATTTTAGGAACTATGAGGAGCATGAGACGCACCTGAGGCAGGTTTTGCAGACACTACGGGAAAAGAAGTTGTACGCCAAGTTTAGTAAATGTGAATTTTGGCTTGAGAAGGTCGTGTTCTTGGGGTATGTTGTATCTAGAGACGGTATTTCTGTGGATCCTAGCAAGATTGAGGCTGTAGTGAATTGGGCTAGACCGAGAAATGTCTAGGAGATTCGGAGTTTCTTGGGGCTAGCAGGCTATTACCGTCATTTTGTTAAGGGATTCTCAGCGCTATCAGGAGCTTTGACACGACTGACGAGGAAGAATGTCAGATTTAAGTGGAATGATAGCTGTGAGTAGAGTTTTCAGGAGATGAAGCAGAGATTAGTCACAGCGCCTGTATTGACAGTGAGGCATATATTGACAGTGAATGTCTTGCATTTTGCTCAATGTATCTACATGATATTGACACAATGTTCACTTGTGATGAGCAAAATGCAGACGTTCATGCTATTAATACTGAAGATGAAGAACCCAGGAGCTCTATATTTCAAGAAAATGTTCGGCCTCTCGATGCACGAGTTTACGATTTCATTGATATGGACGACCTAGAAAAGGCTCATTTTTACATCTTCAACAATTGTGATGAAACTGTTCCATATATCAAGTACGTGGTTCCAAACTCCTTATTTTGCATTGTAGTTACATATGCATAATTATATACTTACTTGACATTAACATGTACTACTGTTACATATAACAAACATAAAGTTGAACTCCTGACCCAAATGAACGGAATGTTGATGAAAGACATAAAGAATGAATTTATTAACTGGTTTGGGAGTCGTGTAAATAACAAAAACTGCTTGAGTGAGAAGCAATATATGTTTTCATTATTGACGGTTTATTCTTCTAAACTTCTATTTATTTAATAGATGAAAGTCATGCATTACAATAAGGAACCAACAGCAAGTAAAGATTTGTACGCGTTGGCATGTGGCCCCGATCAACGAGTTAACTGCTACAACGGTTGCATTGTCAACGAGTTACAATTTTATACAAAGTCCCTCGAACTGCATAGAAGAATCCAAAATTGTGGGGTTGCAGTGCTAGGCACAGATGGAGATGAAGAAATTGACTACTTTGGTGTGCTGGATGACATTATAGAGCTTAACTATGGAGCAAACAGAGTCGTCCACCTGTTCAAGTGTACCTGGTGGGACATTGGCAATAAAAAGACTGGAATAAACATTGATGTCTACTTTACCAGTGTCAATTTTAGCAAGACCTGGTATCAAAATGACCCTTTCGTGCTTGCGACGCAGGCAGAACAAGTGTTTTACCTTAAAGACACCAAATTGAAGGGTGAACCTTAGTCCCGGAAGTTGAAACATGAACGAATCGGTCCAAAACAATGACCCGGGATCCCTAAAACCTAAAAATCTAAAAACAATACTTCACTATAATCTCGACCACTACATATATACCGCACCAAAAACAAAATCAGATTCTTACCTTGATTTTAGGAAAAAACCTGAAAATCTTTATATCAAAAATATTATCCGCTATAACTGCAGAGATTCTCCTCCTAATCCACGTAGTGATGTCGGATTGTTGATTCCGGCAACATATGGCATGGAATCCTAGAGAGAGAGAGGGTTGTTCGTCCTTATATCAAAAATCTGATCTGCTATAACTGTAGAGATTCTCCTCCTAATCCACGTAGTGATGTCGGATTGTTGATTCCGACAGCATATGGCACGGAATCCTAGAGAGAGAGAGGGTTGGTTTGTGTTCTAGAGAGAGAGAGAGAGAAAATGTAGTTTCTTCCTTATTAAGCAACTAAATGATATTTATAAACAAGGTTAACCTGCCAAGCCTCGTCAATGAGCCTTTGCATCTCGTTGCCAAGCAATATAAGAGACTTCATCGACGAGAAATGGATCCTCGTCAACGAACTCTGCTGTTTTATCCTTTTTAATTTCCCTTCTCTTTTCTTTATTTATTTTCCAGATTCGGGTCCCTACATCTAGCCTGCGCCCCAATTCATTCCCTGTTCTCCCGAATAATGCTAAAGTTCCCCACAATAAGCCAAAGATTCAGCCCTATTTGTAAAGCTTCCAAATCTATCCAAAGACCCCTACGCTCATAAAAGGAGCATTTCGTATATACAAAAGTGACAAGCACTTTTATCCCATTTAAGACCACCCATCCTGCGATTATTTGATTCGACATACTCACCACTTCAAAATCATCATCCTCATTCTACATTACCCATGCTTTACCTCCCATTGCTTCCTTCGAACAATAGTTAAGAAAATCTAAAAATTGTGCGAAACGTAATATAGAGTTCTCTTACATGAACGGCTCCGAAATGGCCAACATAGATACCAAATATTTCCTAACCAAATTCTTCAAGTGTTTCTTTTGACATGCCTATACCACACATGTTCCACACCATCATTTTTGTCCTCATAAATTAAGTCTTACATGACAGGTAATCATATATATATACATGCATGAACATCTTATTGAGTGGCGTGCCCTATTAATTTAAACATGACATAACATTAATTTTAGGAAAATAAACAATAAAATGACACAATTGCTTCCTATAATTCATAAGAAATTATGATCGTATGGCATTGGTTCACCTCCTACCTCCTCATACCTCCTCATTGGGGAGACCTAGCTAGTTATAATACCCCAAACGGAGGATTTCCTTGAATTTTAGTAAGGTTTAGGTGTGAGTTCTTTGTGAAAAGGGTAAGAGTGGCGGTTAGGGGTTTGGGAGGAAGTTTGTTGCGAACTGGTTCCTATAGGGTTTAGTGTAGATTAGACAACCTCTCAAATTAAAAATTACAAATCAGATTACCTAAAACAAAATTGCAAAAACTACACATAATTTTAGGCTTACTATTAAATGAAGTCTACTTATTCTCTATAATTTTAGTTAGAAGTATTAAAGACTTATTATATATAAATATAATATATTTATTTATATTATGTATATGTAAATTTGAAATTTATTATAATTCCAGTTAACTTGATTAACCGAATTAATCGAAATAAAATTTGATCGCACGAGGGTTCCAATATATCATTTAATTTAGTTTATTTCGATTAATGGATATAGTTAACTGAAATTTTTCAACGAATTCGATTAATTGCACACCGTATCAACCAATGTATAACCCTACCTCCAAGCATGCGTAACGTATATCTCTAATACTTTAAAGGAGATTTCCTATAATGTCATTTTTCACAAATGCCAAATTTACTCCTATATAAATGTTTTTTATATTTCAAACTATAATAATTGAGGATATAAATATTTAAAAAATTAATATATCCCTTAAAATTAAAATTGATAGGTGGTAACTTGAATTTCAAATTTTTACCTAAAATTCCCCTATAATTACTAATTATTCTAAAACACCCTTATAATCAATTATAGCTGCTCTTTAAATAAATTTAAATTCTATTCAACTCCTAACTAATTTCTTTATAATTATTTTCTTAAAATAAATATAAAATTTTAGAAAAGCATGCAAAAAGTATGTACTAATGACCAATATATATCATGTGTAAATCAATGTTGTGACCCCAAATCATACCCCAGAGTTAGAGGAAAATGCTTACTAACACGCATCAATGATGGCAGGAACCTGCGTGGCAAGATCTTATTCAAGTGATGCAGTTCATTCTATAACCCCTATTGCGTGAGGAATAAAGTGACAGACACCTTAACTCGTCGAGGTGCTATGGGAAGAAATAATTTGTTTACAAATAGTAATCAACTCCCTAAAGTTATCAATGAGGTGTATTAATTGGAGAAAATGAGTACGACTTATATGAGATATATTTAGCTGATTTCTATTGGTTTTGATTTATACTTTATGTTTTTTATTTTTTATTTGTTTTGTTGCGTGAGATTTGTTTTGTTTTATTTTGCTTGGACTTGTAATCATATTTTGGTTGGATGTTCGTGTTATTTTTTGAGAGACTTTTAAAATTTTGTCTTTTATTTCTCCCTTTGATTGTCTTATAATCACGGTATTCCTCAACTAAAAATGAGGATTTATCAATAAATAAATGAAAGTATCGTACTTCTTTAAAAAAATGTTTTGTTTTATTTTGCTTGGACTTATAATCATATTTTGGTTGGATGTTCGTGTTATTTTTTGAGAGACTTTTAAAATTTTGTCTTTTATTTCTCCCTTTGATTGTCTTATAATCACGGTATTCCTCAACTAAAAATGAGGATTTATCAATAAATAAATGGAAGTATCGTACTTCTTTAAAAAAAAAAAAAAAAAAAACCCTATTGCGTGAGCATTACTGCAAGCCAAATTGCATAACAACCGTTGTATCCCATATCTACCTCACCTAGTTAAAGCCAGTGGTCATCCCATGAATATCCAAGATGATCATACTCATTTTTATAACACTTGTTTGACGTTGGCCATGCACAGATCGATGCATCTAACGGCTACCTACGTCTTCACTCTCCCCCCGAGCTTGGAAGTACGTACTCCTCGGCTGACCGCCAACAACCACCGCCTTTTATCACCGACGATTACTCCGAGGCTTGAACTTCCCGCATGTCTACAGTACCCACCTCCCCCAGTTTCCGACAAACCCCAGCCATACCAACCCCACCCCACCCCACCATTCCATTATTATCATATTGCTGTGTATATATATATTATATACCCTTATGCATGCATGCATGCAATATACAAATATAGTATATGGTATGGATATGTATATCATGAAGCTTATCCGTGATCAACGTCACAAGAATCAGAAAAGTGATGTGTTTGGCCTTTAGCCCTTTAATTACTTTACTTACCCCAAATACTCCCTTCCCCGGTTTCACTCTCCTCTTTCTTTTTGACTGTGCGAAGGTTTAACTGCATATACGAACATATATATATATATATATATATATATATATATATATATATATATGAAGTTTCGAGGAAAGCCATCTTTACGTTGAAAAATGATGTTAGAGATGACTTCAAATATGTGTCCTTCAAACTTCATATATATATATATATATAGTTAGGGAGGTGATTTTGGAAGTTTCAAGCCCAATGAGTTTTTACCTTTTTTTTCTTTTTATCTTTATGTTTAAGTGATTTTGAGATTTAAATTTAGATTTTTATGAATTTAGGTCAAAATAATATAAAATTGCATTAAATTTATTTCATACATTAATATAAATTTAAATGCAAAAACTCTAAATTTATAATTTCAAATGTTATAATAATATTATTTTTGTTTTTATTTTATATCCTTGCCTACGTATAATTAGCGTTACTATTAATTAGGACGTGTAATATAGTTTCAAATTCTAATTATAAGAATAGTGGAAGGATATAAAATATAGATAATGTGAGATGGGTTGTCTTTCATTTGTAATTTTAGATGAATATGAGCTTTCAATAAATCCAATAAAAAAAATGCTCTTAAATTCACTATCGTAATGTCTATACTTGAAGGATTCATACTTCACTTTCCAATTTGGGAATTAGGAGACTAATTAATGATGAACAATGAGCCAAGTTGTAGTAATTATACCACATTACCATGCTACAAAAATAAAATTAAAAAATTAAAGATAAAAATAATAAAATAATTAAAATAATATTGAATTTAAAAGCATAGAATTTAAGCTTTAGGTATATAATTAGGTTGATTTAGATAACTTTAAATAAAAATCATATAAAATTTTCTTAAATTTGATAAAGATTCAACTTCAAAGTCTCAAGCTCTAACCTAAATATCATAGTTTGTTCGTTGATTAATGCAAGAAGAACACAAAAATATTAATTTTTATGAAAAACTAATCTCAATAATAACTAAGTATGAGCTCAACTGAACTAACTAGTGACTAGCTATAGATAACTTTAAATATTAAAATCTTTGATGTTGACTTTAACTTTGTTTGACAGTCGTTACGGTGGTTGCACATTTATTCTTACACTATCATTTAACCACATGTACATTTGGTACACCTAGAAATATTTTAAAATTGGATAGAACGAATTAAATTTATTACTTGATCGCATTATTTTTTTTCCTTTAATTTTTTATTATATTCTATTTTTACCCTATTTTTATTTCTGCAAGCTAAAAATGATGCAAGTGTAGTTACGTGTTAGAAAATAATATGCATATATTATATGATGGACACACTTGAATTCCAAAGAAAAATTTAAGCAGAGGATTATGGCTGCTGTGAGAAATTAACGCTTGTTGATTTTGTGATTTTTTTTATAGAAACCAGGCTACTAGTTGCATTTATATTTCATCAAACAGTAAAAAATAAGAATAGGCTAATGTCTAATTTTGTCATGATTTTCTACATTCTAATTTTTCCACAATACTATTAGTCAAACACACATGCCAACGACCCACATAGAGTTTACATTATCTTCAAAACCCCAAATAATTTTTCAACGGAAAAATCAAACTAATATTTTATACAAAGTAGTTCTTCAATAGAGAAATAATGGTATAATATTTTTGAAGTAAATTCTAAGTAACATCCTTAAACAAATATATATAATATCATCAATTATATGTAATTTTTATGTCCATCGTCGTCGGCAGACTAAGAGCAACTTTAGTTTTTCTTTTTGAAAGATCTTTTCATTTTAAAAAAAATAATAAGATCCAAACTAATTATTATTATTTTTAAATAACAATATAATTATGTGGATATAACAATACTGCGAAACAGGAGTTATTAAGTAAATGCCCTAATTTTTAAAAATTTTATTTGGAGTAGAGCACTTGACCAAAGAAAATTTGATCTTTGTAATAATAAAAGGATTTATTGTTATGAAAGTTGTGTTTTCAATTTATGTGTTGAAATATATTTCTTTGAATATAAAACTATTAATGGGTATAGGTGGGATCATCCATTTTGAAAAAATAAAAAATAAAATTTGCAAATTCAACATTTTAATCAAAATAAAGGATAAACGCCTCTGGAATTTGAACCCCTCTTGTGAAAAGTAGAGAGATATTATCCAACTCGTAGATCCTTAGTTAAGCCATGAATTAACAAAATTTAATATTATTTTATGTTATATTTCATTCGAATTTACAGTAATCAAATCAGCTAAACAAACGCTGTTTAATTTCTGGTTGATTATTAATGTATGGGACTGTGACGTGGAGCCGAGTCTTCTCCCACCTTCAGTCTTTTGTTGCTTGACATTAGTCTGGGTACAGGTTCAAGTGCGATTAATGCATGCATGTTCACAGAACCCGGCCACCTCCCCACATGGCGCCAGCCGCCTCATGACCTCAGCCCCCACCTGGCGCCAGCCACCCTATGTGGTGGTGGACGACCAGAGGACTTGCCACCAAACTGGCTCCTCACTTGGACGCACCGTCTCATTTCTGATCTCTATCTCATATATTCAGTTAATGGGCTGAATTCGGATGGATCATAAACGGATCGCGTTAAACGAGTTCGGGTTCAAGTTGCCTCGTTCGAGCCATCCATTTAAAAAATATAATTTATTTATTTTAAAGATTTATAAGCATTTCATATAAAATGACATATTTAAAAAAAAAAAAAAAAACACTCCTTTGTTTTTTGTTTTAAAAGGATCATAAACACTGGTCACCTGGCGGGTGACCCGACCAAAATTCTCCTAACCCACTTAATAAATGGGTCGAGTCCGACTTGACCAGTTTATAAACGAGTTAACTTGTATTAAACTCAAACATGATTTAAATGGACGAGTCACAGATCCCTCGTCGAGTTTTGACTCGTTTTGCTATCCCTAATCCATACGCAAATTTTCGAGTATTAGGTAACAAAATAGTAAAGTGGTTCAAAATATTTAGTATGATTAAAATAAATAAATATATTTAAACGTATTTAAAATATATATTAATGCATTAATGATATAATAATTAATCCATTGATAATTCATTTTCATGCTACAACAAAAAGTTAATAAATAAGGGTACTTAATATTGACACTTTAAAAAATATATTGATACTTCACATCTATATTTTTATCCATAAAAATAATAATTTTTACCTTTTAAATTTTGCCCTTACAAGTGACAAAGGGGCCAAAAAAAAAAAGAAGAAGATAATTTTTAAATAGTAAAACTATTATTTAATAAATAAATGATAAATGTAAAGTATCAACATTATTTTTTTAACTGTTAATATTGCTTCCTAAACATGGTGAGTGATGAGACAGGCACTAAGTATTCCATTTAGCTACTTACAATTGTGCGATTGGCTATTCACAAGGTCCCACGCGTTTTCAAGTTGACAAAATATAAGACAAGCAAGGTAAGTAGGAAGGACCCAAAAAAGAAACAGCAATCTTTATCTTTTTTAAGTTTATAATAGAATCATCACTACTGGTCCCACTTCTAACAGTGGCCTAATTGAGTCTGGAGCTATGCCACACGGCCACCACTAACGTGGAACCACCGATTGTACCAAATATTCATTTTTCAATTTTCAATGACATGAGATATTGTCTTAGTCAGCAGTGATCAAAAAGGAGTAGTTCAAGCCTTAGATAGTCACATCCTTTATTTATTTTTTTTTTTTTTCGATAACGTCCGGGTGTCCCCAACCGGCATCTACCAGGTTACCCTGGGATGCATCACAGCCGGGACTAATCCCCACGCCCCACAGAATCCACCCCAAGACCCTGCAGGGAGGTAAATCGGGATTTACTGGCAATATGTTTGGATGACCAAATGATAGCAACTATGAGCTAGCCTGATACTGATAGATTTTAAGAGAATCAAGATTATGTAGCATTATGCAACGGTCCTAAATCTAACTCTAGTGAAGTAATTTCATAATAGGTTTTTAGGGTTTTGCTACCCAGATGATAGATAAGTTCATAAAATAGAACTTCTTTTTGGAGAAAAACCATTAGCTCGCATCCCCTACCCAAAGGCGCCGCCTGAATTACTTAAACTTAAAAGAAAATTAAATGAACTACTAGAAGCATGATTCATCCGGACCATCAAAAGTACTTTTTGGGGCACTGATGTTATTTCAGAAGAAACAGGATGGGAGTATGCAACTATGTGTGGATTATCATACCCTTAGCAAGATGACTGTTAGTAATAAGTACATCATTCTGTTAATTACAGATCTCTTCAACCAACTAAGTATAGCAAAATACTTCACTAAGCTGGACTTAAGGTTGGAATACTACCAAGTACGCATTGTAGAGGGGGATGAACCAAAGACCACTTGTGTCGCTCGGTATGAAGCATTTGAATTCCTTATTATGTCTTTCGGACTAACAAATGCACTTGTTACTTTTTTGTACTTTAATGAATCATGTTTTTCAAGACTACCTTGATAGATTTGTGGTCGTCTACCTCGATAGCATTGTGGTATTCAACTCTTCTTTAGCTGAACACAAGGAACATCTTCTGCTGGTCTTTCAAAACCTCAAGGAAAATCGGTTGTATCTAAAATGGGAGAAATGTGCTTTCGCCTAGAGACGTATCAAGTTTTTGGGACATATCATGGAAGATGGGCAGATACAAATGGATCCGGTGAAAGTAGAAACCATCCACAAATAGAGATCACCTATATCTATCAATGAGCTACGATCCTTCGTGGGAGTTGCCAGCTACTACAGAAATTTCTTAGAAGGGTATTATAGAAGAATCATGTCATTAACAGATTTGTTAAAGAAAGGGGTAAAATAGGAACGGTCAAAGGATTGTCAATCGACATTTAATGAACTAAAGAAGAAAATTGTAGGGGATCCAATGCTAATCCTTCTCAATGTGACGAAACCATTTGAAGTGCAGGCAGATGCATGAAACTTTGCATTAAAGGATGTTCTTTTATAGGAAGGGCATCCGGTTGATTCTAAAAGCCGAAAACTAACAAGTGTCAAACGGAACTATACAACCCAAAAGAAGGAACTTCTAGCCATGGTACACTATCTTTGGGTTTGGAGGCACTATCTCTTGGGGTCCACATTTCTAGTAAATATAGAAAATGTGGTTGTCACACACTTTTTGTCACAACCAAGACTAATTTCAAAGTAAGCCCACGGGCAGGAGAAACCAGTGGAATCCGATTTTGACTTTAAATACAAGGCATGGAAGACTAATCAGGCGGCTGATGCTTTAAGTAGGAAAACAAAATTGGAAGCATTAAAATTCATAAGTCATCTATCAGCTAGCAAGGTTAATTACTTTATCCATGAAGGAACTCATCAGGAAACACTTGAGAATAGACCAATAGGCGCAGACATTGATGAAACTAGTAGAAGAAGGAAAGACACGACAATTCTAGATAGAAGGTGGGTTGTTAATGCAAATGAAAGACATTATTAAAAGAATGTCATGACACATTGTGGGCTGGACACATGGGATGGCAAGGAACTCAAGCACTAATCACACAAGGCTACTATTGACTGAATATGGAAGATGATATAGTAAGTTATACAAAGACATATTTGATTTGTCAACAAGACACGGTAGAAAGAAATAAGACCCTAGGATTGTTGGAGCCATTGCTGGTACCAACAAGGCCATAAGAAAGTGTCTCTTTAGATTTCTTTTCCTCAGTGCCAAAAGTAGAGGACCATGACATAATCTTGATGGCAATTGATCGATTTTCAAAGTATGCAACTTTTGTACCTATTTCAAAGCCATGGTTAGCAGAAAAGACCACTTAGTTATTCTTTAAGCATGTAGTGAAGTACTAGGGTGTAATAACTCGGTAAAAAAAATTAAATTAATTAATTAAAATTATTAATCAATTAATTAGTTAAGAATTATTAAATTGATGCATTAAATAAATAAATAAAAATAAATAGTATGAAAAAAAGAGTAATTATTAATTAATTAATAAATTAATTAAATATTATTAAAATAAATAAATAAAATAGTAAAAAAAATTAGAATATATATATAAGTTAAAGTAAATAAAAATAAAAATAAAAAGATAAGGAAGCTAGAAAGCTTCCTGCGAAATTTACAAACAGAGAGAGAGCTCATGGGCTCTCTCTCGTCGTCCACTCTTCGTCTCCACCTCTCTCTTTCCCCCCTCATTTCTCGACGAATATTTGACCGATCGGGAAACAAAAGGTGTCGTTGGATTCTTAACTTCGCCATCGACATTTTACTGGAGCGGGTTTTTCGTTGGAGCGGCGTAGGCATCATTCCTAGGGTAAGACAATTTTTTCCTAATTTCTCAATTTCTTGTTAAATCTGCTGTTAAATCAATGATCAAGTACCACCACGGGATCCTAGTCATGATCGTTGTTATTTTGACATAAGTAAAGTTCCAATTTGAATTTTCTAAGTCCCACTCCAAAGCGAGAGTGAGATTTGGAAAATTTGACAAATTGGTTATATTTGAAGGTATAACCATTTATTGGCAATTTAAGGACTTAGGAAATATTAAAATAGTATTTTATTTATGATTAATTTAATGTAATTAGGATTTTTGATTCAGGGTCCGGGTGAGCGCCGCAGGTATTTTTCGGAGTCCCTATTGGCGTAGTTCAAGAACCAAGTAAGGGAAAAAAAATATTTTAAACCAGAATTTTTAGGAATTTAATGAAAAATAAATTGTGTTATATATACGTGTATATGTTTCGGTATGAGTTTAAAATGCCAACTATTTAAATTATATTTTTTCGAGTTTAGGATTGTTTATTAGATACGTATATGCGAAAATGAACTAATGAAAGTGGGAAATATTTTCAGGATAATTATGTAAGAAATGAAAGGTATTTTCAGTATATAAATATTAAATGTTGGTTGATTTATTTTACAGGCAGTGTATGATTTTTATTGCTAAATTGTGTGGCATGAGTAAATAGGAATGCGGTGTGGAAATATATGTTAAATGTATAAGATGCAGGTTAAGTAAGTAATACATTGAGAATGAAATATGATATGAACTATGCTGCTTGTGTGTGTTAATGCAACCATGTAAATGGCTGAAATATGTTGGGTAAAACAACTGAAAGATGCTGGGTAAATGTATACCAGCTGAAAAATGTTAGGTAAAACAGCTAAAAGATGTTGGGTAAATGTATGACAGCTGAAAAATGATGGGTAAAATAGCTGAAAGATACTGGGTATGAAATGAAATGAAATGAAAATGGAAATGAATGAAATAGAAATGAAAGTTTACTGACGAAGGCTCCCAAAAAGTGAAATGAAATGAAAAGTAAAAGATGAAAACATAAACAGTTGAGCGATGCAGAATAATGACAAATAAAATAATGTATTATGGTATTACCAGTATTTATGATAGTAGAACATGTTACGTTTGGGCGAGGCAAACTCTTCGCCTGAAGGCTTGCTGAGAAAGGCGAGTGTCCTGGTTGTATCAAGTGTAGCAGTAAGCTGTATAACGTGCTAGAGCAGAGGGAAACTACTTGTATGGACGGGTAGATTTCCCTATTCTTGGGAGCCTTCGTCAGGAAACTTTTGTATGAATTGTGTGAGTACGAGATCAATTTATCACTTGAGGGCTTACTAAGTAAGGTGAGTGCCCCGGTATGCTTTAGATGTGACCTTTGGGTTGCCTAGGTATCATAGCAGAGGGGTACTACTTGTATGGGCGGGTAATCACCTCTATCCTTAGGTAATCTCGTGGGTTAAACCTTTGCATGTGTTTAATTAGGTTCAGAGAATGATTTTAGTATTTATGGAAGTGTTTTGCAAATGTTACTAATATGCTATTATATAAACTCATGCTAGTCACACACTGTTTTAATATATTGTTTCTTCCCTTACTGAAATGTGTCTCACCCCAATATGATTTTTTTTTTTTTAAGATTTCCTCGAGATCGAGCTTAAAGAGCTCGAGATTTTATAGTATTTTTAGGAGATATAAGAAAAAGGGTATAATTTTGATAATATTTTGGGATGTAAACACTTTATGTTTTATGTTTTTATGTTTTTATGTTTTAAGTCTATAGAGAGAGAGGAATGATTGTGAAACATACTAATATTGTGAATACTGAATATGTTTTGGGAGTTATGTAGATTTAGGGAAATGCAAGTGATGGATGATTACTATGGATTATAGATAGGAATTAGTAAACTCTGATATTATGGTATTATATGTATGGAGATTATATTTCTATTTTCTACTGCATATATGTTAATTATGGATTATCAGGAATTTTATCAGGTACAACGCGCCGGACCCGGATTTAAGGGTTTGAGGCGTTACATGGGGAGTTCCAGAGAGTCTAATCAGTGATAGAGATGTTCAATTCGCAAGGGGATTTTAGGGAGAACTCTTTCGCTTAATAGAATCAAGCCTTAATCTTTCTACAAGCTACCACCCTAAGACAAATGGTCAAATAGAGTGCTTTAATGGGACGTTGGAAGAATACTTATGACACTTTGTGAGCTCCAATCAGAAAAATTGGGTTTCACTATTGGATACAGTGCAATTTTGCTTTAATTCTATGAAATCTTCTACAAGTAACAAAAGTCCTTTTGTGATTGTGAAAGGTCAACAATTGACTCTCCTACACACTCTTGATGGTTCATATAGTGGAAATTGCCCTAAAGCAAATGAATTCACAGAGAATTGGTTACAAAACATAGAAGTCATTTAAGCTCAGTTGTAAAAAGCTTCAAAGCGCATGAAGAAATAGGCAAACAAAGGGTAACGACCACAACAATTTGAAATCAGGGACCTAGTTCTTGTAAAAGTGCCACCAGAAACATTTCAATTTCTTTGTAGAAAGGATAAGGACTTTTATAATGATATGAAGGTCTAATCAAGGAGATGGAAAAAAAAAATGGTCGATATGTACTAGATTCTGATATTGTATATACATATATATATATGGTTATGTGATTTGTGTTCCGCTGCTTAAGTATGGATATAAATATATAGATATAAAAAAAAATGGAAAAATTTTGAAGGTGTTACACTTACTAAGTTTGTCATGTAGTTTTTTATATCCAATCTAAATCAAATTCTATCTCAATTCGAAAGAGGACAACATCTCTCGATTGATCATTCTTACTTTTATTGACACAAATTTAAAAAAAAAAAAAAATCCTCAGTGCTTGGATGATCTAGATTTCATCACTCATTACATTTAACTTCTCTAACTTCCTATCTAAGCGCAACTTTGTTTAGAATGTCATAATTGTCAATTTCATTGATAGTTTCTTTTTATTGTAATTTTAAGTACTAATGAAGATCTTGTACAATCAATACTTCTACCGACCCTTTTAATGTAGATTCCACTCATAGGCATGACGCAAGTAGCCGAGATCTCCACGATCTCAATTAGGTAGAGAGGTTTTCAAAATCTATATTTAGAGTAGTTGGCGTAATTGGGCTTCATTTCAATTTTAAGTCAATCTTTTCATTAGAACTTGTCTTGATTAGGTCCACAAAGTGTCATTGTCTTTGAAAAATTCGGTGAGTTTTATCTTAATAAATTAAATATTTTTGAAAAAGAAATAGTCTTCTTACACTTTTAGACCTTTACTTTTCACTGTAAGCTATTTGCATGTTCAAGATAAAATCTTAGTTTACAAAAATTTCATTAATTAGTGGAATGAGTAGATCATATTCCATTAAAAAAAATAAAATCAAATGCAGATTATTATATTGTTTGTCAAAACAGGAACAATGAATAACTTTTGATAGTATAAAATATTATTAAAAAAATAGTTGATATTGGACATCATTTTTATTTCTTTTGGCAAACCCATTTATCTGAAATGAGTGGAATAAAAGAAAAACTTAAATTATTAATTGAGCTTTGAACAAAAATTAATAATAAACTATTTCAGGTGTGAAAAATATTTTTTATTTTTATTTTTGATTTTCAAATAATCAAAAAATTAGCAGGTATTTTAGTTATGTGAAATTTACATAAAAATGAAAAATTAAAAAAAAAATGTCATTATTGAAAGATCACTTTGTTTCCTATTTTTAATTTTTTAAATAATTACAAAAATTTCACCTTCTTTTTAAATTTTCTCAATTTTGTATATGAAAGTTATGTCTTTATTATTTTAAAAAAAATTAACTCTTTTATAAAGTTTTGAAAAATAATGTGTGATTTTATAATTGTTTAAAGATTTTAAAATAAAAATAAATATTTTATATTAACTAAAATAATATAATATTATTTGTTAATTAATAGTAATCTTGTTATTAATGTATATTTATAATATATGATTATCACATGAAATTATATTCAAAATAGTATTAATAATTAAATTTAAAATTTTACTTTATTTGATGTTAACTTTAATTTTTAGATGGTTCTTTTTAGTTATTCCATAATTTAATTATATTTTACTAATAATTAATAAGTTATAGTGCAAAATAAAATAATATAAGATTAATTTTTAATTAGAAGTTTAATTAATAATCATGTTCACTATAAATTTTAATTAATATTTAAATATTTTTATTAATTAAAAATAATATACTCTAATTTTTTTAATTTACAATAATCCTGTTCTTAATTTATGTTTATAACATATAATTATCATATTAATTTATGATAAAAAATATTATTAATTAAATTATAATTTTTAATTCTTAATATTAATTTAAATTAATAGGTGGTTCCTCCTTTTCCATTCAAGAGTGAATTATGTTTTGAACAATGTCATTTATAAGTAGCCAAAAAGTTATCTTTAATTGTTTCTTAGAATTTATTTTAAAAAATTCTCAAAAAATGGTTTTGAGAAAACACTTTTTACAATAAGTGTTTGCTGTAATACAACACAAATGCTATTTTATTTTAAAAGTATTTATTTTTAGTGAATAGCTCCCAAATGAAGGTTGAGTGAAGTTATTATTTCACCCAACTGTTGATCTTACTAGATAAATAATTTTTTTTTTTTTTAGCTTTACATGTTTACTAATCAAGTCTTACTTAGCTTCACTTTCATGTCTCCCACCAACTTTAACTTTACTTTCACCCAATTTTTTTTCTTTTCACCCAAATATTAAGTTTAGGCATCTTATTATTTTTTAAAATAAAAAAATATTAAATAGGACCCTAAAAAGATTATAGCTTAGTTAGAACTAGGATGAAAATTTTTTAAATAATCTAAAACAAACTCTTTAAATGTATGAATAATGAATAATAGTTAAAATCGTATATGTATTTTTTCTTTTTTTTGGATTACGCACTGGATTTCCACGTGTCCATTTTACGGTCCACGTGTCTAATCCTGCGCCCCTTGAAGCTGACCCCATAACTTCAAAGGGAGGTAAATATGTTAGAATGCAATAAAAATACAATGAAAAATGTATTGAAGTGTAATATATACTAAGTGCGAATAATGTAAATCATTTTGCTGATAAAAATATTCTTATTTTTTTAAAGTAAGGTTGAAAATTTCTAAATTTTTATACTATGAAGTGATTCAACTAAAATTAGATAGAATTACATTTACAATATCAAAAAATTCTTGTTTAAAAAATGAAAGGAAAAATTTTCACCTCGTGAGAAATAAATAATTAACAATATTGTGGCATGTAATGGTTTCTATCTGTTAAATGTTTATTACAAAAATTTAACAAAGTAACAAATATGATACTGAGGTTATGAGAAAAATATGCTCATATTTTAAAAATAAGATATCAATTCTAAAGGAAAGTAAATGTAAAGCCCCCAAAAAATCACTTGGCTAGAAAAACAAACTCAAAATAAATAAATATACTTAAAATATTAAAAAATATATTACTATGTTTTTGAAAAAAACATTTCTAAAAAACAAACTTGAAGAAAAATAGATAGATTTATATTCAAAAAAATTTAAATATTATAAATAAAAATATTTTATTAATTAAAACAAAATAAATATAGTGGTATTATAAGTAATGAATAAAACAAAATAAAATAGTTAAATTCTTCTCGCGTCGTCTAATATATTGATAACAATATAACTTCTAAAATATTGAACATAAAAATATAGATCTAGAATAACTCCCAAATAATTTATTTAAATTTTTGAAAAAAAAAAAGCTCATTAAATGATCACAAGTGAACAAAAACAAATTATTTTAAATATTTTAAGTAGTAAATCTCAATTTATAAATTAATAATTTTATTAATATTTTCATAAAAAAGGTCATATTTTCATGAAAATGATAAAAATATTAGTTTTATTTTTTATTTTTTATGTGATAAATGAAATAATTGAGTGTTGGTACTGAACACCATTATTTTGAAAAATATATAATTAATATAATGTGATACTAAAATTTGTAAATCCAAATGTGAAGTATACTCCAACGCGCGGTAAGAACTTCCCAAAATTAAAGACTCCGGCTAGTTTAAGACACGCGCACGCGAAACAGACGGTGGTCCCAACATGATTGAAAGTTCATATAAGATTTTCGCATCGTCGTACTCTAACATAGACGCCTTGTGGTGATCTCTAGCCAACCCTCCTGGCCAGCAATCTAGAAGGGAAGATCGACGGTCGTAAATAAATCTCGACTCAAAATCGTTGTTTCTACAATCTTCTCCTTGTGGCGACACGACGCCGAGATGCGTTTCCAAGTTCCGATATAATATTATTCGCTACATGCCGGCACACCATATTACTCCCTGCTTTCAACATCACAGGAAACAAAAAAAAGGTGATTAATTAAAGTCAAACGTCGACACCCCATATTTCCAAGACAATTTGACGGTAATTCCGGAACTGAGTTTGCGATTTCAATCTGATTAAATCCGCAGATAAATCCGGTTAGATAGCTGTCCCCGGTTATGTACGTGTCAAGCTCTCCGTATGGGTTTTCGAGTGTATTCGTATATGTACGCAGGGAGCAGTTCAGTAGAGTTTGATGCCAGTAAAAACTATACACATGTAGACTCTGGCTATCGTTTAATTTGTTTCAATGGATGAAACGATGGGATGGCGCGAGACCACATGTGAGTGGTGGTCTCGGAGGCACCTGATTCCGGACTCCGTTCCGGTTACGATTGGTTTTGGAATTTTTCGCTTTCAGCTTGACTTGACCACAGGGGGTGGGATTTAACCATGGTTAGCTCGGTCCGGGTTAGACCCTGGCTCCCGCGGCCTTTATAAGGGAACCTCTTGAGCCTTTCGTTTCCGCATCAACTTCTCGTTTGCGCTTAAACAGAGACTGCACTTTAATGGTCGAGTCCTTCATTTTCCATTTCGTTTCTTTCTAGAGCTTAGCTCTTACCTTTTCATTGTCCTATCGAGTTCTTATTTTCTGGTACAGACTCTCTCTCTCTCTCTCTCTCTCTCTCTCCGATTTTGATTTTGATTTGAGTTCGCCGTTTTGCTTCATTTTCCAATTTCTAGGATAATCTAATGTCATGTTGTTCCCCGATCCGAATATTGTGAGAAAATTTCTATATATGCGTCCGAACAAGGATTGTATTGGACAATTTATTAATTAACTGTGAAAATTTTGAAATCGATGAATTCTGTGACTTTTTTTTTAAAGTTTTTTTGCTGCAGAGATCGGTGATCGGAAATGGCGGAGAACGGGAACGGTAACGGAGTGAACGGAGAGATGAGGTTTGGGAACGGAGGGAGCGCCGGACGGAACGGGCTGGCGAAGATACAGACGCACAAGAAACAGAACGAGATCTGTCACGACGACAGTGCTCCGCCGGTGAAGGCTCAGACCATCGACGAGCTTCACTCGCTACAGAAGAAGAAGTCTGCCCCTACTACTCCTATCAGAGGAGGTCTGGGTCAGGTGCAGGGCACCGCTTTTGCAACAGTTTCTGAAGAAGAGCGCCAAAAGCAACAGCTGCAGTCCATCAGGTATATATACGTATCCGTACTATTATTAACTTTTTTTTAGCTATAAAATAATAACGCTATTTAAAAAAGGAAAAATATCGGAAACGGCATGGTTGGCAAGAAGAAAATCGGGACTAATCGCCGTGGATCCCAACTGTGATTGTTTTGTGCTTTGTGAATTGTGACCGAAAATAAAAATATTTTGTTATTATTATTTAACACGCATCTTAAAATCAATTAAATAAATTATAAAATAACTTGAAAGCTTAAATTTAGACCTACTGTAATTTTCAAGAAATAAAAGTAAATATTTATTAAATTTTGTTGCATGAATTTGAATTATGATAATTGTAATTTTATATTTTACTTTTAAAAAAAGACTCGGTCAAGTTTTAAAATTTTCACAATTTTTTATCGATTTTTCAAATTTGACAAAAAAAACATACATTTTTCAAAATATTTAAAAGACTTTTTTTTTTTTTTTAAGAAGGGCGACCTTCATTTATTTATTGATTGATAAGAGGAATACCGTAATTTTTTAAAAAATTTAAAAATTAAAAAACAACTTTATGCTTGAATAAATTTATTATTTTATTTTTTGAATTCGTCTGGATCAAACATTTTACATGAATTTTTTTTCCCTTTTTTTTCATAATAGATGTTAAAATAATTACTAGATATGTTTGTTAAATTACCCTACATACCTTCTTGTAATTACCTTTTTAGCATTTTTTATGCTTGAATAAGCTTATTATTTTATAAAAATATTTTGCTAAATTTTTATTAAAAATAATAAAATATTATTAATATAATTATAATAAAGATAAAAGACAGTGGCTTACTTCACATTTGACCAGAAAAAATTAAATATCAGACTTGGCGAGGTTTAGTTTTTAGGATATGTATATTCTTAAAGATTTTATCTTTTATCAAATATAAAGAAAACTCATTTTTTCGATAATTTTAAAAAAAAATTGCAAAATTTTTAAAATTTAAGAGAAGATATTTAAAAATTTTGTAGTGTCTTTTATCGCAATAATAATAATTACTATTAATAACTGTGAACAATATTACAAGTTATTTTGTACTTATGTACCAGAGAGATGAAATGGTAAATTAATAAAAAAAATATTAATCATGAAATGATTAATTGGAAAATCAGTTAAAAAAATTTAGTGTTCTTATTGAACTAATTTTAACTTATATGAAAGTTTATAATTGTCAGAAATTAGGGTTTCAAAAATTTTCGCAAGACAAGTTGTGAAGTTGAATTCCTATACATCTTTAAACTTAGAGGACTTCAATATTTCAAAGATTAACATAAAAAGTTGTGAGTCTGACGATGCACCAAGAATCCGATACAGATATCTAGTCTCAGTAAAAGAAAAGTAGGGTGATCAGACGGTGAGCAGGATCTGTGATATTTGATGGGCCCACAGTATGCAGTCGAAGTTGGTAGTGCTGCTCAAAAGTGCATTGTCTACGGATGTGGGGTCTGGATTCAGTGATTTGTGATTTGTCTTGGTCCCAATTCATACCATCTGAAGAAAAAGTGGCACATTTTTCTAAGATAAACCAATTTTGTAAGCTGCCCTGAAGCATATGGCCGCTCCCTTTGGGACATCGTAGTATTTATTCTTTTATTCTAAACACTTCTGCCCGAAGCTATCAATCCAAGTCCAGTATCTTGAAATATTTGTCCTTGAAATAAATAAATAAATGGTTTCGCATCTCATGACCTAACTTTTTGAGATTGAGAAATTTTAAAACCACCCAACACTTATCAAAGCTCATGATTTAACATTTTTTTGGTATGTAGTGCTGCTGTTTGGAGTCCTGTGTGGGTGAGAGACTTTTGGGTTGCCTCACATCAATTGTGAGAGGAATTGGTGTTATTAAGTTTGAGGAATTCCCAGATAACTTTTAAAATTGGGAAGTAAGTTTATTAGGTTACAATTGAATTCTTAAGTAAGAAGTATATATTTTTTTTATTTTTTATTAAAAATTTGTCCTACTATATTTAGGAAGTAAGAAAATTTTAAACTAGTCATATTTATGGGTGTACGTGGGGGTGGGTATGCAGTGCGTCTTTGGCGTCACTGACGAGGGAAACAGGGCCCAAGGTGGTGAAAGGAGACCCGACCAGAAAGTCGGAAACCCCAAGGGGGACGCACGTTACGCACCATCATCATTGGACGCCATCGTTCAGCACCAGCGACAGCGCTTTGAAGTTCACCCATGTCCTCTACAATCTCTCCCCTGCTGGTATATATTTTTACCATTTACGATATTAATATATTCTCTTCTCTTTTCTTCGCTTCATGTGTCTGCATAATTTGCCCCTTTACCTCAGCTAATAATTAGCTAGTTAGCTTTTATAATAATTTTTAATAATGTTAAAATTTCTTCTGTAATTGTATATATGGGATGCAGAGTTGTGCGAGCAGGCCATAAAGCACGAGCACGGGTCGTTCATTACATCGAATGGGGCGTTGGCGACGCTGTCCGGAGCCAAAACGGGTCGATCTCCCAGGGATAAACGCGTCGTCAGGGATGACAACACCGAAGACGAGCTCTGGTGGGGAAAGTACGTGCCCCTAACCCCCCCCCCCCCCCTTTCGCCTCCCTCGCTCCCTCCCTCAATAAAATTAAAATTAAAATTAAAAACCAAAATTTTAAAATTTCTACAGACGTTAATTCATATTTAGAAAAAAAGATGCAGCTAGCCCTCCTGTGAGATCTTAAACATTCGACAGATTGTTTTGAATCAATTTATTATGGATATTCATAACTAGAGTCTAGAAAGAGCATTCAATTGGTACCATTAATTTGGTTAGTTAACAAAATTAATGATTATTGTGTATATATATATATATATATATATATTTGCGCGCGCCCGCGTGCGTTACATATATAGATCATGAATATCAGGGTCCCCCCGAACCGAACATTTAGATATTGAAAATTTTAGAAATCCATACCAGGTCGACTAAAATTATAAAATTAATCTAACCAATTAATCAAATGTTAAGAGTGTTCAACCCTACATAAAAGTCTCGACTCATCTTCTTTAATAAAATATGTATCATGGAAAGTCTGTATCTTTTTTTTAATTATGCACATGCCAAACTTTGAGAGATTGTTTTTTTTTTTTTTTTTTCTCATCAAATACTAAGAGAGGCTTTCTCGAAATTTCTAAATTTCAAGATATACTCCTATCTTTTAGCTAAATTTTAGAGAAAGCTTGCGAAATTTTTAACAATGTTACAGTTTTTTTTTTCTCAAGTAATTACAAAAAAATATACCATTTTAAAATTTATATATATATATTTTTAATTATTAAAAAAAAAAAAACACTCTAGAAGACTACTAAACTTGTCAACTTTTTAATGACATATATCAAAGAATTATTTCACCTCATTGTTAGTGAGACCTTAAAAATAATTTTTACGGCTATCTCGAAAATTCTAAATTTCAAGATATACTCCTATCTTTTAACTAAATTATAGAGAAAGCTTGTGAAATTTTTAACAATGTTACAGTTTTTTTTTGTTTTTGTTTTTTTTTTTTCTCAAATAATTACAAAAAATATACCATTTAAAAATTTATATTTTTGTTTTTTTTAATTATTAAAAAAAAAAAAAAAAACTCTAGAAGACTACTAAACATGTCAAATTTTTAATGATGTATGTCAAAGAATTATTTCACCTCATTGTTAGTGAGACCTTGAAAATAATTTTATCATTTTTCTAGCAGTGGCGTCGTTGGTTTTGCCATTTATTTTGTTTTTCTCTTCGTACAGAAAAATTACCGACCGGTTGAGCGTTGTAATTATTATTATTATGTTGACAGGGGCTCACCCAATATTGAAATGGACGAGCACACTTTCTTGGTGAATAGAGAAAGAGCAGTTGACTACTTGAATTCTTTGGACAAGGTACGTCATCCCTCTCTACTCTATACATACGCGGTAGCTGTGTATGTGAATGGATATCTTATTTTTGTTCATTTTCAGCTTAAGTTATTTTCTATGCCTTTACTTATATTTTGATGTTAGTCCTTCAAAAAATGTGTTTTTTCCTTGAAAAATCTGAAGATAAAGAAGACATTCTTGTTTGATGTGAATAGAAGCGCTTTGTGATAATGATGAACCAAAATCTCGTATCCCAATTGCAGTAGTCCTGAGGATGTGATGTGTTTGATGGTATCTGTGTCTTTTTCCCCAAATTAGCCTCCTCATTACTTCCGTTATTTATTTGTCTGCATCTGCGTGTTTTTTGGGTTTTATGTTGCGTCTTAGATGTATGGAGTGATTTCATCTTACCACGCTCATTAATCAGATTATCTAAAATATTAACATATGATTCATTTAATGCTTGAAAGAAAATAGTGATATATTAACCAAGAAAAAATATCTAGGCAGTGAGATTCAAACTTTTTGCCGCTGGAAGTTATCATATATATCATGTACCTTGGTATCTTTTTAATTTTGACTTTGATCTGTTATAGCTCAAGTGAGTGCATTTAGCTCAGAGATTGTTCTATGTCAACAAGGGTTGAGGCCTTGTGTCTTTAATGTCAAAATTATGGAATGTTTGGGGTCATGATTCTCAGTATATGGTAAACTAGTTAAAAGAAATAAAATAAACTTATGAGTGGCTCTTTGGTATTATGCACAATTTTTCTACAAAACATCTCTTACCATATCTTTCTTTCAATCCATTGGAGGGGCCTTGGCTACACAACAGGAAGTGTTTTTCTGTCCTCTCTCAATGTTTAAATCCAACACTTTCAAAATGAAAATACGAAGGTTTAACTGTATTCAGCAACAAGCTTGCAATATTAGGAAAAAAAAAAACAAATCCCATGTCTGATAATCATGAAATGGTAAGTTAAACTTGTCCCCCTGGGCTATCCTGCCCCGTGTAGCTTAGCTTGATTCCTAGGCCTACTTTCTCATGACAATCATAGGGTGATTTTACTGCCACATCACAGGTTATAGCAACTTTCTTGAGAAGCTTTATGCCACAAACCCACAAAAGGATGCATTGGCCTTGACCAATTAATGGGGTGCCCTTGTTCTTAATCCCCAAGTTGGTTTTTTTGTCTAATAATGGACCTAATGCAATCTCTCTCTCTCTCTCTCTCTCTCTCAGGGCTATTTGACCAATTAATGGGGTGCCCTTGCACATAATCCCCAAGTTGGTCTATTTTCTAAAAATGGAACAACTGGAAGTAAGATTAGTCATCTAATTTTTTTTTTTTAGCTGGGCAATATTGGAGAAGTTGACTTTCATACATGTAGTTTTAGAATCTGAAATTTGTAGTAATACATGATACGTAATTAGTTGATTATAATGTATGTATATGCATATTTTCAGGTGTTTGTGAATGATCAGTTTCTGAACTGGGACCCACTAAACCGAGTTAAAGTCCGAATTGTCTCTGCCAGAGCTTATCATTCCTTGTTCATGCACAACATGTAAGTAAAAGCCAAAAATTTTTAAAAATTCAACATTATCAGCAGTGTTGTTCCTGTGTTCTCACTTTTCCAGGTTTTAAGCCCAGCCAGATAAGTCTCCTTATCGTTGCCATAGAGTTTATTAATTATCCTGTGTTGTTGAATACTATCCATCCCTATTTAGTTAATTATCCTGTGTTGTTGAATACTATCCATCCCTATTTAGTTATAGTGTGGAGGATCTAGCTAAGCCAACATTGATGAAATTATGAATGGTGTGTGTTAGCTTAGTGTACAATTCCATAACCGGGTGGGTGGCAGGTGTATCCGACCCACTCCTGAAGAGCTGGAGGATTTTGGTACTCCGGACTTCACTATATACAATGCTGGTCAGTTCCCGTGTAATCGTTACACCCACCACATGACATCCTCCACTAGCATAGATCTTAATCTTGCTAGGAGGGAAATGGTCATCCTCGGCACCCAGTACGCCGGGGAAATGAAGAAAGGTCTGTTCAGTGTAATGCATTATCTCATGCCCAAGCGTCAAATCCTCTCCTTACATTCCGGCTGCAATATGGGCAAAGGTGGAGATGTCGCCCTCTTCTTTGGATTGTCAGGTAGAGTATCAACGGATCAGCAATGTTGCGATGCAGCAATCCATCTCTGCCATCTGATATGTGCCTTACACACCTCTTTCTCTCCCCTGTTGAGCCTTGTTATATGTGTTTGGAATGTAATTGGCTCTTTTTCTGTTGATCCATTTTCATCCATTTTTGTTGTTAGTAATGAGTTATATTTTTATTTTAGGTACTGGCAAGACAACTCTGTCTACAGATCATAATAGGTATTTAATTGGAGATGACGAACACTGTTGGAGCGAAAATGGAGTGTCAAATATAGAAGGTGGTTGCTATGCTAAGTGCATTGATCTCTCTAGGGAGAAGGAGCCTGATATCTGGAATGCCATCAAGTTTGGGACAGGTAATATCCAAAGGTCTCCCTCTAATTTACTGTGCTGGAATTTAGAGGCGCAACTTGTCAAATCTACATTTCCTATTGGAATGCCATTAATACACTTCGATTGTTTGCAGTGTTGGAAAATGTGGTGTTTGATGAGCATACACGAGAGGTGGATTATTCAGACAAATCAGTTACGGGTAAGTATTCATAATGTTGCAATATAATAATCTTGGGGCCTATAACACATTTTAATGAAATTTTCATGCCTTTAACATATTTAGCATTCTCGCACTCTTAATTACTATTTAGTTAATTATAAAAATTTCATCCCTGTTTCTCATCTTGTGAGGGGTTTTCCTTGTGACAGAGAACACTCGTGCAGCCTACCCCATTGAGTACATCCCTAATGCAAAGATACCATGTGTTGGACCACATCCAAAGAACGTCATACTTCTGGCCTGCGATGCTTTTGGTGTGCTCCCACCTGTGAGCAAGTTGAACCTAGCACAAACAATGTATCATTTCATTAGTGGCTACACTGCTTTGGTATAATACTTCCCATCTAAATATGATTTGAGTGTAACTGCCTAAGAGAGTGGCAAATTATTGATGACCAAGACAATGATATGTGCAGGTGGCTGGCACAGAAGATGGTGTGAAGGAGCCACAGGCGACATTCTCAGCCTGTTTTGGAGCAGCATTTATAATGTTGCATCCTACCAAGTACGCTGCGATGCTTGCTGCAAAGATGCAGAAGCATGGTGCCACCGGATGGCTTGTCAACACTGGCTGGTCAGGTGGAAGGTAAGAATTGGTATAATCGTAGTCCTACCAAAATTTGCCCATTTATAGTTAGAATTCTGAATTGATCAGCATCTTATCTTTCTGGGGTGGTGCAGTTATGGCTCTGGGAGTCGTATTAAGCTACAATACACTCGAAAAATCATTGACGCCATACATTCGGGCAGCCTCCTAGAGGCAAACTACAAAAAGACTGAAGTGTTTGGGCTGGAGATCCCGACTGCTGTTGACGGTGTGCCTTCTGAAATTCTAGACTCCATGAACACTGTAAGTTGTCCCAACATATATTGAGCTTCACTGTTGCTTGTCTTCTGCTGTATATCCTAAATTTACTTTTGCGATTGTGGGTTGCAGTGGTCTGATAAGAAGGCTTACAAGGAAACGCTGTTGAAGCTGGCTGGCCTGTTCAAGAAGAACTTCGAGGGCTTCATGAACTATAAGATTGGCAAGGACAAGAAGCTGACAGAGGAGATCCTTGCAGCTGGTCCTATCTTCTGATTCCCAGGAGTCGGTAAAAGAAAAGTGGAACTATCCGGGGGAGTGGGGACTAGAAAAAAGAAAAAGAAAAAGAAGAAAATATTGAAATAGGAATAAAAAGTTCAAGTTAATTGGGTTTGGGAGGTGTTGTAATTATTGTCTTCTGTTTAGTCATGTAAACTGGGCGCAGTTATCATATTTTGAGGGCATATCTTTTTCTATATCATGGTCTTTTTTGTCTGCTTTGCAATGAGCTTTATCATGTGTCCTTGTGTAAGATCCCATGGACATGATTATGCACAAGATTTATTTTTCAATAGTTAGAAAATCGGTTGAATCTTCCCTCAATTTGCTTCCTTTACTCCCATCACTGAAGGCCTACATTTTGCATTTCAAATTCAGATTTAAGGTTGATTTATAGAATGTGGCCTAAATATTTTATCGTATTCATGGCTTTAAAAAAAAATCATCATAGGCTTGTGTTATTTTATGTAGGGCTAAATTTGTTTATCCTTGCTTGGGGTCTTCAGAATTGAAGTTGCTTACAATTGAAAAAACACAATATTGTTATGAAAATCATGAAAGAATAATGACCATCACCCCTTCGTTTTTCCACTACAATAAATTTTTTGCTATTCTTATTGATCAATAGAAGGACACCCTCTCTCTCTCTCTCATCTTGACACACACACATTGCATGCTTGAATACACATTTGCATGTTTGAAGTAAATAGACATATAAAAAGAAGAAGAGAGAAAAAGATAAGAGAGATATTTTATACAATGACGGAGGTATTTTGTACAATTTCAGTTTCAATATTTTGTACAAGGCCGATTCCAAATCATCTTATAATTTCTCTCGAGATAGTGAAATTTTTTATCCCATCCGCAGTAGGCATAGTCGAACCACGTAAATTTCTGTCTCATCTCTATTTATTTTTCTTCATATTTTATAACACGCTATTAGCACGAGATTCTATCTATCTAAAATATTTATTTTAATCTTATTTAATTTATTTTTTGTAACTTTTACTCCACAAGAATATAATATTCTCCAGAAGAGAATATGTCGTTTAAAGTTTAAAGAGTATCAATCTCAAGAAGAAATGGTCAGATAGACCTCCTGAAAAGGCTATACATTTAATCTCTCGAAGAGATAAACCTCATGAAGAGGCTATGTATCTAATCTCTATAAGAGATAGTAAATATTTACCTCTTAAAGAGGATATATTTTTAACATCCTAAAGAGATGCTAAAATCAACCTCCTGAAGAGGTGAGACGTTTATCCTCCACATGAGGTACTACATTTAACCTTCGGAAGAGGTGGTAAATTATTACCTATTTTTATATCGTAATTGAAATCATACTCCTAAATAGTATAAATTGAGAAAAAAAATAATGTTATTGAAGAAATTTGTTTCCCTTAACATCAAAGGCAACAATTATTTATCATGGATTCTTGATGTTGACATCCATCTAAATGCAAAGAACTTGGGAAACACTATTTTAGATGAAAATACCGCATCTCTGCAAGATCGCGCAAAAGTTATGATCTTTCCTCCGTCATCATATAGATGAAGAATTAAAAACTGAATACCTCACTGTTAAAGACTCACTTATCCTATGAAAAAAAATTAAAGGATAGATTTGACCACCAAAAGACTGTGATTTTTCCAAAAACTCGATATGAATGTTTGTATCTAAGGTTGCAAGACTTTAAAATAGTTAGCGAATATAACTCAGCTCTGCATAAGATTAACTCGAAGATAAAATTATGTGGTGAAAATATTACTAATAAAGACATGTTAGAAAAAAACTTTTATTATTTTTCATCTCACTAATGTGCTCCTATAGCAGCAATATAGGGAGAGAATTTTTCTTGTATCATGTCTTCTTCTTGTTAAGTAAAATAATGAGCTTTTAATAAAAAAAATCACTAAACTCATCCAACTGGTTCAACCCGAGTCCCTGAAGTGAATATAAATACATCTCATGATCGAGAATGAGACCATAGACATGGTCGTGACCATGGTTGAAAAAATCACTAACATCAACATGAGGTTGCAATCCCCCAGAAGAGAATTGACCCCCAGAAGCGAGATAATGGTTAAAATCAGCGACTCAAGCATCATGAAAATGAATGATACAGATGCGGAGGAAAATTTCATTGGTCGTGTACCTATCGTATGCCTAGACACTTGGTAGATTTATATCAAGCCTCAATAAGAGAAAAGGAAAATAGTAGATAAATAAAAATAATTTTTGCAGATAATATTGTTCCAATAGACCTTGATGCTGGACCATTCAACTCTGTTTATCTTGATGTTACTGATTTCCTTTTAAATAAAGACAAAAATAATGATGTAATATTTTAAGATACAAAGTAAAACAATATTTCAATAAATAAATTATAATATTTATTATTGTTATGATTAATTATAATAATGAGCTTTTTTTTTTAAATATGTATTGTAGCGTGGATTGTCCTAAAGCTTTGATCTATTCTAAAATATCTATGGAAGAAGTTTGTTTAACTGATAGTGCTACAACACACACAAATTCTTGTTTTAAAAATTTGATTGAAGGCTCCAAAAGAGCTAATATAAGGTTACCCATAGGTACTTTATTACAAATTGATGAAACTTTATATTCCAACAAATTCAGAAGAAATCTGTTAAGTTTTAAAGATTTAAAATTCAATGGATATCACATTAAAACTACAAATGAAGACAGTAAAGAATTCATTTATATTACTTCTACTATTTCTGAGAAGAAACAAATTTTAGAAAAACAACAAACTTTATCTTCTGGATTGTATTATACAAAGATTAAAATAGTTTAATTATATATTGTCTTGCACCAGAAGTGCAATGACCCAAAGTTATTTACACTTTGGCATGATCATCTTGGACATCCTGGACATCCTGGAGATGTAATGATGCAAAGAATCATTGAGAATTCCTATGGTCATCCACTAAAGAATCAAAAAATTCCTTTATCAAATGATTTCATGTGTCCTGCTTGCTCTCAAAGGAAATTAATTGTCAAACCATCTATTTCAAAAGTAAGTCTTAAATCTCCCAATTTCTTATAGAGAATTCATGGTGATATATGCAGACCAATATATCCACCATCTAAACCATTTAGATATTTCATTGTCTTAATTGATACATTTACTAGATAGTCACATGTTTCTCTACTTTCTACTTATAATATTGCATTTGCGAGACTTCTTTCTCAACCGATTAGATTACGAGCTCATTTTCCTGATTATCCAATTAAATCAATTCATTTGGATAATGTTGATGAATTTATATCTCAAACTTTTGAAAACTATTGCATGTCACTTGGAATAGATGTTGAACATCTCGTCGCTCATACACATACACAAAATGATTTAGCTGAATCTTTCATTAAAAGACTTCAACTCATTGCTAGACTTATGATTATGAGAACCAAATTGTCTTTATTTGTTTGGGGACATACTATTCTTTATGCTGCATGTTTAGTTTGTATAAGGCCTACTGCGTACAAACTTTCACTCATGTAATTAGTTTTTGGACAACAACCTGATATTTCTTATTTAAGAACTTTTGGTTGTGTAGTATATGTTCCTATTACCCCTCTTCAAAGAACTAAAATGGGTTCTCAACATAAATTTGGTATCTATGTTAGTTTTGATTCCCCTTCTATTATTAGATATCTTGAACCTTTAATAGGTGATTTGTTTAAAACACGGTTTCAAGATTGTCATTTTGATGAATTAGTATTCCCTTCATTAGGAGGAACAAAATCAATGCCTGAAGCACAACATGAAATCACATGAAATGCAATGAGTTTATCTCATTTAGATTCTCACACAAATCAAAGTAAACTTGAAGTTCAAAAAATTATACATTTGTAAAGGATCGCAAATCAGTTACCAGATTCTTTTGCAGATACCAAATCCATATTAAAATCTCATATACCTGCTGCAAATATTCCAACACGTATTGATGTCCTTAAAGGACAATAACCGGCTAATAAACTTAAACTACAAGTTAAGCGTGGAAGGCTTGTTGGTGCAAAAGTTAAAATTTGTAAATACTCCAGAAGAGGTTACAGAGGTAGATAATTCATTCAACATTCACAAACCCGTTTCTCTTGAAAATGAAATCTCTATTATGGAACCTCCTGAAGAGGAACCTCGTGAAGAGGAATCTCCTGAAGAGAAAACTCCTGAAAAGACATTCCTTAGAAAGGGATAGGTACCTAAAAATAATAATGAGATCTCAATTCATTACATAAGAGAAATGTGGGATAAAAATAAAGTTGTTGTCAACAACATATTTGCATATGCAGTGGCTACTGACATTATTAGAAGTAATGAGGATCATGAACCTAAATCTGTTAATGAATGTCGATATAGAAGTGATTGACCAAAATGGAAAGAGGCTATCACATTAGAATTAATCTCTCTATTAAAAAGAGAAGTTTTAGGACTTGTAGTCCACACACCAGAAGATATCCAATCTGTTGGATACAAATGGGTATTTGTGCGCAAGCGAAATGAAAATAATGAAATTACTCGTTATAAAGCAAGACTTGTGGCACAAGATTTCCCGTAGAAACCTAGAATTGATTATGAGGAGACATATTCTCCCATAATGAATGAAATCACTTTCAGATTCTTAATTAAGCTAGTAGTCGCTGAGCAACTGGGCATGCCCTAAAAATTTATATTTAGTTAAACTCCAACGTTTTTTATATGGATTAAAGTAATTTGAACGCATGTGGTACAATCCATTAAGTGAGTGACTTATGAAAGAAGGATTCATAAATGATCTGATTTGTCCATGCATTTTTATTAAAAGATCATAATCCGGATTTGCTATAATTATTATTTATGTTGATGATTTCAATTTAGTTGGGGCTCCTGAAGAGCTCATTAAAGCTGCTAATTATCTAATGACGAAAATTAAGATGAAAAATTTAGAAAAGACAAAATATTATCTTGGCCTACAGATTGAATATGTAAATGGTGAAATTCTTGTTCATTAATCTAAATATACCGAAAAGGTATTAAGGAAATTTTATATGGACAAAGTTCATCCATTGGGATCATCGATGATGGTGCGATTACTTGATGTTAAGAAGGATTTATTTCGACCTCATGATGAGGGGAAGAAATTACTTGGTCCTAAAGTACCATATTTAAGTGCTATCGACTCTCTGATGTATTTGGCCAATTGTACAAGATCTGACATTGCATTTGTTGTAAATCTACTAGCAAGATATAGCTTTACTCCTACTCGGTGACACTGGAATGGAATTAAGCACATTCTACGCTATTTAAGATGTACATATGATTTGGGTCTATTCTACTCATTTAATTTTAAATCTCAACTAGTAGAATATGCAGATGTTAGATATTTATTGGATCATCACAATGCTAAATCTCAAAGTGGATATGTATTTTTTTTTACAAAAAAAACTGTTATATCTTGAAAATCAGTAAAACAAACGATTACAACAACATCTTCCAATCATTCTGAAATACTAATTATTCATAAAACTTGTGGTCTTCAATCAATCAAGAATATTCTAATAATTTTATATAATGACAATATTATATGTATAACTCAACTAAAAGGAAGATACATAAAAGGTGACAGAACAAAAAATATCTCTCCAAAATTCTTCCATACACATGAATTTCAGAAAAATTGTGATATACATGTTCAGCAAATCCAATCAAATTATAATCTAACATATTTATTTACCAAAATTTTTCTGACTACAATATTCAAGAAATTGGTTCATCTCATCAAAATGAAACATCTTAAAGATATTATTAGAAGGAGTTAATATATGAATAACATCCAAGGGATAGTCTTATGAAAACCATAAAAAAAATAATTATTGTCAACCCTTCATTTTTCCACTACAATAAATTCTTTGCTATCCTCATTACCCTATAAAAGGACACCCTCTCTCTCTTACCTTGAGACACATTGCATACTTGAATATACATTTGCATGCTTAAAGTAAGTAGGCATATAAAAATAAGATAGATAAAGACAAGAGAAATATCTTGTACAAGACTGGAGATATTTTATATGAAGATCGATTCCAATATTTTATATAAGTCCGATTCCAAATCATCTTATAATTTCTCCCAAGATGGTAAAATTTTTTATCCCATCCGCCCGTAGAATAAGCATAGCCAAACCACGTAAATTTATATCTCATATCTATTTTTTTTTTCTACATATTTTATAACAAATATTAATTTATACTTTATTTAAAACAAATCTAACGATTGCCTAAGCAAAAATAAAATAAAAATAGAAAATAAAAAAAAGAATACTATTCTTTTCTTTTTTCTTTTCTTCTTTTTTTTTTTCAAATCCTTATGTAGTTTCATTCTAGTGTTTCTTTCTTTCTACTAATTTATCTATTGAAATTTTCTTCTTGATGCACTCTAATTCTTTCCCAAAGCGTTAAGCATGCTGACTTCATCAATACATCATCATCCATCATATGAATCAAAGTATAAGATTGTGCAGAAATCAAAACCAATCATAACTCTTACCAAAAATACATGCAACAAGCAATAGGAAACAGAGTCACCATCATTCCTGTAATATGCAGTCAAATGCCACATATAAGTGCTTGAACCATTCATCATCTATGCACACCCATAAAGTATGTGAAGCTTGTGTTAATATTCTTGGTGCACTTCGAACCATTTCCACAGCTATACAACTAATTATGGACATAATTCAGAGGTTTATTTCAAAAAAAAAAAAAATGTTAAATCAACATCAGTTCCTAATCTGCAATTATAAATTGTAAAGTGAACACCACAGCAAAAATATGGCTAGTGTTCAAAAACCTATGGCAATCATGGAATTAATTTCCAAGCTTGATGCATAATTTCATCATTTATAAAAGGACGCAAAGACCACATGAGGCTGTAGCTCTCCAATTCGCCAGACGATGAATTGTGGTTTAGTGAATTGACCATTCTTTCCTGCAAAAAGGAAGTGACAATGCTCACGGTTCTACAGCGATAGAATCCTTTTACTGAAAAAAAATGCAGGATGCAAGTGGAGGAGTTTCATTACCTGCATTGAATAGTCTTGCTTCAACATACTGTAAATGATCGCCATCAAGGCAGCATAGTCAGTCGTTTCGGGTTTGCTAGGATGAGATAGCACCTTTTCCTCCTAACAACAATAAGTTTTAAACTCGTAAGGATTGTTGTGTCCAAGCAGGATGATAATTTCTAAGAAAGATAACAGCTCTTCCATCTACTTTAAATTTTTAATAAGCAAAAGACCCAATATTCACCATTAAAACTTAAAACTAGATCAGAAACAGCTAACTAGAAGAATCTCCTTAATGGCTTGGTAAAAGAAGAAATTTTAAAAAACAAATAATACAAAATATATAGAATAATATTCCATATGCGCTCAAAAACACAAAACAAAACACAATCAGAAACTAAACAAGCAAAAAACCAACCAAAGAAAGCACGGCTGTACGAGACATTTATGCATTAATAACATAAATAAAATAAATTAGAAGATGTATCAAAAACTAAGCACCCCTATCTCATCGGACGTAGTTGCCTGTAGATCCAACACATCTCCAGACTCTTCACCCCATGGTGGAGAGAGATTTTCATTTGCACTATGCAATTCACCAGCTACATCCTCCATGAGACATTCAAGTTCGCTTAATATGCATTTGGCTGCAAATCATGAAAATAATCTCAAATAAACAAGTATCAAAACCAAGAAAGATATAGTTCCAATAACTAAAACATACCCAGAGAATGATAACATGTTGCAAGGGAGAAATAAAATTGCAGCCTGTAGATGTACAATGAAAATACACACTTGTACCTAAAAGTAGAAATAAAAAATTTCCTAGAGAACTACAAATGCATCCACTTTCACAAAAGGAATAAAGTAGCCAATAGAAATACACGACAAAAAAACATAGCACGTGTACCACCAGCATGCAAATTAGATAATCCAGCTTTTTTCTTAATTATTTTTTTTACTACAAACAAAGAAGTAAATTAATAGAGAAAGAATATATAATACAGGAGAATATAATAAGGAATCCTTCAAAAATGAGAAAAAAACAGAAATTAAAGTAGAAAACAGAGCAATTAATACAAAATAGCAGACAAATCATGCATAAGGTACCCTTCACATGCAATTATGCGATACCCTTCACAAGTTTCATGAGCATAATCAACATATACAAATAAAGCTATACCAGTACTCATGCGAACCAATGTTAATGCTTTAAACTTGTGAACAGCTGTCAAATTATAGAGATGCAGAAACTCGCACTATCTATTAAGTAGAATTCTCAAATGATCAAACAAATAACTCCAGTTAGGGTACAATGTCAAATATTATTTCAAGTCATACTATATTACTGGTGCAATATAATGCTAAATTTTTCCTGTTTATCCTCTTATTCTTACATTTTAGTTGAGATAACCGTTTTGTGACAAACACCAAGTTTGAACGAGACTAATAATTAGCTAAATTAAAGAGAAAAAAAAATAGCCTGTAGGCATGACTACCAATAACACCTTTGCTAAAGAAAGATAGCAATCCTAGACAAATTTACAATAACAAGTCTTAAGCATTCTTGTGAAGATATGTATGGAGAGAACTAAGAATTTTGAGTTCAATAAAATATGCCAACAACTCGTCATTGTATTGCAGCCTGTAGATGTAATATGAGAAAAGGAATAAAGATATTATAAGGAATACACAAGACCTAAAACATAGCACAAGTACCCCCAGCAGACAATTTAGAGAATGTTAATGGGGTATAGTGAAACAATCATTTCATTTAGGAGGCTTGGCACCACATTTTCAATAAAGCCCTCTTAGGGAAATGGTTATGGAGATCCATGATTGAGAAAGACCATCTTTGGCGTGGGATCATTGCTGTGAAATATGAACTTGAACATAACATTGGATCTCCTAGGTTAACAAAGGACTACATGGGGTAGGGCTGGGGAATTTCATCTGGAAAGGCTGGAACGATTTTGCCTCTTGTATCAGGTTTCAAGTGGGGCGGTGGGGACAACATTTATTTCTCGGATGACTCATGGCACAATTAAGAAGCTCTTGATGTCTTATTTCCAGCCATCTATAATTTGGCAAGTGTTAAAGATGTCTGCATCAGTCAACATACAAGACGGGCTCTTTTGGAAAACCCCCTTCCTTAGAAATGTGGAAGATAGGATCTCAACCAGCTCACGGATTTTTACAGCTTCCAACACCATAATAGCACTGATCTTCCTATTTGAGCCTTCTAGGAGGAGGAGGTCTTCACTGTTAGATCCTTCTACAGGAAGCTCTTCCCTTTGGAGCCATACAGCTTCAATTTCCCTTGGACTCAGATTTGGAAGACAGCAGCCCATCACAAAAGTTGCCTTCCTTGCATGGGAGGCAACCCATGGTAAGATTTTGACTATGGATAATTTGCAATGAAGGGGTCTGTCAGTAGCTAACAGATGTCCCCTTTGCATGGCTGACACAAAATCTGTAGCACATCCTCCTTCACTGCGCTTGGACAAGTATCTCTGGAATATGGCGCGGACTCTGATCGGACAAAGGTGGGGGGTGGGTTATCGCTAACTCTGTGGGAGGGGATCTCTGGGCCTGGAAAGGGATTCGGGCAACAAACGAAAAGAGAAAGGCTGTCCCTCATTCCCCTTGCAATTTTCTGGTGCATTTGGAAAGAGAGGAATAGGTGAACATTCAAAAAGTCAACCTCAACAATCCAAAACAGCAAAGAACACTGGTTTGCTGCGGTCAATAGCTGGGCATAGTTGGTCTGTTATTAATGAATATGATGTAGCATAGTACACCTGTTATTAATGAATATGATGTAATCTTTGATTTGTGTGACACCCTTCAGGGTGCTTGATTTACTGTACCATGGGCCGGCATCCCCTTGATGCCTCTTCAATAAAGTTTCCTTTTGTTATCCAAAAAAACAAAAAAGGTATCCTTCACAAATTTCATGTGGATAATAGAAGGCTCATCTTTCTATTTAGACAGAAATGTTTATTGACTATCAATAACACCTTTGCGAAAGAAATATAGCAATCCTAGACACATTTACCATAACAAGTTTTAAGCATTCTTGTGGAGATACATATGGGAAGAACTAAGAATTAAGTCCAATAAAATATGTCAAACAACTCATCATTATATTGCAGCCTTTAGATGTGCAATGAGAATACACACTCATAGCATACATGTAGAAATAAAAAATTTCCTGGGGAACTACAAATGCATTCACTTTCACAAAAGGAATAACGATATTATAAGGAATACACGACCTAAAACATAGCACAAGTACCCCCAGCACACACGTTAGAGAATGTTAATGCTTCACATGCAATTATAAGGTATCCTTTCACACGTGTCGTGTGAATACAAGCAGGCTATGCCAATGCTCAAGTGAACAATGTCAATGCTTTAAACTCGTGAACCTCAGCCCAGTCCACAGAGATGCGGAAACACGCACTGTTTATTAGGTAGAAATTCTCAAATCATCAAACAAATACCTCCAGTAAGGGATATTGTTTTAATTCATACTATATTTGTTCCTATGCGATATTATATAAATTAATAAAATGATAAAGTAGAACAAATGCTAACTTTTTTCTATTCATCCTATCATTCTTACATTTTAGTGGAGAGAACCGTTGACAAACACCAAGTTTGAACTAAAACTGAATAGCTAGAATAAAGAATAAAAATAGCCTGTAGGCAGGTTGGGTCATGCACATTGGAAGTATGGAACGACTACACATCCAAATCTATATGCATGGACCCTGGATGCAGATATAATTATATAAGCATAAGTAAAGTTCCACGAGAGAAGGCCCATCTTTCTAATTAGACATATTTCTGAAAATGTTTATTGACTACCAATAAACCATTTGAAAAAAAAAAAAAAAACAAAAAAAAAGACAGCAGTCCTGGACATATTTACAAAGCCAAGTATTAAGCATTCTTGTGGAGATACATGGAAAGAAGTAAGAATTTTGAGTCCAAAAAAATATGCCAAACAACTCATCATTGTATTGTATCGGGATATTTATGGCATTTGGATGACAATATGTACAAATTCAACAACAACAACAATAACAACAACAAAACCAAGCCTCAAGTCCCACTTAGTGGGGTCAGCTATGTGAATCTTTTTCCGCCAATTTATGCGATTATGGACCATTTCTTTTGACAAATTTAGTGTTATTAAATCTTTTCTCACTATCTCATTCCAAGTTATTTTAGGTCTACGCCTACCCCTTCTACTGCCTCTCACAATAACTAATTCACTCTTCCTCACTGGCGCACTATATGGCCACTAGCACACTATATGGCCCTACGTTGCAAGTGTCTAAACCATCTGAGTCATCCCTCTCTTATCTTATCTTTTATAGGATCTACACCTAACTTACCGCAAATATGTTCATTTCTTAATTTATCTTTCAATATTATACCACTCATCCATCTAAGCAATCTCATCTCGTCAACTTTAACTTTTTGGATATTTTGTTTCTTATCGCCCAACATTCTAATCCATATAGCATAGTTGGTCTTGTAGCCGTCCCATAAAACTTCCCTTTTAATTTTAAGGGTAATCTACGATATCACAAAACACACTTAAAGCACTTCTCCATTTTACCCAACATGCTTTAGCTCTACGCATTACATCCTCTTGAATTTCTCCTTCAGCTTGTGTTGACTTTTTTGTGTCCGATCCCTAGTTTTGATAATGACAAACTGCAAGTTACTTATGTGTGCACTCAGTACTTGAACATGTATTTAATTCAAACACACACATAAGGCAAGAAAATGGAAGCCAGAAAGGACGTAAAGTGCACATATTCCTGACATATTCTATCAAGTTTTAGAAGAGCAAAGAAGAAGAAGACTTATTGTTTATTTTGTATAATGAATTTTGTTATTATTTGGTCTGTAATATTGTGGTTTGCAATAACTACATCTCATGCATGATAGGTTTTTGCTCAAAGGCCATAGTCTGACCATAGGGAACTCAATGACCATAGAAAAAACTCCAGTCGACTGACACCAAGTTTTTAGGCTAAATTAAAAAGCTTAGGTCGTAGACTGACCATAGGCCCCCATGCACATAATGAAAAATCCCTAAAAGATTAAATATCATACTTATAATTATAGGGACAAAACTGATAAGGTCAATCAGGACCTAGCTTGAATTTTGAAAGGACTTCGGGCGACTGAACTTAGAAGGTTAAAATGGTTCGGGCGACCGAATGTGTAAAGAGTCAAAAAGTTGACTGAGACCCGGGCGACCGAACCTAATTTGAACTGATTGTCTACGGTCGACCGAACGCTCAAAGTAACTTTTCCCACTGCCCCTGGGCGACCAAACTTGTAGTTCAAAATAAGACCGAACGACCGAATGGTGAAGTTCGGCAACCCGAACTATGGACCAAGCGCCCGAAGTCACGAACGAATGGAAAATCACCCTAGGTTCAGCCACCTGAACTTGCATTCAGTCACCCGAACCCAATAATAGACTTGTGTCTGTTCGAGCAACCAAACCTCTTGGGTTGCGGTATTTTTAAATGCTAAAATGGATTTAAAAATTAATTAAACTTTTAATAATACCCAGCGTGTACCTAACGGTCAAAAATTTCCCAAACTCCATATATACCCCTTTCATAACTTAGATTAGTAATTTTGATTAGCCAATTTTTCTCTCTAATTTTATCCTAATCAAAGTTCCCCCAAAACATGTTTTTATTGCAAAACTCTTTTATTGGGACAAATCTTTTATACTTTCCAACTCTCTTCATTATTCTTTGAAAACCATCTTTACAAGAAAATAATTTTTATAGGCATTTTGTTTTTCATTCAAGCCATTAACTCTCTCATTTTCTTTTTATTTTGAAAATCATTTTGGGAGTTTGCTTTGATATTTCTCCATATATTCGGTTCGTATTTGAAAGATATTTTTAGGAGAATATTTTATGTAGGGTTTAAATCTTTGAAGCTTTTTATCATATACATTTTTTTCAAAGATTGCAAAATCATTTTTTGAAAAGCACCCTTACTCTACAGAGCATAACTCATATCATATTAGAGTGCATGTATTGAGCTATACTGTTGTACATCATCTACTTAGTATAGAAGCTTGTCATTGTACACAAATTTTATTGAATATTTGTTGTATTCCCGATGTGTGGTCAAAAGAGGGAGACTAGCCTTGTGAATAGTCCCGGATTTGCTCATACCCGGTTAGGAGAGCACCGGATTGGTTGGTTCAGACCCAGTTAGGAAAACTAGAAGATGCACCCTCCTAGGAAAGTGTGCAAGGTGTTGGCTCCACCCGATGAGCTGGGGAATGTCCGCCCCGAAATTGTAAATGGTTTCTGCTCCCCCCATAAGTGAGCAGGGTTAGTGGAATCCTTGGGGGGTATGCCCAAGGCGGAGACGTAGGTTGGTTTGACCAAACCTCGATAACAAATCTGTGTGTAACTCTCTCCTTATCTCATTTACTTTCCGCACTTTAATTTCAGTATGTGTGTGCTTGTTCATGTTTTGTTATAACCATCTTGCATACACACAGGATTAATTTAAATGAGATATACCGCACACGTGTATGTCTGAACTCATAGTTTAATTATTTCACATATATGCGTGTACATTGAATGAGATATGATTTGTGGTGAATCGACAAAATGTTTAAATTAACCAAAAAGTTTTTAAAACCCAATTAACCCCCCCTCTTAGGATCACACCAATTCTAACAGCTTGCATAATAGATCCAAGGTATCAAAATCTACAAGTGCTATATATTTCTTCATCATCAAGTTTAACTTTGTCCTCAATATTTCTCCTACTATTACTGAAATTACATTTCATACATTCTGTTTTATTTCTACTTATCCTGAAGCCTCTAGATTCCAAAACTTCTTCCATAATTCTAACTTAACCTCTACTCCGCCCCTAATTTCATCAATCAATACAATATCATCAGCAAATAACACACACCATGAAACCTCATTTTGGATACTCTTAATCAGTTGATCCATCACTAAGGCAAAAAAATAAGGGTTCAAAGCAAATCCTTGATGTACACACCTATTGTGATTGAAAATCCTCTAGTTTCTCCATCTGTAGTCCTTACACCACTTATTACTTCATCGCACATATCCTTAATGACATTAGTATACCTACTACATGCACCCTTTTTTCCTAAAACCCACCATACAAGTTCCCTAAGTACCCTATCATACGCTTTCTCTAAGTCAATAAATACCATATGCAAGTTCCTCTTCTTTTTCCTGAACTTTTCCATTAATTTTCTTAAAAGATATATAGCATCTGTAGTAGATCTCCCAGGCATAAAACCAAATTGATTTTCTAAGACCTTCATTTCTAGCCTTAATCTTTGTTCAACTACCCTTTCCACAGTTTCATCGTATAATTCATAAGTTTAATTACACCATATTTATTACAATTTGGAATATCTCCTTTATTTTTGTATATAGATATTAAAGTGTTTTTCCTCCATTCATTTGACATTTTCTTAATTTTTATAATTGTGTTAAATAAATTAGTTAACCATATAATTCCATTATCACCTAAGCATTTCCAAACTTCAATTGGGATGTTACTCTGTCCTATAGATTTTCCATTTTTCATATTTTTTAGTGCAAACTTAACTTTGCTAACTTTAATTTTGCAAAAAAAATCTCATATTTTTTTAATTTTTTCCTCATTTATCAATTCTAAGTTTAAGTCTTCTATTTGGTCTTCATCAAACAATTTACTAAAGTAGCTTTGCCATCTTTCTTTTATGTCTTTTTCCTTAACTAGCTAGTCCCAATTTTCCTCACTTAATGTCATAATTTTTTTCACACAAAGCTGGTCCAAAGCCCGGGTAAAGGAGGAGGGTTGCGTTAGGTAGTTGACAGCCAGCGTAAAATTGTCAGATCACTATGATATGAATCATTACCGAATATTTGTTGGGAGGTCCCCTACGAGCGATGTGTTGCACTTGTACCACCCAAGTGTATCGAAAAGTGGGCGAGGATGGGTTAGGTCGTCGCTCCGAAGCGACACGCTGTGTCGGCGCCCAAGATCAGTGTCAATCCTACATCATTCTAGACGTGGGCCGGTAAAGAAGTTAGTTCAAGAAATTAGGATTAGATTAGCAACTTGGAATATAGGGATACTTACAAGTAAAAGCATGGAGATTGTCGACACAATGATTAGACGATAAATTAATATAATTTGTCTTCAAGAAACTAAGTGGATGGGGGAAAAAGCTAGATAAATTGATAAATCAGGATTTAAAATTTGGTACACTGGAAAAGAAAAATATAAGAATGGAGTAGGAATTATTGTAGACAAAAACTTAAAAGATAGCGTTGTTGATGTAAACAAAGTAGGGGATGGAATTATAAAAATCAAAATGGTACTAGGCTAAAAGATAATAAATATCATTAGTGCTTATACTCCTCAAATAGGCTTAGCAAAACATTTCAAAAGACAATTTTGGGAAGATATGGATAGTATTATACAAGGCATACCAAGGACTGAGAAAATATTTATAGGAGGAAATCTGATTATTTGAATGGACACGTTGGAAGGGATAATTAAAGTTATGAGAGGATACATAGAGGATATGGATATGGAGACAAAACTGAGTCTGAGGATATGATCTTAGACTTCGCTATGTCATATGATTTTAGTATAATGAATACTTGCTTTAAGAAGAGAGAAGAACACTTAATAACCTTTAAAAGTGGGCAAAATAGAAATCAAATAGATTTCTTTTTAACTTTTGGGTAGATCATTTATCATGCAAAGATTGTAAAGTTATTCCAAGTGAAAGCCTAAGCACATAACATATAGTCTTAGTGTTAGATATATGCATTAAAAAAACGGAAGAAAAATGCTAAAATAAACCAGTGTAAGATAACTAGGTGGTGGAACCTAAAGGGAGAAAATATAATAAAATTTAAAGATAAAATTATCAAAGATGGAGATTGGACTATAGAGGATGGGATAGATACAAATACTCTTTGGAGTAAATTCACTAGCTCTATTAAAAAGATTGCAAAAGAGATTTTAGGTGAATCAAGGGGAAGATTCTTGAATAGCAAAGAAAGTTGGTGGTAGGATAAAATATCCAAAAAGCTAAATTTGGTATAAAAAGTGGCAAAAATGTAGAAACGTTGATAACTTTGAAAGTACCAAGAGGGAAGAAAAGATGCAAAAAAGGTTGTTAGTGAATCTAATATAGATCATTTAATAGTTTGTATGATAGATTAGATACAAAAGAAAGGGAAAGTGATATATTTAAACTAGCTAAAGCTAGAGAAAGGAAAAGTAAGGACTTAAAAAATGTATAATGTACAAAAAGTGAGGATGATATTATCTTGATTAAGGATGAAGACATAAAAGAAAGATTACAAAGTTACTTTAGTAAGTTGTTTAATAAAAACCAAATAGAAGGCTTAAACTTAGATTTGAAAATGCGGAAAAGACTAAAAATATGAGATTCATTCGCAAAATTGGAGTTAAGTTTGCACTAAAAAAGATGAAAAATGGGAAAACTATAGGACCGGATATCATCCAATTGAAGTTTGGAAATGCTTGGATGATAACAAAATTATATGGTTAACTAATTTATTTAATACAATTATAAAAACTAAAAGATGAATGGAAGAAAAACACTTTAATACCTATATATTAAAATAAAGGAAATATTCAAAATTGTAATAACTATCGTGGAATTAAACTTATGAGTCATACGATGAAACTATGTGAAAGGGTAGTTGAACAAAGATTAAGGCTATAAACGAAGGTCTCAAAAAATCAATTTGGTTTTATGCCTGAGAGATCTACCACAAAAGCTATATATCTTTTAAGAACATTAATGGAAAAGTATATAATAGGGTACCTAGGGAAGTTCTATGGAAGGTTTTAGAAAAGAAAAAAAAAAAAGGTGTATGTAGTAGGTATACTGATGTCATTACGAATATGTACGATGGATTAATGACTAGTGTAAGGACTATAAATGGAGAAACTAGAGAAGTTCCAATCACCATAGGTGTACATCAAGGATCTGCTTTGAGCCCTTATCTTTTTGTTTTAGTGATGACTGAGTAAGAGTATTCAAAATGAGGTTCCATGGTGTGTGTTGTTTGCTGATGATATTAGATTAATTGATGAAACTAGGGGCAGATTAGAGCTAAGTTAAAATTATAGAGAGAAGCTTTGGAATCTAGAGGCGTTAGGATAAGTAGAAATAAGACAGGATATATGAAATGTAATTTCAATAATGGTAGGACGAATATTGGAGACAAAGTTAAACTTGATGATGAAGAAATAAATAGCACTTGTAGGTTTCAATTCCTTGGATCTATTATGCAAGTTGAAGGAGAAATTAAAAATGATATAATATATAGAGTTGAAGCAAGTTGAGTAAACCCTTGAAATTAAAAGGAAGTTTTATAATACGGCTATAAGACCAGTTACGCTATATGGATCAGAATGTTGGGTGACGAAGAAACAGAATATCCAAAAAGTAAAAGTTGTCGAGATGAGAATGCTTAGATGAATGAGTGGTATAACATTGAAAGATAAATTAAGGAATGAACATATTCGCGGTAAGTTAGGTGTAGCTCCTATAAAAGATAAGATAAGGGAAGAATGACTCATAAGGTATGGACATTTGCAACCTAGGTCACATATTGCGCTAGTGAGGAAGAGTGGATTAATTACTGTGGGTGGCAATAGAAGGAGTAGGGGTAGACCTAAAATAACTTGGAATGAGATACTAAAGATTTAATAGCCCTAAATCTGTCAAAAGAAATGGTTCATGATCGCATAAATTAGAAAAAAAGGATTCATATAGCCGACCCCACCTAGTGGGATTTAAGGCTTGGTTTTGTTGTTGTCGTTGTCCTTAACCAAAACAATATCATCAGCATTTTTTATACATTTTACACTACCTAAATCCTTATTCTTTTTGTTGACTTTTTGAGTCCAATCCCTATTTTGATGCTGACAAAGCATAAGTTTCTTACCTATGCACTGAGCTTTTGAAAATGGTTAATTCTTTGCATGCACGGATGGTAAGGACACAATGGAGCCATAAAGACCACAAAGATCATACTTCATGATGGCTTAATAGGAGGCAAAAAGATTGAAGGCATTTTTGTATTGTACTTGTAAATGCATTTATTATTCTTGGGTCTATAATAATAATCCAAGGTCTATAATAATTAATGCATGGTAGGAACTATAAGCTCAAAGACCTTAGACAAGACTTCGATCGACCGACGCCAGGTTTTTAAGCTAAATTAAAAAGCCTAAGCCGTAGACAGACCATAAGTCCCTTCACATTCACTTAGGAAAATCTACTATATCTTACAATCCATAACTATGCAAACAGGGGTAAACCACACTCAAAAACAGGACCAAATTCTTAAGTTTAAAAGGGCTTCGGGCGACCAAACCGTGCGCGTTAAAAACCCTTCGGTCAACCAAACAGTTGAAAAGTCAAATTGTTGACCATGGCTCGGGCAACCGATCAAATTTGAGCTGAATGTCCACGGTCGACCGAACCTTAGAGCGGTCACTTTTCACCTTCCATAGGCGCCCGAACCTTGAGTTCATTTTTACTCTGGGCAACCGAACTCTAAAGTTCGGCAAACCAAACTATTGACCAGGCAACCGAACCACGAGTAGTTTGGAAATTGCCTTAGACTCAACCAACCGAACCTTTCACCAGGCACCCGAATGCAAAAAAAGCATTTTCCTTCTGTGAGTGTTCAGACGACCGAACCTATGGCTCAGGCGACCGAAACTTTCAGGTTGGCCAATTTTTACCACGGGTTATTAATGGTAAAACAGGTTTATTTTGAGTTAAACTTGTTTAAAACATTTTTAATAATTCCCACTATCCCAACGGTCAAAATTTTGAGTATGTCTATATATATGAGCTCATTTGCAAAAATTAAGATGGGAATAGATATTTGATTAAGAAATTTTCTCTCTAAATTTCTTTGAGCTCCACATTCATATATAAGCCTAAATACTCCTCCTTTGCTCATTCCTTGAAAAATCTTATTTAGTGAGAGTATTGTGAGATATCCTACATTCCCTATACAAGCTTATACTCTCATTTGTGTAATTGATTGTTGATTTTATTGAGAGTTAAGCCCAAAAATTTTCCTCCTTGATTTAATCAATAAATTCATTTTGTGGGGAAACTTTTTATTAGCTTGTGAGTCTTTGCATTTTTATTGCAAGACTCTTGAGTTTGTCTTGTGTTTTGTAAAAAATATGTTTGACAAGCTTGTTTGCCAAATATCTCTTGCGCAAAAACTCTAGGAAATCATTTTTGAGATAATTGATTATACTCTTGGAAATCTTTGAAACCTTATTTGTGGTTGACATATTTATATATATTGTTTCAAAGAAACTTTGCTAACTCACTCTCACACTTCAATTGCATATTGACATTATATTGAGAATAGTTTCATATATCTTCACCGAGCTTATACTTCCTATCATATTGAAGTGCATTGATTATTATTGTGCTGAATTGTGGTACATATCTGCTTGTTTAGAAGCATTTAAATTGTGCGCAAAATTTTATATTCATTATTGTATTTCAGGCGTAGCCTGAAGGGGTGTTGATCTAACCCGCAAGAATCAGTTGTTAGGGTCTTCTCTGCCCCGTAAGGAGAAAGTGTAAAGGTTGAGGTCAACCCTAATAATTTGACCTGGTTGTAACCGGTGCCGCTCCATCCGTTAAGTGAGCATTAGTGGAATCCTCGGGCTTGTGAGCTAAGGTGGAGACGTAGGCAATATTGGCCGAAACCTGATAACATATCGTGTGTCTACTTTTAATTTCCAGCAGTTTATATTCTTACACATGTATGTTATATTCGATTTCTTGTGAATGTTGTGCATGATTTAATTTCCGCATATTACTTTTATCTGCGCGATTGGTGTATGCTTAGAAAGACCCTACGTTGTGTATATACTGCTGTTGGATAGTTATACCTAGGCATAAATTTTTAAATATCCAATTCACCCCCCCCTCTTGGGAATACACCAATTCCAACATTTTCTTTCTCTAGCCCTAACAAGTTTAAATATATTTCTTTCCCCTTCTTTTATATCTTATCTATCATATAAATTAATAAATGATCTATCTTTAGCTTCACTAACTGCCTTTTTTGCATCTTTTCTCGCTTATTTATACTTTTCAAAGTTATCCATGTTTCTACATTTTTGCCACGTTTTATACCAAATTCTTTTTGTCTTTACAGCTTTTTGGACATCTTTATCTCACCACCAACTTTCTTTGCTATTCGAAAATCTTCCCCTTTATTCACCTAAAATCTCTTTTGTTATCTTTTTAATAGAGCTAGTTATCCTACTCCAAAGAGTATTTGTATCTAACCCATCCACTGTAGTCCAATCACCATTTTGATCATTTTATCTTTAAATTTTATTATATTTTGTCCCTTTAGGTTCCACCACCTAGTTCTCTTACACTGTATTACTTTATCCTTTCTTTTCCATTCTTTAATATATACATCTAACACTAAGACTCTACATTATGTGGTTAAGCTTTCAACTAGGATAACTTTACAATTCTTGCATGATAAACGATCTACCCTTCTAGTTAAGAAAAAAAAAAATCTATTTGATTTTTATGTTGTCCACTTTTAAAGGTTATAAAGTGTTCTTCTCTCTTTTTTAAAACAAGTATTCATTGTAATAAAATCATATGACATAGCGAAGTCTAAGATCATCTCCCTAGGCTCATATTTGTCTCCATAACCATATCTTCCATGTATCCTCTCAAACTTTATTATCTCTTCCAATGTGTCCATTCAGATATACTCTTATGAATATTTTCTCAGTCCCTAATATGCCTCGTATAATACTATCCATATCTTCCCAAGTCTCTTAAGATTTTCTGCTAAGCCTGATTGAGGAGCATAATCACTAATGATATTTATTATCTCTTGGCCTAAGACCATCTTGATTTTTATAATTCTATCCCCTACTCTATTTACATCTACAATGTTATTTTTATGTTTTTGCCTACAACAATTCCTACCCCATTTTTATGATTTTTTTTTTTTACGATGTACCAAAGTTTAAATCCTAATTTATCAATTTCTCTAGCTTTCTCCCCCGCCCACTTAGTTTCTTGAAGACAAATTATATTAGTTTTGCTTCTAATCATTGTGTACAAAATTCAAGATAAATAATAGCAAAAGCACAATGCATATAGAGAAATGTGCATCAACTATCAAGTATATGTATAGAAAAAATCAATACATTGATAGTACTAATCATACCAAAAGAATTATGTGAACACAACTATATGCTGCATATTAGGCAAACAATAGAGAAATAAATTTTATAAAAATATAGAAGAGAGTCCCAATGCGGACAAGAGGAGAGAACATTTGAAGAAAAATATAACTAAAAAGCAACCCAAAGAAGGATGAAAGTAAATTATATGCAACTAGGGAGCTCAAAGATAAGCATATATCTTAAAATCAAGCATCTATTGAAAGAAAGCATTTATGAAGCTCAAGGACAGGTTGATATCATCAAGCATCAAGTTGAATTATTAAAATAAAAATTAAAAATTAAAAGCAAAGCACAAGCCAAGATTCCTCGAGCATTTCAAACAAGAAATTTAGATCCTCCATATAAGCCTCAATCTAATGGCACCTTAACCAGAAGGTCGCAGAAACAACCTCTCCAAATGCAGAATGGAAGTAAGGTGTGGAAAGTTAAAAATCAATTGCACGGACAAGAAAATAAGATATAAGGGCAAAAAAAAAAAAGTAACCTTTATTTTTAAAAAAAATGTTACCTTTACTTAGATGATCACGAAGTCCACATAGACTTGTATGTACTTCTGTGTGCACATTGCCCCATATTATGACCAAAAAAATAGCATATTGTGCCAGATTAATAAATTGCAAACATAATAAAGAAAAAAAAACTACACTTAGAATTCCCAAAAAAAAAATCCAAAGAATAGAAATGCATGGCAACAAAAAATATAAACAGATCAAGAAAGCAATAGGCAGGCTTTTCTTTATTGAAATTAGTTCATTTAGTTACAATTAAAGATTGCTCGAAGATTAAGGATCCATTCAGCATTGATGTTAAAAATTATGAAAATGAAAATCATGAATGAATACTAAAAACCAGAACAAAAACAAAATATTGAAAACTAGAAACTCATTTGGTTAGATTAATGAAAATGGAAAAGAATAAAAATTAAATATATTAAAATAAAAATAAAAATTAATTACTGATTAACTTACCGAATAATTATATTTTTAAACTCACTCTTTAGTACTCCAAGAATAATACCATTGTGTTAGAAGGTGAAAATCAATGAAAATATATTTTGGATGATTTCTATATTGTTGGGGACCAAGTTGACTTCAGAGCAATCCTTTTTTTTTCTTGCTTTGGGGTAGCATGGATGGTGTCCAAAAGGAGGGCAACTTCTTTTTAGTGAGATTCCAGGGCTTTAAAAAGAGTAGAAAGAGGGGGCTTTATGGATATACTGTGGACCCTTTGGATCAAAGAGGAATTTGAGAATTTTTAAGGCTCAAACAACTTCTACATATGTAGTGGGATAGACTTGTCATTCTAGCTTCACTTTAGGCACATTCTTCCAGGGTCGATGTCACTGTTCGACCTTCAAGGGGATTGGAGAGCAGTACTATTGTAGTTGTTTTAGTAGATTCTTGGAAGATGGCTTGTATTTTTGTCTTTTTTTTTTGGACAAGAAAAAAATATTTAAAGAAATGAGCAAAATACAATGATTGGGGGACAATATGTCCTCCTAACGACAACAGGCAGAAAACAAGAAAATTACAATAGAGCTGCCTTCCGATCCCTTCAAGGCTGGACAGCGACAAACCCCAAAATACCTTAATGAATAGGCCCAAAAAATGCCTATTCCATAAGTCACAACAAACTAAGAGGGGTTACACAATTGTTAAGGTTTTCGCATTCCTCTTGATTCAAAGGGTCCACCAGATGGTGAATGCTGCACAACATCATAAAACACAACCCTTCCAACATGTGCCAAAAATCCCAATGTCTCACGAGCAAGAAATATAAGACATTCCAAGGTGCCACCTAAGCTTCACCAAAAAAAGAAAAGAGAGGATTTTAAAGATTGTTTACCACCAGAAAAAGAAATAAAAGGCGAGTATTTGTTTTTTTGGACCCATGGCACAACAAGCACATATCAGAACTAAGAGATTTGTAGGGTGGTCTAGCATGTAACAGGCCATGCGTATTAAACTACTAATTCTTTTGACAGTCCTAGTCACATGAAGGTCCGAATATTAAAAGGAACCTTATCCAAATGATGTGGCTCCAAGGGAAGAAGTTGGAGGGATTTCTAGAAGGAAGAGGAAAAAAGATTTAAAAGACGAGACCTGAAGGATCACCCTCCCAAATCCAATGTCAGAAGCAAGGTGGTAAGCTCGTCAATGCTCTTCCATTGATATACCCAGAGAAATGGAAATTTTGAGAAAGAAAATTTCCCACAACAGTCCCCCTTTCAAAAAGAAGAAGAAGAAGAAAGAGAGAAAAAGAAAGAAAAGACAAACGATAAGGTGTGTTATGAAGAGTAGGAGACTTAAACAGATGAGGCACCATCAACTCCAAAGAGTTCTCACCCACTCAAACGTCCTCCCAAAACCAAGGCCTATTTTCATCAAGCCCATTACCCACTCTAAAACGGGTGAGAGGAAAGAACAGTCATGGAACCCAAGAAACAAACTTCTAAGGGCTTGCATGAGAGACAATGCCACTTCCCTCCTTATAAAATTTCGTCCTCGAAATTTGCCATCTATCACATTTTCCATCCTTAAGGAGAAACACCACAACTTTATTAATTATCCTCACTTATGGCGGAGGAATACCGTGGTTACAAGGGAGGGGTCTGGGAGATTACAACCATTCAAAGAAAATTCTCTGAAAACCATTCATACCATAGAGCCAAAACATTATCTATCCTACCCTACACTATACAAATCAAAATACATTCATTATTTACTTTTACTTACTAACTCAGCTCTAGGCTCCACTGAACAGATGTGGATATCTCTAGCGCATTTGTTCCTCTAATTCCCACAAAACTTCCTCAACTACATGATTGCGCCACAAAACTTTTACCAATGGAATCCTCTTTGTGCGTAGCTTCTGTTCCTTCCAATCCAGTCCTCCGCCCATTTCAATGGACCCCACATTTTCTTCTTATCACCTTGTGCCATAGGGAATTAAAATCTACCAGGAACCTCCAAAACCATTTACCAACTAGAGAAATTCTTTTTACCACGTTACGAAGCCCCAAACACCCCCAGATTTAGGTCTTCCAGCAACCTCCCAACTAATGAGGTGATGTCTCTTATTCTTCCAAGAAGACACATTAACCTCTTATGAGCACTAGCTACACATGTGGGGAATCCAAAAGGAAAAGTAAATAAAGATGTTGGAGAGGGAGGCACATATGAGTACTCGGGGATAAGTATGCCCTCCTCCACACTTTCAACCTCGTACCAAACCTCTTGATCACAAGGACCAAAAAAAATATGGAGTTAGGGTTGTACCCTCAAGAAGGAGACTAAGATAAGAAAGCTGCAAATCTAAGTAGCCACAGCCTCCAAGTCTTTATCGCCAAGTTGATGCCCGACCCTGTTCTTGGACAAATTGATCTTTAATTCTGAAATATTTTCAAAAATTTTCAACAAAATAAGGAGACAGCATATCCCTAGAGCTAGAATACAAAGCTTGGTTATGCTTGGAATAACGTTCAAGGGAGGGAAAAAGATAGATAAAATGGATTTTGGACAACCTACTCAATTTATTTATCTTTTAAATTTAGGACTCCATTTTAGAAGGTGTCCTTGGTGAAATCACATTACAAATCAGGCAAATGAGAAAGTGAGGAAGTGTTGAAACTTGAGTAAATAAAGAAGGGATTTTTTGTCCAATTAAAAAGTGTAAAACACTTCTATCAGTGCTTCTATATGTGTTGAGTGTGTGTGTGTGTGTGTGTGTGTCTGTCTGTCTGTCTATCTGTCTCTGTTTGTGTGTAGAAAACATAAAGCTAGCATTAATTACAAAGGGGGAGGGGGGTAACCAATGGAAGCAATGTGATAAAAGTATTGCTAAGAAAAAAACTCTATCTTTGACAGACTAGCATCTAATAAATAGTTCCAAAAAATTATGATTGATTAAAAGAAAACAGCTTCTTACAAGAAGTAAGATCTCCATTGTTTTCCAATACTTACACTTGCTTACGTTTTGTACACCATCACAAGCATTGATACAGCCTGCCTGAACATATGATTTAACCCGATTAGTTTCATTAACTTTAAGTATCTTCTCAACCAATTCAGATTTTGTGTTTATTGGAGAACGCCGAAGAAACTCTGTATGACAACATAGAGGAAACAATGTTACTGAAGGAATGCAAAAGAATCTCATCACCTTTCTGAAAATGATAAGCAAAATCCAAACACTCACCTAGTCCTTGTGAAAAGTCATCCAGCAATTTACTCCCCACAGCCACTAACTCTTCAAACTTTGTGACCCTGCCATGGGAACACAATATTAAAAAAATGCACTAACAAAATTAAATACTTGGGGCTTGTTTAGCAATCCTGAAAACTGTTAAAAACTGAATGGATTCAGTGGCTCCTCTCTAGGTTGCCTCTGATTATATGCAATCAACAATTGAAAGGAATGAAAAGCATCTGATGGGAGGTAAAATGATTGAAAACAGAAATTTTTAAACCCCCCCCCCCCCCCCCCAACTCCAAAAGAAATGCTAAATAGTAATTACTCAATTTAATAACCACTCCTCCAGCATAATTAAAACATTTTAACTCAAAACTCTGGCGACACAAACCATTTTATAATGCAAAAATGGGAATCATGATAGGAATAGAGTATTATACAATAATTCTTAGCTTTGAATGGAAAATTAATGTAGAAATAAAAGCATGCCCTTTAAAGTTAAAACAGAAATTCACACTCATTAAAGAAAATTTTTTAAAGTGCATTTACCAAATTTGAATATCCACATTACATTCAAGGTGCAACCATGGAAATTTTTATTTTTTTTGTTTTTTAGATAACAAAAGAAGATATCTTTAAGACTAAATAAATACAAGAGATGGAGGATAAGGCATCCTCCACAATAACAAAAAATTAATAACAATAGGCTGCTTTCCAAATCTCCTTGAAGATCATAAAGCAATAACCATCTAAAAATCCCAAAGGAATGTGCACAAAAAGAAGCAAGAATAATAACTTCCTGCTGAAGCAAAATTGGGAAGTCTCCTGATCCTTGAAAATTCCCGCATTCTTCTCAAGCCATAGAGTCCACAAAATGCAAACACTGCACATATTAGTATGTGCTAGAATTATGTTAGTCTTATGTTAGTATATATGAGTTAGTAAGAGTATTATGGTCATTGGTATGCACTACTTGACATATATTACAAATAGAGGGAGAGGCCTATTGTTGATGTTAGGTCTTCCGTTTTACCCAATCATTCAACATGGTAGCAGAGCAAGATCCAACCTAAACCCTACTACCAAACCAAAACTCAGCCATCGGCAGAAAGCACCCTGTCGCTGCCTTTCTTAGAATCATCAAAAGCCTTCCATATTTGACAACCAACCACATATCCAAAAACAGAACCCGCCGATTAGTAGCCCTGTACAATCTCATCACCGGAGACCAACCCACATGCCCCCACGTGTCAGCTGACTAACGGCAGTCCTGACCCCACACACTGGTGCATAAGAGAGTTCTTGGCCAGTTTTTGCCGCATTGTTTCTCCAGAATATCTTGATTTTTTCCATAGACCATAATATCTAGCTGTTGGGCATGTTTTTTGTTCAAAGATCCAACCTTTTTCGATGATGCACTCATGGCAATCCATTAGTTGTTATTCGGTATTAGTAAAAGCTATTGGTGAGTCTCTTGAAGCAGAGGACATACATTGATTTTGTCAGGTTACGGCAGTGTTATGTCTGGTTATTGGTGATTCGCACGTCGTTGACTCAGCAATTAAGTTTATTTGTGGTTGCCTAGCATTTGATTGATTGGTGTCTTGTGTAGGATAATATTTTAGGGGTTGTGACAGTGCTATGTCTGGGTGTTGATGACTAGATTGTGGTTGATTGAATGATTAACATTATCTGTGGTTTTTTCAGCTGGTCCGGAAATTCACCTTTTTTGTTGGTTGTGTTTGTGAGTGTTGGGATGGAGTCTATGAACCCCAAGAGCATTTTGTTTGCTGTGTATTTCTGATTTTCTGCTATATTGAGGTTGTTTGTGTGTTGGGATGGCAACCCCAACTACCAAAAGTGTGTTTCCCTCATCAGACAATTATTCAGGTGAGCATCATACTATAACTATCTCAAAGGAAGAGTATTCAAGGTTCTTACAATATCAGGCATCCCAACAAGCATCTTATCACATTGCATCTTTTGCTCAGAAGGGTAATTCTACCATCTTTATGTCATCTAATATCTCTCCCACTAGTTCTTGGGTTATGGACTCTACTGCCACAAACCATATGACATGTGTTACTTTTTTTGTCCTCGAGTATCCTATAAGTCTACCTCAAGTTACCCTTGATAATGGCTTCACTACTACAGTAAGGGGATAGGAAGAATAAAACCTACTTCCTCATCCCTCTTTCTTTTGTTTTATATATTCCTAAATCCCCTTTCAATCTCATGTCAATAAGTAAGCTTCCAAAGCCACTAAATTGTTATGTAACCTTCTTTCTTGATTTTGTGCTTATTTAGGATCTAAAGATGAGGAAGACAATCAACACAAGACGTACGGCTTGTGGACTTCGCTACTTTGAGTCGTACTCCTCCCATTGCCTCCACAGTGCAGCTACGCCATTTCAAATCAATTGTCGCCTTGGTCATCCATCCTTGGGCAAGTTGAAATAGTTAGTTCCTTCCTTGAGTCCAGAGCGTCTAATCTTGTGTGTGAGTCTCGTCAATTAGGAAACATCATCGTGCTCCCTTCACTTCTCGAGTCAACAAACAAGCGGTTAGACCTTTCACGCTAGTCCATTCCAATGTTTGGGCCCTAGTCGTGTCACGTCAAAATTGGGGGTTTCAATACTTTGTTACATTCGTCGATGACTACTCCAAGATGACTTGGTTGTATTTGACGAAAGATCGTTCTAAGTTGTTTAATACCTTTTGTGCCTTTTGTTCTCAAATAAAGACTTAGTTTGATACGCCAACCAAGATACTTCATAATGATACTGCTTAGGAGTACTTTAGTACCCAATTCACTACTTATATGACTAATTTTGGCATGATCCATCAGTCGTCTTGTGCACACTCCACAAAAAAATAGAGTTGCAACGTGGAAAAATCAAACATATTCTCTAAGTCACTCAAACACTATTTATCAAATGAATGTCCCCAAAGTTTTTTGGAGTAATGCCATGCTCACCGGTTGCTCTCTCATCAATAAAATGTCATCCTTTGTCCTTCTTGATAAAATCCTATCAATTATCTTCCCTGAAGCTCCTTTGTTTTCCCCTCCTCCTCGTCTATTCGATTGTGTGTCATTTGTCCATCAATTAACTCCAAGAACGGATAAGTTGGATCATTGTGTTATCAAATGTAATTTTCTGGCATGTTCTTATATTCAAAAGGGATGTTGATATCATAACCCTACTTTACATTGATTCTTTGTCTCTACTTATCTCACCTTTTTTAGTCTACACCATACTACTCTAATTCCTTGAGTTCTGCTAACCTTGATAAGCCCATTCCTTTGCCTTGGTTTCCAGATCCTAACCTATTATCTATGCCCAATCCTCCTACATCTTCATCTAGATTGAGTCCTTCTCGTTGCTTGGATCATCCCAATTTGCAAGTAAACGCACGATGACTCAAGCGAGAACAGCCTCCTCCAGCTTTTATGTCTGCTCCTCTAGTTCCTATTAGTATTACCGTATTAATGGTGGATGTTTCAGATTAAAATATATATATATCTATTTAATAAATATTATATAACAGTCACTGATTTTTACTTTAATTAAATATATGTTAAATATAATATATTAGTTTTAACATTTTTAAGATATTAACTACTACTTTAACAGTTTTGTATTTATAATGCTGGAAGTTATACTTAATTTTTTACCTATATAAATTGTGATCAAGCTTCATTTCAAGATACGGTTTTTCTTCAAAATAACTTTTATCTTCTACTCTTTATTGAAATTTATATTATGTTGGGTAACTAAATGGCACTACATCTCCTATAGCTCTGGTGTTTGTGAGTGCACACAAAACTGGGCCAATTGAATAATCCTAGAGGTCGTGCGCGCAATGACTATATGCACCAAGAAATGTTCTCCATAGCCACGAAATTGGCTTTAAGGACAATGATCCTTTCATGCCTCAACTTTAGATAAGTATTTATGTTTTATTTAATAAGTATTTATGTTTTATCTAATATTAATTTTTACTAGTAAATATTTTTCCTTCGATTATATTTCTAACAGTTCACTTTTAGATGATCCTATTTCTCATGATGTTGATCCTCCAATAGCTGTTCGGAAAGGTAAATTCACTTCTACCTGACATCCAATCTCTAATTTTGTTTGTTATGATTTCTAGTCACCCTCATATTATTGTTTTGTTAGTACTCTGTATTCAATTGCTCTTCGAAAATCTATTTTTGAAACCCATTTTGGGTGGAGGATTGCAATGGTTGAAAAGATGCATGTGCTAAATGATAATGATATTCTGGATTTGGTACCTCTTCCACTTAATAAGTTATTGTTGGTTATTGTTGGGTGTACAATGTGAAAGTCAATCCCGATGGTTCATTGGCTCGTTTGGAGGCCTGCCTTGTTGCTAAGTGTCACAAGCCTAGATTGTTTAGGGAATTATGCTTGCCTATGACTGCTTGTTTTGTGTGGATAGGATGGGTTACCATCATCTGGTTCAGGGAATTATGTTTGCTCATGTACCTAGTAGTAACAGCTTCAAATGGCCTATGCCGGCTTTGAGGGCTCTGCTGTGGGAAAGAAATAACCAGAAGCCCTAGAAGGATTCAACTAAAAAAAAAAAGATATGCAGAAAGCATGCTTGTGTGGATTCGAACACTGAATCCTTCTGCTGCACCAGCTTTTAAAAACAAAAGCCTCCTACCATTGCGCAACAAGATGAAAACCACAAAAAGTGATTTTTATCTTCTAATGAAACTAGGAAGAAACCATTTTCTTTGGGTTACCTACAACAATACAACCAAACGCATTTTTGTTTTTGATTTTTGCATCTGTACGAAATGTAAACGAAAAACCAGCGACAAAAATGATACCAAATGCAGCCTACAATAACGGTAGAAAAGCTTGTGCGATGCTAATGCCTCTCTTAGCATTCTTTCTTTAGTGGTACACTACTTTCGTTGATTTTTTCTAAAAAAAAAAATGGTTATGGTATAGATTACCGTGTTAAAAAATCTGAGAAAATCGTAGATATTGTCTCCTTTGATGCTATTACAAATTTGCCATCATTATCTTCCATTCTGCATAACATATCAAATAAAATTGAAACATTAAGATAAAGCACTTAATGGGCAAAGCTAAAATGCATCAAACTAACATGCACACTCAACAAAACAACAACAATAAAAACAAAAAAACAGAAATATCATAAAAATTTAAATAAGCAGAATTATAAATAATAATAAAAAGTGTCACCATCTACAGTACTGTCCAATGTGCTTTCAAACCAGTAGCCAAAATATTGTTGAATTACAATCACCTTCCATAACCCACTTAAACTTCGTCTTTTGCCTCAAAATACCCAACTCCCTAAAAATCACCTCCTTTCAATCATTAATCAGCTTTAACCTTTTCACCATACCACATTCCAAAAGACTCCCCTCTTTTTCATTTCTGTCCAACAAATTTATCTCATCTAAAATGTTGTCTTTCTTAGCCTAAAATCCCCCAAAAACTTCATTATTCCAAATTTTCAACTCTTCTTTAAGGCGCTTTAGTTTCTTCATAAACCTGAAACCTTCCCAACCATTCTCAATATTTTCACTCCAAACATTCCTAACTGAAGATTGAAAGGACCCATGACCGAGCCACATATTTTCAAATCTCAACAAAGTTGGCCCCAACTTGAACTTACTAGACTCTAAAGGAATAGGGAAATGATCCAACACTGGCCTAGGTAAAACCCATAAGAAAGTTTAGGAAATTCATCCTTCTACTCACAAGAGAACAAGAACCTATCAAAGCAACTAGCAACCTCATTACCCGAAGAAAGATCACTCAACCCATAATCTCTAATAAAACTATCAAAATTCTTCATACTCGAAGTTAACCTCCCACCTTCTTTTCCCTAAGGAATCTCACCATATTAAAATCATTCCCTAAAACCCACCTAGGATAATGAAAAACATAAACAGCAAATAACTCATCCCAATTATAAGACCAAAGAGCAAGTCCAAAAGGACTATCAATGAACAAGAACCACCATTGACCCTTACCTTTGACTTCCAACAAACCAAAGAAAAAAATCCCACAAGACTATCTATTATGACAACTAAATGAGTATCCCACAAAATAAGGATTCTACTACTTGCCCCTTGAGAAAGAGGAACCTCCCAGTCCTTAAACTTACCCTCCCAAATACTACAAACCACACCACCATCCACACTTTCAAGTTCAGTTTCTTGAATTAAAATAAGGGCCAAAGACACTAACCTCCCCTGAAGTTTGGCTAAAAAACACACACCCCCCCTTAAGGTTTCAAAAATCTTAGGAACCTCCCCTGAGATTTGCTAAAAGGGGACAAACTTTCCCTTATATTTTGCAAAAAGTCAAACCTTTTGAGGAGTGTAAGTGTTTCAAAAATCAAATGTTAGGAGAGGTCTATGGAATTTTTGAAATCTCAAGGGAAGTCCTTGGGATTTTTGAAACCATAGGGGCGATGAGTGTCTTTTTGCCAAACTTTAGGGAAAGTTAGTGTCTTTTGCACTAAAAACAATATCAAGAGAACTCCTATCCATAATTTCCCTAATAAGGCCCCTCTTTCTCACATCCCCTAACACCCTAATATTCCAACTAATGATCTTCATAACTTAACCAATTCACCCCCCCCCCCCACCCCACCTCTATCCTGGATTCTTGGCACCCCATAATTCACCAAAGTAGCTAACTTGTTCAATTCTTTTTGCACCACCTTTTTCTTCCTCTCACAAGTCTTAAGGAAAACTACTACTTTCATTTCTTTTCCTAAAAAGCTCACCATCTTAATTCCCACCCCCTCAAGGAGTTCTTTGGGATTTCGGTTGTCTCTCTCATAAACAACAACAACAACAAAACCAAGCCTTAGTCCCACTAAGTGGGGTCGGCTATATGAATCATTTTCCGCCAATTTATGCGATCATGGACCATTTCTTTTGATAGATTCAAAGACATTAAATCCTTACTCACTATCTCCTCCCAAGTTATTTTAGGTATACCCCTACCCCTTCTACTGCCTCCCACAGTAACTAAGTCACTCTTCCTCACAGGTGCACTATAAGGCCTACGTTGCAAGTGTCCATACCATCTGAGTCGTCCTTCCCTTATCTTATCTTCTATAGGAGCTACACCTAACTTACCACGAATATGTTCATTCCTTAATTTATCTTTTAATGTTATACCACTCATCCATGGCAACTTTTACTTTTTGGATATTATGTTTCTTCGTCGCCCAACATTCTGATTCATATAGCATAGCTGGTCTTATAGCTGTCCTATAAAACTTCCCTTTCAATTTTAAGGGTATTCTACGATCACATAGAACACTTGAAGAACTTCTCCATTTTACCCAACCTGCTTTAACTCTATACATTACATCATCTTCAATTTCTCCTTCAACTTGCATAATAGATCCAAAGTATCGAAATCTACAAGTACTATTTATTTCTTCATCATCAAGTTTAACTTTGTCTCCAATATTCCTCCTATCATTACTAAAATTACATTTCATATATTCTGTTTTATTTCTACTTATCTTAAAGCCTCTAGATTCCAAAGCTTCTCTCCATAATTCTAACTCAGCCTCTACTCCATCCCTAATTTCGTCAATTAATACAATATCATCTGCAAACAACATACACCATGGAACTCCTTTTGAATACTCCTAGTCAATTGGTCCATCACTAAAGCAAAAAGATAAGGACTCAAAGCAGATCCTTGATGTACACCTATGGTAATTGGAAATTCTCTAGTTTCTCCATCTATAGTCTTTACACTAGTCATTACTCCATCGTACATATCCTTAATGACATCGGTATACCTACAACATACACCCTTTTTTTCTAAAACCCACCATAAAACTTCCTTAGGTATCCTATCATATGCTTTCTCAAGGTCAATAAATATCATATGCAAGTCCCTCTTCTTTTCCCTAAACTTTTCCATTAATCTTCTTAAAAGATAAATAGCTTCTGTGGTAGATCTCCCAGGCATAAAACCAAATTGATTTTCTGAGATCTTCGTTTCTAACCTTAATCTTTGTTCAACTACTCTTTCCCATAGTTTCATTGTATGACTCATAAGTTTAATTCCACGATAGTTATTACAATTTTGAATATCTCCTTTATTTTTGTATATAGGTATTAAAGTGCTTTTCCTCCATTCATCTGGCATTTTCTTAGTTTTTACAATTGTATTAAATAAATTAGTTAACCATATAATTCCGTTCTCACCCAAGCATTTCCAAACTTCAATTGGGATGTTATCTGGTCCCATAGCTTTCCCATTTTTCATCTTTTTTAGTGCAAACTTAACTTCGTTAACTCTAATTTTTCGAATAAATATTATATTTTTTGTCTTTTCCTCATTTGACAATTCTAAATTTAAGCCTTCTATTTGGTTTTCATTAAACAACTTACTAAAGTAACTTCGCCATCTTTCTTTAATATCTTTGTCCTTAACCAAGACAATATCATCCTCACTTTTTATACATTTTACATTTCCTAAGTCCTTGTTCTTCCTTTCTCTAGCTTTAGCAAGTTTTAATATATCTCTTTCCCCTTCTTTTGTACCTAATCTATCATACAAACTATTAAATGATCTATATTTAGCTTCACTAACAGCCCTTTTTGCATCTTTTCTTGCCTCCTTATATTTTTCAAAGTTATCATTGTTTCTACATTTTTGCCACGTTTTATACCAAATTCTTTGTCTTTATGATTTTTTGTACATCTTTATCCCACCACCAACTTTTTTTGCTATTTGAGAATCTTCCCCTTGATTCGCCTAAAATCTCTTTTGCTATCTTTTTAATAGAGTTAGCTAATCTATTCCAAAGAGTATTTGAATCTATCCCATCCTCTAAGGTCCAATCCCCATCTTTGATCATTTTATCTTTAAATTTTATTATATTTTCTCCTTTTAGGTTCCACCATCTAGTTCTCCTACACTGGTTTATTTTATCCTTTTTCTTCCATTTTTTAATGCATATATCTAACACTAAGACTCTATGTTGTGTGGTTAGACTTTCACCTAGAATAACTTTACAATCCTTGCATGATACACGATCTACCCTCCTAGTTAAAAAAAAATCTATTTGACTTCTATTTTGTCCACTTTTAAAGGTTATTAAGTGTTCTTCTATCTTCTTAAAGCAAGTATTCATTATACTAAAATCATATGACATAGCAAAGTCCAAGATCATCTCCCCAGACTCATTTTTGTCTCCATATCCATATCCTCTATGTATCCTTTCATAATTTTTATTATCTCTTCCAATGTGTCCATTCAGATCTCCTCCTATAAATATTTTCTCAGTCCCTGGTATGCCTTGTATAATATATCCATATCTTCCCAAAATTGTCTCTTAAGATTTTCTACTAAGCCAACTTGAGGAGCATAAGCACTAATGATATTTATTATCTCTTGTCTTAATACCATTTTAATTTTTATAATTCTATCCCTTACTCTAATTACATCCACAACGCTATCTTTTAAGTTTTTGTCTATAATAATGCCTACTCCATTCTTATGTTTTTCTTTTCCAGTATACCAAAGTTTAAAAGCTGATTTATCGATTTCTCTAGCTTTCTCCCCCACCCACTAAGTTTCTTGAAGGCAAATTATATTAATTCTTCTTCTAATCATTGTATCCACAATTTCCATGCTTTTACCCGTAAGTGTCCCTATATTCCAAGTTGCTAATCTAATCCTAGTTTCCTGAACTAACGTCTTTACCTGCCCACGTCCAGAATGATGCAGGAACCCTCGCATATTTGACACCGTACCCGTATAAGATGTATCCTTTTGGCACAAAGAATTAAAAATACAATTTGATGAACAAGGAATCGGTAATATACCCCTTTGTGTATTGGGATCCCCTTATTTTCCATGGAAAAATCATTCTCAGCCTAACCACCCTGAACAACTGGAGTAGACTCATTACCAATTTGAACAAGATGACAAGCACTAGAGGAAATGAAATGCAAAACCCCTTCTTCAACTAAATCTCTAAAAGGCAATTTGGTATCACTATCAAAAATTAGAGAAATGAAAACCAAAAATCATAAACAGAAACTAAAAACTAGAAACCAGCAACTTGTTTGGTTAACATTTATAAAACTAACAAAAATTTTAATTTTAATTTAAAAAATGCTCTTTTTCATCTTTAAATCAAAATATTATAAAAACATAATTAAAATCAATGTTTTAAAAGCCTCAATCAAGGCTCGCCTTGAGGCTCAATCCAAAATGCAAAATCCCAAAAAGGCTAAAGCGTTACACACTAAGGCTTACGCATTAGTACAAGGGGCACGCCTTTTGCACCTTTCTAGTTAAGTCTTATACATTTAGGGCATGTTAATCCAAAGTTAGATTCGGCTAGAAAATTTTGACTCCTTGTATATATAAAAGGAATTTCATAATATGAATTGATTTCAAAAACTTTTGAACCTCAACCTTTCCAAAATAGCTAAGAGTTGTATCTTAGATCTTGAAAATAATTTGAACATTATAATGTTATAGCTATTTGTTGTCATGATCTATGTAATGAATTAAAGTTAGAAATTTTTGAATGCCAAACAAGGAATCTACAAATTATATATGATTTTTAAACATTTTATTGTGATTTTGTTAATTTTTCTTTATTTGTAAAAATATATGTAATTTATTAACATATTTTTATCAAAAAATAAAATTCTCAAAAGGCTTACGCCCGAACGCCTTAATGCTTACGCCTCGCCTCTTAAGGGTTAGAACGCCTCGCCTTACGCCTTCGCCTTTTAAAACATTGATTAAAACAATAAAATTACAAATAATACACATTAAAGAATTAGTATAATAAAAATAAATTTTATTATAATTATTTTACTTAATTGTTCTACTTTCAAAATTTACTTTACAATAAAAATTTTATTGGACATGACAATTGAAAAATAGTAAAAGAATTTTGTAATTGACTTTATTATTATTTTTTAAAATTTATGTATATTTTTCTTTGAATTATATTTAAACTTATATGATCATTTAGTTTTGGTTTTAATTTAAAAGTGTATAAAATGAATAATTTAATACAAAAAAACTATTTCTGGATATTAAAATTTCTGGCAACAAGTTGCCAAAAAGCTGAAAACCATAAAATCTTATTTTCCATTTTTTGGCAAACAACTAAAAACCGGTAACAGAAATAGAAAACTGACAACAGAAACAAACGCATTTTTAAAATCTATTTTTTCACTTTGGAGAAACATAAAACAAGAAACAACAACGATACCAAAATAACCAAACAGGCCCTAAATGATTATTTGTGCTCTTCAAATGCTCAACGCTAACCTTAGCATATTTAGAGGTCCTTTCAAAAACTTCATCTCCCACCGTATTGTCTAGCACCTTAGGAGATAGTACCTCATGTTGTGACTTATCTGGTGAAAAATCCAAAAAACGGTCAACTATTCCATGTTCCACCATCAACTAATCCAACAATAAACCCTTATCAAACTCACATGAACTCTCCAAATCATCATCAGACTAATAAAGGCTTTCCTTTCCAACCTCATCCTCTTTCAAAGATAAATATTTATGCTGCTCATCATTTTGTTTTTTTAAGGCCATCCAAAGAAAATAAAAGAGAAGAAATTGCCTTATGCACAGGAATAATCATCTGTGAATTATTAGAAGGCACAAATTTTTATCTTACAAAACCTTCATCGCCACTTTGAGAATCGACTTCCACAGACCCTTGTAAATCATCATACCCATCCTTACTGTTTCCCTCTAGCACTCACCTTTTTTATTAAAAAAAATGTTGTTTAGCTTCAGCATTAGAATGAACCATACACATATGTTCTGCCACTTTGTCTTCATTAATCCTAGTATTTCCATCAAGATTTGTCTTTTTAACCACAGCCCAAACTGATATACCACAGCCCCCATTTTAACTTCATTAGGCCCAACAATATTAGACCGGTTACAGTAAAAACACTACCCAACTGGTTTAAATCTAACAAAACCAACCCTCTCCTTAAAATCCCTCCTCTTCCCATCCTTTCTCCCAAGAACGAATGGAAAACCCTAAAACTCGCAAGCTGGTACCCTTGATACGAATCAAACCCTCGCCCACAAGATGAACCCAGATTATTTGCTATATGGTGCATGTAGTCAAACCAAATACCCACTGATCAACGAAGATTCCATACTATTCACATTTTGGTACCTGCAGTTTCGAACCAAATCCTCACCAACCATCAAAGAAGATAGATCCCAGATTATTTTTCTGGTACCTGTGATTCGAACCAAATCCTCACTGGCGACCATGGCTTCCTTTGTCACAGCAGATCGAAGAGCTTCAGCAAAAGAGACATTCAGCCTTCTCAACAACTAAACACTCCTATTTTCCTCGATTCTTCGCAAATTTGTGGAACCACAATCACCACCATAAAACATCAATCCTGTATCCTTCAAGAATATATCTTCACAACTAACAAAAACTTTAAAAGCACAGAAGAGCTTCCACCATCCATCTGCATCCAAACCCTCTGTAAAAAGAAGAGAGCTACCAGTTACTCCTCTGTAACTTTCCAAACACAGAAATCTTCCCCACTTGTTCCAGAGTAGCTTTAGATGAACAAAACCTCCTTCCACTCTAAGCAGTAAGCCACCAATATCCAAATGACAAATGCCCAACCAAAAATCCTTAGTCTGAGTGACAAAACCACAGAAAATTATTGGCTTTCAGCACCAAAAAGGTAAATTGACTATCCACAATCTCATAAATACGAATCAAACCATTCTCCATTCTATCAAAATCAAAAAAAAATTCTTTCCATCTTTAAAGAATAGTCAAAAACCATGAGAGCCTCAGTTTCTACTTGAACAGAATAAAATAAGGAAGAAGGTTGAAAAAGTACAAAAAGAAAAACGAAAAAAGTTGACACCTCAAAAATAAAAAAGATTCAGGAAAAACCATTGAATAAGACAAAAGAAAAGACGAAAGATGATCAGAGGTGAAGATAAGTGTAGAAAAAAAGCACTGGAAGAAACCCACTGCTCCCTGGTTAAGAGAGTCATCTAACTTTTTCCATAGATTTATATTTAAACAGAGATTCATTCATGAGGTAACTGAGGGAAAATTTAATCATCTATGCAGCACATGTTGTTAATTAAAAAAAAATGCATAGCCTCTTATATTTAGGATTTTTTTTAATTATCTTTTAACGCTTCAAGTGTGAGAATTGGACTCAGGCTTTAGGGAGTGAATAAGAGAATATTGACTTTTTTCTATCAAAAAAGAGAATATAACTTTTAATTACCGTGCACAGGCGGGATTTGGAAGCTTCTAAAATCTCAAGCTGTAAATAGATAGATAGTATTGATATGTATTAATTTTTTACAATACTTAAATACAACAAAAACAAGCCTTAAGTTCCACTAAGTAGGGTCGGCTATATGAATCCTTTTCTGCTAATTCACACAATAAAGGGCATTTTTCTTGTCTAGATTAAAAGCAATTAGAACTTTTCTCACTACCTCATTCCAAGTTATTTTAGGTGTATCTCTATCCCTTTTACTACCATTAACAACAACTAACTCAATCCTCCTCACTGGTGCACTACTTGGCCTACATTTCAAATGCCCAAACAAACAATTGGTGAAACTTTTGTGGCCCCTTTTTTGAAAATTACAAAACATACTGTAAATGGTTATTTAGTCTTTTAGCATTATTATTGTGCTAAAGAGTTTTGTTAGCAATAAGTGTGAGTTAGCAAAGGTATTATGATCATTCCTATTGTACTTGCATATATTATAAATAGAGGAAGAGATATCATTGAGTTTAGGTCTCCCATTTTACCTAATTACTCAACATGGTATCAAAGCGTGATCCAATTACTTTTAATTTACTCAAATTAAAAGAAACAACTTGCATCAAATTTACAAGCTAGAAGCAACTAACTAAAGTTGCTTTTAAAAAAAAAATTTTAATTGATTGTGTGAGTGACAGTTGTAAATAATTTCATAAATGGGTGTTTGGTAAGAAAGAAAAAAGGAGAAAAAAGGTCGTAAAAGTGGGAGAAAAAAAAATGAAAGAATCTTTTTTTTTTTTTCAAATTTAGGTGGCTAAGTAATTTTAACTACACCAATAACAACAAAGCATTTACAAATTATTTTACAAAAATAAGGACACGTTAACCAAATAGGAAGAAATAGCAATAAAATAGATTCAATTTCATACCATGAAGCATAGTTCCTTGTGTAGTGCACTAAAAGAGAATGCATCTATGCAAGGAATCATTCAAAAAGAGATATCTAAAGGAGAGAACGCAATCTCTTGAAACATCAAAATAATTAAAATAAAAATAAAAATCAGATCATAATATATGAATTCACTAAAGCAAAAATTTTCAAAGGAATAAATTACCACACAATAAAATAATTCATAGATTAATATAAAGGGTAACCAATAATGGCGGGTAAAATGAGTTTAACCAAAACTTTTTTAAACATAAATAAATTATATTAAACAGTAGCAGTCAATAGGTAACCCCAAAAAGAACTTCAAAAGGAAATAGAAAATAAGTGTCCTAGTTTGATCAAGAAGTCTAAAGAGCCGAAGCGGGGGCAAAACTACTCCCAAATGATGGGCAAGAGGAGGGCAAAACTATTGACACCCAAGCCCAACTGCGGACTCGAGGCTGATGATCCAACGCCTAGCACGATTTTGGTGAAAACATGAATTTCAAGACTTAAATTTCAATTTCTGTAATTTTTTAAAATTCATAAATAATTTCAAGATCTGAACTACAGATGATTCCTTATTTTTTCACTTCACAATCAAATTGACTAGAGAGAAATCAACAAAAGCCCCCACAATATTTCTTGCCATCAAGTACACCCAAGGGTAAATAAAATCACCAACTCAAAAGTCGACCACCAACAAACACCAAATCAAAACAAAATTGACATGAAGCTTCAACATTTAAACTAAAAATCATAATAATTACTCCAGTAATTGGGACATCCAAGCACATGTCAAAGGCTTCTCTATCTGTTGCTCAAGGGATGTAAGCTACCAGCTGCAAGCAATTGCACGGTAATACCGCAGTGGAAAGTAAAACACACAACAGTAACAAAATACAGAAGTATTTTTTTTCTTTTTTCCTTCTCACAAAAATTAATTTTCATTGCCCTACCTTCTTGTTTGTGTAGAAGCAGAAAATTCTGTAGAAATATGTAATGTTCTAATATGCAATAACAGAGAAGCGGAAGAAGCAGAGCTGCAGAAGAAGAAGAAGAGAAAGAAGACTTACGAGTTCGAACTTCGAAGCAGATGAACTCACGAAGGCTCGAAGACGAGCTTGGGAAGAGCTCCTTCTGGTTGGAAATGTCAACGACGAACTCACGAAGCTCCTGACAAACTCGCGAAGGGCTCCTGCGGGTTCGCAGTGTCAGAGGCCAACTCACGAAGCTCCTGCTGCTGATTCTGACGAACTCGCGAAGCGGCGAAGGGCTCCTGCTGATTCGAAGTGTGGAAGACGAAGGGTTTCGTGCGGGAATAGGGTCGAAGAAGAAGGGTTTCGTGCCGGAAGAGGGCTAGGGCTTGTTCTGCTATGGAGTCTGGCTCATTTGAGAATCTGGGACAGTGGGACTCGGCTGGGTCGGGTGGCCTTGGGCTGGGAGTGGGAGGGGCCGCGCGGGACTGGGAACTCTCAGCTAGGGATGAACGGTCAGGTGAAATTCGGTTAACTAACCGAATTAACCGAAAATTCTTATTAATCCCGAACCGATTGAATAAGGGATATTAATCGAACCTCGTCCGATCGAATTACTTGTTCGGATAATTCGATTAACCGAATTTAACTGAAATTATTTTAAACTACTTATTAAAAATAGAATATAATTATAATTTTTTTTACCAATTCTATAGCTCATTTATTGATTTTATTTAAAAATATATATATTTTGCATTTTTCATTTTATTAATAAAAAAAATATTTTACTATTAGTTTATGGAAGTGAAATTTACACCATTACATTATCCACCATGAGCTTAATTGAGCAACTCTTAATTCTCAAGAAACAAAATTCATATTGAAACCATTAGATTCAGAGGCTCAGATCTGGCGAGCTGATCCTGATAAAATCTAATCAATTTAAAAATAGAACACTGCTTAGATAAAATCATAAAATCTAATAAGCATACCAAACATTAAATTCTAATCAATCTAATTCTAAAATTCTTCCTAAAACTATCCTGAAATTCTTCTAAAAAAACATAATCACATACAAAACATGAAATTTAATCATCTACAGCATCTGCTAAACTGCTTGGCTTTGAGTTCAAGAGTTTAAAGTCCCAAATATGATATTACAGACCAATTTAAATAGTTTGTGCAAAATAAAAACAAAAAACAAACATGAAATGCAAATTGTTTCTGAAAAATTAAAGCAAAAACTTGGGCTTTCAATGCTTCATACATCAGCAACCACTTCATGGCTTATTATATTACAAACTCCCACTCTTCAGCTTCTGTGGCCTATACTGTAACATGTAAATATATGAAAATGACAAACCATTAAAATTCTAAGTTTTCAACAATAAGTCAAAACAATAAATTATATATTGTTAATAATGATAATTGATAACATGTAATTTCTATGACAAAACACTTACGCATAGTCTTAATATGAAACTAACTCTTTGTCTTTCTTTGATTGGTTTATTCACCAATTGTGGACTCCAATGCAACCTTTGACAACTCTAAAAAATTGTATAGAAGCATTTGTAAGTTGTAATAATTAATCATTCAATGAACAAATGAAAATTTTTGATAATATGTAAATATAATATTACCTTTTTCTAGATTTTTAAGGTCATCAATGTCTTCTTCAACCTTAATTGGAGTACATGAACCCCGGATCCAATTTTGTGTACATATAAGAGCTTGCACAATTTTAGGAGTCAAAGAACTCCTAAAGGCATCCATAACATACCCATCGGTGCTAAAAGCAGACTCTGAAGCAACTGTAGAGATAGGTACTGCTAAAACATGACAAACCAAATGCGAAAGGACGGGAAACCTTGGACTATTTAGCCTCCACCACTCCAAAATATCAAAGCACTCCATGTCCTCTTCACAATCCTCCCCCAAATGCCTATCTAACTCTAATTTATTATCTCCACCTCCAATTTGAGTCTTGTACTTTTGATACAAAGCTTTGAACTTTCGTTGTGCTACTTCTCTATTGACTTTACGAGTCCAATCCAGTTTTGATAATGACAAATCACTTGGTATTTGATATGTACATTGAGTTTGTGAATACGAACTATATTAAGTATGCACGAGGATAACGAGTCATGAAAGCCTTAAAGTAAAGCATACATATCTTGGCAAGATCCATGGAACTCAAAGAGTACGAGAATCAAGATGCAAGCGGCAAAATTTAAGCACATCTTGGGAATGGGTACTTAGACCTCATGTATTTACATTTTCGTATGATTTAATTCGAGGCTCGACATATACCTTAGAATGACTTTATGACTCATACATTTCATGAACATCATTAGGAGACATTCATGGACTTAAAATTAATGTCAAAACCCTGAAAAATGTTTTTATAAAATTGCCAAGAAAGAAAATAAAACAGATTTTTGAACTGGAAAGTAAATATGCAAAAATTTGGAACTTCAGATAACTGAACCTTAAGTTCGGTTGACTGAAGAATTTTCTCAGACGTCTGAAGAATAAGCTCAGTCGTCTGAAGATTTTTGGATGAAAAACAAGAACTGGCAGAAGCACCTCAGATGACTGAACCTTGACCTCGGTCGTCTGACCCTGTGTCCAGGCTAATTTTTTGAAGGATAAAAATGACTTCAATCGTCTGGGCTCTTGACCTCAGTTGTCTGAACTAGCGGGAAAGATTAAAAATGTAATTTTAATTGATCAAACACGCGAGTTATCTTATGATCCAACGGTTGAGATCAATTCTAAGGGTAAGATACTATATATACTGAATATCTAAACCCTAGTTCGAATGCCAAGAAAAATAAGAAGAAAAGAGAACACCTTTTGAAAGCGAATTGAGAACGTTGAGCACTTTGTTATACGATTGCCTGCACTTCAACTTACTCTTATCAAGCTTAGGCAAATCTACTCCAGAAATCAAAAGGGTTTTTATTCACACAATTTTATTTCCTCTTGGTATTAAGGTTTGGTTGATTCATTTAGCTTTTTCAAGGGATTCTCATATCAACATCTATCATTGAATATCTTTAGAGAAACTTGATATTGAGTTTTTGTTTTCATATTCACATAAAGATTGTTTTTGACTAGTTGAATACTTGAGAAAGTTTTTATTTGGCCATTATTTAAAGAGTGATCGTTCAAGTGTGTTCAAAGTTAAAAACATGCTTTTTTGGTTACTTCTAAACTAGTTGATTAGATATCCTAAGAAGTGCATAACTAGATCTATACATATTGAAGGATATTTTTTGAAAATCTTATATCAAGTATTTGACACTTGGTATTCTCATCACATAGATACATTGAGATTGAACTCTTGGGAGAAATATTGTTTTGACAATGTGTGTGTCAAATCTTTGCAATCTTCAAAGCTATTTTTGTATTCAAAGATTTAACCTAAGTTTCTCCAAAGTATTGATTGATACAAACATTTTAGGAGATTTGATAAAAAGAGAATTGTGTGTTGAAGCATATTATACATAAACGATTGTATCGTTTGATACATTCTGAGCTTCAAGTTATATCATATGTTAATGTATTAGGAATTTGAATTGTACTCACGCTTTTGTTTGGAAGCATTTTTGAGTGTTTTTACAGATTCTATTGTATACACGGTTTGGTGTGTGAACCGGTGTTTGAGGAGAGAGTTGTATCTCTTGTAAGCAACGGAGTAGGAAGAGTTGTACCTCTTGTAAGCAGCAAATTGTAAGGGAAACTCAGTCCCAATTTAAGGAGCAGGGATTTTAGTCAAATCCTTGAGTGGGTTCTCAAGGCGAGGACGTAAGCTGAGTTGGCTAAACCTTGTAAAAACTGTGTTTGTCTTCTCTCTTCCCTTTACTCTTTACTTTTAGCATTACATTTAAATTGTTCATATTGCATGTGTAGGTTGAATAACATTGCACATAATCAATTGGGAAATAAGAACTCATTGGTAAATTGAATTTTTTGTTTGTTATAAACCCCTAAGATTGGTTTGCTAAATATACAAGTAGGAATTAAATGGTAAATAGATTCAAGGAATTTTAAAATACCCAATTCACCCCCCCCCCTCTTGGGATTACACCTAATTCAACATTCTCCTTGACCAATGGAACTAGTGGAGCTTGAAGTTTCACTTTTGTTTGATTCTTCATTTTCAGATTGTGACAACTTCTTATACTCACCAAACAGATCAAATGCTATATCCTGAACCTTTTTCCCCAACAATAAACCTTTGTCACCTTCATACATCATAGAAAGTGCATATTGCACAAATCCCAACTTACGTCTAGGGTCAAGAATGGATGCAACAAAAATCAACATATTCATTTTGTCAATGTTTCCCCAGTACTTGTTGTATTTATCCTTCATTTTCATGCTCATTAAACTCAACTCCAGGTCATCACTACTTTCCCACTCTTTTAGAAGACAATCAATCCCACTAATTTAATCAAAAAATGAATTACTTGTAACATACAAAGGACTTGAAAGTTGTAAAGTGAGCTCATACAAGTGCTCCAAAAACATCACAAAGTTTCTAACTTTTTTCCAATCAAATCTACTTGGTATGCCATCCCTAGTATCAAGCTCAATTCTAAATAAAGGATCTTCATCCTAAAACCTATCAAAAGCCAGTTCATATTTTTGAGTCGTGTCTAGCATCAGATAAGTAGAATTCCATCGAGTGCTCACATCTAGACATAACATCTTTTTGCATTCTACTTTCTCTACTTCTGCACAACACTTGAAAGTTTTCAATGTAGCTGGTGAATGCCTAACATATCTAACTGCGTCTTTAACACGAGCAACTGAATCTCCTATTTCTTTCAAACTATCTTGCACAACTAGGTTAATTATATGTGTAATGCATCTTATATGAATGAATTTGCCGCCTAGAATGTCTTTTTTCCAATTTGAAACTTCTTTTAATGTAGGCGATTGCAATGTCATTTGAACTTGCATTATCTACGGTCACTATAAACACATTATCAACTCCCCAGTCAAGCAAACACCTCTCAGTGGCCATACCTATTTATTCACCTTTATGACTATAAATTGGACAAAAGTTAAGAATCCTTTTATTCAATTTCCAATCATTATCTATGAAGTGTGCAGTCAAACACATATAATTTACCTTTTGCAAAGAAGTCCATGTATCAGTTTTAAAACTAACCTTTTGAGAGGAGGTTTTCAAAAACTTTTTCAACTTTAATCTCTTTTCCAAGTAAAGGTCATAACAATCCCTATAAATTGTCAATCTTGATGGAATTCTAAAATAAGGGCATGCAACTTTCATAAGATGTTTGAACCCCATATTCTCTACAAATTTAAAAGGCAATTCATCAACAGTAAGCATGTTAGACATTGCCTTTCTAATTGCCTCTTGGCTAAATTTCCAATTTATAAGAGTTGCCTCTGTGCCCTCTACATTTTTTGAGGCTAGTTGATAATTTAATTGTGACTACTTTGTTCCATCAACATATGGATTTTGTGCACATCTAACCATATGATATTTAAGTATGCCCGTACCATTTTTTTTAGGATCAGCACAATAATCATTATGACAATAATAACACATACCCTTAATTTCACCAGACTCGATCACAAATTTAGTGAAGTGATCCCACACTTCAGATCTTGGTCTCATTCTCTTCCTCATTTTTTTTTAGATTCAATGAGAGGATTAGTAGGACTCTCACTCGTCATGTTGGGATTTGAAGGTTGATGTTGGAGATTAGCTTCCAAGTTAGCCACCTCCACATCCATAGATAAGTCATCACTCATTTGTCCTTTAATTTTTGAAAAAAAGGGTAAAGCGCAATAATAAAGTGAGTAAATTTATTTTCCTTCTCCAAATGTACATTGCAGAAAACACCAACACAACATATTTATGCAATAATTACACAACTCCTTCAAACTGACAATATCATAACTAACAATATCATAGCAGACCATACCAACAGGATCAGTTCCAAGAACAACAAATAAATGAACCAGCAGATCTAATAACTCAGCCACCAAATTTCCATAAAAGCTATACCTTATCATTTTACTATAATTTAAGTAAACACATTTCAAAATAAGAGCACCATTATGAGCCATAAGCCAAAAGAAAACACCATCTAAGATTCTAAGCTAAATACATAAGCTCACGAATGCCATACAATATCTAACCAAGAAAAGCTTTGCTGATAATGAGTGGGCAAGCAGAATAAGAACTAAAAACAAAAAGAATTTAAAAAAAAAACTAGAAGAATCAAACGACGAAAGAGGGGAAGGTCAAAGGTACTTGAGTGAAGAGTCGTTGCCACGCGAAGAGTAGAAGAGGGATTCAAGACAAATGAAGTCGTGAAGAGGGAGAACTGAGAGGGATTCGGGACAGATGAAACCACGAAAAGGGAGAACTAAGAGAGATTCAGGAATTGGGACGTCAGGTGAAGTTGTGAAGAGGACGTCAGGTGAGCCGAAGAGGGACGTCAGGCGAGCGGAAGGGAATGGAAGAGCCGAACTTCTGCAACTATCGAACTGCCGAAAAGGGCCATACTGAAGACTGAAGTGGGAGAACTGAGAAGTGGAGAAGCCGACAACTCGAGAAGGACCGAAGGAGAAGTGGAGGGAGAACCCAAACTAGACTCCAGAGTCCCGAGCCTGCGGCGCTGAGATAGAGGAGACTGGAGAGTGGAGAGGATAGCGGACCACTAAACAGTAAACCCTACTACCAATAGCCCTCCTCGGCTCCGCCTTTTTTCCCCCATGCCTAACAAATTAACATATATTAATTTGTATTTGAAATTTAATTAATTATTAAATCGGTTAACCGAATTTATATTTCCTGTTTACCGAATTGAAACCCGATTCAGTGAATTTTGGTGAAGCCCAATCGAACCGATTGAACTGATTTTTTTACCCAAATCGAATCGACCAATTTCGGTCAGTTAAATCGATTAATTTGGGTTTCCCTGAATTATGCTCACCCCTACTGTTAGTTGTGTCTGTGTGGCGTATGGGTTGTGCGGGCACTGGCCTTTGGCCTCTGGGCACTTAGGCAGTGGTCTGTTAGGCTTTTATGGGTTAATTAATAATAGGCTTTTAAGCGGGTTGGTGGATATCCGCCAGATAAACCCAACCCGACCCGCTAAGGAGGCGAATATGAAAATGAAAAATCATATTCGACTCACTTAGCAAGTAGTTGATTATAAGTCGGTTAAAACGGGTCGAATGTGGTTCGGATTAACGGATTTTTATCCATTTTGCTAGGTCTAGTCAATATACAAACTTTTAACATTAGATGTTCAAACAAAAAACTATAATATGGATAGTAGATCTTCAAATCTTGAAATGATCTACAAAGTTTATTACAAATTAACAACTTCAACAGTATTTCCAAATGCTATCAACGAAAGTCCAAAAGGATCAACTTTATTATTGCAAGCCAATAATAAACGTACCTCGTTAGTATCTCAACCAAAGAAACTTCTTTAGCATGAGATTCAAACTGGGGGAGAATGAGAATTTAATGAGTTAAATGAAAATAATGATGAGAAAATTCAAACAATTCAAAAGACAATGGCTACAAGTATTATTCAAGACCCAGGAGGAAATGTCAAAATTAATTTTCAATCCTTAATAACAAAAAGTAGAAGTCTAGAACAATCATCAAGTTCAAGAATATCAGAGGATTTGGGAAGAAAAAGTATTTCGAGTATTTATACATAACCTACTAAGTTTTATAAACTTAAAGGATTAATTTTGAACCTGAAATCCCACAAGGATATTATCAAGAGGATTCTGAAGAATCAATTTCTCCAATTATGTCTCAAGCATTAGATGAAGATCAAAGAAAAGTCTTAAAAGAAAATCAAAGAAAGAATTTATTGAGTATAAGAAAAAAATTTGAACCAAATATGGAAGTCCTTAGAGAAGACTATAAGCATAAATTAAGTCAAAGGAATAGAGATGATTTTTTCAAAAAATATGATAAGGAAGAAAGAGAAAAATAAAAAGTTGAATGGCCAGAAGAAATGCAAAAAACTCAAAAGAAAATACTATTTTTCAAATTTATAAAAGATAGACAAATGGTCAATGTTATTCATAATAATAATAGAAATTGGAAGCTTTTAGATGATAATAATATATCTTCAATACATCCGCCCACAGACTCAATCAAAATAGAATACAAAGGAACAAAAGTCATAGCTTCACCATACAAAAAAGCTAAAGAAACAAATAATGAAATTGATCAAATAATAAGTCAAAATAATTATACCAATCAAATGCTACAAACAATTGCAAATCAATCCACGAGAATTGAAAATCTCTTGGAAGAAGCAATAAATATAAGGTTTAATTCTACATTTGAAAAAGGAAAATCAAGTAAACAAGTCAAAAAGCAAGAACCTGTATTCAAATCCTTCTCAATCAAAGATATTAATTTTAGTTTTGAAACTCAAAATGACCAAATAACAAGAAAAATAGAAGAGATTATTAAAAAATATAAAGACAAGAACAAAACCATTAATACTTTAACAAAAGAAGAAGCTATTCATAATTTAGAATTGAATTTTAAAGAAGAAAGTGACTTTGAAGTAAACAAAATTAATAATTCATGGAAAAACAAATGTAACGACCTGCCTATTTGTGCTATATATATATATATATATATATATATATATATATATATATATATATTATAATATCATTCATAATAACTCTGATACCCTGCTATACGGATATAATCACAATCAACCCGAACCCATGGGTACCGGGGATATACTCGTCATACACATCTAATTCCTAAGAAGCACAAAACATAAATTACATATCATGATTACAACACCAGTCACAATACCAGAATTCTACTAAAATCCATAAATTCCTATATATACATACAACCCCAAAAAGGTCAAAAGTATCCTTGGGTCATAACCCAAAAACCAATCTAACCCTGCCTCAACTACTTACCCTTCTGACAGGGTAGCTCGGTCAACCTCTACTGCTGCGGAGCTTTATCTGCCCTTCTATCTAGATTTCCTAAAATGTTTGTAATACTAGGGTGAGACACCTCTGAGTAAGGGAGATAAACTAATATCAGTGTATGACAACGTGAATATTGTCGTGCTTAAACATGAACTGTACATAATATATATATATATATATTATAATAAATATCGTACTAATTTCTATAATCATGTAAAACATCTTCTATAATTGTACAATACTGAAATAATACCCATGATGGATAGCTAGCTGATGTCATGTATTACCCCTACATGATCGGGTTATGCGGCCCGTAGGCGAGACCTAACAATAGTTGGCCGACCACGCTAAGTCAAACATGAGTCTGTAAGTACAATTGGCTTGCCCCACCTGGTCCGGACTGACAGGGGGACACCTGTACTACATTGAAGCCACATCGATTGCCATCTCTCACACTCTATACGAGATGTGTGGTAGCACTAACTTGAACTTGAACCGATAGCTACGGTACCGTGCTCTGAAAATCTAAACTAAGACATCTGGGTTCTGATAACATATAGTACATTTTATATTACTGATACATAATTGTATCGTATTTCTGAGTAATATCTAACATGATCATATTTTCCTGAATTCTAATATAGCATGCATAATTATGGCATCTGCGCCGACTGAATCTCACGGCATCTGCACCGGTTATATCATAACATACCGAACATGAATTTTTTGTACTGTTTAACATAATATTCTAAAACCATAGTTCATGTACTGTTTTTTATGGTTTTTTCTAAAAACTTTCGTAAAACGTATTTAATATGAGAAATCATAATTTTCTGGCATAACATAATTTACATAAAAATCTATACTTATGCCACATGATTATGGGTACTATGTCAAATATTTCATCTGACCTGAAAACATACTTTACTAGTAAAATAACATTAAATATATTTTTCCCTGTTTAACAGCAGTATTCCCAAACACTGCACCATACCATACATAATTTCTTAAATAAATATTGTACAATAAATAAATAAATTTTCATAAAAATATACTAACTTAATTTGTTCCCTTACCTAGCTTACTGAGAGCTCACAATTTAATCCAAACCTAAACTCATGGTGTTCCCAGCTCAACACCTTGAAATTTATATTTTTCCAATATTATTCTTTCTAATACATTTTACTCAGTCCAGAAATACCAACAACTTTATAAATCCTCAAATAACATACTTACCTTGATTTTGGGATGGTGCCCAAGTTGGCCTAACAAACAATCTACTCTGGTAGACTTGTGGAGAATCTCCCCAAGATCAACGTAGCTGCTTCTGATCGTCGAACCAGGAAAAAATGGAGCCATAAATATAAAGAGAAGTCAGATAAACTAAGCTAGAGAGAGAAAAAATGAAAAAAATTAACCTTTCCTCGATGAATGGCCTATATATAGAGTGATGTCCATATGGCCTCGTCGACGAACCCAAGAAGGGAGTTCGTTGACGAGCCTGCATGTCCTTAAACATGTTCTTGATTTCTCTTCATCAACGAGACATGTGTCCTCGTTGACGTGTCTAAGAAGGCTGTTCGTTGACGAACACAGAGCGTTCGTCGACGATACCCTGCTGAGTCCCCCTTTGGAATTTGCTCTTTTCTTATTCCTTTTATTATTTAATTGCTATAATTCTCCTGGTCTCGACGTTCTCCCCTCCTTATAAAAATTTCATCCTTGAAATTTACTATCCATACTATACACCATCCTTTGAGGAAAAATTCGCTACTTATCTTATTAATTACCCTCACTTAGGGCGGAGGAATATCGTGGTTACATTTACGGTTCTGGGAGATTACAATACTGAATAAAATTTTCCTATAACTTACTAACAGAAATTATTACATGTACTGACTAACTTGCACAAAAGAAACTTTACATATTTACTTGAATCTTTTCCTGATTATTGCTGGTCCCCACTGAAAAGGCGTGGGTATTTATGTCATATCTCTTCCTCAAGCTCCCATGAAGCTTATTCCAATGCGTGATTCCTCCATAGGACTTTTATTAATGGAATTATCTTACTGCGCAATTTCTGTTCTTTCCTATCTAGAATCTACACTAGTGTTTCCTCATATGCCAAAGTGTCCCTAAGCTCTATCTCCTCATAACTGATCACATGGGAGGGATCTAGGACGTATTCCTCAACATCGAAACATGAAATACATCATTTATTCTAGATAAAATGTGTGGTAAATGTGACGACCTGCTTAATTTCCATATTTTTTTTACAATAAATACAATATCACAAAGTTTGGCAGATCATAGCCCACCTGGACCCGTTGGTACCAGGGATATATCAGAACATATAGCAGAAGCCTAAGCAGCAGGAAACATACAATCATCTACATCTCATTATTCCATACATCATAATACCAGAGTTACTACATTCACTATATATATATATATACACAACACTCAACCCAAAAAGATGTCTTAGGACAATTTCCATAAAATACAACCGACCCTATCAAAATACTTACCCTTTTGGAAGGGCAGATCTACTATACTATATTAGTGGTGCTTTACCCGCTCTCCTATCAAGGGCTCCTGAAAAGTTTATAAAATTTTGGGGTGAGACATCTCCTAGTAAGGGGAATAAACTAATACCAATGTGTGACAACATAAGTATTCTGTGTTATACATATACCATACAAAACATATTCAGTAACTATTTTATTAAATCTGGGAAAACATATATATATCATCAAAACACGGTAGAACATACTGCATTTTTATCAACTTATTTCATCTCATATAATAATAATACAAAAACATTCCTGGTAGGTTAGCTGGCTGTTGTCATGTATTACCCCCACATGACTGGGTTGTATGGCCCGAAGGCGAGACCTGACAATGGTTGGCCGACCATTGCCAAGTCAAAGCCCCTAAGAAAATATGTCCCGCACCCGCAGGGTTCCCAACTCAACACCCTGGAAACAGCATTCCCCATAACTAAAGTTCAGTATTTCTACACATAACACTTCCTACAACTATCAAATAACCAAATACTGAGTAGAAAGTCTTACCCTGGATTTGGGATGATTTCCAACTCAACCCCACCAACAATCCGCTCCTGAAAATTTGCAGAGAACTTTCCCAGAAGCGTCGTGGTGGCTTCAGATCATCGAACCGAAGGAAATCCAGCCCGAAATCGAAGAGAAAAGAGAGAGAAACCGTAGGGAGAGAGAGAGAGAGAGAGAGAGAGAGAGAGTGAGAGGTTTCTTAATTTTGAAGTAAAAATCTAAACTTTTGATATTTATAGGACTCGATTTGTCAATAAACCACGTTATCTCGTCATCGAGTCCTTTAATAATTTCGTCGACGAAACCCACTCCTCGTCGACGAAATTCAAATTGCTCAAAACCTCTCTCGGTATTTCCTCGTTGACGAATCTTGCCTTTGTCGACAAATCTTCCCTTCGTCAATGAGGCCCTGATAATTCCCCTCAGTCATTCCTTCCAAAGTGCAATGTCATCAACGAAGTTGACTGCCTCCTTCTATTTCCAGTTTCCATTTCCCTTTCATTTTATTATTTAAACAACATTATTCTTCAGGTCGTTACAGTAAAGCTAGCCTGTAGGCGACTGCACCCACTCTCTCAAGTATCTCAAATGGGCTAATAAACCTAGGGCTCAGCTTACCTTTACTCCCAATCCTCATGGCTCCTTTTAGCGGTGCTATTTTAAAAAACACATGATCTCCTACTTCGAATTCCAACTTTTTGCGGTGAGTATTTACATAGCTCTTTTGCCGACTCTAAGCTGCACTGATCCTGTCTTTAATCAGTCGGACATTATCGTACCCCTGCTGCACTAACTCGGGTCCCAAAATTTGCTGCTCACCCATCTTATCCAAGTATAATGGAGAACGACACCTTCTACCATTTAATGCCTCATAAGGTACCATCCCAATGTTGACATGATAGTTGTTATTATATGCAAACTTCACCAGTAGCATATACTGGGTCCAACTACCCCCAAAATCCAACACATATGCTTGTAGCATATCCTCTAATATCTGAATCGTCTTCTCTGTCTGCCCATTAGTCTGAGGATGAAATGTCGTGTTGAATGATAATTGAGACCCCAGAGCCTCCTGCAAGCTCTTCCAAAGTCGTGACGTGAAATATGGGTCTCAGTCTGATACTATAGAGACCGGCACACCATGGGAGCGTACTACCTCCTCAATGTATAACTTTGCTAATCGGTCCATTGAGTAGTTGACTTTAATAGGGAGAAAATGGATGATCTTTGCCAGTCGATCTATGATCACCCAAATCACGTTCTATCCATGCAATGCTGGCGGTAGCCCCGTAAAAAAGTCCATAGAAATATGATCTCACTTCCACTCCGGGATGTAAAGTGGCTGCAACTGTCCCGTCGGCCTCTGGTGTTCAGCCTTAACCTGCTGGCATGTCAAACAACACAAATTTGGCAATCTCCCTCTTCATGTCGCTCCATTAGAAAGACTTTCAAAGATCCCTATACATTTTAGTGCTGCCTAGATGTACCGTGTACAGGGACCTGTGAGCCTCCTCAAGGATCATCCTTCTGATATCAACATCTGCAGGCACGCACAGCCTGGTATGAAACCTTAAAGCTCCGTCATCTAAAATACTAAATTCCTCTCCTTATCCATCATGCACTTTAGCTATCAGCTCTACTAATTACGCGTCATCCCTCTGAGCAACTTTAATCCTTTCCTATAGGATAGGTTGCACCACCAAGTTGGCAATAAATGCCTGGTGATCACTCTACTAACTCCACACCGAGCCTCTCCAAGTCCAACTGAATCGGGTGTTGAATTACTGCTACTAACTATGCTGCTCCTCCTGATTTCTGGCTTAGAACATCAGCTGCCACATTTTCCTTCCCTGGGTGGTAACTGATGGTGTAGTCATAATCCTTAATAAGTTCCAACCATCTCCTCTGCCTCAAATTCAACTCCTTCTGCATGAAAAAATACTTTAAACTTTTATGGTCTGAAAATATTTCACATCTCTCTTCGTACAAATAATGCCTCCAAATTTTCAATCCATAAACCACTCTAGCCAATTCTAGATCATAGGTAGGATAATTTTTTTCATATTATTTCAATTGTCTGGAGGTATATGCTACAACTCCGCCCTACTGCATCAACACACATCCGAGCCTTTTCAAGGATGCGTCATTGTAGATCACATAGTCATCACCTCCTGATGCAATGGTCAATACTGGAGTAGTAACAAGCCTCTGCTTCAATTCTTGGAAGCTCTGCTCACAATCGTCATTCCATTCAAACCTGGCATTCTTCCTGGTTAGTCGCGTTAAAGGCCTAGATAATCCTAAGAATCCCTCTACAAACCAATGGTAATATCCCGCTAGTCCCAAGAAACTCCTGATCTCCTAAACGTTCTTCGGCCTTGCCCAATTCATCACTGCCTCTATTTTGCTGGGATCCACTGAAATTTCATCCTCTGATATAACATGCCCCAGAAATGCAACTTTCTCTAACCAGAATTCACATTTTCTAAACTTGGCATACAACTTATTTTCCCTGAGCATCTGAAGTACCAGCTTTAAATGGGTCTCATGCTCCTCAAAACTGCTCGAGTAGACTAGTATGTCATCAATGAAAATCACAACAAACTGGTCTAAATACTGAAGAAATACTCTATCCATAAAATTCATAAATATGGTAGGAGAAATAAAAAGAAGAAGAAAGAAGGAAAAGAAAAAAAATAATAAAAAAGAAGAAGAAAGAAGGAAAAGAAAAAAAAAATATATATATATATTTGATGTGACCCGATCATGTAGCCGGGTCGGGTATCCTCACTGGGTAGGTCGCAGCCCTCCTCCCTCTTATAAATTTTCTTTTTCTCTTCCTTCACACAACAGCCCCCGCAGACCCCTTCTCCTTCTCCTTCTCTTTCCTTCTCATTCTCCCTTCTCTCCCTCTTCTCCCTGCCAGTCCCGCACCCCTCCTTGCTTCCCTCATCTTCTCTTGCTCCCTCACTCTCTTCTCCTTCCTCTTTTCTTTCCCTCTCTTTCTCCCTTTCCTTTCTCTTCCTTCCTCTTTCATGCTCTTTTTCCTTTCCTTTCTCTTCTTTCTTTCTCTCTCTATTGTTGCATCCCAACCACTGCAGTCTTGTCGTGGCCATAGCACCCGCTACCTCGTGTTGCCACCAGAAGATGAACCAAATGATTTGCTGCTTCCACTGCTACTGTAGCTACCCAAGGAAGCCCGAGAGCTCCCTCAAGACTCTGTTGTTGCCATCCCGAGCCGCTACTACCAGTCATCCTCCCAGCTGCTGCCAGTCATTCTCTCGGCTGCTGCTCGAGAAGACCCAAAGACCTACTGACTCTGAAGCCTCCCTCAGCTGCTGCTGCATCTCAGCCATACCCACGGTTCTTCCCCAGCCACTTAGCCAGCCACCAGCCACACATAAAGCCCTGCGGTCACTTGCAATACCAGCTGTCACACACCATGACCTTCTCTCTCTCTCTCTCTTCTTTGTACTCTAGTTCTTGTTCTCTTTTTGTCCTTACTTTTTTTAAGGTTGGATAATTGATATTTGTTTTGGTAGAATTCTAATTAAAGTTTTAATTTTTAATCTTATTTGGGTATTTTCATTGAGGTTTATTTATTGCCTTCATTTTCTTATTTGGTATTATCATTTAATTTAATTTTTTTGCTTGAATTAATTTATGTTTGATTTAAGTTCAGTTTGATTTCTAAAAAAAATAATAATAAATACAAAAAGAAAGATACCTTCTTTAGGATTCAAATCTGTTTCTTTGTTCTATAATTAAGTTGTGATGGGTTCCTTTAGTTGGAGTTTAGTTCTATTCAAGTCTGATTTTTTTACCACTTTTAATTATTGTTTAGTGTTAAAGTTTTAATTTTTGTTTAAGTCCTTGATTGCAAAGATTTGTTTTTTTTCTTGGTTGAGTTTGTGTTCGATTGAATTTCTTAATTGCATGTTTAAGTTTGTGTGTTAAGTTATCGTTTTTAGTGCTTTCCAAAGTTCATGTGTGTTTCAATTCTTGCTGATTAGACGTAGGATTTTCGTTTCTCGTTATTAAATTTAGTGCATGCTAGATTAGGGTTTAAATTGCATGTTTGTTTAATTTGTCAAAAGAAATCTCAAATAATCCTGAAAACCCCGAATTTGAACTGAGTTCGGTGACTTTTTATTTTCGATTGAAAATACGTAAAATTTAAGACTAAACCACATTCCCTGAGGAGACGATCTGGCCTTTGGGCTGAATATTACACGACATAACTCCTATACTTGGATAGCTGCTGAGCTATTCATTTTTTGAGTGAGTCAAGTTTTCGGCGCCGTTGCCAAGGAATGTCAATCTTAGTCTCAAATTAGTGTTTTTCCCGTAATTTTAATTAGTCTCATGAAAAAGAAAAAAAATAAGGAATTGAGCTTTGAAAAAAATTATGGTTACACCTGCACCACGCATGCTTATGGATTTTTTGCAGTTTTAATGCACCACTACACCATCTTACACTACTTTACCTAATGACGAAGTTAATTTCATGATGTAGCACGGGAGGAAGTCGTTACTACCTCAGTTCTACGGGACGGACTCTGAGTACCCTTATCGGCACCTAACGGAGTTCGAGTTGATTTGCAATTTTTTTTTCTCGTGTTAGAACTGATGAATCCATTAGATTGCGTTTATTTCTTGCCTTTTTAAAGGATAGGGCGCAAATGTGGTTTGATTCTTTGAGACCTCACTCTACCTCTAATTGGTCTGATGTGGAGCGTGAATTTCTGCATAGATTTTGTCCCTCACAGAAAACTCAATTTTTGCAAGAACAGATCATTCAGTTTATGCAGAAGGGTGATGAGACTTTTTGGGGTTGCTAGGAGAGATTCAAGGATCTGTTAAGTACTTGTCCACATCACTGGTGTGAATCATGGAGGTTAGTTAATTGTTTATATACAACTTTTACTCCTGATTGCAAGCACTTTGTCCAGACCATGTGCAATGGAGAACTCTTCAGCGAGGAACCAGATCAGGCACTATCATTATTTGATCACCTAGCTGAAAGTGTCCCACAATGAAATACACGATACAATCAAGCACCCATGACAGTATAACCTATCAGCACAATCAGTGGTGGAGATACATATGAGCCAACATATTATCCAGACACTCTTCCGCCTCCATATCAACCACAACAAATCCCTCAGAGCTGTGCGCCATCAGGATTTCCATCTAATGCAACGCCTGCTCCACCGGGGATGTCTCTTGAGGATGTCTTCCAACAGTTCATGCAAATTCAAATCAATCAGTATACTCAAGACATAAATGAATTGTGGGACGCCGCTAATGCGTAAGCACGCGGTTGGATATCTTAGAAAAAGAAGAATTTCCTATGGAACCTCAGCCTAGTCCTCAAGAATACCAACAACAACAACAACAACAACAATTACATAATGTTTCTGTTGAAACGGCGGAGGCCGCCATCACTTCGAGAAGCGGGAAAGAAGTTTCCCAACCTGAGATGCTTATTAGACAACCAGTTGTCCCAACACTTGAAGTTACGACTGAAACAGATGAAGTCAGAGAAAAACCAGAGGAAGTGGGCCTAGAAGTGAAGCAGTCAGTTAATAAGGAGGCTGATACTAATAAAGAGTACCAATCTGTGGTACCTTATCCTCAAAGTTTGGCAGCCGTGGAACCGTCACTCCCGACTGGAATAAATGTCAAGAAGCCCAATGCTGAAGCAATTCCTACAGTGGTAAGATGATTGGTACACCCGATAAAGAGAATGAGCAGAATGGTGAATGTCTAACTTCTAAGGAACCAGGTAAAACTTTTAATGCTAATGCTTCTAAATAACTAAAAATAACTGTTCCAACAACTCTTCCTCCAAAACGAGTTCGTGAAGAAGTAAATTTCCTTAAAAATATGCTAAATAAAGATCTTTTCTTGTTACAACAAAAAGTCAATCTACACATGTATTTTCTAGTATTTTGAAACGTATTAATTCATTTGAGGCTAACTTTCGTGTAGGTATGAATCTCGATTCATTGTGGCGGCTCAAATTTGGAGACTCGCTTGTTCAATTTATAAACCTGCACCCACCAAACGAAATTCCTCCAGAGCCTCCACCAAACAACTGTGATGTTTTTCTTTCCCTTATTTTCATTTTGTTCTACCTTATTTTATTTTTAGTTAATTTGCAGGTACATTTTCTTGTAGTTCAGTTTCTCTTTTCCATTACTTCTCCACCTATGTATGCCCTACTTCTCTCGTGCATAGTTTTTCTATTTCCCCTATGCATTCACATTGAGGACAATATTCCACTTTAGTTTGGGGGGGGGGTGAGCATTTGCATGTGACACTGTGCACATATACTTGTTGGGTTTTATATAATAATTTGAAAAAAAAAACATAAAACAAAAAAAAAAAAAAAAAAGCATTGAAGATAAACGATTATGCCACAATGAACACTGACTTATACCCTTCACATACTTGCATATAACCTAAGAATTACACACTTGAGTCACTTGTGTGTAGTTTCTCTTTATATAATTTTGTAACTCTATGAAGAATTGATTGGTAGTACACTCGTGTTAATCTAGCTATATTAACTCTTGTATTTACACGGTATCTCATGAGACTGAATAGACACATTCACGTGGTTCATTGCACTTAGGGTTCCTTGTGAGCACTGAGAGAACACCCGTGGCGACTATGACACCTTGTGAGATATCCTTGAGCCATGTATCATCATTTTGAGTGTAAACATCAAATCAGAGTTAGACTTGGTTCATGGACCACTGTTCGAGCTTAATTCCTATTGATGGTATGAAGACAACAAAAGAAGTGTAATGATTGTCCTAAGTGACAATAAAAAGACAAACATTGAAGAATGAGCAGAAGAAAGAATAAGAAATAGAAATGCACATGAAATAAAATGTCAATGTCAGCTCCATAGAAATACCAAAAAAAGTCAAGGACACGACACATGTTCTCCACATATAAAGATTCTTCAACCGTTTAATGTCTCGGATGTATTCACGCCAAGTTTGTGAATAAGTTGATCTAGGGTGGTATCAGTTGGACATGGCAAGTAGGTGAGAAGATGCTAGGGTAAAGGACCTGACACCTTACAAATAGGTTAAATCCTTTTCAGACTAGTCCACTCCATATACTTAGCGTTTGTTCATTGCAATATGTGGGATGTTTGATCGCGACACTCCTTACATATGACGAGTGAACCTATTTTTTTTTAGTGTTTTTTAGGGTATACCAGTTAGGCCAAATCAAAACAATCATTCTGTAGGTGTCCATTGGTATCTTATGTGTAATGATTCACAAACATCACACACACCTCAATATTTCACCTATTTATACTCGAAATTATATGACCACATTAACTCTAAATTGTACTGCTGGTTAACTTCATGTGAGTATATTGTTCTTAAATGCTATATAATGATGAAACTTACATAAGTGACGTGCTTCGGAGTTGTGTGCATTGAATATGAACGAGCTTGTGTGAAATTCAGTCATATTCTTATATGTGAAACGATATGGTTGTGTTGCATGGACATTAATTTCATGTTTGCTTGAGTTAGTAATTGTGGATACCGCCTTGAAATCATTCACGTTAGTTGCTAGTGACAAGTAAAATATTAGTTGGGGGGTATGATTACGCGCTTAAACTGCGTAATTAGGTACTTTAATTCATGCATTGGGCTTATATTTTTAATTAAATACCTAATTACACTCAATATTTTAACACGATGTCCTAATTGTAATATTTGGGTTTTATTGAGCAATTTATAAATTTTTGGCATTTTTTTATCACAGGAAAATTTTTGAGAGCTAAAATTGGTACCAATTCGTAATTTGTGCATAACTTTCCCGTCCAAGCTCTGATAGAGACAATTCGAAACCCTAGAGAAAGATAAAAAGATTATCTACAATTTTTTGTGTTTTTAGCTTTGAGATAAATGGGCTCTAGGAGAGTCAAAATGGGGCTAGTTCTCTAAGAAATAAAAAGAAGAAGAAAGAAGGAAAAGAAAAAAATAATAATAAAATATATATATTTGATGTGACCCAGCCATGCAGCCGGGTTGGGTATCCTCATTGGGTAGGTCGCAGCCCTCCTCCCTTTTATAAATTTTCTTTTTCTCTTCCTTCACACAGCAGCCCCCGTAGACCCCTTCTCATTCTCCTTCTTGTTAGCTTTACTGTGATCCCAAAAGGGGGGGTGAATTGGTATTTTTAAAATTTAACCCCTACGTATTCCTCCCAACAACAGTATGTTCACAACCCTATGGTTAATCTAGTGCAAATAATATAAATACATCAGAAATTAAATAAAGCAGTTTAATCAATCACACAAGCACTAGCAAGCAGTAAAGAGAGGGTGACACACAGATATGTTATTGAGGTTCGACCAACTGCCTATGTCCCCCCCTTGGCTAACAAGTACAAGGATTATCACTATCACTTGCTCACTTAACCGGGTGGAGCGACACCTATACAAACCAGGTCAATTAGCATAGGGCTGACCTCAACCTTTACAACAATCCTTACCGAACTAGATTACTGCCCCCTCAGGCCACGCCTGGAATCATTCAGATTACAATCAAATTGTACAATATAAAAGTTCTTTCAAGTAAAGTAGATTTGTACTGTTCAATCACATACACCACAGATGATTTAATATGTAAGCTCAGTGTGCTCTAAATAGTTAAACTCTCAAATGTATTTTCTATCAGTGTAGTGAGTACGTGAGAGTATCAACAACAATCTGTGTATTTCAAAATATTCAATCAAACGTGTTCACACAAAATATCAAGCAAGCCTCAAGAATATCAATCAGCGAAATATCTCAATCACGTGAATATGTATACGCTTGGATGGCAAAATATATAATCTTTGTATTCAGCAAATAATATGTGAGTGAATAAATATTGCAACAAAGATGTTTCACCTCAAACAAAAATATCTCTTCAAATGGTTTTCAAGATAAAGCACAATAGATATTTGTAAATGATTTTGAAAATATTTCACAACCAAAAGCAAATAAGAGCTTCTCAAGATGTTGCAACAAATATGCAATCTCAGAAGTTCTAATAAAGTCTTTTTAGGATGAACTTATTAGCAAAGTCACCTAAGAATCCTTTTGCTTTGGCTCTCAATAAAAATGAATCAATCTCACAATAATGAAAAAGCAAACCTTCCTATTTAAACACTCAAGAACACTTACAGATAATTTAGTAACTTTTGAAGGTAAGTTAGAGTGTTTGTAGAAAGAGTATGAGTAGTAGAGGGTATTTTTCTTGAGAGAAAAAATTTGAATTTGTTTTCTTAATCAACTTCCTAATTTTCCCAAATGAAGGGGTATATATAAACATCACATGATTTTTGACCGTTGGGGACCTATTAGGAATTATTAGAAAAGTTTAATGATATTTTAAATATTTTAATTCTGTTTAAAAAATATTTAATTGCGGTAAAAATCAGGGCAACCCGAGAGGTCCGGTCGACCATAACAGTTTCGGTTGACTAGAGTTCATATGGTTCAGTCGACCAGGAGGTTTTTGAACTAAAGGCTCGGTTGACCGAAAGTGGGTGATTTCCCATTTCTCCGAGGTTCGGTCAATTGGGCCATTTTGAATGGGCTGGTTCGGTCAACCAGAAGGTCGAGATTTTTCCCGAGGACCCTCGGTCGACCAAATGGTCAATTTGTTGATCTCAGGGGGTTTCGGTCGATCAGAGGGTTTTGAACTATACTAGTTCGGTCGACTAAGACCTTGGTCAACTATTGACCCAGGACTATTTCGATCGACCGGGGAAGAATAAACTGCCTTGGCCGATCGATTGAAAGTGCACAAAGTGTGCATTTCGGTTCCGTTTCAATACACATTCACCCTATTCAAGTTCCTAATACATGCAAGTGCAAAGGTGAGTGTCCTAAGGTCACTCTTTTCTCCTTCCTCTTATCTTCCCCTCTCTTTCTCCATTTCCCTTCTCTTCCTTCCTTTTCCTATTTTCCTTCCTTTCCTTTCTCTTCTTTCTTTCTTTCTGTGTTGTTGCATCCCAGCCGCTGCTGTCTTACCGTGGCCATAGCACCCACTACCCCATGTTGCCGTCGAAAGACGAACCAGAGGACCTGCTGCTGCTGCTGTAGCTGCCCAAGGAAACCTGAGAGCTCCCTCAAAACTCTACTGCTGCCATCTCGAGCCCCTGCTACCAGTCATCCTCTTGACTGCAGCTCAGAAGACCCGAGGACTTGCTGACTCCGGAGCCTCCCTCAGCTGCCGCTGCATCGTAGCCACATCCACGGTTCTTCCCCATCCGCTTGGCCAGCCACCAGCCACACCTAAAGCCCTGCGGCCACTTACAACACTAGCTGTCACACAGCACGACCTTCTCTCTCTCTCTCTCTCTCTCTTTCTCTCTCTCTCTCTCTCTTTCTTCTTTGTACTTTAGTTCTTGTTCTCTTTTTTTCATTGCTTTTTTTTAAGGGTTGGATAATTGATATTTGTTTTGGTAGAATTCTAATTAAAGTTTTAATTTTTAATCCTGTTTGGGTATTTTCATTGAGGCTTATTTATTGTCTTCATTTTCTTATTTGGTATTATAATTAGATTTAATTTTTTTGCTTGAATTAATTTATGTTTGATTTAAGTTCGGTTTGATTTCTAAAAAAAAAAAGAATAAATACAAAAAGAAAAATACCTTCTTTAGGATTCAAATTTGTTTCTTGGTTCTAGAATTAAGTTGTGATGGGTTCCTTTAGTTGGAGTTTAGTTTTATTCAAGTCTGATTTTTTTACCACGTTTAATTATTGTTATGTGTGTTTCAATTCTTGCTGATTAGACGTAGGATTTTTGTTTCTCGTTATTAAATTCAGTGCATGCTAGGATTAGGGTTTAAATTGCATGTATGTTTAATTTGTCAAAAGAAATCTCAAACAATCCTGAAAATCCCGAATCTGAATTGAGTTCAGTGACTTTTTATTTTCGATTGGAAATACGTAAAATTTAAGAGTAAACCGCATTCCCTGAGGAGACGATATGGTCTTTTGGCTAAATATTACACGACAGATAAAAATAATCAAAATTTACTTACAAATAAACTTGGGTATAAATTTTAAATAAAAATCTAAGATAATTAAATTTACTTACAAATAAACTCGAGTATGAATTTTAATAAAAGTCTAACATAATTAAATTTACTTACCTCTTACTTAATATTGTGCTACGATCACAGCGAATATTTTTAAAAAAGTGAGATTGAAAAGAGTGGTGAGTGAGAATTTTAATTAGAACAAAAATTCTCCCTTCACCACTAATTCTTTCACTCACTGCAACACCCCGGACCCTTAACCCGGGTCTGGTGCGTTATACCTGATAAAATCCTGATATTCCATAATTCATAACATATGCAGCGGAAAACATAAACATAATCTCCATATAACATTATACCATAATTCCGTAATACTAGAGTTTACTATTTCTAACTATAATCCATAAAATTCATCCATCACCTACATTTCTATAGATGCATACATCTCCAACATATTTCAGTATATTCACAACCATTTTTATTACAACATCCTTAAAACATAACGACATAAAACATAAAACATAAATATTTACATCCAAAATGTCATCAACATATGCCCTATTTCTTAATATTCCTCAAAAGACTAAATACCCTCGAGCTCCCTAAGCTCGACCTTGAGGAAGTCTTGAAAAAGAAATAATCATATTCGGGTGAGACACATCTCAATAAGGGAAGAAACATACATATTAAAGCAGCGTGTGGCCAACATGAGGTAAATAGATATCATTTTAATTACATTTGCAAATCATCACATAACATTGAAAATATTCTCTGAACCTAATCAAACACATGCAAAGGATTTAACCCACAAAATTACCCAAGGATAGGGGTGATTACCCACCCATACAAGTAGCACCCCTCTGCTCTGATACTTAGGCAACCCTGAGGTCACAACTAAAGCATACCAGGACACTCACCTTACTCAGTAAGCCCTCAAGTATTAACTTGATCTCGTACTCACGCATTCAACAATAGTTTACCGACAAAGACCCTAAGGATAGGAAAATCTACCCGCCCATACAAATATGTTCCCTCTACCCTAATACATTATGCAGCTACTGCCACATCTGAAACTACTAGTGCACTCGCCTTTCTCAGTAAGCCCTCAGGCGAAAAGTTTGCCTCACCCAATCGTAACATGTTTTACAGACATAAATACTTCTAATATCATAATACTTTATTTCTTTCCGTCGTTATTCATTCATACACATCTGTTAATGTTCATAACTTAAACTTTACATTTCGTTTCACTTTAAGTAACTCTTTCCCATTTACTTCGTTCACATTTATCATTTCATTTCATGGTCATTCCATTGTCATTTCATTGCATAACATTCTCATTTCATTCCTTCATACTACAGTTGGTCTTTAGCCATCATTTGTTAGTTCACAGAGAAATGTGCTAGAATTTGCTACAGTTAGTCCACATAGAAATACGCTAGAATCTGCTAACAAAGCTGTCTTTCAGTTGTCATACATTTGCATGGTTGCATTTAACATACACAAGCAACATTGTCCCTATCATATTTTATTCATAATACTTTACTTGTTTAACCTTCATTTCATACACTTAACATATATTTGCACTGAATCTCATGCCACACAATTTAACAGTAAAATTCATACATATTCCTGTAAAATAGGTCAACCCACATTTAACATTTATATGTTGAAAATACATTTCATTTCTTATATAATTCCTCAGAAAATACCTTTTACTTTCATTCATTTACTTTCACATATACATAGCTATATAAACATTCCTAAGCTCAGAAAATATGGTTTTACATGGCTGGCACTTTAAACTCACATAAATACATATATAAATAAGTAACACATAATCCATTTTAATTCATGAAAACTTGATTTGAAAAAATATAATTTCCCCTTTACCTAACTTCAAACTACGCTGGCAGGATCCCCGAACCGATACTCGCAACGTTCACTTGGACCCTGAATCTAAAAATCTTAGTTTAATTAAATAAATTCCACATAACTCAACTTTTAAGAAAAACACTTATTTACAACTTCCTAGGCTTCATACAACATTATTCATTAAATAAATCCCAAAATAATTCACTTACCCTGATTCTGGGATGTTTCCCAAAACCCTCAATCTAACGATCAGTTCCTACAACTTTGCAAAGAACGATCCTACGAACCTCATGGTGGTTTCGGATCGTCAAATTGGGTCAAATTCGGCCCCAAACCGAGGAGAGAAGGTGGAAAAACCATTTTGGAGAGAGTGAGGAGAGAGAGTTTGCGAGTTTTACGTTGAAAATGAAAAACAACCAATTTATAGGCAGGACTTCGTTGACGAGACACGTGGGTTCGTCGACGGGTTCGTCGACTAATTTCAGAGTTTCAAAATCTCTCTCGGGATTTCTTCGTCAACAAGGAATTGGAGTTCATCGACGAGCTTTAGAAGGACACTCATCGACGAGGATAGGACATTTGTCGACGAGGCCTATTATTTCTTCTAAAAATCCTTCTTTTTTCCCTTATCATCCATTAATCCATTTCATTTATTATATTTTCTAATTAATTTAAATTTTCGGGTCATTACACTCACTAATCCTTCTCTTCCTTTGGAAATGTTTTTGTGAAAAATGAATGTCTAGAGCTTCCTATTTATAGGAAAATTTTGGGGAAAAAATTAAATTTATAAAAGTGTGGGGAGGGGGTGAAATTATAATTTTTTAAAATTAAGGAATGGGCATAGATGGGTTAGGTATGGGATGAGGATGGAGATCATGTGGGAGAAATAGGAGTGTTTGCCAACGCTCCCATTTAATTAATTAATTAATTAATTTTTTATTTTTTTATTTTTTTAAAAATCGTTATTATTATCCTGTTTATCCTATAAAATTCTATTTTGACCAGGCCGACCTCTAAGGAGTGACTGAGCTGCAATGGTCTCTGAGCTCTCGCTAAAATAAGGTCTTTCTTAGGCTTCAAACATGGAATCAAGGATCCTACAGAAAAGCACTTCTGTATTGGTATTAACTTAAAGACCATTTTTTTTATTATTATTATTATTATTATTATTATTATTATTATTATTCTTATTATTATTATGCTTTAATCGTATATATATTTTTGGGTCATCACATTCTCCCCTCATAAAAATTTCGTCTTCAAAATTTGCTAATTTAAAAAGAGTACTATATAATTGGTTGCGCTATTTGAAAGAGTAAATTGATGGACGATTTGGCTACGTCTTATAATAGATTAAGGGTCAATTTGATGAAATATTTTATTTTGAGAACTGAAGTGTGAATCGTCGATCTAATAGGGGTTGAAATGGAAAAGAAATTCAAAACATGTGGAAAAGGATAATTATATATATATATATATACATATATATATATATATATATTATACATGTCTTATAAATTAAAACAATATATATATAAAACGAAACGAAACGAAATCTGGCCTTTAGAGCCTTAACTCAACGTCAAAATCTATCGAAGTGCTAACGGTGTCACTGCTAACTGCCTAGGTTCTTTATTGGCGGAGTTGACCTCTTGTAATGTTGCCGGCTTGGGTTGGAAAAAGGGAGAGAACGCCCATTTATTTGATAAGGGAGAAAGAGCTGCCATCTTCCCTTTGTGGCCTTTGGTGGAGATGCTCATAACGAGCCATTGGTGGCCCATACATGAGTTTCAACGCATTTTGAACCTCTTGGCAATGGTGGAGTAGGCCAACATTATCACAAACCCTTAGTGTGGCGACTGCGATGCTGCCATTGTAAGGGTTAGGGTTCATTGGTATGATGTAAGTTGTAAGTTTCATAGATGGAATATTGTCGATAAGGATGAAGGTACAAGTGGTTGGGAAAATGGCAGGGGTACTGCTCGGGGCGGTAGTGGCGGAGAAGGTAAGATGGATAATCGGTGGGGCAATAGTTGAAATAGTGGTTTCTTCAATTGATCCCCGCTTATGCCTACGGTTCTCAAACAAAAAGCGTACATTTCTCAGCTCAATTGGACCATACCGTCGAAGTCATGCTGCAAGCAAGATAGCCTGCTCCACAGAAGGGAGTTCCCTTTGACTGCTGCGAAAGGCCTCCTCTAAAATCTCCGGCTGTGCCTTGCTGGGTTTCCATCTTTGGATTGATGATCTAGTGCTGCTTTCAGCAACTTGGGGAGTTGGGTGATTTGGCAACATTTTTGAGTAATAAGACAACCAAGAGAAAAGTTGGGAAGAGCTAATATCTGCAAACCGAAATGTGGTTGTTCAAGATGGTAGAAAGTTGTTGTAACGACCCGAAGAATAATGGTATTTAAATAATAAAAAGAAAAGGGAAATGGAAACAGGAACAGAATGAGGTAGTTAACAACGTTGCATTTTGGATGGGATAATCCTGAGAAATTTTCCAGGCCTCATCGATGAACACAAGGGTTTCGTCAACGAGGGTTCTTCAGGATCTCGTCAACGAAGTCCCGTCTCGTCGACGAGAAGATACCAAGAGAGAATTTTTGGAAGCCTAAAATTCATTGACGAGGGTTGAAGTTCGTCGATGAACTTTCTACAGGACTCGTCGACGAGGTGACATGGCTCGTCGATGAATCCCGTAGTATAAATAGGGTTAAACGTGATTTTTCACTTCATTTTCTGGCGCAGAATCTCTATCTCTCTCCTTATACGAATCCCTACCCTTCTCTGTAGATCTCGGGCTAATTTTTTGCTAGTTCGACGATCTAAAGCCACCACGACGCTCCTGGGAAAGTTCTCTGCACGTCTACTAGAGCGGATCGTCAGCAGGGCTGAGTTGAAAACCATCCCAAATCCAGGGTAAGGTTTTCTACTCAGTATTTGGCTATTTGACAGTTGTATAAAATGTTGCACGTGTAGAAATACTGAACTTTAGTCCTAGGGAATGTTGTTTTCAGGGTGTTGAACGGGGAACCCTGCGGGTGAAGGGGTATTTCTCTTATGGGCTTTTCAAAATCAAAATCAGATAAGGGGATAAACTAAGCTAGTATTTTATGAAAAATATGTATATTGTTATAGCATTTGATTTCAGAAAAATAAATATATTTATATATGCTTTATATTTAGGAAAATATTGTTGAAAATGATGATATGTTAAATATATGAAAAACCTGTTTAGTGTGGCATGAGTAGAAATTGTTATGAAATACTATTTTCTGGGAATGTGTTAATGATACAAATTTTTACAATGGAAAACCGGCGTACAAGCCGAAATTTTGATAAGTTTGTCGGCGTACGGGCCGAGAAATGTGTATGATTTATCGACGTACGGGCCGAGCTATGGATATGATTTGCCAGAATATGGGGCTGTGCTATGGAAATTATTTATTGGCGTACGGGACGAGCTATGGAAATGATTTTCTAGTGTACGGGCTGTGCTATGATATGATTTGCTAGTGTACGGGCTGAGTTATGGTAAAATGTGGGCGTACAGGTCGATGATTTTCATGATATACGTATATATGAAAAAAATGATATGAATGATTTGATAATTAATGGTATGAAATATTCATGTATCATAGTTTCAGTATATGCTATATGATATCAGAACCTGGTTGGCTTGGTCTAGGCTAGCACTTGCACGACACCGTTGCTATGTGTCCATGGTTATCATGATCATGATATTTGTGTTAACGCCGCTACAGGGAGTGGTGTGAGATTGGATGGTCGATGTGGTTTTTAAGAAGTGTGTGAGCGCCCCTGGTGTACAGACCATGTCTGGCAGACCCATCAGACTTACAGACTATACTTTGACTTGGCAGTGGTCGGCCAACCATTGTCAGGTCCCACCTTCGGGCCACACAACCCAGTCATGTGGGGTTAATACATGACAACAGCCAGCTAACCTACCAGGAATGTTTTTATATTATTATTATATAAGATGATATATGTTTATGAAAATGCAGTATATTCTGCCATGTTTTGATGATATATATGTTTTTCCAGATTTGACATAAGAGTTTACTGAATATGTTCTGTATGGTATATGTATAACACCGAATACTCATGTTGCCACACACTAGTATTAGTTTATTTCTCTTACTGAGAGGGGTCTCACATCGAATTTTATAAACATTTCAAGAGCCCCCGATAGGAGAGCGAGTAAAGCCCCGTTGATCTAGTACGGTTGGTCTGCCCTTCCAGAAGGGTAAGTGTTTTGATAGGGTCGGATGTATTTTATGGGATGGCGCTAGATTTCTTTTGGGTTGTGTATTGTGTGCATATATATACAGTGATTGTAGTAACTCTGGTATTGTGATGTATGGTATAATGAGGTGTTTATGATTTATATTTCCTGCTGCATAGGCTTCCGTGATGTGTTTCTGATATATCCCTAGTACCCACGGGTCCAGGTGGATTATGATTTGCTGAGATTTGTGATAATGATTTTATTATATATAAAAAAATTTGAAAATTAAGCAGGTCGTCACAGTTTGGTATCAGAGCATAGGTTGCTAGGTTCTGTAGACTTTAGAATGCAGCGGAAACAATACCAGAGTATAGGAAATGATTTAAGGTGTTTTTCTATAGTCTAGAGGCAGGAATTTCGTGGTAGTTTCTGTGTTTTTCCTGGGGTGACAATTTCAGGAAAACCATAGTAAGCTATTGTCGGGTTATGTTCCTAGAATAGAGGACTAGGGATTAGAAATAAGTTGAGAGTATTGAGATAAGAGACTAGGTTAAGCGGGTAAATTATAAGGATAGGATTTCTAAGTTGTGTTTATTGTTTTCAAGATGGATTTAGGAGGAAGTAGTGCCTATGCGAGTGGCAGTGATGGAGCAGGGCCATCAGGTGCAGCTGGGACTGACTCTGACGTGATACTATGTAGCATGGCTCAGCAGGTTATGGCTGAGATCACTAGGAGCTTGAGGGAGCAGGGTGTTCCATCTACAAGCCATGGGTGCACTATAGAAAAGTTTACAAAGATGAATCCTCCGGAATTCTTAGGGGGAGTTGATCCTGCAACCACTGAGAACTGGATGCAGGAGACCGAGAAAGTCTTGACTGTATTGCAGTGTACTGAGGAACAGAGGGTCCTCTTTGCCACCTATAGATTGACAGGAGAGGCCGAGAGGTGGTGGACTGTGGTGAGACTACTGGAGCAGCAGAGGGTGACTTCGATAGCCATGACATGTGACCGGTTTAAAGAATTGTTCTTTGATAGATATTTTCCAGTTACTGTTAGGGAGGCTAAAGTGGAAGAGTTCCTGAGTATGAAATAGGGACAACTATCAGTCCAGCAGTATGCGGCGCGTTTCATCGAGCTCTCTCGTTTTGCCCCGTATATTGTTCCTAATGAAGTGAAGAAGGCGAGGCAGTTTGAGAGAGGCTTAAGATGGAGTATATTCAAGCAGGTGGTGGTGCTACGGATCCAGGACTTTGCTGAGTTAGTCGACAGGACAGCCTTGACAGAGATTGGTGAGCATGTCGATGTAGAGGAGCAGGGATAGAAGAAGAGATCTGCATTTACGGGCTACCCGCAGGGTCCTAGACAGAATCAGTGGATGAGAGGTAATCATGGCAGAGGGCAGAGGCAGGATACGGGAGGACGCAAGGTGCAGGCAGGGCAGCGTCCTCCAGTCTGTCTGACTTGTGGTAGGAGACACTGGGGAGAGTGTCGAGCAGGAGGGGTAAATCGGGGCACATGGTGCGAGATTACCCTACCCCACCAGATGTAGTTCCAGCTCCCAGACCATACCGAGGAGGTTATCAGGCACCACGTGGGGGCCAACAGAGGAATACGACTCTAGCCAGGGTGTTTACTCTAACGCCGGGTGAGGTTGAGACGACAGGTGACATGGTGACAGGTATGGTTATTATGCTTTCTTTTAAAATTATTACATTGTTTGATTCAGGAGCTACGCACTCGTTTGTGTCATTGGGGTGTGTTAAACTATGTAGGGTAGAAACACAGTTTTTGAATACTGAACTATTAGCGTCTACATCGACTGGATCTGTAGTGAGATGTAGTAAAGTACTCCGGGATTGTTTAGTTGATATTCAAGGGGAAATTCTGTTTGCTGATCTGATAATGCTAGATATGCACGGGTTTGATGTTATATTCGACATGGATTGGCTAGCAGCTAATTTTGCTAGCGTAGATTGCTGAGCATGGGAAGTAATATTTAGACCTTCAGGGAAAGCAGAATTCAAGTTTGTAGGATCGCAGGTGCAATCCCCACCTCAGCTAGTTTCAACTATCCAGGCAAAAAGACTACTGTTGAGTGGTTGTCAGGGATTCGTGGCCTTCGTGAAGGAAACAATAGGGAATGAAGTGAAGCTCATCAATACGCCAGTAGTAAAGGAGTTTACTGATGTGTTCCCAGATGAATTGTTGGGTTTGCCACGTGATCATAGGGTAGATTTTTCTATTGATCTACTTTCAGGTACAATGCCGATCTCTAAAGCACCGTACCGAATGGTGCCAGCAGAGTTGGCAAAACTAAAAGATTAGTTACAGGATTTGCTTGATAAGGGCTTTATACGACCTAGTGTATCACCGTGGGGAGCTCCAATTCTATTTGTGAAGAAGAAAGATGGGTCTATGAGGATGTGCATAGATTACAGGGATATTAATAAAGTGACCATCAAGAATAAATATCCTCTACCCCGTATCGATGATTTGTTTGACCAGCTCCAGGGTACACGGATGTATTCCAAGATCGATCTTAGGTTAAGCTACCATTAGGTAAAGGTGAAAGCAGCAGACGTCTCAAAGACGGCCTTTAGGACCAGGTACGGGCATTATGAGTTTCTTGTTATGCCATTTGGTTTGACGAATGCTCCTGCTATATTTATGGATTTGATGAATAGGATTTTTCATCCATACTTAGACCAGTTTGTTGTCGTTTTTATTAATGATATACTGGTCTATTCGAGGAGCTATAAGAAGCATGAGACGCACTTAAGGCAGGTTCTGCAAATGCTTTGGGAAGAGAAGTTGTACGCCAAGTTTAGTAAATGTGAATTCTAGATTGAGAAGGTTGTGTTCTTGGGGCATGTTGTATCTGGAGATGGTATTTCTATGGATCCTGGTAAAGTTGAGGCTGTAGTGAATTAGGCTAGACCGAGGAATGTCCAGGAGATCAGGAGTTTCTTAGGGCTAGCTGGGTATTACCGTCATTTTGTGGAGGGATTCTCAGCATTATTAGGGCCTTTGACACGACTGACAAGAAAGAATGTCAGATTTGAGTGGGACGACAGCTGTGAGTAGATTTTTCAAGAACCGAAGCAAAGATTAGTCACAGCACCAGTGTTGGTCATCCCGTCAGGGGATGAGGGTTATGTCATTTTCAGTGATGCGTCCTTGAAGGGACTTGGCTGTGTATTGATGCAGCATGGTAGGGTGGTGGCATATGCGTCCAGGCAGTTGAAAGAATATGAAAAGAACTACCCTACACATGATCTTGAATTGACTGCAGTAGTACACACCTTGAAGATTTGGAGGCATTATCTGTACGGTGAGCGGTGTGAGATCTTCTCCGACCATAAAAGTTTGAAGTACTTTTTCACTCAAAAGGAACTAAATATGAGGCAGAGAAGGTGGTTGGAACTATTTAAGGATTTTGATTGTACCATCAATAATTACCCAGGGAAAGCAAACTTGGTAGTTGATGCGTTGAGCAGCAAGTCCAGGGAATCAGTATTGGCAATTATGGAGATCCAATATCCGATCATGATGGATTTGGAGAGACTCGACATAGAGTTGGTAGAGAGTGATCCTCCTGTGTATATTGTCAGCTTAGTAGTACAACCTACTCTGCAAGAACAAATTAAAGCCACTCAGAAGGAAGACCCAGAATTAGCAGAGGTGATGGATAGAGTGCAAAATGGTCAGGGGTAGGAATTCAGTATTGCAAACGACGGAGCTTTGCGGTTCTGTTCCAAGTTATGCGTTCCTACCGATACTGAGATCAAGAAAATTATTCTAGAGGAGGCTCACAGATCTTTGTATTCAGTTCATCCCGGCAGTACAAAGATGTACAGAGATCTGCGAGAGTCGTACTGGTGGAGTGGTATAAAGAGAGAGATTGGCGAGTATGTAGCCTAGTGTCTGACGTGCCAGCAGGTAAAAGCTGAACACTAGAGGCGGCCGGCAGGGCAGTTGCAGCCATTATTTATCCTATAGTGGAAGTGGGATCATATATCCATGGACTTCGTGTCAGGACTACCGACGACGTTACATGGCCAGAATGTCATCTGGGTGATTGTTGATCTTTTGACTAAGACCGCCCACTTTTTACATATCAAGATCAACTACTCCCTTAACCGTTTAGCGGAGATCTACATTCAAGAGATAGTTCGTTCTCATGGGGTGTCAGTATCGATTGTGTCAGATCGAGACCCGCGTTTTACATCATGTTTCTAGAAGAGCTTGCAGGAAGCTCTAAGGTCTCAGTTATCGTTTAGCATGGCATTCCATCCTCAGTTAGATGGGCAGACTGAGAGGACGATACATACGTTAGAGGATATGCTCCGAGCGTGCGTATTGGATTTTGGGGGTAGTTGGACTCAGTTCATGCCATTTGTAGAATTTGCATATAATAACGGTTATCAAACCAGCATTGGCATGGCACCATTTGAGGCTCTATATGGTAAGAGATGTTGTTCTCCTTTATTTTGGGATGAGATGGGTGAACGGCGAGTAGTGGGGCTAGAGCTTGTGCAGCAAGCGCGTGATAAGGTTCGGCTTATTAGAGACAGGATTAGTGCAGCTTAGAGCCGACAGAAAAGTTATGCTGATAATCGCTACAGGAATCTAGAATTTAATGTGGGTAATCATGTGTTTTTGAAGATAGCTCTGTTGAAAGGGGTTATGCGATTTGGGAAGAAGGGTAAACTTAGTCCTAGGTTTATCGGTCCATTTGAGATTCTAGATAAAGTGGGACCGGTAGCCTACAGGCTAGCTTTGCCACCTGTGTTGTCCAGGATCCACGACGTATTCTATGTTGCTATGTTGAGGAAATACGCCCTAGATCCTTCTCACATCATCAGTTATGATGAATTAGAGCTCAGTGATTCGCTGGTGCATAAGGAGGTACCAGTATAGATTCTGGATAGGAAAGTACAGGAGTTACGTAACAAGGAGATTCCTTAGGTAAAAGTTTTGTGGAGGAATCATACAATTAAAGAGGCTTATTGGGAATCCGAGGAACGAATGAAGCAGAAGTATCCGCACCTATTCCAAGGAGTCTAAATAGGTAAAATGTAAGTAGTTAGGTAGTATTTCTTTTGCAGGTACCTATAATGGTTTAATTAGTGTAGTATTTTAGTTTTGGGAGAATTTTTCTTTTGTATATGTAATCTCCCAAGACCCGGAATGTAACCACGACATTCCTCTGCCATAAGTGAGGGTAAGTAATAAAATAAGTAGACCCTTTTCTTGTTAAGGGATGACGAGTTATGTGAATAGTAAATTTTAAGGTCAAAATTTTATGAGGGGAGAATGTAACAACCTGAAGAATAATGGTATTTAAATAATAAAAAGAAAAGGGAAATGGAAATAGGAACAGAAGGAGGCAGTTGACGATGTTGCATTTTGGATGGGATGATCCCGGGAAATTCTCCAAGCCTCATCGACAAACACAGAGTTTTCGTCGACGAGAAGATACCGAGAAAGGATTTTTGGAAGCCTAAAATTCGTCGACAAGGGTTGAAATTCGTGGACGAACTTTCTATAAGACTCGTCGACGAGGTGACGTGGCTCGTCGACAAATCCCGCAGTACAAATAGGGTTAAACATGATTTTTCACTTCATTTTCCTGTACAAAATCTCTCTCTCTCTCTCTCTCCTTATACGGTTCCCTACCCTTCTCTCTAAGATCTCGGGCCAATTTTCTACTAGTTCGACGATCTGAAGCCACCACGATGCTCCTAGGAAAGTTCTTTGAACGTCTGCCGGAGCAGATCGTAGGCGGGGCTGAGTTGAAAACAATCCCAAATCTAGGGTAAGGTTTTCTACTCAGTATTTGGCTATTTGACAGTTGTAGAAAGTGTTGTACGCATAGAAATACTGAACTTTAGTCTTGGGGAATGTTGTTTTCAAGGTGTTGAACGGGGAACCCTGCGGGTGAAGGCGTATTTCTCTTATGGGCTCTTCAGAATCAGGTAAGGGGATAAACAAAGCTAGTATTTTATGAAAAATATGTATATTATTATAGCATTTGATTTTAGGAAAATAAATATATTTATATATACTTTATATTTGGGAAAATACTGTTGAAAATGATGATATGTTAAATATACAAAAAACCCTGTTTGGTGTGGCATGAGAAGAAATTGTTACGAAATACTGTTTTCTGGGAATGTGTTAATGATATGAATTTTTATAATGGAAAACCGGTATACGAGCCGAGATTTTGATAAGTTTGCCGGCATACGGGTCGAGCTATTGATATGATTTGCCAGCATACGGGCTATGCTATGGAAATTATTTGCCGACATACAGGCCGAGCTATGGAAATGATTTGCCAGTGTACGGACTGTGCTATGATATGATTTGCCGGCGTACAGGTCGAGTTATGGTAAAATGTGAAATACCGGCGTACGGGCCGATGATTTTCATGATATACGTATATATTAAAAAAATGATATGAATGATTTGATAATTAATGGTATGAAATATTCATGTATCACAGTTTCAGTATATGCTATATGATATCAGAACCTGGTTGGCTTGGTCTAGGCTAGCACTTGCACAGTACCGTTGCTATGTGTCCATGGTTATCATGATCATGATATTTGTATTAACGCTGCTATACGAAGTGGTGTGAGATTGGATGGTCGATGTGGTTTTTAAGAAGTGTGTTAACGCCCCTGGTGTACAGACTAGGTCTAGCAGACCCATCAGACTTATAGACTGTACTTTGACTTGGCAGTGGTTGGCCAACCATTGTCATGTCCCGCCTTCGGGCCACACAACTCAATCATGTGGGGGTTATACATGACAACAGTTAGCTAACCTACCAGGAATGTTTTTGTATTATTATTATATAAGATGATATATGTTTATGAAAATGCAGTATATTCTGCCATATTTTGATGATATATATGTTTTTCCAAATTTGACATAACAGTTTACTGAATATGTTCTGTATGGTATATGTTAACACAGAATACTCATGTTGCCACACACTAGTATTAGTTTATTTCCCTTACTGAGAGGTGTCTCAACCCGAATTTTATAAACATTTTAAGAGCCCCTGATAGGAGAGCGGGTAAAGCCTCGCTGATCTAGTACGATTGGTCTGCTCTTCCAAAAGGGTAAGTGTTTTGATAAGGTCGGATGTATTTTGTGAGATGGCGCTAGATATCTTTTGGGTTGTGTATTGTGTACATATATATACAGTGATTGTAGTAACTCTAGTATTGTGATGTATGGTATAATGAGGTGTTTATGATTTATGTTTCCTGCTGCAAAGGCTTCCGTGATGTGTTTATGATGTATTCCTAGTACCCACGGGTCCAGGTGGATTATGATCTGCTGAGATTTGTAATATTGATTTTATTATATATATATATATATATAATGTGAAAATTAAGGAGGTCGTCATAGTTGTGATGTTTAGAATTTGAGGAGGGCAAACCCTTTTTATAGGGGAATGACCTCGTGTTGTGAAAATCGAGTGAGAGCGACGCGTGCCATGAGAATCGAGAGAGAGCGACGCGTGTCACGGATATCGAGCGACTCATTTTCCAAAAATCGAGGGAGAGCGACGTGTGCCACGAGAATCGAGAGAAAGTGATGCGTGTCACCGATATCGAGCAACGCATTTTGCAAAAATTGAGGGAGAACGATGTGTGTCGCGAATTGAGAAAGAGCAACACGTACCTCAAGTGATGCTTTTTTCAAAAATCGAGGGAGAGCAATATGTGTCGCGGAAATCGAGAGAGAGTGACGTATGCTGCGAAAATCGTGCGAGCGACGCATATTGCAAAATTTGTGGACTCAAGGTCCTGTTCATGTTTCTACATCTTTATTAATGTTTTAACTATAATTAATTTCATACTCAAGTCACCACTTGGGTGGGTGGCCTAGTAGTGAGGAACCGGCCAAGCATCCATGTGATCGCAGGTTCAAGTCTCCACTATGCCCAATTTGTCTCATGTCGTGGCCTTACTTCGGGGGTAAGTGAGCTATAGCAGATGATTTCCACCCATGAGACATTTTTTTTTTTTACTATATAAAGTTTTTTTATATATATAATATAGTAAAATTTAAGTTGTATTTATACAAAAAAAAATTAAAGATTCCGTCAAAATTTGTACTCCTAAATTAATCTTGGATACTTGATGGGAATTGAATATGCAATGAATATATATTTAACTTGCACATGCTAAGAAATTTTTTTTTTTTGAATTTAAATATAATATGGTAACATTTAAATTATATTTAATTCTTTATAAACTAATAAAAAATTAAAATTAAAGATTTTGTCAAAATATATATTCCTAAATCAAGATTGAATGTATTGATAAGAACTGAATATGCAATGTAAATATATATTCAATCTTCAACTTGTACTGCCAAGGAATTTGGGTAAATCCATATTTCAGATAGATATCGTTGTTCATAATCTTATTGGTATCTGTAGCACCTCCAACCGAGTAGGGTTTAATGTGTTACTTCTTATATTTTTAAGTGAAACTATAACAACAAAAAATAAATTAAATCTCAAATATTATTATATTATTATATTTATATATATGAACATTTAAATTATTCATGCATCTATGTTAGCAATAATTATGATCATCATATGGGTCAACGTGTTCTAACAAATAAAATAACATCTGTAAATTAATTAAAACATTGTGCTTCAATAATTTACCATGTTTCTCCAGAAAATTTAAATTGTACGTGTCTGGAGCCTTCATGTTATATCTCATTCCTCCATGTTTACTATATTTAGGATTTCATGCTTAACTTATGATCAAATGTTAGTTGAAAATCATAATCTATTGTATGTATAAAATATACCAACTAAAAGAATATTCTAAACTACCTAATCCTACCCAACTCATGTTTTATGTCTAAACTCTGGTAATCTCCTAATGTTAGAGTATGCGAGAACTATCTTCTATTCTCTAATACCAATTGTAAGGACCGAACCCGAGTGGGTTCCTAACATATAACAATTTTTCAGCAATGCCAAATAAATCTAAATTAGTTTTATTTACCAGAGCACTAATTAGTTTATTACAATATATGTCCAACATTTAAAATGCAAATTTCTAAAGATTCTAAATACATAACATATTCTAGAATGTATTATTATGCTAATTTTTTATTCTATACTATCTTTTTCTATTCCCATCCAGCACTTGCTACGCAGTATTCACAGGTACACTCTTCAAATGATCTGAATGTAAATATTATTTGGGTGGCACGCCTCAGTAGTAAATAAGATTCGTCTTAGTGGTGTGAACCAAAATGAAGCTTTCATAATATTTTAATTTCGTAAAATAATATTTAATACTATAACTTCAAACTACTTTAAAAATACATTTAAATTTTACATTTTTTCTATATAAAACTTTTAACTATCCTCTGTAGCAGTAAATTTTATAATTATATATTATACTGTAAACTGAACCTTTTTAACTTTTAAAACTATAACTAATAAATACTCATCATGTATCTATACTTTTCTGTCTTAAATTATTATCTAGAACACAAAATGCCCTCATATCACATAAACATCTCTTTGTCTGACCTGATATGGTACACCCCGTTTTGATTATAACAAATAACTCTTGGTTATAACTGATATTTTTACTAAGACTTCCTTTCATTTCAATTCACTCGTGCACGTGTAATTTCGACTAAAAGACATATCATTATGGCGTGTCATGTTCGTGTGGAAATGCCGGAATGAAGATCTTGTGTTGTATTTATACTTATTATTTTAATTTTATCATTTGGATGTAATTTTAATTCTGGGACTGTGCCACCTATGACTATAATAATTTGCTCATGCCTGGGAGGTGGTACTCTCAAATTGACCCTAGTTTGGACTTTTAAGGTACCTTACCCACAGCCTATAGAAAGACTTAGGGAAGCGCCCAATACCCCGGAATTTTCAATGTCCTTAAAATGAAAAAAAAAAAAAACCTTGAAATGACCCTAGGACACTCACATATGTATAACTAAGTGAATATGGTGTTTGCATGATCAAATTGGACCGAAATGCACAATATCTGCATGTTCGGTCGATCGTATTCTATAGTACAAAATTCCCCCAGTTGGCCGCACCAGGATCGGGTCAACAAGTTGACCACAGGTCAATCAACTGAACTCATATAGTTCATTTGACCCCGGTCGACTGAACTTCTCAGGAGTTAACTTTTTGATCACCTGGTCGACCGAGGCCAAAATGTACTCCAATGCTCTGGTCGACCGAGGGTTCTTAGGAGATGTCCCAACACCATGGTCGACCGAACTATTCAGTTCAAATGTCCCCAGTCGACCGAACATCGCTAAAAGGAAAAATTGCCTTTGGAATTATAAGTCCGGTCGACTGAACGAGTTAGTTCATTTTAGTCCCGGTCGACCGAGCCTCGCAAAAAGGCCTCGGACATACATGTCCGGTCGATCGAATAAGCAGTTCATTTTTATCCCGGTCGATCGAATCCCAAAAACTTGGGTCGACTGAACTTGTCTTGGTTGACTGGTGCTCTTGGGTTGCCCTTTATTTTTTACTGTGGTTAACTTTTTTTAAATGGGGTTAATTTAATTAAATAACATTAAAAATTTTCTAATTATTCTGCCTGTATCCTTAACGGTCATATCTTTTGGGAAGTCTATAAATACCCCCTCATTTGGAATAATTATCAAAAGATTAAAAAGATCATTAAGGCCAAAATACTCTCAAATCCAAAAACCATTTTATAGCCAATACTACTTCCAAACACTCACATACTCCTCATTCTTGATCTCTTTAAGCATTGTGAGTATCTCTAAGGCTATTGTGCTTAATCTCTTTAGTTAAAACTCTTATTTGTATTATTGCTTGATTGATTTTTTTTTTTTTTTGAGAGTTTAGCATTAAAGTTCTTCCACTGATTTCATTGAATAAATTTAGCGTGGAAAGACTTTGAGGGTTGTGGTTCTTGCATTGTTATTACAAGATACCTAAACCTAGATTTTGACGTGCAAAAATCATTTTCAAAAAACTAATCTTTCAAACAACTCCATTGTGCTTTGTATATTGAAATATCCTATTGAGTTTGTTTGATTTAATTTGCTTAACATATTTGAAACCCTGATATGATTTTGAGTTATTCACGTAGTGTGTTTCAAATCTTGCTTGGATATACACTCTAGATCTGGACTGAAAATTTATACTTGATTGAGTGTTTAGCACACATTAGAGCACTGAGCATATTTACATATCATTTGTGCTTGTAATATTGATTGAGCTGTATTGGTGCACACATCTGCTTGTCTATAGCGATTTCTGTCTACAACATTTTAATTCACATTGTTGTATTCAGACGCGGGCCTGAGGGGAGACTAGCCCTGTGGAATAGTCCCTTAATTGGCTTAAACCTGGTTAGGAAGTTAGGTGGCGCCATCCTATAAAGGCATGTTGGTTGAGGTCAACCCCTTAAATTGACCTGGTTTGTATAGGTGTCGCTCCACCTGTTTAAGTAAGCATTATAGTGGTAATCCTTGTGCTGGTGTAGCCAAGGCTGGGACATAGGCACAGTTGGCCGAACCCCGATAACATATCGTGTGTGTTCTTTATATTTCCGCACTTTACCTTTACTACACGTGTATGTTTATTTGTTGATTGTGTAGACTGACCCTAGGCTGTATTACATTATTGATAAAACCAGTTAACCTAGGCGATAAATTTTAAATACCTTATTCACCCCCCTCTTGGGGTTGCACCAAAACTAACAACTTTTCCTTCAATTCATCAATAGTTTTGTATACACAATTAAATATGTATATACACGTACAGTAAAAAAAAACCACCCTTAAGCCTGTTAATCGTAAGTCATGTTTACCCCCATGACTGGGTTGTGAGGTTCGAAAACTGGACTTAGCTGGCTGGTCGATCAAACTAAATTAACGTACATCATCATTAAGTGAGATTTTCCTTATTAAACCCTGATCTGACCTAGGTGTACACTCAAGAGAAATCTACTACCATATAAAACTACTTTATAAATAGTGTGGGTGCACTCTGATCTGTTTAAACTTTAAATTGCAGTGCCGAGCATTCGTAATTTTTTGTATCGTCTGAGTCATAAGGGTTTTAAAAATATTTTTATTATATAATTTCTACAATTAAAATAATATCATAAAAATCTCATTTTTACTCATATTTTCTTGAAATACGCAACATAAAAAAAAATCAACTCATGTAATCTTTACTCATATTTTGTAAAATATGTAACGTATAAATAAACTCATGCCATATAATTTTCGTATTAAAAATATTTTCTTAATTAGAAATTAATGATGTAAAATACCTAAGGGGTTTAGAACATTTCTTAACTCAAAAATAAATGCAAGTATATTAAAGATAAAACTAGTATAATTAAATGTGCGTAAAAATAAACTCAAGAGAATTTTATGAAACTAACTAACATAGTCGAAATTCACTTACAAATAAACTCGAGTATAAATTTTAAATAAAAATATAATATAATTAAATTTACTTACAAATAAACTCGAGTATGAATTTTAATAAAAGTATAACATAATCAAATTTACTTACCTCTTACTTAACCTTGCGCTACGATCACAACGAATATCTTTAAAAAAATGAGATTGAAAATAGTGGGTGAGTGAGAATTTTAATTAGAGCAAAAATTCTCCCTCCACCGCTAATTCTTTTACTCACTAATCTTTATCTTCTTTTGGAAAATTTTTTTGTAAAAAATGAATGCTGAGAGCTTCCTATTTATTGGAAATTTTTTGGGAAAAAATTAAATTTATAAAAGTGTGGAGAGGAGGGTGAAATTATAATTTTTTAAAATTAAGGAATGGGCATGGATGGGTTAGGTATCGGATGAGGATGGAGGTCATGTGGGAGAAATGGAAGTGCTTGCCGACACTCCCATTTAATTAATTACTTGATTACTAAATTAATTAATTAATTAATTTTTTATTTTTTTTATTTTTGAAAAATCATTATTATTATTATCATTGTTATAATTTTTAAGCTATATTTTAGTTTTTTTTTTTAAATAATTAAATTTGGATTTCTAAAACTTGTGTGGGCCCCACATGGTCTTGTGAGCCCTACGCAACTTCGAGACCTAAGTTGTCTTATGTAACTCCAATAGTCCTCACACGATTTTATGAGTTCTACATAGTTTCGGGACTTATGTGGACCCCACACGACTTCGAGACTCATGTGGGCCCCACATAGTCTTGTGGGCCTCACATAAGTTACCTATATTATTATTATTTTATCATGTATTTTAATAAATTATGTTTGTCAAAACACTATTTTATGTATATGTACTTATTTACATACACAAATAGTGTTTATCCTGTTTATCCTATAAAATTCCATTTTGACCAAGTCGAGCTTCAGGGAGCAACTGAGTCACAATAGTTTTTGAGCACTCGTTAAGACAAGGTATTTCTTAGGAATCAAACATAAAATCAATGAACCTACAGAAAAGCACTTCTGTATTGATATTAACTTAATGACCGTTTTATTATTTTATTATTATTATTATACTTTAATCGTATTTTTATTTTTGGGTCATCACAAGAGACGTCCGTTTTAACAATCATAGAGGCATTTGGGTCTAGGAGACCAAGGCATGCCAAACTTTTGACTAAGGCTTTTATTTTGATAACAATTTGAGTATGTTCATCCGTCGAGGCTGGCGAATTCTTTTTGAGTTTTTTGAATAATGGTTTGACTATTATCCTAATGTTAGGAATAAAGTGTGCAACATAATTTAAACATCCTAAAAATCTTTGAAGTTGATTTTTATCTTTGATTTCATCAGGAAATTTGTCTACAAATTCTAATGATCTTTGTATTGGAGTAATAATATTTCGATAAATGTTACGACCTAAAATCTAACATTAAGTTGGAATAATTTTATTTTTGGTTGTGAAACCACCAAACCATTTCTTTTTATAACTTCAAATAATATATTTAAATGTTTGAAATGTTGTTCTATTGATTCAAAGTATATAAGGACATCGTCAGTGTATAAGATTGTAAACTTTGTATAAGGATTGAATATTTCATTCATAATATTTTGGAATTGAGAAGGAGCATTTTTCAGGCCAAATGACATTACATTCCATTCTTAGGGTCCAAATGGAACTGTTAAAAGTTGTCTTGTATTTATCTTCTTCAGCAATTTGAATTTGCCAAAATCCTGACTTCATGTCAAATTTTGAGTAAATTGAAGTTGTACTTAATCTATTTAATAAATCATTTTTGTTAGGTATGGGGTATCTAATCCATTGTAGAGCTTTGTTCAAAGGCTTGTAGTTAATTACAAGTCTTGGGGCTCCTCGTTCAATCTCAGCTTGATTTTGAACGTAGAAGGCTGAACAGCTCCATGGCGATTTACTTTTCCTTATTAACTTTTTCACAAGTAAATCTTTGGTTTCTTTCTTACTATATTCAAGTAATTCTTTGTTCATTTGAATAGGCCTTGCTTTTGTGGGTATTTTATCTTACGTAAAATCTTCAACATACGATAATCTTACCATATGTTTTTTTCTTGACCAAAATGCATTAGATAGATTTGAACAAACTTCTTTCTTTAATGTTTCTTTAAATTGTTCAATTTTACTATTGATTTCAAGAGTTTGAATTCTTTCCTCTATTTTCTTATGATAAATTTCTTTAGATAATCGTTTCATATGCTTTTTTTTTTGTTTTATTAAATTTACCCTTTTGATTGCTAAATCTTTTAGTGTATTAACTTTTTTTCTTTCATCTTATCAATAAATTCAAACATAATCTCTTGATCTCCAATTTGAGTAAATTCACTTTTTTCATTTACTTGAAATGGATAAATCATAGTAAAAAATGGTGTTCTGAGTATGATTTATTGTTGCATATTTTTGACTACTATGAAAGTTGTCTTTAAACATATTTCATCATTACAAATATGAACATCTGAAATTTTGTAGCTTATGCTCAGTCTTGCATCATTTACACCATATAATTGAGTATTTGTTTTTTCATAATATTGAGTTGGTATTAACCCTTCTTAAACACAATTCATATCAGCACCTGTGTCTAATGAAACACGGGCTACTAATACAAATGTCTTATAGATAACAATTTTTACTTTTGTGTACCACTTATGTATATTTACCTTTGATAAATAACCAAGGAATTTTTTTTTTTTCATAATTTGGTTGAACATAAAAATCTTCATCTTCATCTTCATCTTCATCTTCCGATCCTATTAATTCAATTTTTGCTTTACCTTTTTTCTAAAGTATTGACTTTCATTTGTAATTTATGCATTGCAGTTTTAATCTTATTTGTAAAAATCCAAAAAAAAATTAAAAAATTAAAAAATTAAAAAATAAAATAAAATAAAAAATAATTAATTAATTAACAAATTAATTAATTGGATTTAAAAGAAAAAGAAAAAAAATAATAATTAAAATTTATTTTTATTTTTATTAATAAAATATATTATTAATATTAATTAAATATATTATTATTATTATTATTATTATTATTATTATTATTATATATATGTTAAACCACCTGAAGGTTCAAAGAAGCTTTAGGTGGATTCCTAATTTGAATTCACGCCCCCCCTGCATTATCTTTTTATCTTCTTCTTTCTTTTCTTTCCTTTCCTTCATTCTCCTGCGCAACCTCTGTAATCTCTCTCTCTCCTCACGTTCTCTCTCCCTCTCTCCTCGATTTCGTGACGAATTTTTGCCTGATCAAAAATCTGAAGATACCACTAGACTCCATTCGCCGCTACCGTCATTTCTACCGGAGCGGATCGGTGGTAGAAGCAGCATAGGCGTATTCCTTAGGGTAAGTTATTTTTTCATTTTTCTTTAATTTCTTACAAAATATAAGCCCAATTGACGAACGGACACCACCACGAGAATCTAGGGATGATTCTCTGCAAGTCTAGTGGGACGAAATTCTCGTGGAGGTGTCGGACCAAAATCCCAAATTTAGGATACAAGGGTTATTAAGGGGTTTAATTTTAATTAATTAGCATTAATTTAGAAATGCTAAAATATTAAGCATCTGGGACTGAAGTTGGATTTTTGGAATTTAGGGCCCGAGTGAGCGCCGCGGGTGTAATTTTGGGACCCGCAGGTAAAATTTGGAAAATTAAGTGGGGATGTTAAATAATAGTTTAAATATTAATTTGAGATATATGGAGCCTAGGGAAGGCTAGATGAGTATTATTTTGGAGAAATAGGTTAATTAATCTAGGGAAAATGTAATTTGTAGGGGTTAAATTTCGGGCGCCAAGGGCGTAGGATTTGGGTCCTAACGAATTTCTTAGTAGCCAGGTAGGGGAATAAACTAAAGCAGTTATTTTTCACACAAATTATTTTTAATTATGAGTAAATTTATGTTCAAAAAAACATATGCTATATTGTTTATTATGAATGAAAGGTGCGATTGGGAAAATATTGCTATGATGATTAAAATATATATGTATGTATGAGATGCCGGAAAATCACGATTTTAGAATATGAAGTATGACTTTTAACAGCATATGTGTGGCATGAATATTACTTTATGTGAAGTGTATTAAGATGTAAAAGATTTTACTAACAAAGCATGATTTCAAGTATTATGAAAAGATGAGTTATGTTGTGATGAATTTGACGAATATATGATAAACGATTTATTTTCAAAATATATATACCTGAAACGATTTTGGCGTGAGGCCATGTATTTATGTTATCGGCACGAGGCCATATTTTTTATATCAGCGCGAGGCCGTAATTACTATATTTTTGGCACGAGGTCGTAATGATGTTATATATATGATCATGTATTATATGTTATCACAATCAGGATGTTAGTTTAGTTTAGTTCAGGAGCTCGGTACTGTAGCTATATTGTAGATTAGATATCTACATCAGATTAGTGCTAACCATCCCACGAGGGGATGGGAGATGGATAGTCGATGTGGCTTTCAGTAGAGTGTGGACGTCCACCTGGCAGTCCGAACCAGGGTGTGGCGGGCTCATCGTACTTACAGACATATTTGACTCGGCAGTGGTCGGCCAGCCATTGTTAGGTCCCGCCTTTGGGCTGCACAACCCGTCATAGGGGGTAATACATGACACCAGCTAACTATTCATCCTGGGTATATGTTTGCAGTATTATCAGTATAACAGATATTTTATGTATGATATGACTTACTAGAAAATAAGAAAAGCATGTGATTTTTCAGTATGGTATGATGAACGTTTATGAAATATGAAATGTACTATATACGTATAATTGCATTAAATATGCATGTTGCCACACAGCTGTATTTAGTTTATTTTCCCTTACTGAGAAGTGTCTCACCCCCGAACATTAAATGATTTTCAGGAAATCCAGTGAGACCGGCGGGCTAGAGCTGCCATTGAGTGATTGGAGCTTCCCTACTAGAAGGGTAAGCATTGAACTAGGATTGGGAGTTTTTGTTATTTGATCTTAGTGTTATTTTGACTTTTGGAGGTTGTATATAGTAACAGTATTTTGATGTTATTGAAAGCTCTGGTATTATGTTTTATGATTGGATGTTTGAGATTTTATGTTTACTGCTACTAGGTTTTCCGCTGTGCTTGACAGGTGTCCCGGCTACCCACGGGTTCGGGTTGACCATTTTATCTATTATGTGACATTTTATGTTAAGAAATTGAGGGACGTTACATTATTAATTTCTTCTTTTGTATTATTTACTTCTCTTTGCAAATCTTGAATAGTGGGTTGATTATTATCTAATGATTCTTTATCACTATATCTTTTGATTATCTTGGCTAGATCATAACCTAGTTTGAATTTGGGTTTATTTTCTTCAATTAATCTTTCTTTTGATTTTGTCAAATATTTATTCCTAATCTTTGGATTTTCAATATGTTCAATCATTTCAAGCATATATTTACTTTCTTTTGTAATCACATTAATATTTTTTGAACATTTATCGCAAAAACAAAACCCAATTTTTTCATTACATTCTTCTATATCTGTTGAACACTTTGAATAATCTGACGAAGTTTCTTGAATATTATGAATAATTTCTTCCTTGGTTAACATATTTAAATTACATTTGGTAAACATTTCTTCAATCTTTCCCATAATATTTTCTTCCTTAGATTCAAATTTAAAATTAATATCAGGCATTGAGAAAGGTTTGAATAAATGTTCTTGTTTGTTAACTATACTTGATTCCCCTTTTCCATAAATACTATTAGTTTCGAATTCTGATTTTTCTTCTAAAAGATTTTCTATTCTCGTTGTTTGATTCGTAAGTGATTGCAGCATTTGATTGGAATAATTATTTTGACTTACTAGTTGATCAACTTCATTATTAGTATTTTTAACTTCTTTAAAAGGCGATGCAATAACTCCTGTTTCCTTATATGGAATTTTGAAAGAATCTTTTGGCAGATGTGTTGAAGATACGTAATTATTATCTAATAACTTCCACTTGTTATTATGAACAACATTAATTGTTTGTCTATCTTTTATATATTTGAAAAATAAAATATCTTTTTGAGTCTTTTGCATTTCTTCTAACCATTCTTCTCTTAATTTCTCTATTTCTTCCTTATTATATTTTTAAAAAAATTCATCTCGATTCTTTTTATTAAGTTTATGCTTACAATCTTCTCTTAAAACTTCCATGTTTGGTTCACACTTTTTACTTATGGTTAATAAATATTTTCTTTGACTTTCTTCTTTTAAAGCTTCTCGTTGTTCTTCATCTAAAGCTTGAGACATTGTTGGTGAATCTAATTCTTCAGAATTTATTGTAATGACCCGAAAAATAATGGTATTTAAATAATAAAGAGGGAAGGAAATGGAAACAGAAATAGAAGCAGGCAGCAGATTTCGTCAACGAACATGAAACGTTCGTCGACGAATACAGGTGATTCGTCGATGAGGATAACATAGGGTCTCATCGATGAAGGTGAGCTTCTTCGACGAGAAGATACCGAGAAGGGTTTTTGGGCAACTCTGAATTTCGTTGACAAAGGGGAGAGTTCGTCGACAAGGAGCCTTCTTGACCTCGTTGACGAGGTGACGTGGGTTGTTGACGAAGGCCAGTGTATAAATAGTCCGAACTTCATTTTTAAGCATAATTTTCGACGCATAACCCTCTCTCTCTCTCCTCCCTTCAGTTCTCCACCCTTTTTTCTTCGATTTCGAGCCGAATTTCTGCCAGTTCGAGGATCTGAAGCCACCACGATGCTCCTGGAGAAGTTCTCTGCATATCTTCTGGAGCGGATCATTGGTGGAACATCGTTGAAATCCATTCCTGAGTTGAGGTAAGGCATTTTATTCGAACTTTGATCTTTCCATAGTTGAAGGAAATGATGTACTCGAATAAGTACTGAAATTTAGTTCTAAGAATTTTCATTTTTAGGGTACTGCTTAGGGTTTCCTACGGGTATAAGACCAATATTATAGAAGGGCTTTTTAGTTGCCAAGTAAGGGGATAAATTAAAACAGTTATTTTCTATTGAAATTACTATTATTTAATAGTAGAATAATTTTCAGAAAGCATGTGATTATATATGAGTATAAGTGAGAAAATGTAAGTTTGGGAAAATACTGCATATGTACAGGAAATATGATTTCAGAACGGAATATATGATTTCATTCAATTCGTGTAACGTGAATATTATTTTATATATATATATATATATATTATACCATGTCAAGTTAAATTTACAAAATAAGCATGTTTACAAATATTTTCTAGGATAACATGATAAACACAGTAAATTATGATTTTAGAATAAATGATATGTTCGGCACAAGGCCGTATTTATTCATGTTTTCGACGGGAGGCCGTAATTATTATGTTAATATAAGATTTAGAACATGTTATTATTTGATTTACAATAAACTATATATGTTAATGTACTATATGTTATCAGAACCCGGATGTTAGTTTAGTTTAGTTTCAGGAGCATGGTACCGTAACTTATAGATCAGATATCTATAATCAGATTGGTGCTAACCACCCCACGAGGGGGTGGCAGATGGATAGTCGATGTGGCTTTAGTGTAGAGTGTAAACGTCCACCTAGAAGTCCGAACTAGGGTGTGGCGGGCCCATCGTACTTATAGACATTTTGACTCGACAGTGGTCAGCCAGCCATTGTCGGGTCCCGCCTTCGGGCTGCACAACTCGTCAAGGGGGTAATACATGACATCAGCAAGCTATTCATCCTGGGTAGTTTTTAGTATTATAGACTATATCTGATAATACATGATTAGTATGATTACTTGGAAATATGAAATCATATGTTTATCTAACCATATTACGATTTATGTTTTATGCTATGTGAAATGTACGATATATGTATTATAGCATTAATATTCATGTTGCCACACAACTAATTTTAATTTATCTACCCTTACCGAGAGATGTCTCACCCCAAGTTTAAATTATTTCAGGAAACCCGGAGAGACCGGCAGGTCAGGGCCGCCGCTGAGCGAGTTGAGCTTCCCTGCTAGAAGGGTAAGTTTTGATTTAGGATCAGGAGATTTTTATTGTAAGATCCTAAGTTTATTTTGATATTTTGGAGATTGTATATACAAACACAATATCTTTGGGAATATAGTAGACTCTGGTATTATGTAATTTATGGTTGATGAATGTGATTTACATTTACTGCTGCCTAGGTTCTGCTGTGTATGACAGGTGTCCCCGCTACACACGGGTTCAGGTTGACTGTTTTAATTATTATGTTTTATTTTATATTAAGTTAAGCTGGTCGCTACAATTTGGTATCAGAGCCTAGGATACTAGGTTCTGTAGACTCTAGAGTGCAGCAGTAATAATACCAGAGTATAGGATAAGTGGATTTGAGGTCTGGTTTTGTAGTCTAGATGCAGGACTTCCGTGGTGGTTTATGTGATTTTTCTGGGGTGACGATTTCAAGAAAGTCATGATAAACTATCGTCGGGTTGGGTATCTAGGTTGCAGGATTGAACCTTGAATTAAGATCAGGAGGGATGAATTAATTAGGAATATATACTATGCTGGTTGGTTGGGTGATAAGTACAGTGAAGGGGTTCTGAGTTAAGTTATTTTTTTTTCAAGATGGACCTTGGTGGCTGTAGTTCCCACACTAGTGGGAATGAGGGTACTGGACCCTCAGGGGCTGCGGGTAGTGATTCAAATGCAGTTTTACGCAACATGGCACAACAAGTTATAGCCGAAATTGTTAGGAGCTCGAGGGAATAGGGGGTCCATCGGAAGGCCACGGTAGCATGATCGAGAAATTCATTAAGATGAATCAACTGACCCTGCAGTCGCTGAAAACTGGGTGCAGGAGATAAATAAAATATTTGCAGTACTGTAGTGTTATGAGGAGCATAGGGTGCTGTTTGCTACCTACAGACTGACTGGAGAGGCTGAGAGGTGGTGGACGGCGGTGAAACTTTTAGAGTAGTAGAGGACAGTATCTGTGGAGATGACATAAGAGTGGTTTAAGGAGATAATCTTCGACAGGTATTTTTCGGCTTTGTCTAGGTAAGCGAAGATTGAGGAGTTCCTGAATCTGAAACAGGGACAGCAGACTATACAGCAGTACGTGGCGAGATTCATCGAATTATCTCGCTTCGCCCCATACATCATATTAGATGAAGCAAAGAAGGTACAGCAATTTGAGAGAGGTCTGAGGAGAGAAATACATAAACAGGTGTTGATTCTGAAGTTGCAGGATTTTGCTGAGTTAGTGGATAGTGCCACTATAGCAGAGATTGGGGAGCGGTTTAAGGGTGAGGAGCAGAGGTAGAAGAAGATATCCACACCTTCTAATTCCCAGCAGGGAGTCGACCGTGGTTCGTGGAAGAGAGGTGGCTACTACAGAGATCGGCGTCAGGAGATCAGGAATCACGGTTTTCAGGGTGTGCAGCCATCTCCAGCTTGCCCTTCTTGTGGGAAGAGACACCTAGGGGAGTATCATATCGTGAGAGGTGTCTGATACCAGTGTGGGGAGCCATGACATATGATGAGGGATTGTTAGGCTTAGATTGGCTCAGATTGGTGCTGCTCCTACTCCTAAACCTGCTCGAGGAGGCTATCAGGCGCCACGTGGAGGCTAGCAGCAGAATATGGCCCCAGCTAGGGTTTTTGCTTTGATGTCAGGTGATGCTGAGACAGCCGGCGACGTGATGACAAGTACGGTTAATATGCTTTCATTTAAAGTTATTACACTATTTGACTCAGGGGCTATGCACTTGTTTTCATCTGTGGGATGTGTTAAATTGTGTAGGGCTGAAACATAAACACTAAATGTTGAATTATTAGTAGCTACACCAACCGAGTCAGCAGTGAGATGTAGTAGGGTGCTTCGTGGTTGTCTAGCTGATGTTCAGGGGAGGATTCTATCTGTTGATTTGGTAGTGCTAGACATGCATGGGTTTGATATTAATTTTGGCATGGATTGGCTAGCAGCTAATTTTACCAGTATAGACTGTCATGCGAGAGAAGTGATCTTTAGATCGCCAGGAAGACTAGAATTCAAATTTATAGGGTTACGAGTGCAATCTCTACCTTAGATGGTTTCAACTGTTCAGGCGAGGGGACTGCTCTTGAGTGGTTGTCAGGGATTCATGGCCTTCGTGAAGGAAACAACAGGGAATAAAGTGAAGCTCACCAGTACGCCAGTAGTAAAGGAGTTTATTAATGTGTTTCTAGATGAATTGTCGGGTTTGCCACCTGATCGTGAGGTAGATTTTCCCATTGATCTACTTCCAGGTACAGCGCCGTACCGAATGGTGCCTGCAGAGTTGGCAGAACTGAAAGATCAGTTGCAGGATTTGCTTGATAAGGACTTCATACAACCTAGTGTATCTACGTGGGGAGCTCCAGTGCTATTCGTGAAAAAGAAGGACGGGTCTATGAGGATGTCTATAGACTACATGGAGATTAATAAAGTGACAATCAAGAACAAGTATCATCTACCCCATATAGATGACTTGTTTGACCAGCTCTAGGGTACATAGGTATATTCTAAGATCGACCTCAGGTCAGGCTACCATCAAATAAAGGTAAGAGTAGAAGTTGTATTGAAGACGGCTTTCAGGACTAGGTATGGGCATTAGGAGTTCCTTGTTATGTCATTTGGTATGACGAATGCTCCTGTGATATTTATGGATTTGATGAATAGGATTTTTCATCCATTTTTAGACCAGTTTGTTGTTGTTTTTATTGATGATGTACCGGTCTATTCGAGGAGCTATGAGGAGCATGAGATACATTTGAGGCAGGTTTTGTAGATGCTCAGGGAGAAGAAGTTGTATGCAAAGTTTAATAAATGTGACTTCTAGCTCGAGAAAGTTGTGTTTTTAGGGCATGTTATCTCAAAACGAGGACGAGGAACGTACAGGAGATTAGGAGTTTCTTGGGGTTAGCTAGTTATTACCGTCGTTTCTTTGAGGGATTCTCAACTTTTTCAGGGCCTCTGACACGACTAACTAGAAAGAATACTCGATTTGAATAGGACGACAGCTATGAGCAAAGTTTTTAGGAATTGAAGCAGAGGCTAGTCACAACATCAATACTGATCATCCCGTCCAGGCGTGAGGGTTATACTATATACAATGATGTGTCCTTGAAAGGACTTGGTTGTGTATTGATGCAGCATGGCAGGGTGGTGGCGTATGCATCCAAACAGTTGAAAGAGTATGAAACGAACTACCCTTGTAGTGACCTGAAGAATAATATTATTTTAATAATAAAGAGGGAGGAAAATGGAAATAGGAACATAAGGAGGTAGTAGACTTCGTCGACAACATCGCATTTTGGAGTTAATAATAATAATAATAATTTTAAGGAATTGCCAGGACTCATCGACAAATACAGGGGTTCGTCGACGAGTGCATAAGGAAATTTGTTGACGAAGGCAAGATTTCGTCGACGAGAAAATACTGAGCACTGGATATGGGCTACTCTGAATTTCGTCGACGAATTTACTGAAGGACTCGTTGACGAGGTAACGTGTCTCGTCGACGAATCTGACCCTATAAATAGTGCAAACTTAGATTTTTATTCAAATTTCAGGCTTCTCTCTCTCCTACGGTCTCCCTCACTTCTCTCTTCGATTCTGGCCAGTTAGTCACTGGATCGACGATCTGAAGCCACCACGATGCTCCTGACGAAGTTTTCTGCAAGTCTGTCGGAGTGGATCGTTGGTGGAACGAAGTTGGATTTCATCTCAAATTCAGGGTAAGGTCTTTTAGCCCATTTTTGGCCTTATGACCTTTATACGAAATGATGTAGGCGAAGAAATACTGATATTCTATTCTGGAAAATGTTGTTTTCAAGGTGTTATATAGGAGGCCCTGCGGGTGTTAGGCAAGTATACCATAGGGGCTTTCTAGTAGTCAGGTAAGGGAAATATGCTATGCTAGGAAATTTTAAAATATTATGCAGTTTATTAAATTATGAAAATTATATATTAAAGTATGGTGTGGCTTGAGTATATGAATGTAGTATAGAGATATGTTTTACGAATTTCAGTATCATGATTTTACGGATTTCAGTACCATGATTACACGAATCTCAGTACCATGATTATACGAATTACAGTACTATGATTATGCAGTTAATAGTGTTATGATTATACAGTTCTTAGTATTATGACGTATGAATTACAGTTACAGTTTATGCAGCATCATGGTTATTACAGTTATTTCAGAATCATGGTAAATTAGATAGTGGTATATAGAGATATATTATATAAAATCAGACCCTGTTGGACTATGCAGTTACAGAGCACGGTACCATTGCTACAGATATTATGTTATGTTATGAGTGCAACCACCTATTTATATAATAGGTGGTAGTAGGTCGATCACCTAGGCCCTTGACGTGGATAGACTCCCCATCAAATATAGGTTGAGGTGGGTAGATCAGACCGATGGAGTATAGTGATTTATTCCTGGTTGGCCAACCAGGGTAAATCCCGCCTACGGGCCGCACAACCTTGTAATGAGGGGTTAAATCATGACACATAGTTATCCATAGGGAAAGTTTTCAATTACTATTACGTATGTACAGATTTACAAAAACAGGGAACATACTTACTTATACTAGAAGTATTTTGAATAGTAATCTTCAATATTGTTATATTAAGCAACATGGAAAGGGGTGGTGGATTTTATCACTTGTATTGTATTTACATATTCAGTTATACATGATTATATGAAAACAGATTTTCATAATATTGTAGCTCAATTGCCACATACTAATAATAGCATATTTCGTCTTACTGAGCGTTGGCTCATCCCAGTATATTTGAGGATTTTTGTATATCCCAGTATAGTTGAGGGTATTTTTGGAAAGTAGATATATGTGTATATTTTGGGGAAACATGTTAGTACTCTAGTATTGGTTTTGTATATATATTTACATATGGTTATGTTTATTTGATTTCTACTTCTCGTTGCTTAGGTTAATGATCGGGTTTAACTCCGTATGGTATCAAAGAATGTTAAATGTTAATGAAAAAAAAACATGGAAATTAAGCAGGTCGTTACAACCCTACCCATGATCTTGAATTGGTTGCAGTGATACACGCATTGAAAATTTGGAGGTATTACCTGTACGGCAAGCAGTGTGAGATTTTCTCCGACCACAAGATCTTAAAGTATTTATTCACCCAGAAGGAATTGAATATGAGATAGAGAAGGTGGTTGGAGTTAATTAAAGATTTTAACTGTACTATCAGCTACCACCCAGGGAAAGCAAACGTGGTAGTTGATGCACTGAGCTAAAAGTATGGGGAATCAGCATTGATGGCTATAGAGATCCAGCGTCCGATCATGATGGATCTAGAGAGACTCAACATTGAATTGATCAGGAGTAATCCTCAAGTATGTATCGCCAACCTAGTGGTACAACCTACTTTGCAGGAAAGAATAAAAGCTGCCTAGAAAGAGGACCCAAAATTAGTAGAGGTGATGGACAAAGTGCAGAGTGGTCAGGGGGAGGAATTCAGTATTGCAGACAATGAAACTTTGCAGTTCCGTTCCAGATTATGCATTCCTACCGATACTGAAATTAGGAAGACTATTTTGGAGGAGGCTCACAGATCTTTGTATATGGTTCATCCCGGCAGTACAAAAATGTACAGGGATCTACGAAAGTTTTATTGGTGGAGTGGTATGAAGAAAGAGATTGCAGAGTATGTAGCCCAGTGCTTGACGTGCTAGCAGGTAAAAGCTGAGCACCAGAGGCCACCGAGTCAGTTGCAGGTGTTATTTATCCCAGAGTGGAAGTGGTTTCATATATCCATGGACTTCATTTCAGGGTTGCCGTCGATATTGCATGGCCAAAATGCGATTTGGGTGATAGTAGACCGGTTAACTAAAATCGCCCATTTTCTCCCTATCAAGATCAACTATTCCCTCAACCGTTTAGTGTAGATTTACATTCAGAAGATAGTTCGTTCTTATGGAGTGCCCGTATCTATTGTGTTAGATCGAGACCCGTGTTTTACGTCACAGTTATGGAGAAGCTTGCAGGAAGCTCTGGGGTCTCAGGTATTACATACCACGACATTCCATCCTCAGTCAGACGGGCAGACTGAGAGGACGATACAAATACTAGAAGATATGCTCTGAGCGTGTGTATTAGATTTTGGGGGTAGTTAGACTCAATTCATGCCGCTAGTGGAATTCGCGTATAATAACAGTTTTCAGGCCAGCATTGGCATGACACCGTTTGAGGCACTGTACAGTAGGAGATGTCGATCTCCTTTGTATTAGGATGAGATGGGTGAGTGGTGAGTTGTGGGGCCAAAGCTGGTACAACAGGAGTACGATAAAGTTCAGCTCATCAGGGATAGAATCAGTGCAGCTCAGAGACGACAAAAGAGTTATACCGACAATTGTCGTAGGAATTTGGAGTTCGATGCGGGTGATCATGTATTTTGAAGATAGCTCTGTTAAAAGGGGTTATGAGGTTTGGTAAGAAGGGTAAACTTAACCCTAGGTTTATCAGTCCATTTGAGATTTTAGAGAAAGTGGGGCCGGTGGCCTGTAGGCTAACTTTGCCACCTACACTATCCAAGATGCACGACATATTCCACGTATCCATGTTAAGGAAATACGTCCCAGATCCTTCTCATATTATCAGTTATGGTGAGTTGGAGCTCTGTGATTCGCTAGTCTATGAGGAGGTACTAGTGCAAATTCTAGACAGAAAGGAACAGGAACTACGTAGTAAGAAGATTCTTCTAGTAAAGGTTCTATGAAGGAATCATGCAGTAGAAGAGGCTTCTTGGGAGCTCAAGGAACAGATCAGACAGAAATACCCTCAATTATTCCAAGAAGTCCATACGTGATTAAGAAATGTGAGTAAATATGTAATGTTTCTTTTGCAGGTACATGTAATGCTTTAGTTAGTAAGTGGTATTTTAGTTTTGGGGGAAATTTTCTTTTGGTATATGTAATCTCCCAGTTGGTATATGTAATATCCCAGGACTTGAAATGTAACCACGATATTCCTCCGCCATAAGTGAGGGTAGTTGTGACAACCCGAATTAAAATGGAGTTTAAATAATAAAGAGAAAGGGAAATGGGAAAGAGTAATAGAAGGAAGAAGTCAACTTCGTCGACGACATCGTACTTTGGAAGGAATAACCGAGGGGGGGATCATCAGGGCTTCGTCAATGAATACATGGGATTCGTCGACAAGGGTTTAAGAGAATTCGTCGATGAAAACTGAATTTCGTCGACGAAGAAATACCGAGAGGCGTTTTGAGCCAACTGAATTTCGTCAACGAAATTAATGAAGGATTCGTCGAAGAATGAAATGGCTCGTTGACGAATCCAGTTCTATGAATAGGAAAATCCATATTTTTAACTACATAACTAAGTAAACTCTATTCTCTCTCTCTCCCCTTTGGCCCTCTCTCTCTCTCTCTCATCGATTTTGGGCCATATTTACGTCGGATCGACAATCTGAAGTCACCACGACGCTCTTGAGGAAGTTCTCTCCAAATATGCTTGAGCGGATCGTTGGTGAAAGTAAGTTGGAAATCATCCCTGAGTTAAGGTAAGACTTTTTAAGCCAAATTTGGTCTTGTGGTAGTTATAAGAGATGATGTACACGTAGAAATACTGAAGTTTAATACTGAGAGTTTTCAGTTTCAGGGTATTGATCAGGAAATCCTACAGGGGGTAGACCAGGATATTATAGGGGCTTTTCTCAGTAGCTAGGTAAGAGAATAAACTAAAGCAGTTACTTACCATGCAAATTATTATTAATTATGAGTAAATTTATTTTTCAGAAAAGCATATGTTATATTTGTATATTACGGATGAAATGTGCTTTTGGGAAATACTGCTATTATGTTGAAATGTATATGTATGTTTGAGATGCCAGAAAATTACTATTTTAGAATAAGAAGTATAATTTTATACAGCGCATGTGTGGCATGAATATTATTTTACATGAAACGTATTATGATATGAAAGATTTTATGAGCAAAGTATGTTTTCAGGTATTATGAAAAGATATGTTATGTTATGATGATTTTGACGAATACATGATAATTGATTTATTTTCAGAATGTATACACCTGAAATGATTTCAGCACGAGGCCGTAATTACGATATGTTCGGCACGAGGCCGTAATTAATGATATGTTCGGAACGAGGCCGTATTTATGTTAAGTTCGGCACGAGGCCGTAATGATGTATTATATGATCACGTATTATATGTTATCAGAACCCGGATGTTAGTTTAGTTCAGTTCAGGGGCTCGGTACCGTAGCTTATAGATCAGATGTATATGATCAGATTAGTGCTAACCACCCCATGAGGGGGTGGGAGATGGATAGTCGATGTGGCTTTCAGTAGAGTGTGGACGTCAACCTGGCAGTCCGGACCAAGGTGTGGCGGGCCCATCGTACTTACAGACATTTTTGACTTGACAGTGGTCGGCCAGCCATTGTTGAGTCTCGCCTTCGGGCTGCACAACCCATCATGGGGGGTAATACATGATACCAGCTAGCTATTCATCTTGAGTATGTTTTCAATACTACAATTATAACAGATGTTTTATGTACGATACGAGTTATTAGCAAATATGAAAATGTATGATTATTCAGTATGACATGATGAATGTTTTCAGATATATGAAATGTACTGTATATGATAATTACATTAAATATTCATGTTGCCACACAGCTGTATTGAGTTTATTTTACCTTACTGATAAGTGTCTCACCCCCGAACATTAAATGATTTTCAGGAAACCCAGAGAGTCCGGCGGGTCAGGGCGGCCGTTGAGTGATTGGAGCTTCCCTACTAGAAGGGTAAGCGTTGAACTAGGATCGGGAGATTTTTGTTATATGATCCTAGTGTTATTTCGACTTTTTGGAGGTTGTATGTAGGAACAGTAATTTGATGATATATTAAACTCTGGTATTATGTTTCATGGTTGGATGTTTGAAATTTTATGTTTACTGCTGCTTAGATTTCCGCTATGATTGACAGGTGTCCCCGTTACCCACGGGTTCGAGTCGACTTTTTCATTTAATTTGTTACATTTCATATTAAGAAATTGAGGTCGTTACAGTAGTAATAAAATAAGTAGACCATTTTGCCTAATAAGGGATGATGAATTATATGAATACTAAATTTTGAGGACAAAATTTTATAAGGAGGGGAGAATGTAATGACCCAAAAAATGATGGTATTTAAATAATAAAGAGGGAGGGAAATGGAAACAAAAATAGAAGGAGGCAACAAACTTCGTTGACGAACACGAAGCGTTCGTCGATGACATTGCATTTTAGGAGTAATAACCGAGGAATTTAGACCAAGGACTCGTCGACGAATATATTCGTCGACGAGGATAACATAGGGTCTCGTCAACGAGGGTGAGCTTCGTCGACGAGAAGATACCAAGAGGGGTTTTTGGGCAACTCTGAATTTCGTCGACAAAAGGGAAAGTTCGTTGACGGGGAGCTTTCTTGATCTCGTCAACGAGGTGATGTGGCCTGTTGACGAAGGCCAGTCTATAAATAGCCCTAAGCCTGGCAAAACGAGCGGGCGAGCTAGGTTTGGGCGGGTCATCAACGGGTTGAGTCATAAACGGGTCGGGTCATAAACGGGTCTATGTTAAACGAATCACACACATCCCGTCTAAAAAAATATAATTTATTTATTTTAAAATTTCATATAAAATGACATTTAAAAAAAAAAAAAAACTGCATTATATTTATTAATTTCTAAATAGAAAGAACATAAAGTGTAAAAAATAATACATCCCTTTAATGAATACATTTTTTAAAAAATGTAAAATTAAAAAAAACACACGCACACCTCTAAAAATATTAAATATGCATACTACATGCATAAAATATTTATATATAAATCTAAATTTAAATGAGTCCCACAATATTTACATACAAAGCTAAATGTAAAATATTTAATAAGTTCATTCATCATTCATATTTTTTTAATTCATGCATTATGCATAACACATGAATCAAATATTCAAGTCCCACAATCAAAACATAATCTTAAAAAATATAACAGTTAAATATTTAGAAACAAAACTAAATTTAAATGAGTTCCATAAAAATTCACAAGATTACAATTTTCAAAAGACAACAAAAAAACTTAATTAGTCATGATTGTTTGTAGAAGTTTCTCCCAAATCATTAATCAAAAGAATTTCAAATTTGACTTCTAATTGTTCAGCTTCTTCTCTTTCTTCATTTGGAGCCACTTCAATGACAAAATAAATAGATAACAAATAAGAAACAATAACAATTGACAAAGGATATGAAAGTAAATAAAATGTAATTATTGAAAGTATTGAAATAATATTGGAAAACTCAAAAGAAAAATGCATACTTGCGTAACCAAACAACCAATTTCGAGTTGTTATCAATGCTCCTGCATTTTTCGGCAAAAGTGATCTTCGATATTTGTTAAGAACCTGGGCTCCAATGCTGAATGCAGATTCTGATGCAACGTTTGTGATAGGAATAGTAAGTACATCACACGCCATAAGTGAAAAATCAGGATATCGAAATCGATTATCTTTCCAATACCGTAATATATCTATTTCAGCATGGTCCACACGATTTAGCCTAGGCACTTCCAAATATAAATCTAATTGAGATTTTTTTATAGTAGCACAATATTGGCTTTCATAAAATTCAAATTCCAGTCATATAATAGAATAAAAAAATAAACAATATAAATATAACAGCTAAAAATAATATATAAAATAAGAAATGAAAAATTAGAAAATATAAATGAAGTGACCGAAAGCTCATCTCTAATGAGATTGTCACTACCACCAGTACTCCCAGTACCCCCAGTAGATGGAGCAGTAGATTCCAAAGAAGATTTTGATTTGTTTGCATAATCTTGGAATAGAGAGTACAACTTCTGACGAAGGAGATTTAGCTTTTGCCGAGAAGTGGAGGAATCAATCTTTGAGTAAAAAAAATTCGACAAATTGAAGCTTGTAACGAGGATCAAGAACAATTGCAAATGCCAAAACGACACTATAACACTTCCAATATTTATCGAACTTCTCTTTCATTTTTGCAGTCATACCATTAACAATGCAGTCCGGATTTTCCATTGTTTCAAGTAAATGCAATTGAATTTTCCATATATTTGAAAAATACAAATTAGATGTAGGATAATCCGAACCCGAGAAGAGTTTTGTCATGTTGTAAAATGGCTTCAAGAAATTACAAATGACCTCAGCTCTATTTCACTCTTCATTTGACGGACAATACTAATAATTTGCATCAAGTAAAGCATAATGAATTAAAGCCCGTCGATATATGAGTGCACTTTCTATTATCATGAAAGTTGAATTCCACCTAGTTGGTACATCCAAGTGTAAACTGATTGAAACAAGTATACCAACTTGTTTAATGCATTCTTCAAACTTAAGTTTTCTGCCTTCTGAACCCTTAATGTACTTGACACTTTCTCTAATGTTATACACAACACGTTCAATCACTATTAAGCCTTCTTGAACAATAAGATTCAAAATATGAGCACAACACCTTACATGAAAATATTCACCGCCACTTACTAAAGGTGCTTGCAAAGACAATTGACTTGATAGAATATTTTGCATACTATCATTAGCAATTGCACTATCCAATGTGATGGAAAATATTTTCCTATCAATACCGCATTCCTTCAATACATTAAATGTTTTTTCTAACAAAGCAACTCCAGAATGTGGGGGTGGCATGTGAGAAAAGTTAATGATCTTACTATGCAAAACCCAATTTTCATCCACAAAATGAACTGTAATACATAAATATCCTTCAGTCGTAGGAGAAGACCAACAATCAGAAGTCAAACATACTCTACCAAAAACACTCTGTAGTGTAAGTTTAAGTTTCTCCTACTCTCTTTTATGTATTTTCAAAACATCAGCCTTAACAATGTTCCTAACAATTGGTTTAACATCAAGATTAAGATATTTATGCACATCTCGATTTCCTTCATGCTCAACCCATGAAAAAGGATAGCAATGTTTTATTACGGCAATTGCCATCTTCCCACGATAAACATCTTGCTCAATTTTTTTCACATAAAGTTTGGTTCCATAATCCATATGCATCTGCTTCACATCATAGTTATCACGCAATGGACAACTATTAATGTGGCGTCTCAAATTTGCCGTCCCATGGGTTGAAGTATTAGCAACATATTCGGCCCCACATTTTTTACATTTTGCCTTATGTTTTCCATCAACATCTATAGGTAACAAATAGAATTCATCCAAAGCAGTTGATGTCTTTCTACGTTGTCTCTTTTTGCTAGTGCCATCATTGATAGAAGAACGGTTCTTTTCAAATTTATCTGAAGATCGAGTAATATTACACTCATCATCAAAATCCAAGTTTATGGTGTCCATTATTTACAATTTGTATTCTTCCTAACAAAGAAATTTTTTTTTTTGATACGCTGGGTGTCTTGGGCTTTCGCACCAGACTAATTCCCTAACAAAGAAAAATTATTAAGACTCCGGAAAATAGTAAAATAAAGAAAGTAATGAAAATTTTATAAAACAAACACAAATCTGCATTTTATAAAAATTATTAACTAAAAAATCGTTAGTTTTTTTCTACAACAAATTGTATAAATATATATATATATATATGCATGGAAGGAAGCTGCTATGAAAATGGAATCAGGATAATATTATTGGGAAGTCTAGTAGTAGCAGTATGCATGTGTGTGTGTGTGTGAGAGAGAGAGAAAGACAACTAATTATTCTTTTATTTTTTGTAGGGGAAACACAATAAACATTTATCTACTATTTATTCATCACGAATCCATGAAACCAACAACCAACAGCAATCCATTGCACACCTAAATCAAACACAAATTAGGCATGTTGTACTAAGGATTGAAGATCAATTGTGGACAAAGCCCCAAACACATGAAAAAGTAGAGTCCTTCAATTTGGATGCATCCTTACTGTCATAAGAGTCATCACTCATCAACTTACTTCACTAAATAAACTATGGAAAAAATTGAGAAATCTATTATGCAAAAATATATAATGAAAAGGGATATCAAAGTAAACATTCTAATTTCTAAAGCATGCATTTTGAATTCCTTAGATAAAGTTTAGAAATATGACAAAAAATAGATAAAAATACTAAAAAATCTTACCTCCACGGCTCCACCTTTGGTCGGCTGGTCCTCTGCATCTTTGGATTGTGAGGAAGCTTGATCTGTGAGGCCTAAGAGAGCTTAATCTTAACGTGGAGCAGCTGGACGCTGGAGGTGTGGATAAGTGGTATGTGGAGCTGGGGGGGATTGACGCTTGTAGCAGTGGTCCGTGGATCCTGGAGGAGACGACGACTCGAGCTGCTCAAGGTGTGGAGTGGTCTGGGTGGATCCTTTACAAGCTTGCAGCACTGGCAGGTCCGACACGTAGCAGCGCACTAGTCACCAGAGGAGAGGAAAGGAGACTCGGGACTACCGGACTGGAGAGGAGAGCCAAAGAGGATTGACAATTTGAGACTTGAGACTTGAGGGACAGAGAGAGTGAGAGCTAAGAGCCGAGAGGTCAGAGACGACTCAGACGAGGAGACTAGAGAGGCGCGGCGCGGGTTAGGGTTAGGGAGTCGGGAACTTCACTTAGCCTTGGGTTTTTTTTTTTTTTAAGTGTGTGTGAACTGTAAAGGCTTGAAGGGGGGCTGAAGCACTAAAGCAGCGAATTAACGGGTCACCCGCCTAAACCCACTGAACCCGTTTATAAACGGGTTGACCTGTGACTTGCCCAATTATTAAATGGGTTAACTTTTTAAAACCCGAACCCGTTTTAAATGGGCGGATCCGGGTAACCCGACGGGTTATGACCCGTTTTGTCATGCCTAAATAGCCCAAACTTCATTTTTAAGCATAATTTTCGACGTAGAAGCCTCTTTCTCTCCTCCCTTCGGTTCTCCACCCTTCTCTCTTTGATTTCGGGCTAGATTTCCGCCGGTTCGAGGATCTGAAGCCGCCACAATGCTCCTGAAGAAGTTCTTTGCATATCTGCTAAAGCGAATCGTCGGTGGAACTCCATTGAAATCCATCCCTGAGTTGAGGTAAGGCTTTTTATTCAAAATTTGGTTTTTCCATAGTCGAAGGAAATGATGTACTCGAATAAATACTGAAGTTTAGTTCTAAAAATTTTTATTTTCAGAGTACTGCTTAGGGTTTCCTACGGGTGTAAGACCAGTATTATAGAAAGGCTTTTTAGTTGCCAAGTAAGGGGATAAATTAAAACAATTATTTTCCATTGAAATTATTATTATTTAATAGTAGAATAATTTTTAGAAAGCATGTGATTATATATGAGTACAATTGAGAAAATGTAAGTTTGGGAAAATACTGCAATTGTATAGGAAATGTGATTTCAGAACGGAATATATGATTTCATTCAATTCGTGTGGCGTGAATATTATTTTATATATATATGTTATACCATGTCAAGTTAAATTTACAAAATAAGCATGTTTACAAATATTTTCGAGAATAACATAATAAACACGGTAAATGATGATTTCAAAATAAATGATATGTTCGGCGCGAAACCGTATTTATTCATGTTTTTGGCGCAAGGTCGTATTTATTTATGTTTTCGGTGCGAGACCGTAATTATTATGCTAATATAAGATTCAGAACATGTTATTATTTGATTTACGATAAACATTATATGTTTATGTACTATATGTTATCAGAACCAGGATGCTAGTTTAGTTCAATTTTAGGAGCACGATACCGTAACTTATAGATCATATATCTATGATCGGATTGGTGCTAATTGGTGCTAACCACCCCACGAAGGGGTGAAAGATGGATAGTTGATGTGGCTTTCAGTGTAAAGTGTAGACGTCCACCTGGCAGTTCGGACCAGGGTGTGGCGGGCCTATCGTACTTATAGACATTTTTGACTCGGCAGTGGTCGGTCAGCCATTATCGGGTCCTGCCTTCGGGCTGTACAACCCGTCATGGGGGGTAATATATGACATTAGCTAGCTATTCATCTTGGGTAGTTTTCAGTATTATAGATTATATCAGATAATACATGATTAGTATGATTACTTGGAAATATGAAATCATATGTTTATCTAACCATATTACGATTTATGTTTTATGTTATGTGAAATGTACGGTATATGTATTACAACATTAATATTCATGTTGCCACACAATTGATTTTAATTTATCTACCCTTACTGAGAGGTGTCTCACCCCAAGTTTAAATTATTTCAAGAAACCCGGAGAGACTGGCGTGTCAGGGCTGCCGCTGAGTGAGTTGAGCTTCCCTGCTAGAAGGGTAAGTTTTGATCTAGGATCAAAAGATTTTTGTTGTAAGATCCTAGGTTTATTTTGATATTTTGGAGATAGTATGTATAAACACACTATCTTTGGGAATATAGTAGACTCTGGTATTATGTAATTTATGGTTGATGAATGTGGTTTACATTTACTGCTGCCTAAGTTCCGCTGTGTATGACAAGTGTCCCCGCTACCCACGGTTCGAGTTGACTATTTTATTTATTATGTTTCATTTTTTATTAAGTTAAGTTGGTCGTTACAAATAACCTTGAGGAACTTCTAGTTCAAAATGAATTCCTTTAAGTTTATAATACCTATTAGGTTCAGTATAAACACTTGAAATACTTTTTCTGCCTAAATCTTCTGTTATATTTGATCTTGAAGATTGACCTACACTTATGCTTTTTGTTAATAGATATTGAAATTTTATTTTGACATTACCAATTTGATCTTGAATGATGCTTGTAGCATTTGTCTTTTGAACACTTCAAACTTTTTCTTCAGTATTTTCATTAAGATTATTAAACTCCCATTTTCCCCTAGTTTGAATCTCATGTCAAAGAAGTTTCTTTAGTTAAGATACCAACGATGTTTTCTCATTATTAGTTTGGAGTAAAAGAGTTTTACCTTTTGGACTTTCTTTTATAGCATTTGGAAAAATTGTTGAAGTTGTTACTTTGTAATAAATTCTGTAAATCATTTCTAAGTTTGATGATCTTGAATCCAAATTATAATTTTTTGTTTGAATATCTAATGTTAATAATATGTAAATTGATTCATCATGAAGATTTGCTTTGTGACCGGATAACATTCAAAGTAAATTGGTCCTTCGGTAATATTTGACTCTAACATTCCTAACAAGGAATCATTGAACTCATAATGTCTGACGTCTCTAAGTAAGACACAGACTGGTTTGTTAAGACCTGCTATTGTTAAAGGAAATAGTCCTACTTGGACCATCCCAATATGAATCCTATCATATTTTGATCTAAAGGCTTCTAAATCTTCTAAACTTAGTAATCTCTTTTGTTGTTTAACTTCATTCATAACTAAGGAGACCGACTTATTAACAATTTTGACTAAGTATTCTTCATTCGCTTCTAATGAACCCTTTTGTTTAATTATTTGAGCTCTTGATCTGGTCATTTTCCATATTTTTTTTGGATCTCGATTTAGTAAATCTTTACCATTCCAATTTGCTAATCTCTTCTCAATTTTGTTTAATGAAATTTGAATTCCTTTTTTGTTTGTTTTCTTGTTTGATGAAGATTCTTTTTGTTTCAACTCAACTTCCTTTAAAAACTTTCCTATAGTTTTAATACTTCGAACCAACCTATCCACAATTTTCTTAAATTTTCTTATCTTGCAACTTTAAAACTCTTAATCGGGACACCACCACCGGGACCACCCTCACACGTTCTCCTGGCAAAACGGGTTGACCATTAGATTTTCACTGGCTCACCAACGCTTAAGTGAACAAAAGGATGCAATTTTCAAAAAAAGTAAAAGAAAATTTTGAATAGTTTTGGCTCTTATACCAAATTCGTACAGGATGGCTCAAATAATAAAGTTTTATTGAAAACAAACAGACATCAAAGGCTAGCAATCAAACAAACAAATTATCTTTCAAATAATCATGAAGCAAGCAAACATGAACAAATCATAAAAACAAATTTCTATTGCAGAGAATCATCCAAGAGGATGCAATTGCAGAGCATACTTATGAATTTAAAACATTCAAAGATTCTTGTTTGTTAACTTTACTTGATTCCCCTTTTTCATAAGTACTATTAGTTTTGAATTCTGATTTTTCTTCTAAAAGATTTTCTATTGTTGTTGTTTGATTTGCAAGTGATTGCAACATTTGATTTATTTTGACTTACTAGTTGATCAACTTCATTATTAGTATTTTTTAACTTCTTTAAAAGGTGATGCAATAACTTTTGTTCCCTTATATAAAATTTTGTAATAAGTTCTAACACTTTTATTTTTTCCAAGAATTATTGTTTATTTTATTAATTTCAAAATAACTTTCTTCTCTAAAGCTTCTTTCCAAGTTATGAATAGCTTCTTTCTTTTGTTAGGGTATTTATATTATTTTTCTTAAGAAATTCTTCAATTTTTCTTGTAATTTGATCTTCTTTAGGTTCAAAGAAAAATTTAATATTAGTCATTGAGAAAGGTTTGAATAAAGGTTCTTGTTTTTTTAACTTTACTTGATTCTCCCTTTTCAAAAGTACTATTGATCTTAACTTCTGACATTCCTTCTAAAATATTTTCAATTCTCATTGATTGGTTTGCAATTGATTGAAGCATTTGATTTGCGTAATTATTTTGACTAACTAATTGATCAAAATCATTATTAATATTTTTAACTTCTTTGAATGGTGATGCAATTACTTTTGTTCCCTTATATGCAATTTTGAAAGAATCAATTGGCGGATGTGTTGGAGAAATATAATTATTAGCTAATAACTTCCATTTATTATTATGAATAATATTTACAGTTTGTCTATCTTTTAAATATTTGAAGAATAAAATATCTTTATGAGTTTTTTGCATTTCTTCTATTCATTCTTCTCTTATTTTTTCTCTTTCTTCTTTATTATATTTCTCAAATAATTTATTTCGATCCTTTTGATTAAGTTTATGTTTATAATCTTCTCTTAAAACTTCCATATTTGGTTCAAACTTTTTACTTATGGTTAATAAATTTTTCCTTTGACATTTTTCTTTTAAGGTTTCTCTCTGTTCTTCATCTAAAGCTTGAGACATTGTTGGTGAATTAGATTATTCAAAATAATAACCTTGACGAATTTCTGGTTCAAAATTAGTTCTTTTAAGTTTATAATACTTATTAGGTTCAGTATAAACACTTGAAATACTTTTTCTTCCTAAATCTTCTGTTGTTTTTTAACTTTGTTGTCCTACACTTCTACTTCTTGTTAGTAGTGATTGAAAATTTATTTTGACATTTCCAATTTGATCTTGAATAATACTTGTGGCTATAGTCTTCTAAACACTTCTAATTTTTTCTTCATTATTTTCATTTAAATTTTCAAATTCTCATTCTCCCCCAGTTTGAATCTCATGTCAAATAAGTTTTTTTTGTTAAGATACCAATGAGAGTAAGGGATAGAATTAAAGATACCTTACTAACAAACTATACAATAATCACTTATGGTCAAATTATTAATGTCATTAATCATGAATGATTAAAGTTATGTTAGGAACTTAAAATACAATCCCAAATGAAAAGTGAGTTTAAAAGGAATAAGAGTGAATTAGGAGATTTTTGTACTCAGTATGGGTATGAAAAGATTCAAGCGCCATCAAAGAAACATAAGCATCATAAGTCCCATTATAAAAAATCCTCTAAAAGATATTATAAAAATTATCATAAAAATTATTATAGACAAAAAAGGGAAAATTACTCCAAACCATTATCAAAAGGTAAGTCAAGATATAAAGATAAAAGAGAAATAACTTGTTTCAAATGTGGAAAGAAATGGCATTATAGTAAAGATTGTAAGGTAAAACAAGAGATTAAAGACTTAAATTGCAGTGATAAACTTAAAAGGAAAATGCTTGCTTTGATTGTCAATAGTGATTCTGATTCATCTGAATCAAAGTATCTTCAACTTGTTTTACGAACCACAAATAAACAATAATATATATATATAATGAAGTAAGAAATACTTGATACGATTTTTGTTGTAACGATCTAATTTGGATGTTAGTATCTATTCAACTCTTCTATTTTTATTAATCAAATTATAATAATCCGGAAACCACATTTTATGACAACAGGTTATCAAAATAATTGAAAACTACAAAATTTGGTTATTAGCTTTTTTTTTTTTTTTTTAGCAAACAGTTGAAAACCGGTAACAAAAATAGAAAATTGACAGCAGAAACAAACTCGTTTTTATAATTTATTTTTTCACTGTGGAGAAATAGAAACAGAAAATAAGAAACAGTGACGATACCAAACAAACCCTTAAATACTAGAATTCATGCTTCAAACACTATTTTAAGATATTTTAATGTGATTGTGAAAGAGAATTGTGAGGAAGTTTTCGAATTTTAATCATGCACAATGGAATACTGGATATCTTTAAAAGAGGAAAGTTATAAACAACTTGAATATTTTCAAACAATTGATATTATAAAAAGGATTATCAGACAACAATCAATTGAAAATTCATGATGTATGATAAAAAAAAATTTTCTCCATATTTTCATTCTATCGGAAGTTAGCCTTACGCCATCACAGGTTTGTGACAACCTGCTTAATTTTCACATATTTTTTTTCATAATATAATAAAATCAATATCACAAAACCTAGCAAATCATAATTCACCTGGACTCGTGGGTACCAGGGATACATCAGAAACACAATGTGGAAGCCTAAGCAGCAGGAAACATAAAATCAATATATCATAAACACAATCCATCCATTATAATACCAGAGTTACAACATCTACTGTATTTATACACACAGAGTACACAACCCAAAAGATATCTTAGGGTCATCCTACAAAATACATCTGACCCTATCAAAACACTTACCCTTCTGGAAAGGCAGATTAACAGTACTAGATCAGCGGGGCTTTACCCGCTCTTCTATTAGGGGTTCCTGAAATGTTTATAAAATTTTGGGGTGAGACACCTCTCGGTAAGGGAAATAAACTAACACTAGTGTGTGTCAAATTTAAAATTTTTGTGATATATATATATATATATATATATATATATATATATATATATATATAAACATGAACATAACCAGTAAAACTGTATAAATAACATTTCTAATAAAACATGTATAATCAAAACATGATAGAACATAATGTATTCTCGTAGCATAACTCATCTCATATAATAATAATATAAAAACATTTTTGGTAGGTTAGCTGTCTAATGTCATGTATTACCCCCACATGATTGGGTTGTGTGGCCTGAAGGTGGGACCTGACAATGGTTGACCGACCACTGCCAAGTCAAAAGTACAGCCTGTAAGTCCGATGGGTCTGCCAGACCTGGTCAGTACACCAGGGGCGCTCATACACTTCTTAAAAACCACATCGACCATCCAATCTCACACCACTCCGTACAATGACGTTAACACAGATATCATGATCATGATGACCATGAACACATAGCAGCGGTACCGCGCAAGTGCTAGCTTAGACCAAGCCAACCAGGTTCTGATATCATATAACATATACTAAAACTATGATATATGGATATTTTATATCATTAATTATCAAATCAATCATATCATTTTGCATATATACATATATCATGAAAATCATTGGCCCGTACGCCAGTATTTCACATTTTACCATAGCTTGGCCCGTACGCCAATAAATCATATCCATAGTTCGGCCCGTACGCCAGCAAATCATATACATAGCATGATCCATACGCCGGTAAAATATATCCATAGCTCAGCCCATATGCTGGCAAATCATACACATAGCTAAGCCTGTACGCCGACAAACCATAGACATAGCTTGGCCTGCACGCCAGCAAACCATACACATAGCTTGGCCCGTACACCGGAAAACCATACACATAGCTTGGCCCGTACGCCGGCAAACCATACACATAGCTCGGCTCATACACCGGCAAATATATTAAAAACTCGGCCCACACGCCGGTTTTCTTTTATAAAAATCTATATCATTAACACATTCATAGAAAACAGTTTTTCATTATAATTTCTACTAATGCCACATGAAATAGGTTTTTCATATATCTAACAAATTATCATTTTCAGTAGTATTTCCAAAATATAAATCATATATAAATATATTTCTTTTCCTGAAATCAAATGTTGTAACAATATACATATTTTTCATAAAATTAATAGCTTAGTTTATCCTCTTACCTGATTCTTGAAAAGTCCCAATCTGTCCTGCACCCGTAGGGTTCCCTACTCAATACCCTGAAAATCACATCTCCCAGAATTAAAGTTCAATATTTCTACGCGTACTACGCTTCCTACAACTGTCAAGAAACCAAATACTGAGTAAAAAGCCTTACCTTGGATTTGGGATGGTTTCCACCTCAGCCCCACTGACGATCCGCTCTGGTAGATTTGCGGAGAACTTTCCCAGGAGCGTCGTGGCGGTTTCAGATTGTTGAGCCGACGGAAATCCGGCCCATAATCTTAGAGAGAAGGAGGAGAAACCGAAGGATGAGAGAGAGGGTGAATTATGTGCACAAATGAGTTGAAAATTCACGTTTAGAACTATTTATACTGCGGGATTCGTCGACGAGCCACGTCACCTCGTCAACGAGTCTTGTAGAAAGTTCGTTGACGAACTTGAACCCTTGTCGACGAATTTCAAACTTCCAAAAATCCTTTCTCGGTATCTTCTCGTCGACGAGACGGAACTTTATTGACAAGATCCTAAAAAACCCTCGTCAACGAAACCCCTGTGTTCGTTGACAAGGCCTGGAAAATTTCTTAGGATTATCCTATCCAAATTGCGCGTTCGTCGATGAAGTCAGCTACCTCATTCTATTCCTGTTTCATTTCCCTTTCTTTTATTATTTAAATATTATAAATTCTCTGGGTCACTACAAGGTTATTGGTATCCAATATGGGTTTTGAATGATGCAAATGGATGCAACAAATTTCTGTTGTACAAGATCAATCATAGACTGCGAGTACAGAGCATACTTATAAAACACAAAAGCTGAGCATACTAATAAGACACAAAAGCTTAACTTTGAATTTATTTGAAAGCTTACTTGTATTACATTGACAGAAGTCCTAAAACAAAAAAAAGGGAGAAGAGAGAATTTAAAAACTTGTATTAGAGCCAGTTTAATCCATTGATCTTTTAAAAGTTTTTAAAATTTGTATGTTTGATTTCCGCTAAGCGTTGGTAAGCTAGTAAAAATTCGTTGGTCAGCCCGCTTTGCCAGGAGTACATTAGGGTAGTCCCGATGGTGTTCCCGATTAGTTGAAAGAAAATTTGCAAAGACTAGAGAACTTGAGAAAGAAGATGGATAAGTTGGTTCGAAGTATTATGAATATAGGAAAGTTAATAAAAGAAGTAAAAAATAAACAGGATGAATTACCAAACAAAAGATCAGATAAAAAAGAACTACAAATTTCTTTGGGAAAAATTGAAAGAAGACTTGCAAACTGGAATGGTAAAGATATACCAAATCAAGATTCAAATAAAATTTGGAAGATGACAAAAACAAAAAGTCAAATTATTAAGCAAAAAGGATCAATTGAAAACAATGAAAAATATTTTATCAAAGTTATCAACAAATCAATCTCTTAGTCACAAATGAAGCACGACAACAAAAGAGACTTTTAGATGTTGAAGATCTAGAGTCCCTTAGGACAAAATATGATAGAATTCATATTGGGATGGTTCAAGTAGGACTATTCCCTCTCACAAAAGCCGGGTTAAACAAACCAATATGTGTCATACTTCGTGATGCTAGGCATCATGAATTCAATGTAAATGTAGCAAAACAACTATACAAAAATCAGAATAATTTTACTTAATTTACTTAATTGTTCCACTTTCAAAGTTTGCTTTACAATGAAAATTTTATTGAACATAACAATTGAAAAATTGTAAAATTATATTGTAACTGGCTTTATTATTATTTTTTAATATTTATGTAGATTTTTATTTTAATTATATTTTAACTTATATGATCATTTTATTTTGATTTTAATTTAAAAGTGTATAAAATGAATAATTTAATCTAAAAAATTATTTATGGATATTAAATTTTATGACAGCAAGTTATCAAAATAATTGAAAACTATAAAATTTGGTTATTAGTTTTTTTTTTTGTAAACAGTTGAATACCGGTAACAAAATTAGAAAATTGACAACAGAAACAAACTTGTTTTTATAAATTATTTTTTCACTGTGGATAAATAGAAACAGAAAATAAGAAACAGTGACGATACCCAACAAACCCTTAAATACTTGAATTCATGCTTCAAACACTATTTTAAGATATTTTAATGTGATTGTGAAAGAGAATTGTGAGGAAGTTTTAGTATTTTAGTAAGTACAAAAGTCAACATAATAAGGTGAATGTGATAAATTGAATGCAAAAAAACTTAACTATGTGCAGGCCGGCTCTTCATTAAGGTCACTAAGGTGTCTGCATAGGGCTCTAAAAATTTTGGGGCCCACAATTTTTTTTTTAATATAATAATGTTAACATTATTTATGGAATTTACGTGTTTGGTGGGTGGAGTACACATGCAGACTATGCAGTGCAGCAAAAATTATTTGACGTACCTAAAAAAATTAATTTTAAATAAAAATAAAAATTAAATAAAAATATTAAGGATGTCTAATTAAATCATTTGCCTAGAGCCCTATATTGTGAAGAACCGCTCCTAACTATGTGGGATACATATGGTGGGAAGTGTGCCCACTAAAGTATATATATATTGTAAAGCAAACAACATATGGCGCATGCAAACATATGTGTATGAATTTTTTAAAAAGTCATAAATTACCATGTCAATAATGGTGGTTTAATACCACACTCATGCTAACATGTTGACAAGTGATCGATCAGTTTATTTAATTGAAATAGATACAAAAAGCAACTAAGAAAAAATGAATACAACCATGGCCAACCACTCAAGAGAAATGTGAAAAATGAAATAGATATTGAATTTAAATTAAGAAATTTTCAATTTATTCTAAAATTAAAAATAATGAATTATACTATTATTATTTTATTATGTCTGGCAAAACATAAAAAAATTACTAAAGTCAACTTTCTCAATGTAATACTGGATCTCTATTCAATAGAAAATTCAAATTTATTTTGAAAGTTTTTTATTTACCTTAAAGTTGAACCATCATGATATTTATTTTATTATTTTAATTACTATATGTTATTTTAATAGATTAAAAAATATAAAAAATAAAAATTCAAACTCAAATTTTAATTCAATTATCCTAATATAGACTATAATTTTTATTTAGTAGAGATTATACAAAATATTTTTAAAAAAATATAAAAATATTTTTACAAAGCAACCCAATACCAAAGATTTATTAAAAAAATATTCCTAAAAATTCTTGAAATGTATGAAAAATGTTTTAGGTTTATGTCTAATTACATAGTTAAATTTTATGAGTTGACCACAAAATTGAAATTCATATTTTAAAAATATGATAATATAATAATTTTATAAAAAAATATGTTAAGATCATGTCTCGTGCATGACACAGGCATATGCTAATAGAATAATTAATTAATAATTTATTTTTCATATTTGAATATTTTTAATTTATGTTCTATTTTTTTATTTTAATTATCTTAGTTATATTTTTATTGTTATTTGATTCAAGAATAAAAATAAGTTTAACTAAACATGTCGTTAGTTTTTGATCTTTAATTTTTAATTTTTAAATTTACTTATAAATTTTTATATTTTTTGATGGTGATGCCAAATAATTCTTATTTTTAAATTATATTAGTTTTAAAAAAATAAAGTTGCAAAAATAAAATAATTACCAAATACTTACAAGAACACAAAAAAATATTTTTAATTATTAAAAATGATTGAAGGGTGAAAATATTAAAGCACTCAATGAGCCAGGTCTTCTTAAATTTGGATGCCATAAATTCGAAGCTAAAAAAAAAAGAAAAGAAAAAAGAAAGAGCCAAAAGCTAAGAAGGAAAAAAACAAGGAACGAAAGAGAGAGAAAGATATGAAGGAAAGTAGGTTGTCTTGCACTTGCCTCTCCGGTATACCGATTTCCCCATTATTTGATGGCCGTAAGGCCGCCGCAACTGCAACTCTTCTTCCACCATAAACTCCTCTCTTCCTTCCTTCCTTTCCCTCTCGACTCTCCTCTCACCCCCCTCCTGCTTCCAGCTCGATTGCCGCCTCCCCCTCTTGTCATCCGCCGGTGCGTCGCCTCGACGCCGCTCTCCGGCGCGCAGCCCCGGCAAGACCACCAACGTCTGCGCCACTTGCACCGCCCTCCTTTGCCGTTGCTAGAGGGGAAGATGGCGCAGAGGATCGAGAAAGCGTTTCGCCGCCCCGGCGCCGCCTCGGAGGCTAGGGTTTATGCCGACGTCAATTTGGCCCGCCCCAAAGAGTATTGGGACTACGAGTCCCTCGCCGTCCAGTGGGGGTATGTCGGTAATGCTTAATAAATTGCTGTTTTTGTGAGTGAGTGTAATGAATTTTATTGCCTCGCTACTGGTTGATGAGATAGCAGAGGAAGCGTATATTGAATAGAGCTGAAGAAAAAAAGTTCTTTCTTCTTTATTGTCTTTGAGTTGTTTGTTTGGTTACAATTTCATGCGTTGAACAATAGAAGATTGAAGCTGCTTAGTCGTACGCTAGTAGGGCACTGGCTTTGAAATTGGAGGATCTAATTCCAATTCTCTTGTATGGTTGTGCGAGGAAAGGGAGTTCGAAGTTTGTGTCGTTGTTATTGTTATCATCTTTATTTATTTTTTTTATTTTTTATTTTTTTATGTTTTTGATTGAATGCTTACATAGGGAGCAGGACGATTATGAGGTGGTGAGGAAAGTTGGGAGGGGAAAATACAGTGAGGTCTTTGAGGGCGTTCACTCCACCAATAACGAGAAATGCATTATCAAGATTCTCAAACCAGTGAAGAAGAAGAAGGTTAGCCCGTAAACCATGGACTTTTTTTTGTGTGTGGTCTGGGATGACATTATTATGTCCTTACAATTGCAGTTCTCCAAGACTGACTGTTCCTTAAAAATCTTTCCAATTATGCTCTTTTTTTTTTTTTCATGAATATCAATTTTTTAAATTTACAAGTTTTTGGATTATTTTTGTATTTATTATCTGCGAAATTGCATGGTACCTTGAAGAAATAGGACTGACACAAGCCCAGCTGTGTTACTCTGGATTGCCAGAAGTCTTCTCTGACCCATCACCCTTCCCCTTCATCCTTCCTATAAACAACTTATATATTCTGCGACTTGGAATGAATTACGATGTCGAAAGTGATAGCTCTCAATTCCAATCATCTGCCAGATTTTTAATGCAGTTTGATTCTCATATGATTCTCCCCCCTCCCCTCCGTGGAGCCCTTCTTGATCAATGGCCACTCTATGCTGTAAAAGGCTGTTGTCAAATTTTGGGGAGAGCGATGCATTGCATGTTTATCAATAGTTAGGTTACTACCTACCTTTGGAATAGTTGTACTTTGTACCACCTGGAGATTATATGGTCTGGAACCCTTAGCAATGAGAACGTAGGGATGGTGTTGCCATACCTAGAACTACTGGTGCCTCAAAAAGCTTAGATTCTAAGTGTGCTAGTGAAAATTCTTTTTTAGGTTGTGTTATAGGGAAGTGTAATTCTTGATAGTGTTGGTAAAACTGGGAAAAAACGTTTTATACTTCACCCATTATAGAATGATGTGGCAGACCTGCTAGAGAATGATGTATTGTACATGTATATAGGGCCAACATTTTATTTATTTATTTATTAATTAATTCTATTTCCATAGAAGCTTGTGGAAAAGCTGGCAAAAAAAAGAAAAAAAGAAAAAAAAGAAAGAAAAAACTTCTTTGTAAATTGACTTCACACTTGGCACTATAAATTATATTATGGCATGTCACATCTTGCATTATAAATATAAGACCAATGTTTTAAAAGGCTTACTCAAGGCTTGCCTTGATGCTCGCCTCAAGGCAAGGCATGCCTAATTGAGGCTCAATTTTAAAATACCAAACTCCAAAAACACTAATGCATTACATGCTGATGCTTATGCATTTGTACAAAAGACATGCCTTTTGGGCTTTTCTATTTGAGGCTTGTGCATTTTGGGTGTGTGATTCTCAAATTATATTTGGCTACAAAATTTCAACTACATGTTAAAAAAAAATGTCATGGTATGAGTTGATTTCTAAAAGTCTTGAACTTCAACCTTTCCAAAATGACTGAGTTACAACTTAGACCATGAAAATAATTTAAACTTTGTAACAGTATAGTTATCCCTTGCCATGATTTATGTTAGGGGTGACAAAACGGGTTGAAACTCGACAAGTGACCCGTGACCCGCCTGTTTAATTTGGGTTTGGGTTTAATACAAGTTGACCTGTTTATAAACGGATCAACCTGGACCTGACCCGTTTATTAAACGGGTTAAGTGGGTTCGAGTTGAGTCACTTGCCTGATGACCCGTTTTGCCACCCCTACACACAAGGATTTATTTATATATATATACTCTGCTCTCCATTCATTTGTGTTGGCAGGTGCCCAGTTACTATAAATCAGCCAGTGTTGTTAGTATTGAATAGCCATTAAAGTCCTTAACCCACCCAGTTGTGCAGAAACTGCAAAAGTAAAAGCAATCTTTTGAGTTGCAGCTGGGCGCAAAACTAGTAGTGATGGGACACGATTAAAACTAGCTTGCTTGGACACTACTGCCAGTGCCATCATTCAAGTGGGGCATGCAACTGCGCTCTCTTATTTGGTTCATGAGAAACAAATCAATAAGCAACCATACATTTTTCTCCAGCATGCAGCGGCCCCTTGTTCTTCATCTCTCTCTCTCTCTCTCATGCTCTCTCTTCCTTTCTCACTATCTCGTCACTCTCTTTTCCATCCCTCACTCTCCATTTCTCTCTCTCACACACGGCCATGAGGACCTAGCCGCTGCCGCCAGCGCAACGCCACCTCTAGTCACAGCCATCCTCGCTTGACATCGCCACCTTGCTGCCCCCCTTCGCTCTCCCTTTCTCACTATATTGTCTCTCTCTTTTCCATCTCTCACTCTCCATTTCTCTCTCTCGCACACGGCCGTGAGGAGTCGGGTGGGGTGCTTCTATTTTGTGGAGTCATGCTTGCTTGCTTTTTTAAAAATATGTTATAAAATGTTTAAAATTTTTTAAAATAAATAAATTATATATTTTGAACAGGTGACCCGTTTATTAAGAGGGCGGGTTAGGGCTTACATAGTAGTGACCCGTTAATGAACGGATCAACCCGGACTCAAACCCGTTTAGACCCGCCTGAACCCTGCCCGTGAACCTGTTTTGCCACCCCTAATTGATGTCATGAATTCAAGTTAGCAATTTTTGAATGACCAACAAGTAGTTATCAAAGTATATTTAATTTTTTTTGTATTATATTTGTGATCTTATTAATTTTTTATTTATTTTAAAAATATAATTAATTTGCTTACATATTTTTATTTAAAAGTAAAATTCTCAAACGGCTTGTGCCCTAACACCTTAAGGCTTACACCTCGTCTCTTAAGGGTTAAAACATCTCTCCTTATGCCTTCACCTTTTAAAACATTGTGTAAGACTGCAAATTAAATGTCCCTAATTGATTGTGGATTTGTAATCCTATTAAAAAATTTGGGCACCATCCTCTTTCTGCTTGTTCGGATAAGCAATTCCTCCTAAGGCCTTGTGGGGAAATGATTTAAAATGACGAGGAAAATCTTTTTTTCCCAGAGACTTGATGCAAATTTTTATTCAAGACAATTTTTTTCTCTACTAGCAATAAATTTTGTGTGATTTGTGAGTTGACATGAAATTTCATCTAGCAGGCTCCTAAGGGTTGAATATGAGGCTTTCTGTCAAACTGACTTGTTTGTATGCGCACCCAATATGTCAAGAGCCGAAATTGTTCCAGTTTTGGCTTATGAACTTCTGCTGTGCTGGAGAACCCTCCTTAAAAGTGAAATTTCCCTGAACTTTTCTTTTGAGAAGAAGTTTTAGTAATTTGCATCAGATTTGCTGTTGTTGTCATGCATATGAGGTTTTACATCTATTGTATAGCATAATTTTTAAGAATAACTTATGAACATTAACATGTTGTTGATTGCAGATCAAGAGGGAGATAAAAATACTGCAGAACCTTTGTGGAGGACCGAATATTGTGAAATTGCTTGATATTGTTAGAGATCAGCAGTCAAAGACCCCTAGTCTAATATTTGAATATGTGAATAATACAGATTTTAAAGTGCTTTATCCAACACTCTCAGACTATGATGTTCGATATTACATCTATGAACTTCTAAAGGTGAGCACACTCTTCTTTTCTTGTTTGATCAGGTGAAGAACATGATGCATATAAATTAAATGTTTATATATCCAGTATCCAATGCTAAATATTTGTAAGATGGAAGCATGTAAATGCATGTTTTAAATCATCAGATTTTGATGTGATGGATAACATAATTCATATAAATTAATGCTTCTCTGCAATACTCAAAATGTTGTAAGATCGAAGCGCATAAATTTAATATGTTTTATATCATGAGACTGGAGCTTAAGTCTTTTATTTTTTTATTGAACAGTAATCTTCCCCACCACCTCCAGCTTTCGTTGGAATGTGGAATATTCTTGAAATTTATAAATTTGCATTTTTTTTTTTCAAACCATTTAGGGTAAAAGGATGATAATGTTGACAAATTCTGTATCAGCATGATCTAGAAGTTTCATGGTTTCAAAGGCACCTTTTTTCTATCATAACATTGATTAAAGGGCAATCAGGAGTATGCTGTTTCAAATGTTTTTCCATTGGAAGAGAAATCTTTTGGTGTAAATTAATTCATGTTGCTTGGGCCTTGGGGTGCTTGATTCACCAAGATCTCAGATGTCCTTGTAGAATGACGTTTTTGGGATTGTAAAATTCCATGAAATGTCATGCATGTCTCATGGGAATATTTTTGTTTAGTTTGCATTATTAGATTCCTGAGAAGGTACACATATGAGTAATGGTACGACTATTGGTATATCCCACTGGTGTGTAGCTATTATATGAAGAATATTGCCCCTCAAGGGTGGTTCAGGTGGTAAACTCAAGACTTTCCTGATCAATGACCAGGGTTCGAGTCTTGGGGGCTATGACTTTCCATATTAGATTAGACCTTAGTATTTAAGTGGAGAAGGGTAGAGGGGCAGGCCCATTATCTTGTGGGTTTGGTGCCGCACCGGGGGGTCCAATGTGGCTTGTCGGTGGCTAGAGTTCTCGCGTCATCAAAATATATATATATGAAGAATATTTGTAATTTCATAATACATAAATTTATATACTATATTATTATAATAATATTATTCTATTGTTTTATATTGTTATAGTATTATATGATATTGTCATCAATTATACAACCACAACAAGAAGCCTTAAGTCCCACTAGGTGGGGTTAGCTACAGGAATCCTTTTCCGCCAATTCACAATATTGAGAGAATTTTCCTCTACTATATTAATAGCTATTAAATCCTTCCTCACTACCTTATTCCAAGTTATTTTAGGCCTACTCCAACCACTTTTCATGCTAGAAACAATAACTCACTCCTCACAAATGCACTACTAAGCTTGTGTTTCAAATGCCTAATCCATCTGAACTACCTCTCGCTTATCTTATCTTGAACTAGTGCTATGCTTAAATTATTGCATATGTGCTCGTTCCATAATTTATCCTTTTATATTATACCACTTATCCATCTTAACATTCACTTTTCGACAACTGTTACTTTTTGTACATGTTGTTTCTTAGTTGCCCTACATTCTGAGCCTTAGATCATAGTTGGCCTTATAGCCATCTTGTAGAAGTTTCCTTTTAATTTTAAGAGTATTCTATGATTACGTGATTCACCTGACGCACTCCTCCATTTTACCCAACCGGCTTTAATTGTATGTATTACATCCTCTTCCATTTCCCCTTCTGCTTGTATAATAGATCCAAGATATTGAAATGTATAAGTTTTATTAATTTCTTGATTATCAAGTTTAATCTTCTCTCCACTACTCATCCTTGCATTTACTAAAATTGCATTTCATATATTCTATCTTACCCCTACTCATCCTAAAACCTTTAAACTCTAAAGCGGTTTTTCAAAATTCTAACTTAGATTTTATTGCACTTCTACTTTCATCGTTTAAGACAGTGTGATTTGCAAACAATATATACCAAGGGATCTCATTTTGGATATTCTTAGTGAGTTCATCAATCACTAAAGTAAAAAGATAAGGACTCAAAGTAGAAGTTTGACGTACACCAATTGTAATTGGAAATTCTCTAGATTCTCTTACTGTAGTCCTAATTCTAGTCATTACTCTATCATACATTTGCTTAATGACCTCAGTATATCTACTGCATACCCCCTTTTTTCTAAGACCCACCAAAGAACATCCCTAGGTACTCTATCATATACTTTCTCAAGGTCCATAAAACCATATGCAAGTCCCTCTTCTTTTCTGTACACTTTTTCATTAATCTTCTTAAAAGATAAATAGCTTCTATTGTTGATCTCCTAGGCAACCCGGTGCACAGAGCTCCCGCATATGCGGGGTCCGGAGAAGGGGCAGACTACAATGGGTCTATAGTATGCAACCTTTCCTTGTATTTTTGCAAGAGACTGTTTCCACACCTCGAACCCGTGATCTCCAGATCACACGGCGACAACCTTACCATTGCGCCTAAGCTCCTAGGCAGAAAACCAAATTAATTCTTTAAAACTCTTGCTTCTAGTCTTATTCTTTGTTCAATTACCCTTTTCCAAAGTTTCATTGTATGACTCATAATCTTAATTTTGTGATAGTTATTAACAATTTTGAATATTGCCTTTGCTTTAGTCTAAAGGTTTTAATGTGCTTTTCCTCCATTCCTTTGACATTTTCTTGGTTCTTAGAATAATGTTAGTTAACCATATACTTTAATGTAGTAGCATTGGTTATTTTAAAATAATATAATTTTAATTTATATTATAGTAGGTTAAATTTATAAAGTAGAATTACTCAACAAGTCCTAAAGTTCTACTAAAATTTCCAATTCTTTCCCTAAAATTTAAATTGTGACATTTTGATACTTAAAATTTCAATTTCAGCTTTGAAGAGATTTGGGACTTAAACTAGCTTGAATATGAAATTAAAAGGATCAATTGTCACCAATTAAACTTTAGTGAATGAAGTGCAATTTAGTGAAGCTTCAGAGACTAGTCGTGGAATTTACTCTCTTAATATTATAAGTAAACATGCCATGTGTGTGCGCACGTGTTTGCAAGTGAATAATTTTAATTTATGTATTTAGATATTTAGATAATTCTAATATACTTTAGATGTTTTTTTTTTTTAAAAAAGTTGATAAATTATTTTCATAATCAAGTTTATAAGTTAAAAACAAAAATACTTGAAGGTATTGAATAAGAATTTATATTTTTTTTGCAATTAGAAAATACTGTTATCGCTTTAGAAAAATGAGGACATGACTTGATGTGGATACACAAATTAAATTTGTGTAATATCATATTTTAATATTTAAAAAAGCTAGGGAAACTAATTTGTTTAACATTATATTTAGATATATTAAAGATGACGAACATTAAAGTTAAAAAGGAAGTTTTATAGGACGGTTATAAGACTAACTATGCTATATACATGTTGGGAAACTAAGAAACAACAAATTCAAACAGTAGGAGTTGCTAACATGAGAATGCTAAGTTGGATGAGTGATGTATCATTAAAAGATAAATTAATGAATGGACATATTTGCTGCAAGTTGGGCATAGCACCAATAGAAGACAAGATAAGGGATGTGCAACTTAGATGGTTTGCGCATCTGCAATGTTGGCGGTTGGCCAAATAGTGCATTGGTGAGGAGCAAGCTAGTTATTGTTAATGGGGCAGGGGTAGGCATAAAATAGGTTGGAATATAATGTTGAGTAAGGATTTAATTCCCCTTAAGTTGGAGAAATTGTCCACACTCATATAAATTGATGGAAAAAGATTCATGTACTTGACCCCGTGGTGCAGGGGCAGCATCAAGGTTCTGTACTCATGGGAGAGATTAGAAGAAATAGAAGAGAGTAAGGGAGGGGGAGGGGGAGGGGGAGGGGGAGGGGGAGGGAGGAGATTACCAAGAGGGAACTGACGTTCAATTCCTATTCAAATTCATCAGTAATTCCTACATCATGGCTTTCTCACACTACTTATAAGAAAGCTTCTAAACACACGAAATTACCCATAAACCCCTAAAATTAAATTACATTACAAACATGCCCCAACATTACACAAATATTACAAACAAGCCCCCAAAATGCACATTAGACTGTACTAACTAAACTAAACACATAATAAACTACTAATTAAATCCAACAATTTTCAATACAATTCTTCTTTAAGTAGTCTCCAACATGGATCTTCCTAAAGTCTTGCTTCTTGTCCTACATCAACTCTCCCCCAGTTAGAAAAAAATTGGCCTCAAATTTTGAAATGTTGGAGGATCAAAAGGGAGCAGAAAACTTGGACTCTTTGAAAGCTAGCACTTGAATGAGACAAGAAACCATGTTCCATTGGCAGTACCATAGACTTGAATCGAGAAATAGCATCAATGAACTCATCGGGGATGACAACCTCTACAATAGAAATGTTTGAAGGACTTTGGATGTCTTTGAACACATTCATTGCTTTGCTTGTAGTGTCTTCAAGTTTTGTAATGTTGACATGATCAATAATCTCAAATTCTTTGTCCTGATAGAGCAGGTTTCAAAATGATTTTCTTTCCATTATAATGGAAGACGTGTGTGCTCGTCCTTGAGTCATACCCAAATCATCCAACCAAGGAGAACCAAGGAGTACATGACCAATCTTCATAGATATGATATCACACCAAACATTATCAAAATAGTCATCCATTTGGATAGGAGCCAAACATATTTCATAAACATATATTTTAGTGTGATCAATCCAAGATATGTCATGAGGCTTTGGATGGGGTTACGAATGAAGTTTCATATGAATAACTCTGTTTCTAGAAATCACATTCATAGGGCATCTTCCATCAAAAATGAATTTGCATACTTTTTCCCCATACTTAAAAAAGGTCTGGAATGACTTGATATTATGCTTAGAGTATGACAAAAGCCATTCGTTTTTCCAGTAAGCTGTCATCATATTGCTGGATTTATTCAAATATACTGCAACTATATATTGCCAAAAGCCTTAACACAATTTGCCCACAACCCTTGCACTTAATTTCTCAAAAACTGTCTTCAATTCATCTTTGATATTGGTTTTTGTGCTGAAATGAAACAAATTCACAAAGAAAACTCGCAAACACAGTGATGCGAGCTGATTTGTTATGCTGGCAGTGACAACTCAATGCTCCGAAGTGCTGATGGTACAATAATTCTAAAATTTCTTGTGTTTTGTGTCAAATTATCTTACCTGCTTGTATTATGTTGTCTCTGTGATCAAAATACCATGCTGCATATCAAAATATTGTGGAGAAAACACCAATTTCTCATAGCTGGGAGCCAATTTCTTGTGATTCTGGCTGCAGCAGGGGAGTCTGGCAGAAATCCACTTGCAGTCGCCGGGGCGTGGGGCGTGTGAGTCAGTGGCGGCGAATTTTTGGAAATGATTTTTGGGGTGAAGGGAGATCAATGAATGTGGAGTACAATGGTGTTGGTGGTGTGATTAGAAGAAATAGAAGAGAGGAAGGGAGGGGAAGGGGGTAGAGAGAGGATGTAGTAGGGGTGAACTCACATTCAAATCCAGTTCAAATTTATCAATAATTCCTGCATCATGGATTCATGGCTTTCACACACTATTTATAAGAAAGCCTCTACACACATGAAATTACAGATAAACCCCTAAAACTAAATAACATAACAAACATGCCCCAACATTGCACAAATATTACAAAAAAGCCCCTAAAATACACAATACTATACTAATTAAACTAAACACATAATAAACTACTAATTACACCCAGCAATTCTCAATACAGTTCTTCTTAAGTAGTCTCCAACATGGATCTTCTCAAAATCTTGCTTCTTGTCCCACATCACCTTGGCTTGGTTTTTTGTTGTTGTTGTCGTGCTCTATATACAAAATCTAACATTTTTTTATTTTCTTTTTATTTTGTAAAAAATCTCAACATATACCTTTTTTCTATTGAAAATGCAAATAAGTTCATTGTAGCTCTTTTTAAACCCAAATTCGTATTTTTTTGGGTAATTATTATTTTTATGAATAAAATAAAATAAAGGTGTATTACTGGTGAAGAAGTGTTGAAAGTGTGTCTAAAAAGTGCCTCAAAAGTGTCAAATATGGAAAATACATTTTTAAAACCATGGCCGTGCTTCTTATGAAATGTTGGATGCATTCAAGTGAAGTATCTAAAGAGTGTTACTGTTACTGATATGGACGAATATGGTAGCCTTATAGAAGTGATGATGCGAAATTGGTTTGTGGATACAAAATCTGTAGTTATTATAATAAACATATGTTGTTAAAATCAAAATCTAAGAAAGATTAAACATGTGTTTACCAAAATTTATTAGAAAATTTTAATTTTGTTATTAAAAAAATTCTAATAGAGTTATATCTAATGCCACTTTAAATCAATTGTTAATACCTTATTGTATTACACATTCGCACATATCTTGATTTGATATTTATAATATTAACTAGTAAATCAACTTGTTCTTAAAATTGAAATTCCAAAAAAATATATATTATAGACCAAGATATCAAATGAGACAATCTTTATGTACACAAAATAGTAAAATAAAGTTATTAATGCTATATTGTGTTATTATGTTTAAATATATTAGGTTATTAGAATAAATACAGGGATACTGTGTTTTAAAAGTTTAAACACAGTTATAAACATAATATTTTGTTATGTGATATGTATGTCTAGTGTATTAAAAAAAAAGTTGAGGGGTATCTGATGCAGGACAGTGACAAGAAAGAGAACAGATAGAGAAACAAGCGGATAAGAGAGAAAATAGGGAGATAAGAGAAAGAGAATCGAAAGAGAAACCAAAGAAGAGGAAGAAGAAGAAAGAAGAAGGAAGAAAGAGATGTGAGAAGAAGGAGAGAGAGAGAATCAGACGTGAGGGGGAGGGGGGAGAGAGGCTTCTGTGAGATAGAAACATGAAATTCAACAAATCATCTAAAGTCCTTCAACCTTACATCATAAGCTTATATTTGCAGACAACTAAGAAACCTCAAAGATAAAACTATCCAAAATTACAAAATAATTCTGGAACCATAAAAAAATCATAAAATAATCCCAATTTAATTAAAAATTACTAAAATAAACAAATATTCCTAAACTGATATAAATCCCTAATTCCATAAAATCTACCCCTTCAATAAAACTGTTTGAAAGGCGGCAAAAGTAGTCCTCCATCACTATCATTGTCCCAAAAAATGTTGTTTTTTTTTTTTTGAGAAAAATGCAAAATATTTGCCTTTTTATAAAACTTTTTAAAAGGCGGCAAAAGCAGTCCTTCGTCAATCTATCATTGTCTAGAAGAATGTATTTTTTTAGAAATCATGTAAGGTCTTGTCTTTTTATAAAAAAATTGTAGTTTTTTAATTTTATATGATGTGCATGTGGCGTTTTTAATATGTGAGATTGCAATAATTAATTTTAAAATTTTTTTGAATGGATAAAATAATTTTTTTTTTTATAAATTTTAATTTTTTATAGGAACAATATTAGCTCTTTTTGGTTTGTGTCATTCTTTAATTTACAAAATACTGAAATAACTTTAATTTACATGTTAAGTGGTACAAGAGGAATTGGGAGCAAAATTCACTAGTTTTGGTATACAATTCCTGAATGTATTAGTCGTTAAATATTTATATAATAGATTGTGATACATTAACTAAACCTTTATGGCTATTGCTCTTTGTTCGCTTGATGGTCAGTTATTGAGTTTCTCCTAATTTCAAATGAATTTGACTTTTGTTTTGAACGGTATTTATAGGTTTATGATTTTATTTCAAATATTAATCTTTGGCAAGTAACATTATTGTTATTTCTGTCTCCAAAAATCATGTACGCTGTACAATTTTGGATTTTGGTGCGTAAGTCATTGTTGTTCACAAAAGGAAAAAATGTCAGGTTATTGTTTATCTTAATTGTAACTTTAAAATAGTTATGTCAGAGGGGTTTACTTGCTCTACATTTTTATGTATAAAATTTTCTGTATTTAGCATTTTCATAAATTTTCTTTTCTTTTATTTTTAACTGAATGTTTAGTGATCTAATAACTGCTTTTTTTATTCACTTAGTTGTAAAATTAGTGAGTTTCTTCTAATTTCACATAAATTTGACCTTTGTAGGTTTACAGTTTTATTCTTAGTATTTATTTTTGATTAGTCAAGTTATTGCTTATGCTAATGATATTATACACTTTGTAATAGTTTGAGAAGATGCCAAAAAGGTATACCTATTTTATTTTTTATAAACGATAAATCTTCTTTATTTAGCATTTTTAGATGATTAGTTGATTATTATTTTTTAAATCAAATGAATTTTATTTTAAGCTAAAATCTTAACTTATCTAAAATGAACTTCCTAAATACAAAATTATCTAATTTTAGTTTAAATTTATTTCTCATTTAGGAATGTTATGTCTTACTTTTAAAAGAGAAGGATATTTTTATCTACGAAGTAATTCACACTATTTATACTTTTATATACAATATAGACCACAATTTATTCTTAAAAATATTATGTCAGTGCTTGATAATAATATATAGACAAGGCTTGCTGCTGCTGATGTTTATAACGGGATCTTACATGGGATTGCTAGAAGGATTGGCAGGATAGGATCAAGGATTATGAGATTCTGCTAGCGATATAAAATATTTAAAAATGCATTTTTCTGTTATTTTTCTTAAATTTAAATATTATAAACCTGATAGATTGTTTGCTAAGTGTTCAAGACTTGGAAAATAACAAGTAGCTCATATGGTAGAGTTCTCATATAACAAAAAATCAGGTGTTAAAGAAATGTTGTGATCCTTACTTGGCCAAACTAACTTGTAATGAAAAAAGGAGTAAATACTTATATAAAAAAATAAAAAATATATAATTTTATAACACCAGTTAGTCATCAAACTGCTATATAACATAAACAACTAGTATATGTGTAGCAAACAAATGACAAAAAAGAAACTATCAAGCTAGCTCAACATTCAAGTCAATATTTGGTTCATTTGTATGACAGAGATCATGTGTGACTTCATCAAGCTCATCATTAAAATCATCACCATCGTCATTATTATTGTGAAATGCATTGGTGTATTATATATTTGCTATTCTGCTCATCCTCAACCCAAGTACTAATGTTGGAAGTTTGAATAACTTAATGAGCATCAATCTAAAAATAATTTTTATTCCATTATTTTGTTTATATTATATAAAGCAAAATCGCTTCTAAATTATCCATTCCTGGTACAAGTTATATAGTGCAAACATCAAGCCTAAAGTTGAGTTATTAATGAAAAATTTTATATGTAATGTGTTGTTTGATTTTACGATCCTATTGTGATCCTACCAGTAACACTATGATACTACTACAGTTCTACCAATTTGCAATGCCATATAGGATTGGGATTGTTTTGGTAAAGTAGAATTGGAGATCTTGATTTTAACAACTATGTTATAAGATACTGTACATTATTATATCATCTATGAATATAATAGGAAAAAAAACACAATCAATAATGAAATATAATATAATATTATCACAACATAATAGTAGTAGTATTTTATTTTTTTTATTTTTTATTTAAAAAATTTTAGTCTACAATATGGTGTGATAGTAATATATTTAGGGGTTATTTTTGTCATACGCGGTTAAATATTGGGGACATTTTACGGGAATAAAAGACTCCCAAGGCTGAGCATGAGAATAGGATCCCCATGTTTTGTGGGAGTCATTTATTCCTAGGGAATGTAAGTTTGTGCCACCAACCATATGTGAGAATCCTGCGAATCAAACAGTACCATTGAGAAATCTTTTGATGCAAGTTAGTTCTTGTTTCATATTTTTCATTTCATTTGGTCCTAGAAGATGCTTTTTGCTCCTTCCTTTTTGTTTCATTTTAAAAAAAATAATTTTATAATTGTTTTTTGATGTAAGACGAGGAAAAACAACCATTAATGGTTGGAAATAGGTTTAATGTGTACCAGATGAGTTGTCTGTGAAAGTTGGATGTTGCTAAGCAAAACATAAAGAAAAAATGCATTATTTAGTGTCAATGCAAATCACTTTTATCGCCTTTGTGAAAGCTCAAAGATGACTGAATTTTTTTTTTTTCCAATCCAATCAGGCATGTGATTTTTAGGAAAATTTAACTTGAAAAATTTTGACCAGAAAAACACCTAGAAAAAGGAAAGCATATTGTAACTGATTATATACTCTGATAAATGAGTCTACTAAGGCTTTTTGGCCTTTGGTGTGGGTTTCATTAGACTGGGCCAGATTGAACATAGTTTTGTTTCGCTATTGACTTACTCTTGATTTTTCTAATGGGACTTTTTTTAAGCAAGTGAAGCAATGCTAAAATGTTCATGTTCAGTACATATATGAATGGAAGGTTAATGTTCATTATGTTCCACTTGTTTTATCAATATCTTTATAATGGTTAAAATCATTAAATTAGAAAAAAATATGCGTTATGAGTGGAATTTTTTTAAAAAAAATAATGCCCTTCTTCATTGACCTTTTAAGCTTCAACCATTCATTTGAATGATGTAACAGGGGCTATCATTATGCTTATGTATTTGGTGATCCTTATTAGCCTTAAGCATTCTCTTTTGTCATGGATGTAGCATACTTTTTTTTTTTGGCTAGACTGATGAAGCATACTTGAGGGAAGTTATATCATTGTCTAAGCTTGGAGTAGGGTTGTCTTACAAGATAGCATATGCATGGTTTTTTTAAAAAACAAAGCAATATCAGGTTTCTTGTTTTTATTTACCTTTAGAAAGGAAAGCTGGCATGATAATCCACCTCTCCCACTAACTTTCATCAATAAAAATTGTTGAACTTGTTTGCTTAGTAGAAATTTCATGTGTTCTGAAACTTTATATGCAGGCATTAGATTACTGCCACTCACAAGGTATCATGCATCGAGATGTGAAGCCCCATAATGTAATGATTGATCATGAGCAGCGCAAGCTACGTCTCATAGATTGGGGGCTTGCAGAGTTCTATCATCCTGGGAAAGAATACAATGTTCGTGTTGCTTCAAGGTTGGTTTTCTTCCCACTGGTTTCTTGGAAGCACCTAATAATAATGATCCTTATGTTATTGTAACTGTTTCTTCTCTCTTCCAAAATGCTGTCATACTTTGTTTATCTTTTTTTGTTTGCACACTATATCCCTTTCACCTCTGGGCATCTAGAGTTTTATCCAATTGTAGTATTTCAACCATTGATTCCTTAGGGCCTGCTTGGTATCGTTGTTGTTTTCGGTTTTTTGTTTCTGTTTCTGCATAGTGAAGAAACATATTATAAGAATGCATTTATTTTTATTGCCAGTTCTGAAAATTTTGCCAGAACTTTTAATATCTAGAAATAGTTATTTTGTATTAAATCATTCATTTTATACACTTCTAAATCAAAATTTTTAAAAAATGATCATATAAATTTAAAATATAATTAAAATGAAAATATACATAAATTTCAAAAAAATAATAATTAAGTCAATTACAAAATATTCACTATTTTTCAATTGTCATGTCCAATAAAATTTGTATTGTGAAGTAAATTTTGGAAGTGTAAAAAATAAGTGAAATAATTATAATAATTTTTATTTTTACTATAGTATTTTTAATGTGTATTATTTGCATTTTTATTATTTTAATCATACTTTTGTAATATTATTTGATTTAAAGATGAAAATGAGAATTTTTTAATTAATTTTTAAATTTGTTTTAGTTTTATAAATATTAACCAAACAGGTAGCTGGTTTCTGGCTTTTAGTTTCTGTTTACGGTTTTTGATTTTTGTTTGTAGTTTTCGTTGCGCTGTAATTTTTGACACTCATACCAAATGACCCCTTAGTTTTTTTGCTATTTCAGAGCTTGGTGCATTTTGAAGTGCATAATGTGGTTGCTTACTAAATATTTAACTCAGCATAGCGAAGGTTTCTCTAAATAAATATAATAAAATTGCTTACTTTTTCTATTTATTTTATTTATTACTATTTTGAGATTTGATTTGTTTGGCATTTTCATTTTTTTTCTTGGATTTTTAAAACTGAATACCTTCAGGGGATTACGTATTTTTTTTATTCAATTTAAAAAAATTGAATATTTTTGGGAGATTGGATCCACTTTTGTTAAATTGGGTTGTGAACAATTGCAATCTTGATGTCTAAGACCCAGTTCATGTAGAAAGGTTCAGTTTTAATTTACAAGATTGTAGTGGTTATAAGTCTTACATTATAATTTTGGAGGTACACTTCAGAATTTGGTGGTTTTGATATGAATAGGAATGAAGGAATGTTGCAAATCTTGCAAGTTAAGCAGGATTTGTTTGCCATAAGCACATTTGTTATGTGTTTGAGTAAGTTTGATTCATTGGATAGAAGTCAGGGGCAGTTTGGTATCATTGTTATAAAATTATGGAAATGAGAACTAGAGACAAAAAAAAATCAGAAGTAGAAGCTAAAAACTTAAAACTGGCAACTTGGTTAATATTTTCAAAACTAAAACAAAGCCGGCCAAGGGGTCACCCCTGCAAGAAGGCTAAAGCCCTTAAATTAAAACAAAGCTCGATCCGTTGCTTGTTGCAATCGTAGATTATCAACGTTAACTCAAATGTGTAGCCATAATCTATTTCTTTACTGTTAAGCCAAAAACAGAAAAATGCAAAACAACCCTTCAAGTTTTGTGCGCTATTAAAAAAATTATGAATGAGTGAAAAATCTCAGCAATAGTTTGAAAATAGACATAGCTGATATTTGGATTAAGAACAGATGCATGGCAAGACAAATGAGGGTAGGTGTCATAGAGTCGAAGTTTTCATAGCACACCTTGACACTGTGATGGCACCAAGTCTCACTTGGTTAAGCCAATTAAACAGAGTCAAATTTGTTGGTGAGGCCTGCGAGTGTGTAACAAGAGAATGACATACAAAAGGCAACGATATTACAGGAGCAACACCTCCCAACCTTAATCAAAGACAAAGATCACATATTCATAACATGTGCGGGAACATCATGCACGAATTCCCTCTGATGTTCCATGCGACCCACATGTCATATTTATACTGATGACACCCCCAACTGTCTTGGGTCAACAATTGACAACCCCATTTGCCTGGGTTGTGTTCTACATAACCAACATATGCCAACAAGGTATAACCGAATATTTCTACAATTCTGTGGCTAGAAACATTGCTTTATGTCAACCCCCAAGTTATCCCTTTAGACAATCATGCATGTCAGCCCCTACAAGGAACTATCAAGTAACCGCCTTGCCTGGTCAACAGTTCAACACTGCAGCCTCCGTCATTGATACCGCACACAGCCTGTGGTCAACACCATGTGTCATGCATGATTTCACTTTAACCATGACATATCCCACAAATAAGCTAGCACCATATGTCAATGAGGCACTTGACATATACCTGAGCAACCATCCGGCATGCCAACTGAAACCGCCATTGTAGCAATTCTGTCAAAGACCATGGCTCCAACCATGTCCATCTTTGACCAGGTTGAGTAAGCAACTCAGCACCTATGTGCTCCCTCCTTAACAACATAGAGTGTCAATTCATCGAATGCCACAGGATAATCCATGGCTGGCCATCTCGTGCTATTACCTTGGCACATGAGTTTACAACTCTACATGCCATGGCATGCCAATGGTGATCAAGGGTATGACAGTAGGATTATATTGAATACTAGTTGGAGGGGCACATGATTGCACGTGCCCAACTCAATGCTTAAAGGTACATATTATTATTATTATTTTATTTCTTGCTGAAAAATGTTCTTCCTTAGATTTATCATTGATTTTGGCATATAAAAAATCACACAAGACAATACTAAAGGGCACAAGTATTTACAAATATTTGAAAATTTTAATTGATTAGGACTATGTTTGGGATGCAAATGAAAATAGTTCATTTCATTTGTAAATGAATTGATAAGTGGAATCGTTTGCGGTGTATGTATAGGATACTATATGTTAAAATGTGGTCACATTTGGAACTTGATTTAGCAAGAACTAATTGTTATCTCTATTTTGTGAATTCATTTGCCAAGCTTATCAATTTTGATTGGATTTGTTATAAGAGGACTCAATTTTTTAGATTTTTTAAAGTAAAGATTACAATTCATTGGTTTGCATGCTTCCAAACAAAGGTAAAATGGATTCGTAAATGAATGTTGCAAATTTTATGAAAATTCACTTATTTCAAAGAGTATATTTTATTGAATTTCTAAATTACTGATTTTTGTAATTGTTTTCTGCATTAAACTGGAGCATGGTTGAATTTATGACAGTAACTTGAATCTTCCGAGATCTCAGAAAATCAGTTTGGTTTTATGCCTAGGAGGTCTACCACAGAAGCTATTTATCTTTTAAGAAGATTAATGGAAAAGTTTAGGGAAAAGAAGAGGGACTTGCATATGATATTTATTGACCTTGAGAAAGCATATGCTAGGATACCTAGGGAAGTTCTATGGTAGGTTTTAGAAAAAAAAGGTGTATGTTGTAGGTATAATGATGTCATTAAGGATATGTACGATGGAGTAATGACTAATGTAAGGACTATAGATGGAGAAACTAGAGAATTTCCAATTACCATAGGTGTACATCAAGGATCTGCTTTGAGTCCTTATCTTTTTGCTTTAGTGATGGACCAATTGACTAAGAGTATTCAAAAGGAGGTTCCATGGTGTATGTTGCTTGCAGATGATATTGTATTAATTGATGAAACTAGGGACGAAGTAGAGGCCGAGTTAGAATTATGGAGAGAAACTTTGGAATCTAGAAGCTTTAGGATAAGTGGAAATAAAACAAAATATATGAAATGTAATTTTAGTAATGATAGGAGGAATATTGGAGACAAAGTTAAACTTGATGATGAAGAAATAAATAGCACTTGTAGATTTCGATACCTTGGATCTATTATGCAAGTTGAAGGAGAAATTGAAGATGATGTAACGCATAGAGTTAAAACAAGTTGGGTAAAATGGAGAAGTGCTTCAAGTGTGCTCTGTGATTGTAGAATACCCTTGAAATTGAAAGGGAAGTTTTATAGGACAGCTATAAGACCAGTTATGCTATATGGATTGGGATGTTGGGCGACGAAAAAACGTAATATCCAAAAATTAAAAATTGCCGAGATGAGAATGCTTAGATGGATGAGTGGTATAACATTGAAAGATAAATTAAGGAATGAACATATTCGTGGTAAGTTAGGTGTAGCTCCTATAGAAGATAAGATAAGGGAGGGACGACTTAGATGGTATGGACACTTGCAACGTAGGCCACATAGTGCACCTGTGAGGAAGAGTGACTTAGTTACTGTGGGGGACAGTAGAAGGGGTAGGGGTAGACCTAAAATAACTTGGGAGGAAATAGTGATTAAGGATTTAATATCCTTGAATCTATCAAAAGAAATGGTCCATGATCGCATAAATTGGCGGAAAATGATTCATATAGCCGACCCCACTTAGTGGGACTATGGCTTGGTTTTGTTGTTGTTATTGTTGTTGTAACTTGAATCTTCTGGGCTTTATTTTGTTTTTGTATGAGCTACTGAACATAACTTATTGAGATGTAAATAGTTTTTTGTATGCTCTATGAAATTCTTTGAGGTTCGCAACATCTATTAAGCATTTCTTTTTTCCCTTTGGCAGAAAGTTTCTACATATGAGCCTTGGTTCTTGTTGCCTATGGTTGATTTTGAGAATTGGAAGACTGAGCTTAATTTTGTTTTTCTCAAATATTTTAATGTTGATTTTTGCATCTAGATGTTATAACTTGGTATGAAGAAAGCATAATATCAAATTATTTTTTTTTCAAAAGGTCATGAAAATGCACATCAATAAATATATAATGAGAGAAAAAAAAATTATCAAGAAGAAGCTTGTTGGGTTTGTGGCTCATATTTTGAGTGGAATGCATGCGGAGGCATTCTTGTCTCAGGAGGAGCCTAAGAATGTCAATGAGGCCATTGAGGATGAATCATGGGTATTGTCGATACAAGAAGAGCTTAATGAATTTGAGAGGAACAAAGTATGAACCTTAGTTCCTAGACCTGATGATCACATTGTTATTAGAACCAAATGAGTCTATAGGAACAAAAAGGATGAAAGTGGAATAGTGGTTAGAAACAAAGTTAGACTAGTAGCCTAAGGGTATAACCACGAGGGAGGTATAGACTTTGAGGAAACATATGCTTCTGTGACTAGGATGGAAGTCATTCGTATGTTATTAGCGTATGCTGCTTTTAAGAATTTCAAATTATATTAAATGGATGTCAAAAGCGTCTTTTTAAATGGCTACATCAATGAGGAGGTGTATGTGGAACAACCTCCAGGATTCGAGTACCATAAATTTCCTAATCATGTTTATCGATTGACTAAGGCCTTGTATGGATTAAAGCAAGCTCCTAGAGTTTGGTCTGAGAGGCTTAGTGGTTTTCTATTAGAAAATGGGTTTGCCAGAGGGAAGATAGACACAACACTATTTATAAAGGCTAAAAATGATAACATGCTTCTAGTACAAATCTACGTAGATGACATCATTTTTGAAGCTACAAATGATGAGTTGTGTAATGAGTTTGCCAAATGTATGCAAAATGAATTTGAAATGAGCATGATGGGTGAACTTAATTTCTTCCTTGGACTTAAGATAAAACAGGCTAAATATGGAACATTCATATGCCAATCAAAATATGTTAGAGACTTGCTCAAGAAATTTAATATGGAGGATGGTAAAATCTTAGGAGCACTTATGAGCTCCTCCACGAAGTTAGACAAAGATGAGCAAGGTATACCTGTAGATGTCAAACTCTATTGTGGCATGATTGGTAGCATGTTGTACCTAAGTGCTAAGAGGCCTAATATTATATTTAGTGTTTGTATGTGTGCTAGATTTCAAGTTGCACCTAAAAAGTCTCACTTGTTAGCAGTTAACAAGATACTTAGATACCTTATTGAGACTATTGAACTAGGATTATGGTATCCTAAGCATACCTTTTTTGAGATTGTTAGTTATTCAGATGCTGACTTTGCCAGTAGTAAAGTAGATTGAAAGAGCACTGGTGACACTTGTCATTATTTAGGACAATCTTTTGTTTCTTGGTTCTCCTAGAAGCAAAGCTTAGTTGCACTGTCCACAGCCGAGGTTGGATACATAGCGGTTGGGAGTTGTTGTGCTCAAACGCTTTATATGAAACAACAACTCACGTACTATGGATTGCACTACGACACGATTCCCTTAAAATATGATAACACTGGTGCAATTAATATCTCAAAGAACCCCATATCACATTCATGAACCAAACACATAGAAATTAGACATCATTTTATTTGTGACCATGTGCAAAAGGAGGATGTGGCACTCGAATTCGTGTGCACTAATGAACAATGGAAAGCACCGTGAAGCGAGGAACAAGAGAGAAGTTTGTAGGAAGGCAATCGTCGCTGGTTTACTTGATGGTTTGAGGGTCTAACCATTGACGGTTTGAGTGTAACTGTCGACGGTTTCAGGCAGAATGCAGGGAATTCTTCTCAGCTTCAAGCTGTGGACGGTTACGCTCGCACACGTCACCGAATTTCGAATCGGAGATTAGTCGATTGGGAGATTTTGGAGGATTTTCCTCCGAGGGGATCGCTACAGAAGTGTTTCTGATATAGTAGAAGTCTTCTGTACGCATAGGGTTCGTATATAATCATATTTTGTAACCCTAATTGCAAGCTTGACATTATTGATAGTGAAAATTTAGTTGCTGCTCCCATGGATGTAGGCAAATTGTCGAACCAAGTAAATCTTGTGTCTTGATTATTGCTTTCGTTTATTCTCATTGTTGAGTGATTGCTTTTTTTCATATTGTTTATCATTGAGTGATTGCATTGCTTGTTTTGTGATTGTTTCGTGAGTTTGTGTGAGGCTTCCGCTGCGCGCACTCAGCACCAAGAATTGGTATCAAAGCTATTGGTTCACAATGGCCTGGATTTCTTCTGCGAGGTTCGATATTAATAAGTTCGATGGAATGGGAAATTTCGGACTTTGGTAGAGGAGGGTGAAGGACTTACTAGTGCAGTAAGGTATGGTGAAGGCTCTGTACGGGAAGAAGCCAGAAAGCATGGACGACGCAAGTTGGAAGGAGTTGGAAGCAAAAGCTATGTCCACTATTAGGTTATGTCTGGCCGATGACGTGTTGTATCACGTCATGGATGAGGAATCGCCGACAGCAGTTAGGCCAAAACTGGAGCGTCGGTACATGTCCAAGTCATTGACAAACAAGTTGCATCTTAAGCAAAAACTAGATTGGCTTGAGATGGCAAATGTTTCGGACTTGACTCAGCACATCAACACATTCAATCAGATCATTAGTGATTTGAGGTGAGTTGATGTGAAGTTCGAGGAAGAAGACAAAGCTTTGATGCTGCTAAATTCCCTACCTACGTCACCTACGTATGAGAATCTGGTTACGACTCGGACATGGGGGATGTAGGGAATTAACACGAAATTCTCAGATCTTGTGAGAAACAAAAATAGAAAAACAATCCACACCAAAGAAAAATAATCACACACAAAAGACAATTTGGTTCGGCAATTTTGCCTACGTCCACGGAGTTGCAGGAATTTCACTATGATCAGGAAGAAAAATAGAGAGTGAGGCTATACAATGTTTTCTCTCTCGCTCTCAAAATGACGGCCAAGCCTAATTACCAAAAAATAATAGTTTTATATGCTGCGCATAGGGTTCCCAATGGGCTACAAAACGGGCCATCTTCCGGATCAAACGCAATTAGGCTCCACAAAGCCCAACAGGGGAAAGAAGCCCAACAGGGGAAAGATACCGTGGAGTTGGAAGATATCATGAGTGCATTGTTGGGGTTCCATCAGAGGAAGAAGGCCAGTGATGAGAGCTTACAAGGTGAAGGCCTCGTGGCGAAGGGTAATTAGGATCGTGGGAGAGATAATCCTGGAGTAGATCTAGTAGTAATAAAATTCAATCACAATCTTGGAGGAGGAAGGACGTTGGCTGTTTTAAGTGCGAGAAAATAGGGCACATAAAATCGGAGTGTTCAGAGTGGGAGAAGGGGAATGCAAAAACTCAAGAGGGTTTGTCAAAATCTGCTAATGTAGTGGGAGAAGGAGACTTAGGGAGCAATGATTGTGAGATGCTTTCTGTTTCATTGGGTTCAGAACGCCTCACAGATTCTTGGATCTTAGACTCGGGATGTTCTTTTCACATGACGCCCAACATACTCTGGTTCATCTCTTACAAATTGGTGAGTTCTGGTTCCATTCTGATGGGAAACGATGCTGTCTGCAAAGTTATCGAAATGGGTGATATCAGAATCAAGATGTATGATGGTCTGTTAAGGACTTTATATGGTGTAAGGCATGTACCTGATCTATCGAAGAATGTGATATGATTGGGCACTTTGGATTGTAACGGGTATAGTTATAAGTCTAAAAATGGGACAATGAAGGTGTTTAAAGGCGTTTTGATGGTGATGAATGGACAGAGGTTAACGGGGAATCTCTATACACGACTGGGTAACACAGTTGTAGGTGGAGTTGCATCTGAAAGTTCTGAGTCAGATAATAGAATTTTGTGTAAAACAACCACACACAAAACGGAGGGTATTCTTAACTACATTGTTTTGGATGTTTGGGGACCGGTGAGGATAACATCACAGGTTGGACATTGGTACTTCGTGAGTTTATCACGAAAGGTCTGGGCGTACCTCATGCAGCACAAGTTGGAGATGTTTGCCAGATTTAACTTGTGGCTGAGGTGGAGTATTAGACTAGGAGAGAGTTCCTCAGGTCAGACATTGGAGCTGAGTACGCTGGTATTTAAGGAGTATTGCGAGCATGGCATGGTGTATGTAGGGCTTGCAAGGAACTTCTTGGTAAAGTCATCGAGTATAGCGGGTTTCTCGATTAATCGATCGCCAAGGGTATCACTAGATGGAAGAGTTGTAGGAGAGGTTTGGACAAGTTATGCGGTAGACCACTCTGGTTTGAGAGAGTTTGGAGGTCTAGTCATGCATGTTTCTAGTGAGGTGAGATTTATGTTTGGTGCAATGTTCGGACGGTACATCTTTCTAGGGTATAAGAAAGGTGGATTCAAGTTGGGTGATCTAATGGCAAATAGGGTGGTGATCGGGTGGAGACATGATTTTTGGTGTTAAAGGCATGGTGCGACGTATTCAGGTAGGTGAAGAGAAACGGGTGTCAGAAAGCTGCAGCAGCAATGAGCATGTTGTGCTAGAGTTGGAGACTTAGGGCAGAAGTGCAAGGAGCTCTAGATCAAGAGACCAGCAGTATCACAGTATAAACAGTAGTAGAAAGGAGATTGTGATGCAGATGAAGTTACAGACTCAGGGCAGAGATGACATTGGTTATAATGCAGGGAGTTCAAACTCAAGAGACGAGCAAGATTACAATGGGCTTAGATGCACTGTTAGGCTACTGCCCAGGTATAAATTTGATGATTTGATGACTTATGCATTCATTACTACCAGGAAGGATCCTACTACCTTTCAGGAGGCAATGCACGACCAAGAGAAGGGGGTAGGTGGATAGACACCATGGTGGAGGAGATGAAGTTACTGTATAAGAATCAGACCCTGGGGGGGGGGGGGGTTGGTGGAGCTCGCAGAGGGGGAGATGGTGATAGGATGCAAGTGGACAATTATTTTATTGTTTTATGCAAGTGGACATGGAGGCTTTGGGTGCAACCAAGAGGATTCTTGGGTTGGAGATTCGCAAGTATAAAGCCATAGAGAGATTGAGATTATCTTAGGGTGGCTTTGTGGTCATAACTGCAGGGAGATGGTGGTTATCTCAGGGGGTACATTGGTGGCGAATCAAAGTAAACATTCTACCACTCAAGTACTCAAGGACAGACGGTGATGTTTGGGACATTTTAAAGGTTTCCTACGCCAGTGCAGTGGGGTACTTCAGCGGGCAATAGAGTGATCCGTCAGTCGTGAGATTTGTGGAGGATGCAGACTACACAGGGGACTTGGATGATAAGAGACCTACAATAGGGTGTGTTGTGGGAAGGCCTAATTGTTGGAAGTCCACGGTACAGTCTCAAGTTGTGCTAGTTACAACTGGATCGGAGTTCTTGGCAGTGGTTGAGGCTGGCAGGGTGGCATTGTGGTTTAAAGGAACATTCAAGGAGCTAGGTGTTTAGCTAGGTGGAGTTCTTGTTACCATGGACAAGTTCAAGCATTGCTTGGACTTGGTTTACGTCTCCAGGTGTTAGACGGGAGGAGGTCCCAATCTACTGGCCCAGGTGGAGTAGCGGGGTTATGCTTTTGGATTTTTCCTAAGTGGTGAATATTCGCCAAGGTGGAGATTGTTGGGTTTGTGGCTCATATTTTGAGTGGAACGCATGCATTGGGAAAGCATTGTGAAGCGAGGAACAAGAGAGAAGTTTGCAGGAAGGCAATCGTCGCCGATTTACTTGACGGTTTGAGTGTAACCGTCGACGATTTTAGGTAGGATGCAGGGAATTCTTCTTGGCTTCAAACCATTGACAGTTTGCTCTAAACCATCGACGGTTATGCTCGCACACGTTACGGAATTTTGAATCAGAGATCAGTAGATTGAGAGATTTTGGAGGATTTTCCTCCGGGGGGATCGCTACAGAAATGTTTTAGATATAGTAGAAGTTTTCTATATGCATAGGGTTCATATGTAGTCATATTTTGTAATCCTAGTTGTAAGCTTGACATTATTGATAGTGAAAATTCAGTTGCTGCTCCCGCGGACGTAGGCAAATTGCCGAACTATGTAAATCTTGTGTCTTTGATTATTGCTTTGGTTTATTCTCATTATTAAGTGATTGCTTCTTTCGTATTGTTCATCACTGAGTGATTGCATTGCTTGTTTCGTGATTGTTTCGTGAGTTTGTGTGAGGCTTCCGCTGCGCGCACTCGGCACCAACAAAGCTCACATTAAAACGCATTTAAAAGAAGATATGTGCTATTTTCCTTTTTCATTTTAAATTTTGCTTCTCGTTTCCTTAAAACAAGTTTTGTTACATCCTTAAATGTCCCTATTATAGCTATTCATTGATTATAACATAAATGTCAGTCCTTAAGGTTATATGAGAACAGCCTTGATCATTATTATTATCATCTAAAGTCTTGGTATCACTATCTAAGAAGGAAAAATGCCTAGTTATGATTTTTACGTCGTTATTCATGTCTATCTTCAGGGATCTAAGTTCTTCATGCCCACCATCTCCTAACAAGAAACTTGCTACTTGGAAAATTGGAAATTTCTTTAACAATATAACCCTTCCCTCCCCTAATAGGCAACTCAAAAGTCCATGTACTGAACATTGCTTTGCACAATATTTATTTTCAAAGTTTTTCATAATTGACTAACCCATTTAGATAATAAGTACCTGACTAATCCCAAAAAAGGAACTTGGACTTGTGTAGCTGTCAACAAAAGTATGACTTGACTACCTGTTGGTTGAATCACCCTTTTAAATAACTTCAAATGCCTGGTCCCAAAGGAAAGGAAAATCTATTATTGAACTACTTGTTTATGTATTTTATTTATAACCATTAATTTTTATTTTTTTTTTAAATTGCAAAAAACAGAAAGGGTTTTCAGGCTCAATTATTATGAACCATAAACACATGTGTATAGAATTTTTGACTAAATTAGGGGTCTCAAACAATTTTCAAGAATGCGGGCATTTAGAGTATAGAATTGGGCATGCAGCGGCATGTAGCAGAAATTCGTATTTTCAAATTTTGAACTCTTTTTTATTTTTAATATATATGAAATGTCAAATTCAAAACATCAAAATCCAAATCTTGCTAGTTGTATTTTAAAATTATTCTTAAAAATGCAAAATCAAGATTTTAAGTTTTTTTTTTTTGTTTCGTACCGATTAAAAAAAAATTTATAATATGGATTCTTATGTAAAAACTGATATTTGACATTTCTGGTTTTCTAAAAATGTCATATATCAATTTATTCTTATTTTGATTTTTTTTAAAAAAATATGTACATTCTTCAATTAGAAATTTTAAAATTCTAAAATAAAATCAGTACTTAGATTTTGAAAATATGAATCTAATTTTAATTTAGAAATTATTCCAAACACAAAAATATATTTGTTTTGAATTTTTTTTTTAAATATAAATATGATTGAATTTTTTCAGAAAATGAAATCTGAAATTTTAATTTTCTAAAAATTCATGTATTAGTTTTATGTTTATTTCAATATTTAAAAATCAAGAATATCTATTTTTTTCATTTTGTTTTTTTTTTTTAAATAAAATTAAAATTGGGATTTGAATTTTGAAAGTCAGGAAAGACAATGTCACATTGCAGAGGCAAAATGTACTACATCTATAAAGTATTAACAACCCATACAATTCATTTTCCTCCACTTTCTTTTTTCCCTTGAAATAGAGATTTCACAAAAAAATCCAGAAAGCAACCTCTAATGATTACACTAGGGGCAAAATACATTTATTAGCCGTCTTTGCTATCAATTTCCCCCCTTCAATGTTTATTATATATAGAGACATTGGGAGAAGCAAAGGGTATTGTTGATTTTGAAATCATTAGCTGAAGACAAAATGGTTGTGTTTTAACGTTCGATGAGGAGAATAAGGGGACAGCCTCATGGGGTGTGGATTGAAGTTGTGAATAAATACGTGATGATTTTTGGCTTGAGGGAGGACTTGGCCCTAGATGAAGCGGAATGGCAGGGTGGATATTATAGAGTTGACACTAAATGGTTGGCATTTGGTGTTTGTTTTTGTGCATGTGTTGGGGAGGTGTTTGTTGAATGATTGAGACAGATGTCATTGTTGATTTGATTGTTTGACCTTTATCCTTTTCTTTTCTTCTTTTTCTAGTGAAATTTTCATGCAATAATGAGTCACTGATAGAAAGTTAATTATTTCATTACCTGTGAATATATTATAGGTGTTACATTTCTAATTTGTTTAAAAGATTTGTCCGTGGTAAAAGCAGCAGCAGTGCTAGACTACACTATGCTGTCATTTATTTTTATCCAACTCAGTATTTCATGTGAATTCAAAATATGTTGACTGCACTAATTAGTATACGTACGACCTTTGTTGATTTTGGATGTACTGTCTGCGTACTGATATTGTTATTCCCTTGATGATCTTCTCATTGCAGATATTTCAAAGGTCCTGAGCTCCTTGTTGATCTGCAGGACTATGATTACTCTTTAGACATGTGGAGCCTTGGTTGTATGTTTGCTGGAATTGTGAGTGTTTCTTTTATCCCTGATCTATATTCTGTTTAGGTTGGCAACATCTTTATTCATTATTCATTGCAGAGGTGGTCTTTGACTATGCATACCATGACTTCTATACATATTTGGTGGCATTTTGCTTGTATGTAAGTGGACCAAGACAATGCTATTGGAAGAACTCTAATCTGTCATGTCTCCACCACAAAGTGACCCTGTTCAAATTATCTTTATCATTTGATAGTGGACTTCTTTTTGTGTGAGCTTCTGAAATTTTAAAATGTTTTCTTAGATTTTTAGGGCAAATGATATTGGAAATGTCATATTGAGTGGCTTTTAATCTGCTTGCATGTACCAATAGGTGGGGGATACTCACATGATTACACACAAACATTTATGACACTGCTTCCTTATTATAGAGCTTTTTTATTTGCAGATATTCCGCAAGGACACATTTTTCTATGGGCATGATAATTATGATCAACTGGTCAAAATAGCTAAGGTATGTGGAATGGTTTTTATGGAACTTTCAATATAATGTGACATCAGTATTTCATTTTGTGCAGTGCTTACTAATTGAAAGTAGCTAATTTTGCAAATGAAATGTTTATGAGAAAGCTCATTGATGGTTCTTATCTGCTAATGTGTGTTAATAGATAAATTATGTTAATCATGTGCACGTGCGTGTGGGCACATATTTCTGCTTCATGCCAATTGGTGCTGTTGAGCATCTTCTTTTGTTGGCTTTAGCTGATTAGTATTCCAAAACTCAAATGGGTCAACTAACTTCGTTGTGTAGGTCTGATTTGCCCATGTGTTGGATTGATGTGGTAAAATTGTTTTTGAATAAATTTGGCTGGGTGAACTACTTGAAAATTGATTGTGTATGCGCATTTATGTGGCTGGTATTTTTTTTTTTTTTTTTGCATTATTGATGGTGTTCTTTCCCCCTCCCACCTGCTTCGGAGGGAATGGGAGGGGTGGTTTAGAGTATGTTTATTGTGAAAAAAAAATTGAGGAAATATGAAAGGGGAGGAAAATGTGAAGTTGACTTCTCTATGTTTGTTATCTTTTGTTTCAACAGGTACTTGGGACAGATGAATTAAATGCTTACTTGTCTAAGTATCGGATAGATTTAGACCCACAACTTGCAGCCTTGGTTGGGAGGTTGGTGATGTGATCTCATGATTCATGTCAACTGGTGGTTTAAGTTGCAAAAAGTAGGCAAGTTTCAACTGAAACAAACGCGTTACTCTTTGAACTGATGCAGGCATAGCAGGAAACCATGGACCAAGTTTATTACTGTTGCTAATCAACACTTAGCGGTTCCTGAGGTATGAACCCATCTTTATCAGTTCTCAAAAATTTTTTTTTTTTTTGGTTTTTTATTTATAATGCACGTCTTCTCTATTCATGAAGGCAATTGACTTCCTTGACCGTTTGTTGCGATATGATCACCAAGAGAGGCCAACTGCAAAAGAGGCAATGGTAAACGTGACCCCCCTCCAGTCCACTCACTGAAGTAGTCTTGACCAATGAGTTAGATTGTGTGCATTTGAGTATGAATTTGAATATGGGCAATATATTCATCCAAAATTTGGTTTAAACAAAGACTTTCATTGACATTTTCTAAAATTAAATTTATGTCTTTCCATCATCTTACATAAAGAATGCCTTCTGAGCATGCAGGCCCATCCTTACTTCAATCCTGTGAGGTATGCAGAGAGCAGCAGAACTTGTGCCTAGTAGGCGGACTCTCGGATGCCGCTGAAGATTAGATTGTGTGTAATTCAACTGAACTTTTTTCAATGGGTTTAAATTGCCGTGAAGAGTGTACTGTGTTTTGGTTATCCCAAGATCAGTTTTCTGTTCAGAGTATAGTTCTTCTGGCAAAATTCAATATATATTTTTTTAACATTTTTTTTTTTTTTAAATTTTTATTTCATCCTTACAATGGTAACTCTGTGTTCTTTACATACCTGTTTGAACTATTAATTTCAGTCAAGATCTCTCATCATTTGTTTGGTATGCAAGAACGAAATCAACTTGGATGAAATGAAGTTGAATTTACCCCTTTTGCATAGTCTCTCGTTAATTTTTGATAGATTCTATTCCAATCTTGGTTACTTGACCCAGTGGATCTTTGCTCATTTGGGCCAAACGTGCAGGCCCTCCCTTCCTTTCACTGGGGCATCTATTTTTCCAATGGGCCGGGAAAGGCAATCTGGGCCATGGGCCAGACCAATGCGCCATAATGGACGACTAACTCGAAAGGTTCAAACTGAATTTGGGGATGGCCCATGTGCCCTTGGGCCCTCGGGTATTTGGTTCTTCATGGCACCTCCGACTAGGTAGGTAAGTAGTAGTGTGGCGCCGACGCCGTCCTAGGGGGGGTTTAATGGGGGCCTAAGGCCTACCCTATAATCCTTTATTATTATTATTATTATTATTATTGACGAAGGAATATGTTTGCTCTAAAAGTGCATGAAAACAAACCCACGCCTCAAGCCCCTTGATTCATTTTACTTTTTGAAGGACGTAGCTTGCTTGGTTTCAAAGCTAATATGAAACGTAGCCGGCACCGTCAATTGAACAAAAGGATTTGTGTTCTTTGTTTAGTAGGGGATTTTATCTTACAACGGAAGAAAAGCATACTTCGCCATTTTAATTATCTTTGCTCAAATATAGTGTTGAGAGCATAAAATTTAATTATCTAGGTCTTGAATTTGAATGTATATAAATTTAAATGATGCTTAATACGGTTTTGTTTGTAATGTATTTTGTATCTAATGTTAAAGTGTGAATTCTAAATTCCAAATGTTTTTGGTATGGTTAGGCGTTGAGTTCAGGGCTCTCTCTCTCTCTCTCTCTCTCTCTCTCTCTCTCAAAATTTCGAAGATTATTGATCCCCTCATTTTGGAGGAATTGAAGAAATTGAAATTGCTGGCTTTGAATTTGGCAACGCTAGTCACATTAATTATTACAAGGAGGACAATAAAGAAGCTTTAAGCAAAGCTTTAATAGGCAGTAGTAAGTGGGCATCAATCAATTCTGTTGTCAAAGCTATGGTATTAACCACTTAGCTGCTTTATCCACTCCAATAGTTTTTTACTTACCTTGAGGTAATTCCATTGGCAAATGAGCTTTTACCCCTTCAGGCCTTCACTAACTCCAAAAACTAAGCTGCTTTTGTTTTTTCAAGTAGAGAGAGAGAGAGAGAGAGAGAGATTTTGAGGAGTGAAGAGGACAAATTAGGATCCCCTCCACCTCCACCTCCACCAAGTGATATAGAAGAAAGTGGAAAGGCATGGTGTCTACCCAAAATAGGGTTGGGGCTGGGTGGCTGACTCTGAACCGTGAAGTCTCCCAAACGCCCTAGGCCATCATGGGTCCTTGTGCGGACTCTGTTGCGAAAGGCTACACGTTCCATTCTTTGCTTAGAAGCCAGCGGTAGTAGTGGTCCCACCCTAATCCGCAGGTTCCATGTGATGTGAATATCATACGCGTGTCACGAGGCTCACGTGACTTGAGACATCTTTTTTCCTCGTCGGAGCGTGTGGACGGAGGGAGGGGACAGGTTAAAATCATAGGAATCCCAATTATCGAATTGGTCATCGGACATTTGGCATCCAATCCGAGATTAGGGACAGAGGTGGGGACCATTTATTCACTTTGCACTCATCCACAATTAGCATCTATTCCACTTTTTAATTTTAAATTCAAATTTTATAAAAAAAAGTCGTATATCTGCCTAAGCAAAAAAAAATTGGGCACTTAGGATGATCCAAGCAAACATTTTGTTTCACACATGAAATAAAATGGTACCTATATCTTGTTCCATTTGTTTTACTTGAAAATCAAATAGAAGTTTCAAAATTTCTATAATGAATTTAAAAATATTATTTAAAGTTCTATGCATATATAATATAATTTAAAAATGAATCATTATGCAAAAAGTTACTTTTTATTTATAAAAAAGAAATATGTCAAATGCTTTGACATTTAACCCAACCAAAGTTACTAAATAATATTCTAATTACATAATCATTATGTACCTAGAATTAATACAAGTCTTTTCAGATTATGGAAATAGAATTATGCATAAACTCAATTATGTAGCATAAAAATTTAGCAATTCATTATTATTTATTTGTAATCCTTTTTATTGGTCTAATATCTTAGTTTTAAAAATTAATAATTCTAATTAAGCTGACCATTTTAAATATTATTTTTATTTTAAAAATTATATATATATATATATATATATATATGTTGATGGGTGGGTGGATGGATGGATGGATAGTGAACCGTGAGAAGTGGGTCATGACTAGGAGCATTGGTTGCAATATTTAAACGTGCCCCAAACAGATCATCATGCATGCATTTACGTTCACATAAACAAGTGTTTATTTTATAGTGAATGCATGGGATGGTATGCATATCACGAGTTCATGGAGACCATGATGATGCGATGGTATGGTGATGACATGATGATGATGATGATGATGGAGATGGGGATGATGATGATCTTCGTGGATGGTTAGGATGAGGTGGCAAAGGTTCTGAAATTTATCCAGAAGAGACCGTTGCAGTACTTTTTTGTCTTTTTCAGTACACTACAACCCCTCCACGCGCTGACGAACGTACACTCTCCGGCCTATCTTGCACGGGGTATTCTCGTAAAATTATTACTTTCCGTTTTTTAAAACCCTTGAAAGTACCAAAATAGCCTTTGAACCTGTAAATCAACTTCTTTTTTTTTTTTTTTTTTTTAAATAAATAATAATTTTATACTTAGTTGTAAGATTGTGGATACAAGATTAGCCATTAATAATGGTGGGTCACGCATCTCTATTAATATACTAGAAAAAAAATTTTAAAATAAAAAAATAGCTTATTTTTAAGAATTAATTTTTTCTAGAATTAAAAAATTATAAAAATATATCTAATTTTATCTAAATTTATACAAATTTAAATTAATTAGTGCGTGAAATTCATGCACGTGCGACAAAATAAATTTCATTCAAATACAATAGAACATCTCATATTCCTAATCACATTCTCGCAAACCCGGACACATATATTAAATTCTAATCATAATGCCTTAATAAGATCAAATGCATTATAACACGTACACTTAATGATTAACATCATATGCACTCTACATAACCAATATAATTAAATAATTTTTAGAAACATTTAATATTTAAATTTTGCATAATTTAGTGCAGGCGTAGACAATCTTGTTACATTTTGTTAACTAAAGTTAAAATTGTAACTATAAAATTGAAAATACTTACCCCACACCTCATTTGAAAAATATTTTTAATCACTCGCAGTTTCACGTAGAATTATAATATACATATAAAAGATTTTTACTGAGCTTTCTATCAGCACACTGCACTAAATCGATGATTCATCCTTTTATAAAGTGTAAAAAAAGTATAATCATTATTTATTTTATAGGCTAGTTTAATCATTTTTTATTGTCTAAACAATAATTATGAAACATTTATGAGTGAAGTTTCTTCTTTTCACTCTTCCAAAGTGACAAATTTCAAATTACATTTCCTTTTTCCCAAAAACTTTATTATGAAAAAGACATATAGTGGGCATAAATATTGAGGACACCACTTTTAGAAAGAAAATTAAAGAGGTGTTTGAATAATTACTTATCATGAAAGCACTGGGTAGGGCTATAATGCCCTTGGTGACAAAGCCAACCTATATATCTAATTTCACTTAAAAATAAAATAAAATGTAATGACAGTTTTTAATAGTCCTAGCCAATAAAGACAATCTAATGCCGACAAAATCGTTGACGGTTTCATCAAACTATCGACAGTTTTCTTCTTAATTGGCTTCTGAAAGAAGCTGTCGATGTACCTATAGAAAACCGTCGACGGTTTTCTTCAGACTAACTTCCTTATTTTATTCCGTATGCTTTCTCTATACATGGGTTCTACTTGATATGAGCCTGATACTACAACACATCTATTTATTATTTTTCATATTTTTTGGAGAAATATTGGAAAACTAAAACAAAAGTGATACTTTTGTAATTATTTAAAAATTAAAAATGAAAAATAAAACCCGTCTCTCACAAGAACAAAATTAACCCTTAGTATCTGTTCATTTGAAGAAAATAATTCTTTTTTCATTTTCATATCTCTAAAGAATTATAAAAAAGCAAATTATGTTCTAGTTTTGCAACTTTTCTAAACAAAAGTCTAAAAATAATTAAAATATATTTTCTAACTTTTATGCATATATTGAAAAATTGAAAACAACACGACTTTGCATTTTTGTAACTTCATAAAAAATAAAAAAACTAAAAATAAAAACTATTTTTCATAAATAAATAAGGCATTAAATTTTTGTTAGTCGATGAATTATGACTTGAAGGGTAGAATTGGGACCTATATGGATTTTTACAAAATTTAATATAATTTTGTATAAAACTTTATCTAAATTCGTACAAATCCAAATCCACAGTTTGACCAAAACATGAGATAAGTGTGAAAATAACTAACTAAAGAGTTGCTCTATTAAATAATTAAGGAATTGGTATCAATAGTTTAATTAAGATCATGTTTGGCATGTAAAAACTTAATTTATTCTTGGATACTAACATTTATATTAAGAATTATTTTTAATGGGTCTCTCCAATTGTTATTTAAAAAAATTCTAAATTAAGAAGCTCAATATAAGGGTGTGAAAATATCAATTTAAGTCGGAAAAAAATGAATTTTAATAAACTGAAAAAACAATATTATCCTTTAATTCGATTACTATAATAAAAAAAATTAAAAATGCTTAACACGCCTTAACATGCCACATCATTCTCATCATAATTAATTAGAGTGAAATTTTCAATTGTAATCATTCAAGATCATTTAGGGTGAACATCACTAATGTCAAAATTGGTTTGAGAAGTCAACTGGATCAAACACCTTTTCGGCTGCTGCAGCCACTTTGTGGGTTGCCCTACATCCTTAAAAGTTGCAGCCTCTATTTTGTAGGCTCTTACTTAAGTAGTTTAATTTTATTATAGTACTAATGGACTAGCCAAACAAAAAGGTTTATAGATATGGTTCAATTTTTCAAAGGAGGCTAGATTTGGCCCATGCACAAACACAACAATATTACAGCTGCCAAGACCAATTTTGGTGTGTTTAAAGATCTTTTCTTGAGGGATAATCATAGTTGTGAGGAAAATTTTGAAGCTTGAAAAATATTTGAAAAAGAAAAAAAAGATGTGAAGTGATTTACTCTTTGTATTTGGTTATTGTTGATGCGAAAAGTTAAATTTCGTTTTTTGTATTTATAGATTGTGGCGATTACCTATAATTGAGGAAGTACGGAAGAGTTTGGGAGATCTCCAGTGGTCTACTAGAGACTTACTAATTCGATGTTAAAGTAAGTATAGGGATAGAGTATAAGTAATCATAATATTTTGAGAGTATATTAGGGATCGAGTCTAGGGGTGGCAAAACGGGTTGAAACTTGATGCTTGACCCGCTCATTTAAACTAGATTTGAGTTTAATACAAGTTGACCCATTTATAAATGGGTCAACCCAGATCCGACCTGTTTATTAAACGGGTTAGGCGGGTTCGGGTCGATTCACCCGCCGGGTGCCTCGTTTATGACCCGTTTAAAAATAAAATGAAGTGTTTCTTTTTAATATGTCATTTTATATGAAATATTTAAAAAATTTAAAATAAATAAATTATACTTTTAAAACGGGTGATCCATTTATGATTTATTTATTAAATAGGCGAGTTTGAGTTTATATAGTAGTCACCCGTTAATAAACAGACCAACCCAAATCCGAATTCGAACCCTGAACTTGCTTAATACCGACTCGTTTATGATCCGCCTGAACCTGTCTTGTTAACCCGTTTTGCCACCCCTAATCGAGTTCTGGAAAATTCTTTTTGTAAGTGAACATCTCCTACTTTAAATATGTCTATATAGTTAAATTGCCCCTTATTGATTTGGGGGTTATTACTTGTATATGTAGGTTATGTCTATAAGTTCTTGTTTGGGCTATACAAATACCCTATTAATTCTTCAGCAACAAATGATTTTCCCATTGAACTAATTACCCTCGACCTTGGTCACATATGGTTGAATGGATTTGGTCCTCATCAGTACTAAGAATGAGAAAGAAAATAAAATGTGTGATAAATCAATAAACAAAATTTTATTTTACACTTTCTATATTAACTTAATTTTTTTAACAAAATTTTAGTCAAATTTGAATAGATTTTCATTCATAATAATATTTAACATATATAGATAAAATACAATATAAATTAATTTCTTTATCATTATTATTTTTTCGTTTCTCAAACAAATTTTTAATGCAAATGAATCCTTACCTACTTAATTTTTGGGAGTTTTGAGTTCAAATTTTAAAATTAAATTTATGTAAATTTAGATAAATTTACCTTCAAGACTAAAGATTCATGCTTCCAAAGACAATTTTACCCAATGTTCAAAAATTTGCAATTCAATTTTTTAATTTTTAATTTGTTTGAATTTAAATAAAATGTGATTGAAAAATTAGATCTCATATGTTATCTATATATATATATATATATATATATATATATATATATATATATTTATTTATCTCTTTTAAAAGAATTGTTGTTTTATTCCTATTCAATGATTTTCACAATTGACCCTCAACAATAAGGTACAAAAAATAAAAAATAAAAAATATTGCACTTAGGAGTGTAGATTTTGAACCCGAATTCAAATTCCTTTACAATTAGATACAAATTTATGTTATACTCTATCCAAATTTATATCAATTTTCTCATAACTCAAACTATGAACTCCCTAATACCAATAGCTAATAAGTTTATAAAATAGAGTGAGATATGTAGAGACCCGAAAAATTGAATTAATAAGAAAATAAAGAAAAGAGGACTTTTGGTTTGGTGTAGACCAAATCGTCGACGATTTCATGGAACTAAGAAAAACCATCGATGGTTATGTGTTACCGAAGTCGGGTAAATAGGTAAAATAGTTAAAATGGTTCGATTAAAGACCAAACCGTCAACAATTTTGAAGTCCACAAGAAAACCGTCGACGGTTTCGTCTGGCAGTGCTTAATAAAGGAGACCCTACAGCCTCATTTATTTAAACAAAATTAAAACCCTCTCTCTCTCTCTCTCTCTCTTTAAAGAAACCCATGGACACCCTCTCCCTTCTTTCTTCGATTTCTTTTCGATTTCAGTCTGATTCGACGATCATACGTCATCACGGGGTTCAGGGAGCGACCCTAAGCAAGTTAGTCGGAGCAGATTGTTGGTTTGAGATTTTCAGGAACCACTCCAAAGTTGAGGTAAGGGAGATGAATTATCAGTTATTTTACAGTTTAACTGGTTATTTGGAGTATATGGGCTTTGGAAATGTGAATGTGAATATTATTATGGGATTGAGTTGATTGAACCGGGAAGAAATGATTTCAAAGTTTTTGAACTCTGAAACACCACAGGCGTGAGTTTAGGATTTTCGCAGGAACTCTTTCAGTAAGCAAGTAAGGGGAATAAATTATAACATATATTTTTGGGAAATTAATGGGTTGATTGATTAAAGTATGTGAAATTAAGAATATGGATATTTTCCTTGTGATTATTATATTATAATTATCAGATTAAATTTGTGTGGTATGAGGAATATGAAATAACTGCTTTATACTAGGAATGTAATGAAATGAGATACATACATATATATAGAAATGATGTTATGAGGTATACGAATACATTTTGTATGGATATGCTACAACCATGAGTTACAGACGTGTAGTGCTATATGCTCGTGGATACTCATGGGCTAGAATACAAATATGGGGAATGAAATGAGAATGAACAGTCATGAGTTACAGACGTGTTATGCTATATGCTGGAGGATACTCACGAGGTAGAATATGAACATGAGAAATGGTATGAAAACAAAGGCTTATGAAAGCATATGATATATGATTATGAGAAATGATATGAAAACTTATGAAACTATGTTATATATATATATATATATATATATATATGATTATGAGTGCAAATCTGTATATTTTTCCTAGTTGATATAATCATTGAAATAAATGTGTTATGAAATAAGAAAAACCCACATTGCCACATACTGTGAATAATTTATTCCGACTCACTGAGAGGTGTCTCACCTAGAATTTAAACATTTCAAGAAACCAAGACAGACAAGGAGAGAGAGCTTCGAGGGAGAGGAGACCATAGTACCCTAGTAGTCAGGGTAAGCGTGTTTGAGTTGGGGATGTGTTTTGTATGACTCCCAGAGTATTTTGTAGATTTTTTTTAGGGGATGTATATGTATGTGTGTAGAGGTTATAACACTTTGGTATTGTATTTTGGAACCCAAACACTTTACGTATTTCGCTGCATAGTTTGTGTGTATTGATAGTCAGATGCCCGGTATCCCATTTCGGGTCGGCCTATATTGATATATGGTATCAGGGATATGTGATAAATGATGAAATGTTATTATTTATTATTGTATAAAAAAATGGTAGAAAAATCGGATCGTCACAAGAGATATATATATTATTTTAAACAACTGTGGACTATAAATAATTCACTAAAGTAATTATTAATTAAGATTTTTTAATTAGAATTCTATCATTTTCATAAGACAAACAGCATAATGATGCTTAACTTTGTTGAGGGCATTTCCCGCAATCCATGGCTCTTGGGTCTACCCTTGCTTTATAATTAAAGAACCCAAACCAGTCATGCACATGATAAGATAATCACTCCAAGCATCTCACATTATTATTATTATTATTATTAATATTATTATTATTATTATTATTATTATTGGAGGTTTAAGATTCGATTGTGTGTCTATTAATTTGGTTATCATTTAGTTTGTCAAGCTCTAAATTATTAAATGATAGAGCCATAAACCCTAAACCTTGTTCTAGGGTACATTTGTAAGGGATAAATCTTATTTGTTTGATCGAAAGCACCGGTAGAACTGGGAAGGCTCTGACCAATATTAAAATTAGCATTTGATAATTAATACCAAAATTTGAGGAGGAATGAATGAAGTTAAAAGCAATCATTTGGCTACAAATAATAAATAATTATTTAGATGTACAATTAATTAGTACTAGTGTTAGAGAGAATTGGAAAGAAGAGAAGAGAAGAGGAAAAATCTCTCTCCACTTATTGCTTTGTATTTTTTATTAGAATAGAAAGAACAAAAGAGAAAAGGAGTGAAGAGAAGTTCAAAGGAAAAAAGGTGGCGAGAAATTTAGAGTGAAACGAAATCTTAACTTTACAAAAAAGATTAGAGTGAAATGAAATCATAACTTTGCAAAGAAGATAATAATGTTCTTTAATAGATTAAATGAAAAATTTCTTGATTATACTAGAAATCTTATAGGAACTTGTTATAATGTATTGTATGTATCATAACTATTGTGATTCATATTTTAATACAAATATATTACTGTAATTATAACACCTGTTCCACTACTTAATTTCAATAATTCCTTAATTAATTATTAATTTTTAAAAGTACTTATATTATAATTTTACTATATATTTACCAATTTTGTTTTTAAAAAAAAATGGTCTGGGAGGTTTTGAAAATGAGACAAAAAGACAACCTAATAAAAAATTCTGTTTATATTAATTAATTAGAGAGATTATTATAATATAATATTACTTTACATTTAAAAAATGATAATAAAAATTTATTACTCGTAGGAGTTATAATAATACAAATGATAAAATTTTTTCATTCCTATTATGTGATAATTTGTATACTTGAACACAAAAATTTAGCAATAAGTTAGAAACATATTCTGTACATTAATTCCACCACTTAAGTTTTTTAACATCACGAATAGAGATTTTTAATTTTTTGAAACAATATGGTGTTTGAGGCTCTTTAAATATTCAATTAATCTATTGAGGTAATGAACCAACTCCTGTACCATTCTTTAGTCATCTTCAACTTTGATATTTCAGTTTAGATTTATGGAACTCATCAAGCAAAGAATACAGAGGAGCTTTGAACTTTGAGCTTTGAGCTTTGAGCTTTGATGGATCTACGGACATATACTGAATGTGTAAGCAAATGGCATGCCCTGCACCTGTCACGATAAGGCCATTTATGAAATGTCTTTTCTAGGGAGATGTACGTATGCCTATCTTCTCTGCATGCAGAGAGAGAGAGAGGGAGAGAGAGAGAGAGAGAGGGGGGGATGGGCAATGGGGAGAAGTGCGTGGGGAGGAGGGGACACGGTGCATAAGCTTGGGGATTCGGCCGAGCCAGGGCCGCACCCTAGTGTCGGACCCCTGGCCCACGCTATCCCCACGACCAAACACTCCCCCATTCTGTCATATTGTATGAGTCACGAGTCATGACAACGCGTCTCGTCTCGTCTCGTCTCGTCCGATCCTTCTTCGTGTCCATGCATGCATGTAGCACTGTTCACTTCACTAGGCACAAAATCCACGCACACCCACCCTGACCCCACCCTGCTTTGCCTCCTCCTACGCCCAACGCACCTTCTGCCAAACATGTGGCCTCCGGGGGAATTGTACTGACGGCCAGGGGCAGTGGGGTCATTGAACGCAGGTGCAGAAGGGCAATTTGGGCATTTAGCAATGGAAGGGCAGTTTGGTCATCGAGCACTTAAGAGGGGCAATAGGGTCAGTTAGGGCATGAGGCCCATGACATTGATGTGACGCTAACATTTTGGATTCTGTAAGGGGGGATGAGACAATGATACAACCGTGTGAAAAGTGACAAATTAATATTAATTAGTGGAGATGAGGATGAGGGGTATGGCCTATGGGCTATGGGCTGTGGCCTATGCAAGGTCAAGCTCCCCTGTTTCTTATGTCACCAACCCTCTCTTATAATGAAATTTAAACCGTATGAATATAGGTCAATTGAAGGTCTCGATGACATGAGAAGCCAAGTGGAGCCCCTGTCCATGTCAATGTCATGGACCCACTCTGTTTTTTTCCACACTAAAAACAGAGAGAAGGGCAGAGACAGGGTCAAAGAGAGACCCTAATATCTAATCTCAAATCATTTCACTCCCTCTTTTTTCTTCTGTTCTGGAAAAATAAAACTGCAAAAAAACAAAACAAAAAGTCATTTCATTTCATAATCCCATATCATTAGTCTCGAGCCACACCACCCACCAATTATTAGAATCTCTCTCTCACTCTCACTCTCACTCTCACTCTAATTAATCTTGGGGTCAACTCACACAAACCATACTTTCCAACTGGATTAAGCATTTCTTTAAGCAACTCCACTACCAGGCTGCTTGTTCTTTGTTGGCAACATGTTTTTGCGTGTTCATGCTCCACAATTAGCGATAGGGGTGCAATTGCAAATTTAACCTCTCAAGAAATCATCCAATTTCTCTCCTCTGGGTGGGTGCAATTGCAAATTTAATTTTTGGCAGGAGACATTGCCTGATGCGAGGACTCAATGGTTCGCGCTGACCCCGCAATCTTAGTTGTCCTCTGCATATCCCAGACGTTAATATATATGATGAGGTGAAAAAGGCCCGTACGGTCCATTTTATATTTCTATATAATATTAAAAGCAGGTTGAGGGGGGGAAGCAAGATCCCTCACGCATTGATCCTACCAATGAAATTTGTCCCTAACTGTTCCTTCTCCGGGACTCTTTTTCTGGGTAAAAATTAATTGATAGATAGGGTTTGTTCGATCCTGGATAGATAAGATGATTTGCATGCTGTCCTAATCGAAATAGAGGGTATTTTTTAATACCCTAATTAAAAAAATGGCTCGTAATAACATTTAAATATTTATTTTTTTAATTTTTTATTCACTTATTTTTCAAGTCAACAAATGTAAAGATAAGAATTGATAATGACCGGCGAGTTCAAGATTTATTTACGACCTAAAACCTTACCCCTTGAAGGAGCTTACTATATGTGAGACATTGAGTACTAAAAGGACAAATTATTGGACTTGAACAGATAATACTTCCATTTGTATGCTTGTTTTAACTGCTTCACATATGAACAAAATAAAAACATAAATTAGATTAAACAAAACTCTAAAGAAATTATTTATTTTATTGCAAATTTTGACTTCCAAGCTATACCTCACCATACATACGACGAGAATATGAAGAAAATCAAAGAACTGTTTGTTGTGTCGTTAATTAGCAGTTCTTTAGCTTATGGTTTGTTTATGTACCAAATTTTTAGCTTCAAACTTTTTGAACCAACTTTTATAATTACCTTAATTCTAATTTAGTCATCGATTTGAGAGGTTAGTTAGATTTTAGTCGCTCCTTATTGTCGTATATATAAATAAAGATTAATTAGGATTAATTTAAGTCAACCCTCTATACTATTGTACTTGGAGTTGATTGATTTTGATTTCTGCCACTCTAAACTCATCATTTCAATGGGGTTTGACTGTGTGTAGCTCGAACCATCCCTTATCATCATTGGAGCAAGGAATTGATTAGATTTGATTTGAGCTACTCCTTATCATCATATATTTTTTTTTATTAGATAATTTTTTTTTTTTGAAACGATGATGTCCGAGGTCCTTAGGATACTCGATTAATCCACTAGGATAATGAGTTTGCTTTTTTACCCTTCTCCACTTAAATACCAAGGTGTTATTTCAAATGAAAAGTCACAACCCTCAATACTTAAACTTTGATCATTTAACTAGGAGTGCCTTAACTTTATCATCATATATTTTTCTTTATTAGATAAAATTTTAATAAAAATATCACGCTCGATGCTTGTTTAAGAGGAAAAACAAACAAAATTAGTTTAAAATTTTAAAGTGTTGAATCTATTTCTAGACCTCTTGAATATTGCATTTGAAATATTTATTTATACCTAGCAGACAATTAGTTTTGGTAGTAAAAAACTTTCTTGATTAAGGGAGAATACATATAAAGAAAATAAAACCCTCCCAAAACATTAAACAAATCAAAAACATCAAACAAAGCTCGAAAAATGAACTAACGACAAAAGGAAGTGAGAGCCAATCTATCCATCCGAAGTATACCTTTTAGATAACGTGATAAAATATGTTGTTATTCGTAGATGACATCGTTTCCCATTTCTCCTTCTTTAGCAAGAAAATCAGCCGCACTATTGCCTTTCCTATATTGACGTATCACCATGAAGTTCACTTCTTCTAGCTCCGCCACAAGCTCCTCCCAAAAATCCCAAAGATGCCACAAGGTACATCTACCCTTTTGAAGCCACTCAATTACAATTCGCGAATCACTTTCAATAATCACATTAAAATAATCAAGTTGTTTGCACAAACGAATTCCTTCCCATATTGGTTTTAACTCCGCACTATTGCTTGTACCATTGCCAAAATAGCTTGAAAAAGCTGCTTTTGCCATACCATGGCAGTCCTGAATAATTCCTCCACCTCCTAAAGTACCCAATTGCCCCTACAGCTCCCATCACAATTTAGTTTTATCCACCCTGTTGGAGGTTTAACTCACGAAATAATTTTTCTAGGCCTGACGCAAACTCTTTGATGCTTAATTTGAAACTCCTTCAAAATCTTAATGTCCGACATCTTCAATTTTTGAAAAGAATTTGTGCTCTCAGTTATAGAACTAACTCAGTATCGAACACTTCTCCACATTTAATTCGCACTCTAATAAACTCCTTCCATTCTCGCTTTGCATTTTCAATTCCAAAGACACCACGTAATCAAACACGGAATCAGCCCAATTAAGATACCTTTAATAGACAATTTTCGAGCATAGTGGAGCCAATTTGCAATTCTGTTTTTCCAGGGAAGGAACCACTGGAATGGGAATCCCCAATACCACACTAGCCCGACGCCAAACTTCTGAAGCCACCTCGCCTAAAGAGAGAATATGATCAGTGTTTTCCTAACTTCTTTACACGCAAAAATCACATGCCGATGCCATCGATATTCCTTTGACCTGAATTCTATCATCTACTACCAAGCATCTGAACTAGGCTTTCCATAAGCACATTGAGATTTTTCTGGGCAATAAAGAATGCCAAAACCAATCATTCCACACAAAATTATCACTTCTGCTCCTTATTGCCTCCCATGCCATTTTTTGTAGAGAAATTGCCGTCAGGGGCAGGCTTCCAAATGAATATATCCTACCCACTTTTACCAGCTGGCACATTTTGCAAAATTTCCATTGTTTTATTACCACCAACCAATTCCAGTAATAAATCAGAGTTCTAGTTTTTGTTTAGCCAGCAATCCTTAATACATTACTTTTTGTTTAAAATATCTTCAGTGCTCACAAATAATAGGCTTGATGTCAGCCACCTATCGAACCAAAAAGAAGAGTTCACACCTCTCACCAAAATTTTAACATTATCCATAACTTCTGGAATGGTGGCCATAATTGATCTCTAGAACTGAGAGTCTAGGTCTCCAATTCCTAATTAATGAATGATCATTTCTGCAATATTTAGCCCTGAAAAAACTTGCCCACAGATTGTTATAAGTGAGCAATCTGAAGGCAAATTTCATGAGAAGAGATTTCTGAACTTCTTTATGATCTCACAAGCCCATACCCCTTTCCGATGTAGGTTTACAAATTTTCCCTCAAGAGCGCCAATGAATCTTCCTTTTACCTTTCACCTCTCCCCATAAAAAAATAGCAAGAAGAGAGTTAATGCGATAATATGTGACCTGCAAAACATTAATAATAGACATTAAATGTATAGGCATACTAGACAACACATGTCTTAATAAAATCAATCTTCCACCTTACGAGGGCAACTTAGATTTTCACCATACAATTTTCTTTCTAATATTCTCCACAAGAGGCTCCAAGGTCTTGGCAATCAATTTTCCAGAAACCAAAGGCGCACCCAAATACATAACTGGAAATTTACCTTCCATGAAACACGTAATTTTCAATAGATCACGTTTTCGAGCAGAAGTGATGTGTTTTGAAAGGAATAACGCTGACTTTGTCTTACTGATTTTTTGACCCGACCACTTCTCATACATCTTCAGAGTGTGAACCAAATTTCTAATGGACATCTTCCCACCATTTGCAAATATAAGAATATCATCTGCATATAGCAAATTCGAAACCAAAGGAGCCCTAATCAGATGATTAAATTGTCCAATATGACCTGTCTCATAGTTTTTTCTAAGCAACCTTGTCAAAACCTCCTCCATTATGATGAATAAATAAGGAGAAAGTGGATCCCTTGTCGCAAGCCTCTAGTAGATTGAAAAAACCCTTTAAAGGTTCTGTTCTTCATAACGGAAAATCACAGGGATTCCACACAATTTTTTATGAGCTTGCAAAACCTCTTAGAGAAACAAAAAATCGTAAGAACCTCAAGAAGAAAATTCCAGTTTACTCTATCATAAGCCTTAGCCATATCAAGTTTTACCATCACATTGCCACCAACCATTTTTTTGTGCAAAGAATGAACCATTTTTGTGCAAGAGTAATATTCTAAAAAATACTATGCCCAAGAATAAAAGCACCTTGTTCATGCGAGACCAATTTATCAACAACCTCAGTTAGTCTAAAAACAATAATCTTGGAAAATTTTTTATAAGCCACAGAGCATAAACTAATAGGCCGGAATTTAGCAAAGTTAGAAGGATTGTTCACTTTCGGAATTAAGACGATAAATGAAGAGGAAAAGAACCTAGACAGAGGAATGCACTGAAAATTTTTTTTTTGTCGCATCCAAAACATCTTTTTATCACAATGTCCCAGCAATATATATAAAAATTAGAGCCAAATCCATATGGTCTCAAACTGCTTTCTTTGAGAATAGAGAACGCCACTTTTTTATCTTCTTCTTCCGTCGGTTTGGCGCAGAGGAAATTATTGTCAACATTTGAAATTTGTCTTTGAATTAACTTGGAGAGATCACAAGGTTCAACCACTGGAGATTCTGAAAAAAAAAAAAAAAAAAACAGCTTCATTATATATTATTTCCGCACCATCCAATATCCTCTCGTCGTTCAGCACCATACGGTCTATACGACCTTTATTCTGCCTCTGATTGATAGTTGAATGGAAGAATTTAGAGTTTTGATCCTCCTTAATCAACCATTTATTTTTTCGCAATTTGTCTTAGGAGAGATGTTTAGAGACCCAAACCCATAAAATAAGGAAATAAATAAGAAAAGGGTAAAAAGGTAAATTTGGCAACCTTTGTCGACGAAGCCAAGGTTCTCGTCGACGAATGCCATTATAAGGTTCATCGCCGAAATTCAGAGCCTTGGAAATGAAGAGATCTTGGCCAACAGGGAAAAAAAAAATCAGACTAGGGTTTGTCGACGAAGGAAGAGGTTTGTCGACAAAGAGCCTTCTGTGGCTCGTTGACGAAGGCACCATTCGTCGATGAATTTGACCGGGTCAAGGGTCTATAAATATCATTTTTTATTGCTTAGTGATTAAGAAACCCAAAACTCTCTCTCTCTCTCTCTCTCTCTCTCTCTCTCTCTCTCTCTTCGATCCTTCGCCACTTAAATACCAAGGTATTATCTCAAATGAAAAGTCACAACCCTCAATACTTAAATTTTGATCGTTTAACTAGGAGTGCCATAACTTTATCATCGTATATTTTTCTTTATTAGATAAAATTTTAATAAAAATATCATGCGCGATGCTTGTTTAAGAGGAAAAACAAACAAAATTAGGTTAAAATTTTAAAATGTTGAATCTATTTCTAGACCTTTTGAATATTGCATTTGGAATATTTATTTGTACCTAGCAGACAACTAGTTTTGGTAGTAAGAAACTTTTGTGATTAAGCCAATTCCCCTTTTACATGAATAATATTTTTAATTTAAAAGAGAGACACATTTTATACCCTTTATCATTATCATTTTTTTTTTCTAAAAGTTACAAAATAAAATGAATTATTGCATTGTTAGCACAAGAGGTGATTATTGAATGGAATATAAAATTAAAGAATTAATTTGTCAGTTTTCGAAGTGATTATGCAATAAAACTCCTTAACAAAAAGTTGTTGAATGTAAAAATAAAACTTTGATTCAAATAGTTAGAACTGCGCCAAATGACTAATTTCTCAAAATGTTTTTGACTTAATATTGTGAATAATGTATATTATGTTATAAATGGCATGCTTGTTGAACTTTTTTTTTTTTTTTTTAATAAGTCTACTTATAAAATGTTAAATATATGTTGGAAAACCTTTAATTAAAGTCTAAGGTACTAAAACAAGCAAAAAAGAAAAAGAAAAATAGAATATATAAAATTTAACTTTAACCATATAAGGAGGAACATTTATTTATTTAATAAACCGAGAACTCCAACCATCATCGCATCACTTTGGACACTATGGTGCAGCACCAACTGAGGGGTGAAAGCCGCCCGCTCACTAACAAACTCATGGTAATTCACTAGAGTAATGCCTCAAGGAGGAATTGAACTCGTGACCTTGGGGTCACCAAAGTCACAAATCGCCCTTACCACTTGAATTGGCCCGGTTGGGCAGAGGAATATTTAGTTTGATATCAAGAAATCAATAACACTAATAGATTTTAATAACTTGGTTCTATTATGTAAGTAGAGAGAGAAATTGAAGAGGAGAGGATATAGTACATACATTTAAAGTAGGTTGGACAAAATGGAGGATTGCTTCAGGTGTGATGTGCCATAACAGAACACTAATAAAATTAAAAGAAAAGTTTTATCGGACGCCTACAAGACTAGTTATGCTATATCTAATAAAATTTTGGACAAAAAACAACATATAAAAAAAGTAGAAGTGGCGAGATGTGCATATTAAGGTAGATGAGTGGTATATCAAATGATAAATCAAGGAACAAACATATTCATAATAAGTTAATTATAACATTGGTAGAAGAGAAGATAAGAGAGGGACTCTAATAACCTGAGGAAATTTTCAACTCCTCGTCGATGAACACAGGGGATTCGTCGACGAGGGTATAAGAGGAGCTCGTGAACGAGGACAGGATTCGTCGATGAGAAAATACCGAGCAAGGGTTTGAGGGATTATGAATTTCGTTGACGAGGAGAGAGTTCGTTGATGAGTATTTTTTATGACCTCGTCGATGAGATGACGTGACTCGTCGACGAAGGCCACTGTATAAGTAGGGGAAAAATTCATTTTTAGCCGAAAACCTGCTCAGAAACTCCTCCTTCTCTCTCCTCTACGCCCCTCCTACCTTCTCTCTACGATCTCGGGCTGGATTCTCCCCGGTTCGATGATTTGAGGCCACCATGACGCTCCTGGGAAAGTTCTCTGCAAGTCTGCCGGAGTGGATCGTCGATGGGGCTGAGTTGGAAACCATCCTAAATCCAGGGTAAGACTTTTTACTTAGTATTTGGTTATTTGACAGTTGTAGAAACTGTAGTACGCGTAGTAATATTGAACTTTAGTTCTGGGAAATGTCGGTTTCAAGGTGTTGAACGGGAACCCTGCTGGTGAGGGGCTGTTTATTTTAAGGGCTTCTCAAGACTCATGTAAGGGGATAAACTAAGCTAGTATTTTATGAAAAGTATGTAGAATGTTATAGCATTTGATTTCAGGGAATATAAATATATTTATATATAATTTATATTTGGGAATACTGCTGAAAATGATGGTATGTTAGATATATGAAAAACCTATTTCGTGTGGCATGAGTAGGAATTATAATGAGAAACTGTTTTCTAGGAATGTGTTAATGATAAGAATTTTTATAAAGGAAAACCAGCGTATGGGTTGAGATTTTGATATATTTGCCGGCGTACTGGCCAAGCTATGTGTATGATTTGCCAGCATACGGGTTGAGCTATGGATATATTTTGCCGGCGTATATGCGTGCTATGTATATGATTTTTCGGCATACGGGCCGAGCTATGGATATGATTTTCCAGCGTACGGGTTGAGCTATGTATATGATTTTTTGGCGTATAGGCTGAGCTATGGATGTGATTTGACAGCGTATGGGCTGAGTTATGGATATGATTTGCTGGTGTATGGGCTGAGCTATGGTAAAATGTGAAATACCGGCATACGGGCCGGTGATTTTCATGATATACGTATATATGCAAAATGATATGATTGATGTGATAATTAATGGTATGAAATATCCATGTATCACAGTTTCAGTATATGTTATATGTTATCAGAACCTGGTTGGCTTGAACTAAGCTAGCACTTGCATGGTACGCTGCTATGTGTCCTGTTGGCCTTACAAGGTTTAATACTCCATTTTGATGCTAACAAACAAGTAGGACTTAACATGCTTCTATTGAGTGTTGTGTTTTCTTAGGAATCCATATTGAAAGTACTCATGTAGAAAGGATCAAAGTTTAAAGATCATAAGAGCATGATGATTAAAGAAAATCAACATGAGAGCTCAAAGTCTGACTTAATGAAGAAATATCAAGAGGATTTAAAGAGATGAAAGATCAGATTATTATGAAAGATCAGAGACTAGCAACAAAGAAAGTTCAGAGCAAAGAAGAATTTTTGAGCACTTAGGACAATACCTTTGTAAGTACTTTAAGTTTATTTAAGTATGAATTTTTCATTTTGAAGCTCATTAGGTAAATAGACTTAGAGACCTTAAGATAATGACTTAGAACATGTTTTCAAAGTTAAAACAAATTTATATTCCAAGTAACAATGAGAGAGAAATAAAAAAGTGACTAGAAAAGAAAATCATTCAGTTGACAGACGACTGTTTGTTAATAGAAAGATGACTGGCTAAATTATAGGCTTAAAATTGAAACACATAAGCATGATTGACGACTGTCAAGGTTTTGACAGACGACTGTCAGTGAAAAGTGAGAAGATTGTGTAGGTTTCACTAGATGACTGTCCACCTTATATTTTACTGAAAGGCTTAAAATTACACATGGACAGACGACTGTCACCTTATGGACAGATGACTGTCACCTCATATTCTTGTGACAGATGACTGCCACTTAAGAGATAGACGACTGCCACCTTTCTGCCTATGATTTTTATCGTTATATTAAAAGAACAGGCGATTGTCAGGACTTCACAGTTGTCTGCCTTGCGGCATTTTTCTGTTTTCCAACGGGTATAATTTTTTAAATTCAAATATTTGGAAACTAAAATAAGTTTAATATATGGAAACAAGTCGGAGTATCCTTAGGGGAACAAGCAAGAAGGTTTTATACATCTATAAATACCCCTTAGACACATTGATTTCAACACCAAGATCATTAAGAACTCACAATCTGTTGTCATACTCTCTCTCATTTTGAATTTCTGAAAGTGCTTCATATTGTTCTCATCCTTGCTCGAAATTAAGAGAAGTTCTTGCTGAATCTCACTGTGTTTGATCATTAAGTTGCTAATTCTTTCATTGAAAGATATCCACGGTGATAAGTTTCTAAGAGCATCATTCTGAAATTCATATTTTAAATTTACTAAAGTGCATAAGTGTTTTAAATTTGTACTAATCAGCTCTTTGAGGAGTAAGTTCTTGTACGTATTGTTTTTCTATCTTTATAATAGGGCTTGTTGACGATTTGAGTATTGAATCGTTGGACCAAATAAGGGGAGATTGTTTGGAGAAGGCGGGCTCTAGCCTTACCCAAGGAGTGCTTGTAATTGTTTTTGTTCCAGGTGATAAAGGAACGGTAATAGTAAATCTTTTGGAGGTTTGGCCGAGGGTGAGAACATAGGCTGTGTTGAAGCCGAACCTTGTAAAAATCCTTGTGTTCTTCTTTCTCTACTCTATTCTTTATTTTTCAAGGATATAATTTGCGTGGTTGCTTTAAATTTCAATTTTGAATGTTTGGTTGTTAAATAGACTGGAAGGTAATTCGTTTTGGATAAATCAGCATTGATTGCGGAAATCGAAAGGGACTAAGTTGGTTGATTATCCTTGACCTATTAATATGAAAGTTTTTTAAAAACTGAACATTGGGAAAAATAATAATTGTGATACATTGCTTATATTGAGTACAACAAATTTTCACATATATTGTTACATAAATTGAGAGTTTGATCTTGCTGTGATTGATTGTGATTGTTTCTAAGATTTACAACTTAAAAGAACTAATTCTAAAGGAATTTTTTTTAAAAAACCAATTCACCCCCCTCTTGGGAAGCTATTCCTAATTTCATGTCCATGATCATCATGATCATGATATCTGTGTTAACGCTGTTGTACGGAGTGGTGTGAGATTGGATGGTTGATATAGTTTTAAGAAGTGTGTGAGTGCCCCTAGTGTACGGATCAGGTCTGGCAGACCCATCGGATTTACAAACTATACTTTTAACTTGGTAGTGGTCGGCCAACCATTGTCAGGTCCCGTCTTTGGGCCACACAACCCAGTCATATGAGGGTAATACATGACAACAACCGGCTAACCTTTTAGGGATGTTTGTTTTGTATTATTATTTATATGAGATGAATTATGCTATGGAAACCATTATGTTCTGCCATGTTTTGATTATGTATGTTTTTCCCAAAAATGATATATATATATATATATATATATATATACATTTTTATTGGTTATGTTTATGACTATATGTATACCACATAAATGCTCATGTTGCCACACACTAGTGTTAGTTTATTTCCCTTACTGAGAGGTGTCTCACCCTAAAATTTTATAAACATTTAAGGAGCCCCTGATAGGAGAGTGGGTAAAGCCCCGCTGATCTAGTACTGTTGATCTGCCCTTCCAAAAGGGTAAGTGTTTTGATAGGGTCAGATGTGTTTTGTGGGATGGTCCTAAGATATCTTTTAGGTTGTGTACTGTGTGTATATAAATACAGTGGTTGTAGTAACTCTAGTATTGTGATGAATGATTTTGTATTTATGATATTATGATTTTATGTTTCTTGCTGCTTAGGCTTCCGCATTGTGTTACTGTTATATCCTTGGTACCCACGGATCTAGGTGGATTATGATCGGCTGAGTTTGGTGATATTGGTTTTATTATATTATATGTAAAAAATATGTGGAAATTAAGTAGGTCGTCACAGTTTGGTATCAGAGCCTAGGTTGTTAGGTTCTGTAGACTTTAGAATGCAGCGGAAACAATACCAAAGTATAGGAAATGATTTAAGGTTTTGTTCTACAGTCTAGAGGCAAGACTTCCATGGTAGTTTCTTTGTTTTTCCTGGGGTGACAATTTCAGGAAAATCATAGTAAGTTACTGTCGGGTTGTGTTCCTAGATGGTAGAACTGGGGATTAGAACTAAGTTGAGAGTGTTGAGATAAGAGGCTAGGTTAAGCGGGTAAATTATAAGGATATGATTTCTAAGTTGTGTTTGTTGTTTTTAGGATGGATCCAAGAGGAAGTAGTGCCCATGAGAATGGCAGCGATGGAGCAGGGCCATCCGGTGCAGCTGGGACCGACTCTGATATTGTATTATGTAGCGTGGCTCAGGTTATGGCTAAGATCACTAGGAGTTCCAAAGACCAGGGTGGTCCCTCAGTTGGCCATGGGTGCACTATCGAAAAGTTTACGAAGATGAATACTCCAGCCTTTTTAGGAGGAGTCGATCCTGTAGCCGTTGAGAACTGGATGCAGGAGACCAAGAAAGTTTGGTGGTGCTACAGTGTACGGAAGAGCAGAAGGTCCTCTTCGCCACCTATAAACTGACAGGAAAGGCCGAGGGGTGGTGGACTGTGGTGAGATTGTTGGAGCAATAGAGGGTGACTCTGATAGCCATGACATAGGGCCGGTTTAAAGAGTTATTCTTCGATAGATATTTTTCAGTTACTGTCAGGGAGGCTAAAGTGGAAGAGCTATTGAGTATGAAGTAGGGACAATTATCCATCCAACAGTATGTGGCACATTTCATCGAGCTCTCTCGTTTCACCCCGTACATTGTCCTTGATGAGGTAAAGAAAGCGAGGCAGTTTGAGAGATGCTTAAGGAGGAGTATATTCAAGCAAGTGGTAGTGTCGCGGATCTAGAATTTTGCTTAGCTAGTCGATAGAGCAGCCTTGGCAGAGGTTGGTGAGCGGTTGGATGCAGAGGAGCAGGGACAGAGGAAGAGATCTGCATCTATAGGTTATCAACAGGGTCATAGACCAGGTTAGTGGAGGAGAAGAAATCATGGCAGAGGACAGAGATAGGATACTGGAGGACGCGAGGTGCAGGCAGGGCAGGGTCCTCCAGCCTGTCAGATGTGTGGTAGGAGACACTAGGGAGAGTGTCGGGTAGGTGGAATGGTATGCTATCGCTGCGGTAGACCGGGGCACATGGTGCAGCTCCCTAACCTTACCGGGGAGGTTATTAGGCGCCATGTGAAGGCCAGTAAAGGAATGGCTCCAACTAGGGTATTTACTTTGACGCCGGGTGAGGCTAAGACGACAGGTGATGTGGTGACATATATGATTATTATGTTTTCTTTTAAAGTTATTGCATTGTTTGATTAAGGTGCCACACACTCGTTTGTGTCTTCGGGGTGTACTAGATTATGTGGAGCAAAAACACAGTTGTTAGACACTGAACTGTTGGTATCTACACCGATTGGGTTGACAATGAGGTGTAGTAGGGTGCTCCTAGGTTGTCTAGTTGATATCCAAGGGAAGACTTTGTTTGCTGATTTTATAGTGCTGGACATACACGGGTTTGATGTCATATTTGGTATGGATTGGCTAGCAGCTAGTTTTGCTAGCATAGATTGCCCAGCACGAGAAGTGATGTTCAGACCTCCGGAAAAAGTGAAATTTAGGTTTGTAGGATCATAGGTGCAATCCCCGCCTCAGCTAGTTTCAACTATTCATGTAACACCCTGACCCCGAGGGGCCTGGGATATTAACTTTTTACTACTAATTTACAGCGGAAGCAAATAAACTCAATTTTTATTAAACCAGAGCGCTAATTATTTATATTACAATCATTTATTTTGAAAAAAGAAAAATTACACAAACATAAATATCTGAAACCATACTAATATTTCTAATAAATCTTTATTTTTTTTCTAATCCCCACCCGCATGCTTGTTAAGCTTGATTTTCGACATGTCCTTCAGAGTTATCTGAAATAAAATATGATTGGAGTGAGACGACGCTCAGTAAGTAAATAAGATTATTATTAGTGTGTAGCCAAAATGAGCTTTTAAAGAATTTCGTAAAACAATATTTAATACTATAACTTCAAGACTGCTTTTGGAATAAACATAAATTTAAAAATTTCTATATAAAACTTTTGTCATCTATTTCAACAGTAAATTTTTACAATCATATACTACAAGTGTTAAATTAAACTTTTAACTTTAAAACTGTAAAAATATTTAATGATAAACATACATATACTTTTCTTTATACGTTTTCCTTAGATCGTCATTTAAGCACTAAAATGATCCTTTTCACGTAAACTTACACTTTTCCTTCAAATCATCAGTAACTTTGTACACGTAATTAAATATGTATAAACATATATTATAAAAACCACCCTTAGGCCTTTTTACCGTAAGTCATGTTTACCCCCATGACTGGGTTGTGCGGTCCGAAGACTAAATTTAGCTGGCTGGCCGACCAAACTAAATCAACGTACGTAAACTTTAAGTGAGATTTTCCTTATTAAGTCCTGGTCCGGAACCAGGTGTGCACTTAGGAGAAATCCACTAACATAAATAACCACTCTGTAAACAGTGTGGGTGCACTTTGATCCGTATAAAATTTAAGCTGCGGTACCGAACATCTGTAACTTTGAACTTTTGTTGCCATAAGGGGTTTTAAAATCATCTTATTATAATTTATGTAATTTAAAATAATATCGTGAAAATCTCATCTTTACTCATATTTTTATAAAAAAAATGTAACGTAGAAATAAACTCATGTCACACAATTTTTGTGTTAAAAATGTATATAATTTTATTTTTGAATAGAAAGAAATGCTGAAAATTTATCTGAGGGGATTAGAACATTTCTTAACCCAAAAATAGATGCAAGTATATTAAAGATAGAACTGGTATAATTAAATACGCGTAAAAATAAATTCATGGAAATTTTGTTGAACTAATTAACATAATTGAAATTTACTTATAAAATAAACTCGGATATGAATTTTAAATAAAAAAAACTAATATAATCAAAGTTTACTTACTTTCTTCTTTTACCGTGTGCTACGAACACAAAAACTATCTTTAAGCAATGAGATCGAAAAGAGTGGGTGAGTGACAACTTATTCAAAAATTCTCTCTCTACCACAAATTCTTTCACTCACTAATCCTTCTCTTCCTTAGAAAATTATTGTGAAAAATGAAGGTTGAGAGCTCCCTATTTATAGGAAAATTTTGGGAAAGAAATGGAATTTATAAAAGTGTGGGGAGATGGGTGAAATTATAATTTTTTTTTTTTAAAATTAAAGAATGGGCAAGGTATGGGTTGAGTATGGGATGGGGATGGAGGCCATGTGGGAGTGCTTGCCACCATTCCCATTAAATAAATTTTTAATTAACTACTTACCTTATTAATTAATTAATTAGTTAATTAATTATTTTATTATTTTATTATTTTTCTTAATCATTATTATCATTTTATTACTTTTAACTATTTTTAGTATTTATTTATTTTATTATTTATTTTTGAAAAAGAATTAAATTTGAATTTTGAAAATTCATGTGGGCCCTACACCACTTCGAGACTCAAACGGATCCTACGTAACTCTAATAATCCTCATACGATTTTATGAGCCCTACACAGTTTCGAGACTCGTGTAAACCTCCACATAGTTTCGGGACTCATGTGGGCCCTGCATAGGATACCTATATTATTATTATTTTACCAAATATTTCTACAAATTATATCAGTCAAAATATTATTTTATGTACTTATTTACGTATATAAACAATGTCTTGTGGGCCCCACATACGATACTTATATTATTATCATCTTATAATGTATTTTTACAAATTATGTTTGTCAAAACACTATTTTATGCATATATACTTATTTATGTGTACAAATAGTGTCTATCCTATTTATCCTATGAAATTTCATTTTGACCAGGTCGACCTCCAGGGAGCGACTGAGCCGTAATGGTCTCTGAGCACTCGCTTAGACAAGGTCTTTCTTAGACATCAAACATGGAATCAAGGATCCTACAGAAAAACACTTCTGTATTGATATTAACTCAATGACAATTTTTATTATTTTATTATTATTATACTTTAATTATATATATATATATATATATATATTTTGGGTCATCACAATTCAGGCGAGGAAACTACTGATGAGTGGTTGCTAGGGGTTTGTGGCTATTGTAAAGGAGATGTCAGAGAATGAAATGAAACTTGCTAGCATGCCTATGGTAAAAGAATTTACAGATGTTTTCCCAAATGAGTTACCTGGCTTGCCACTCGATCGTGAGGTAGATTTCCTTATTGATCTACTTCCAAGTATAACGCTGATTTCCAAAGTACCTTACCGGATGACACCAACGGAGTTAGCAGAATTGAAAAATTAGTTGTAAGATCTACTTGATAAGGGCTTCATATGACCTAGTGTATCCCCGTGGGGAGCTCCAGTTCTATTTTTGAAGAAGAAAGACGGGTCTATGAGGATGTGTATAGATTATAGGGAGATTAACAAAGTGACAATCAAGAATAAATATCCTCTATCCTATGTAGATGATTTTTTTGACCAACTCTAGGGTACATGGGTGTATTCGAAGATTTACCTTAGATCCGGCTATCATCAAGTGAAAGTGAAAGTAGAAGACGTCTCAAAGACGGCCTTCAGGACCAGGTACAAGCATTATGAGTTTCTTGTTATGCCATTTGGTTTGATGAACGCTCCTGTGGTATTTATGGACTTGATGAACAGAGTCTTCCATCAATACCTAGACCAATTCATTGTTATTTTTATTGATGATGTAATGGTCTATTCGAAGAGCCATGAGGAGCATGAGTTGCACTTGAGGTTGGTTCTGCAGATGCTCAGGGAGAAGAAGTTACACGCCAAGTTCAGTAAATGTGACTTCTGGCTTGAGAACGTCGTGTTCTTGGGGCATGTTGTATGTGGAGACAGTATTTCTGTGGATCCTAGTAAGGTTGAGGCCGCAATGAATTGGGTTAGACCGAGGAATGTCCAAGAGATCAAGAGTTTCTTGAGGTTATCTGGGTATTACCGTCGTTTTGTTGAGGGATTCTCAGATTTGTCAGGGCCTTTGACACGATTGACGAGGAAGAATGTCAGATTTGAGTGGGACGACAGTTGTGAGCAGAGTTTTCAAGAGTTGAAGCAAAGGCTAGTCACAATGTCGGTATTGATCATCCCATCAGGCAGTGAGGATTATACTATCTACAGTGATGCGTCCTTGAAAGGACTTGACTGTGTATTGATGCAGCATGGCAGGGTGGTGGCATATGCTTCCAGGTAGTTGAAAGAATATAAAAAGAACTACCCTACTCATGATCTTGAACTGGTTACAGTAGTACATGCATTGAAGATTTGGAGGCATTATCTGTATGGCGAGTGGTGTGAAATATTTTCCGACCACAAGAGTTTGAAGTACTTTTCACGCAAAAGGAATTAAATATAAGGCAGAGAAGGTGGTTAGAGCTAATTAAGGATTTCGATTGTACCATCAGTTATCACCTAAGGAAAGCAAACGTGGTAGCTGATGCATTGAGCAGAAAATCCAGGAAACCAGTATTGGCGACTATGGAGATCCAGTAACCGATCATGATGGATCTGGAGAGACTTGACATTGAGTTAGTTGAAAGTGGTTCTTAGGCTCACATTGCCAGTTTAGTGGTGCAGCCTACTCTGCAGGAAAGAATTAAAGCTGCTCAGAAAGAAGACCTAAAATTAGCAGAGGTGATGGATAGAGTGCAGAATGGTCAGGGGGAGGAATTCAGTGTTGCAGATGATGACGCTTTGCGATTCCATTCCAGATTATGTGTTCCTGTCGATGTGGATATTAGGAGGACCATTCTAGAGGAGGCTCACAGATCTTTTTATACAGTTTATCCAGGTAGTACGAAGATGTACAAAGATCTGCGAGAGTCGTACTGGTGGAGTGGTATAAAGAGAGAGATCGCCGAGTATGTAGCTCAGTGTCTGACGTGCCAACAGGTAAAAGCTGAGCATTAGAGGCCGAAATGTTAGTTGCAGCCGTTATTTATCCCAAAGTGGAAGTGGGATCATATATCTATGGACTTTGTGTCAGGAATGCCGATGGCGTTGCATGGCCAGAATGCCATCTGGGTGATTGTTGACCATTTGACTAAGATTGCTCACTTATTGCATATTAAGATCAGTTACTCCCTTAATCGTTTGGTAGAGATCTATATTCAGGAGATAGTTCGTTCTCATGGGGTGTTAGTATCGATTGTGTCAGATCGAGACCTAAATTTTACGTCACATTTCTGGAAGAGCTTGTAGGAAGCTCTAGGGTATCACTTATCATTGAGCACGACATTCCATCCTCAGTCAGATGGGCAGAGTGAGAGGACGATACAAATATTAGAGGATATGCTTCAAGCGCGCGTATTAGATTTTGGGGGTACTTAGTGTAATAATCCCAAAAAGGGATATAGAAAATTAGGAGAGTGATTCCAAAAATAATAATAATAAATAAATAAATAAATAAATAAATAAATAAATAAATAAATAAATAAAATTAATTAATTAATCGGATTTATTAAAAATAATAATTAATTTTTTTATTTTTATTAGTAAAATATATTATTATTAATATTAATTAAATATATTATTATTATTATTATTATTATTATTATTATTATTATTATTATTATTATTATTATTATTATTATATATAAACTTAACATCCTGAAGCTTGAAGTTTGAGAATGCAACTAGAGAGCCCCCCCTTCTTCAATTTCTTCTTTAGTCTACGCAGGTCTCTCTCCTCTAATTCTCTCTCCTTCTCTCCTCAATTTTTTGGTGGATTCTTGCCCGATCGAGAATAAGAAAATATTGTTGAGCTCCATTCTCCGCTGCCGTCATTTCTACCGGAGCGGATCGGTGGTAGGAGCGGCGTAGATGTATCTCCTGGGGTAAGCCAATTTTCATTTTTTCTTTAATATCTTACAAATTATAAGTCTGATTGACGAACAGACACTACCACGAGAATTTAGGGGTGATTCTTTACAAGTCTAGAGGGACGAAATTCTCATGGCGGGGTCGTTGTGGGCAAAACCCAAAATTTGGGGTACGAGGGTTATTAAGGGGCTTATTTTTACTTAATTAGGATTAATTTAAAAATGCTAAAATGTTGAACATCTAGAGTTGAAGTAGGATTTTTTGTATTTAGGGCTCAGGTGAGCGTCGCGGGTGTAATTTTGGAACCCGCAAGTAAAATTTATAAAATTAAGTGGGGGTGTTAAATATTTGTTTAAATGTTAATTTGAGGTATATGGAGCCTAGAGAGGGTTAGATGTGTATTATTTTGGTAAAATAGGTTAATTAATCTGAGAAAAATGCAAATTGCAGGATTTGAATTTAGGGTGCCAAGGGCGTGAGATTTGGGGTTCTAACAAGACTCTCAGTAAGTTAGGTAAGGGAATAAATTATAACAGTATTTTTAGAATTACTGTTTAAATTTATATATGAAAATGAGCATATGGTATTTTCCCTGAAAATGTTATGATATAAATATTAGATAAATTATGTGACATGTGAGTAATATTAAATTATGAATATTAAATGAAAACTGTGTAGCATGTGACTTATATTGTAAAATGTGGAATATAACGATGTGTATTTTCTGAGAAAATATTGAAACGAGAATGATTGATGTGATTAGTGAAAAATAATGAAATGTGATATTTATGAGCGAGTAGAGATTATTTGCATGAAAAATGAGTTTGTACAAATTACTGATATGAGTATTTTGGGAAATATGGAAATATGTGAAATATGATATATATTATTATGAGATGATGAAATGTGCATAGAAAATGATGAGAATATTTATATTAAATTGAATTGAGATATACTGAAATATGAGTGATGATATGTCAACACCGCACAATAATTGCGGGTGGGTGGTATTCCTTTCCTACCAATGCCATTGGGGAGGTATGCTCAGTATGGAGACTGTGTGTGTGTGTGTGTGAAGTTCCTACTGATGCCGTTGGGGAGGTATGCTCAATATGGAGACTGTGTGTGTGTGGGTGAAGTTCCTATTGATGCCGTTGGGGAGGTATGCTCAGTATGGAGACTGTTTGTGTGTGTGTGAAGTTCCTACTTATGCTGCTGGGGAGGTGGTATGCTCAGTATGGAGATTGTGTGTGTGTGTGTGAAGTTCCTACTGATGCCGTTAGGGAGGTATGCTTAGTAGGGAGATTATGTGTATGAAGTTCCTACTGATGCCATTGGGGAGGTATGCTCAATATGGAGATTATGTGTGCGTGAAGTTCCTACTGATGCCGTTGGGGAGTTATGCTCAGTAAGGAGATTGTGTGTATGAAGTTCCTACTGATGCCATTGGGGAGGTATGCTCAGTATGGAGACTGTGTGTGTGTGCAAAGTTCCTACTGATGTCGTTGGGGAGGTATGCTTAGTATGGAGACTTTGTGTGTGTGTGTGTGAAGTTCCTACTGATGCCGTTGGGGAGGTATGCTCAGTATAGAGACTGTGTGTGTACGAAGTTCCTACTAATGCCGTTGGGGAGGTATGCTCAGTATGGAAACTCAGTGTGTGTGTGGAGTTCCTACTGATGCCGTTGGGGAGGTATGCTCAGTATGGAGACTGTGTGTGTGTGTGAGATTCCTACTGATGCCCTTGGGGAGGTATGCTTAGTATGGAAATCGTGAATGTGTTGAGAATTGGAATTATGTGATCTAATGCATTATGTAAAGTACAATAATGTGAATTTATGTATACATAGATATGTAATAAGTTAAAATGGGAAATGATTATGAGAAATGAAAGAGTGTGTGTTTTATAAAATAAATAATTGAGGCGAAGTGAAACTCTCCGCCTGAGGACTTACTGAGTAAGGTGAGTGCCCTGATAGGTATCAGATGTGGCCATTCCTGGCTGCATAACGTGTTAGGGAAGAGGGAAGTTACCTATATGGGCGGGCAATCTTCCCTATTCTTAGGAACTTCACGGGTAATTATGATTATGAGAAATGAAAGAGTGTGTGTTTTATAAAATAAATAATTGAGGCGAAGTGAAACTCTCCGCCTGAGGACTTACTGAGTAAGATGAGTGCCCTGATAGGTATCAGATGTGGCCATTCCTGGCTGCATAACATGTTAGGGCAGAGGGAAGTTACCTGTATGGGTGGGCAATCTTCCCTATTCTTAGGAACTTCGCGGGTAATTATGTGTGTTGGAAATGAATAAACTTGAGAAATGGTTTTAAAGCTTATAAAAGCTTGTGTTGTATAACTATATGATAATGTGAATGTGAATATCAGTGTATTTTCTCAGATGAAATGTTGTTTTGAAAAATAAAGCATGTTATAATTGAACTCATATGACCACACACTGTAAATAATTTATTCCTTCTTACTAAAATGTGTCTCACCCAAATTATCTAAATTTTTCAGGGAACAGAGATAGACCAGGTGATAGTATTCCGTGATCATTGGGAACTGGGACCTTGACACACAGGGTGAGTTTTTGGATTAGGGAATGTGTAATTTCCCTAGAGTTGGGTTGTTTTGAGTTTGTGATGATGATGTATATATGTATATGTAGATACTTTGGATAATTTATTCTAGATGATATAAATATACTGTCCTCCGCTGTTAGGTTGTAATAATGAAATGACTTTTTACCCGGTACCCAATGCGGATCGGGTCGTATGATTGGTAGTAGGGTTGTTGATGTGGCCGATTTATCAATGTTATGGATGACAAGTGAATATTTATTTATTAGTGGGAAAAAAATTTGTATGCAAAAAAAAATCAGGGCGTCACAGTTCGACTCAGTTCATGCCATTGGTAGAGTTTGCGTATAATAACAGTTATTAGACCAGTATTGGCATGACACCATTTGAGGCTCTTTATGGTAGGAGATGCCGTTCTCCTTTATTTTGGGATGAGATGGGTGAGCGACGAGTTGTGGGACCAGAGCTAGTACAACAAGCGTGTGATAAAGTTTAACTTATCAGAGATAGAATCAATGCACCTCAGAGCCGATAGAAAAGGTATGCTGATAATGGCCACAGGTATTTGGAATTTGATGTGAGTAACCATGTGTTTTTGAAGATAGCTCCATTGAAAGGGGTTATGAGGTTCGACAAGAAGGGTAAACTTAGTCCTAGATTTATCGGTCAATTTGAGATTTTAGATAAAGTAGGGCCGGTTGCCTACAGGCTAGCTTTGCCACCTATGTTGTCCAGGATCCACGACATATTCTATGTGTCTATGTTGAGAAAATACGTCACAGATCCTTCTCATATCATCAATTATGGTGAATTAGAGTTCAGTGATTCACTGGTGTATGAGAAGGTACCAGTACAGATTCTGGATAGGAAAGTGTAGGAGTTACGTAACAAGGAGATTCTTCAGGTAAAAGTTTTGTGGAGGAATCATGTAGTTGAAGAGGCTTCTTGGGAATCTGAGGAGAAGATGGAACAGAAGTATCCACACTTATTCCAAGAAGTCTAATCGGGTAAAATGTAAGTAGTTAGGTAATATTTCTTTTGCAGGTACATGTAAAGGTTTAATTAGTAAGTGGTGTTTTTGTTTTGGGAGAATTTTCTTTTGTATATGTAATCTCACAGGATTTAGATTGTAACCACGGTATTCCTTCGCCATAAGTGAGGGTAAGTAATAAAATAAGTAGACCTTTTTGTCTTTAAGGGATGATGAGCTACATGAACAGTAAATTTCGAGGACGAAATTTTATAAGGTGGGGAGAATGTAATAACCTAAGGAATTTTTCAGCTCCTCATTGACGAACACAAGAGATTCATCGGCGAGGGTGTAAGAGGAGCTTGTCGATGAGGATAGGATTCATCAATGAGAAAATACCGAGCAAGGGTTTGAGGGATTCTGAATTTCGTCAACGAGGAGAGAGTTAGTCAACGAGTCTTCTTCATGACCTCGTCAATGAGATGACATGGCTCATCGACGAAGGTCAGTGTATAAGTAGGAGAAAAATTCATTTTTAGCCGAAAACCTGCGTAAAAACTCCCCCTTTTCTCTCCTTTATGCCCCTCCTACCTTCTCCTTACGATCTCGGGCTGGATTCTCACCGGTTCGACGATTTGAGGCCACCATGACGCTATTGGGAAAGTTCTCTGCAAGTCTGCCAGAGTGGATCGTCGATGGGGCTGAGTTGGAAACCATCCTAAATTCAGGGTAAGACTTTCTACTTAGTATTTGGTTATTTGACAGTTGTAGAAACTGTAGTACGCGTAGTAATATTGAACTTTATTTCTAGGAAATGTTATTTTCAGGGTGTTGAACGGGGAACCCTGTGGGTGCGGGACTATTTGTTTTAGGGGCTTCTCAGAACTCAGGTAAGTGGATAAATTAAGCTAGTATTTTATGAAAAGTATGTATAATATTATAGAATTTGATTTCAGGGAAATAAATATATTTATATATGATTTATATTTGGGAAATACTACTGAAAATGATGCTATGTTAGATATATGAAAAACCTATTTCGTGTGGCATGAGTAGGAATTATAATGAAAAACTGTTTTCTGAGAATGTGTTAATGATACTGATTTTTATAAAGGAAAATCGGCATATGGGCCGAGATTTTGATATATTTATTGGTGTACGGGCAGACCTATGTGTATGATTTACCAGCGTACGGGCTGAACTATGGATATATTTTACCGACGTATGGGCCGTGCTATGTATATGATTTGTCGGCCTACGAGATGAGCTATGGATATGATTTACTAGCATACGGGTTGAGCTATGTATATGATTTGCCGGCGTACGGGCCGAGCTATGGATGTGATTTTTCAACGTACGGGCTGAACTATGGATATGATTTGCCGGTGTACGAGCCGAGTTATGGTAAAATGTAAAATACCGGCATATGGGCCGATGATTTTCATGATTGATTTGATAATTAATGGTATGAAATATCCATGTATCACAGTTTCAGTAAATGCTATATGTTATCAGAACCTGGTTGGCTTGATTTAGGCTAGCACTTATACGGTACCGATGCTATGTGTCCATGGTCATCATGATCATGATATTTGTGTTGACGCTGCTGTACAGAGTGGTGTGAGATTGGATGGTCAGTGTGGTTTTAGAAGTGTGTGAGTGCCCCTGGTGCACGGACCAGTTCTGGCAGACCCATTGGACTTACAGATTGTACTTTTGACTTAGTAGTGGTTGGCCAACCATTGTCAGGTCCCACCTTCGGGCCACACAACCCAGTCATGTGGGGGTAATATATGACATCAGTCAGCTAACCTTTGAGGGATGTTTGTTTTGTATTATTATTTATATGAGATGAATTATGCTATGGAAACTATTATGCTTTGCCATGTTTTGATCATGTATGTTTTTCCCAAAAATGATATATATACAGTTTTATTGGTTATGTTTATGACTATATGTATACCACATAAATGCTCATGTTGCTACATACTTGTGTTAGTTCATTTCCCTTATTGAGAGGTGTTTCACCTCAAAATTTTATAAACATTTTAGGAGCCTCTAATAGGAGAGCGGGTAAAGCCCCGCTGATCTAGTACTGTTGATATGCCCTTCCAAAAGGGTAAGTGTTTTGATAGGGTCTGTGATGACCCAAAAATATATATATGATTAAAGCACAATAATAATAAAATAATAAAAATGGTCATTAAGTTAATATCAATACAGAAGTGTTTTTCTGTAGGATCCTTGATTCCATGTTTAATGTCTAAGAAAGGCCTTATCTTAGCGAGTGCTTAGAGACCATTGCGGCTCAGTAGCTCCCTGGAGGTCGGCCTGGTCAAAATGGAATTTCATAGGATAAATAGGATAGACACTGTTTGTACACGTAAATAAGTACATAAAATAATGTTTTGACTGACATAATTTGCAGAAATATATGATAAAATAATAATAATATAGGTATCCTATGTGAGGCCCATAAGACTGTGTGGGGCCCACATGAATCCCGAAGCCGTGTGGAGGTTTACACGAGTCTTGAAGCTGTGTAGGGCTCATTAAATCGTATAAGGATTATTGGAGTTACGTAGGATCCATTTGGGTCTCGAAGTTGTGTAGGGTCCACAAGACCAGGTGGGGCCCACAAGACCATGTGGGGTCCACATGAGTTTTTAAAATTTAAATTTAATTCTTGTTCAAAAATAAATAATAAAATAAATAAATAAATACTAAAAGTAGTTTAAAAGTAATAACAATGATAATAATAATAATGATAATAATGATTAAGAAAAATAATAAAATAATAAAATAATTAATTAACTAATTGATTAATTAATTAGGTATGTAGTTAATTAAAAATTTATTTAATGGGAATGGTGGCAAGCACTCCCACATGGCCTTCATCCCCATCCCATACTCAATCCATACCTTGCCTATCCCTTGCCCATTTTTTAATTTTAAAAAAAATTATAATTTCACCCATCTTCCCACACTTTTGTAAATTCTATTTTTTCCCCAAAATTTTCCTATAAATAGGGAGCTTTCAACCTTCATTTTTCATAACAATTTTCTAAGGAAGAGAAGAATTAGTGAGTGAAAGAAATTGTGGTGGAGAGAATTTTTGAGTAAGTTCTCAATCACTCACTCTTTCCGATCTCATTTCTTAGAGATAGTTACAGTATTCGTAAGGAAGAAGGTAAGTAAATTTTGATTATGTTAGTTTTTTTTTTTTTCATACCCGAGTTTATTTTATAAGTAAATTTCAATTATGTTAATTAGTTGAACAAAATTTCCATGAGTTTATTTTTACGCATATTTAATTATACCAGTTCTATCTTTAATATACTTGCATCTATTTTTGGGTTAAGAAATGTTCTAATCCTCTTGGGTAAATTTTTAGCATTTCTTTCTATTCAAAAATAAAATTATATATATTCTTAACACAAAAATTGTGTGTCATGAGTTTATTTCTACGTTACATTTTTATGAAAATATGAGTAAAGATGAGATTTTCACGATATTATTTTAAATTGCATAAATTATAATAAGATGATTTTAAAACCCCTTATGGCAATGAAAGTTCAAAGTTACAGATGTTCGGTACCGCAGCTTAAAGTTTAAACGGATTAGAGTGCAACCACACTGTTTACAGAGTGGTTATTTATGTTAGTGGATTTCTCCTGAGTGCACACCTGGTTCCGGACCAGGACTTAATAAGGAAATCTCACTTAAAGTTTACGTACGTTGATTTAGTTTGGTCGGCCAGCCAACTAAATCCAGTCTTCGGACCACACAACCCAGTCATGGGGTTAAACATGACTTACGGCAAATAGGCCTAAGGGTGGTTTTTATAATATATGTTTATACATAGTTAATTACGTGTACGAAGTTACTGATGATTTGAAGGAAAAGTGTAAGTTTACATGAAAAAGATCATTCTAGTGCTTAAATGACGATTTAAAGAAAACGTATAAGAAAAAGTATATGTATATTTATCATTAAATATTTATACATTTTTAAAGTTAAAAGTTTAATTTAACAGTTATAATCTATGATTATAAAATTTTACTGTTATAGTTGATGGTAAAAGTTTTATGTGGAAATTTTTAAATTTATATTTATTCTAGAGACAGTTTTGAAGTTATAATATTAAATATTGTTTTACGAAATTTTTAAAAAACTCATTTTGGCCACACATTAATAATAATCTTATTTACTTACTGAGCGTCGTCTCACTCCAATCATATTTTTATTTCAGATAACTCTGAAGAGCATGTTGGAAATCAGGCTTAGCAAGCATACAGGTGGGGATAGAAAAATAAAGATTTGTTTAGAAATATTAATATGATGTCAAATATTTATGCTTGTATAATTTTTCTTTTTTTGAAATAAATGATTGTAATATGGATAATTAGTACTTTGGTTTAATAATAATTGAGTTTATTTTACTTTCACTGTAAATGAGTAGTAAAAAGTTAATATCTCAGACCACAGGATCGGATATATTTTGTGGGATGATCCTAAAATATCTTTTGGGTTGTGTACTGTGTATATGAATAAAGTGGTTGTAGTAACTCTGTTATTGTGATGGATGATTTTGTATTTATGATATTATGATTTTATGTTTCCTGCTGCTTAAACTTCCGCATTGTGTTACTGTTATATCCCTAGTACCTACGAGTTCAGGTGGATTATGATCTACTGAGTTTTGGGATATTGGTTTTATTATATTATATATATATAAAATATGTGGAAATTAAGCAGGTCGTCACGGGGACGACTCAGATAGTTTGAACATTTGAAATGTAGACCAAGTAAGGAACTAGTGCAAAATAGCGAGCAAATTATTGTTAATGGCACTAGAAGAGAAGGAGGGGCAAACAAAAAATTACTTGGAATGAGGTGGTAAAGTAAGATTTAATAGATCTTGATTAGTTAGTTGAAGAAAATGCTCTTGATTGATTGAATTGGTGTAAAAGGAATCTATAGCCAACCTTACTTGGTGAACTGCAGGCTTATTATTGTCATTGTTGTCGTGAAAACAAATTTAATTTTAAAATTAATGAATATATTTGCCTTGATTATTTCTTCCATAATAAAACATCATGGTATTGTATGTGCAATCTTTGTTCATATTTGTAAAATGTGATACGAAAAGGCCATATGACATTTGAAAGTTACTAATCAAACTTTTTTTATTTATTTATTGTGGGAACTCTTGCGATCGACAAGCCCTTCAGAGTTACTAATCAAACTCTTGGTCTTGTACTAGGTGAGTATGATCACTTGAGTAAGGTGTGTTATATCTTGCCAAGGCCCAAGGCCGTTGCTTAGGCAACGTAAATAACTTATTGCCTAGTTGTCTTAGGAGGGAAGGCCATTTATGTGACATAACTCACTTATCACCCAATCCTCTGAGTAATTATAAAAGAGGTTGTCCAATCATAAGAAGATAGAGGTTCCCATACATAAAAAATAGAGGTTGCCTAGTCATTAGGTGATAGACTTGAGAAATATCGGGCATGGTCATTCATGGCACGAGAGTTTTTTCAACTGTAATAATTAGACTCTTTAATGTTTAGAAATGAATGAATTTATAAATAGAATTAATATTTAGAAACATTCCCAATTTATGATTAAGATTAATGTCTAGAATATATAATTCATGATTATATATTCGATGTAAGTTTGACCTAGGAGCATAAATATGTGTAATTTCTATAAAAGTACCTTGAACCAATGTCAAACATCAACACAATTAATCTAATACGCATTGGCCCGGCTCTCACAGTTAATTATCTTGGTTCCGTTTTAGTCATTTTCTTCATTATCATTGCATTAAGACTTTGGTTAGCTAGATTTGAGTTGCTCCTTTCTTTATAGATATAAAGTTTAATTAGGGTTCGTTTAAGTCAATCCCCATTACTATGGTATTATATAGTTGATTGGGTTTGACTTTTTACCACTCCAAATTCACAATTGTTAATGGTTTTTTTTTTTTTTTTTTTCTCAATTTAATGGGGGTTGATTATGTTTAGTTTGAACCAGTACCCTTTACCATCATTGGAGTTAGGGATTGGTTGGACTTGGTTTGAGCTACTCCTATCATAAACTTTTTCAATTAGATAAAATATTAATGCATACATCACGCATGATGATTGTTTAAGAGGAAAAACATACAAAATTAGTTTTAAAAATTAAACATGTTGAATCTGCTTCTAGACCTCTTGCATATTGCAAATAGCTTGTTTTGATGGTAAGAAGTATATTTTTGTGATTAAGACTATTCACGTTTTACACGAATAATATTTTTTAACTGAAAAAAAGAGATACATTTTCTACCCTCTATTATTATTATTATTATATATATATATATTTATAAATGTTGCAAATCTCTCCTGAGATTTGGTAAAAAGAAAATGACATTTTCTGAGATTTCAAAAATTCTACAGATCTCCCTTGAGGTTTCAAAAATCTTAAGGACATCCTATGAGATTTCAAAAAAAGATACAAATCTCTCCTTATATTATACAAAAGACAAGTATTTTGAGGGAAAGTTGTGTCTTTTTGACAAACTTTAGAGGAGACCTATGACATTTTTAAAATCTCAAGGGAGGTTTTTGACATTTTTGAATCCTCGGGAAATGTCTTTGTCTTTTTGCAAAACTTCAAGGAAAGTGAGTGTCTTTTGCCCTTTTCATAATGATTATGAAATTGATCACAATTTCTAATCCTAAAATCTCGTTGTAGACACCCCATTTTGTCTGGAGCCTTATCTAGTAAAAATTACTTTTGTAAAATTCATTAGTATAACAAACAATCAAGAAAAAAGTACATGAAAAAAAAATTCTAATGGGCTAGCTCCTCCATACTTTCACATGCACACACATCACAAGAGAAATTTCTTTTAGCAATAACTTAGCAAATAAATCAAAAACCAAAAAAATCATTCAATTTGTTTTAAATTCGATTGATCAATCAAGTTAGTAAATAGATCAAAATAAAAAAAGAAATCAATCAATTTTTTTAAAATTCGATTAATCAATCAAGTTAGTAAATAAAAAAAAAAAATCAATCAATTTATTTTAAATTCAATCAATCAATTAAGTTAGTAAATAAATAAATAAATTTTAAAAAATCAAACAATTTTTTTTAAATTTGATTGATCAAAGTTAAATTGGTGGTTAATACATTGACCTAAAAATAGAGTTTTCCAGACAAGTTAGGTGAACTAATTACACTTAGGAAAACAATAGGTTAGGGGTGATTCCATCGAACTATCAATATTATTATCACCTCTCGTCATTTCAGAACTTTCTTTGGGATGTTGTGACACAGCAAAAATTTGTTGTAGAGTGTAAAAATAAAGCATTGATTCAAATAGTTAGAACCATCTTAAAAGAAAAGTTTTATAGGATGCCTATAAGACTAGTTATGTTATATATAACGAAGTGTTGGGCAAGAAACAACATATTCAAAAAGTAGAAGTGGTTGAGATGTGCATATTATGGTGGATGAGTGGTATAACATTAAATGATAAATCAAGGAACATACATATTCATAATAAGTTAAACATAACATTGGTAGAAGAGAAGATAAGAGAGGGACGACTTAACTAATTTGGACATTTGAAATGTAGACCAAGTAAGGAACTAGTGCAAAATAGCGAGCAAATTATTGTTTTTTTCTATTACATAGGAACTCTAGCCACCAACAAGTCCTTCGGACCCCCTGGTGCGGTACCAAACCTACAAATTAGCATCCTTCCCCTAGGTCTTGCTGATAAGGTAAAGTCCGAAATGTGGACATGACTTTCGTGCATCATTTGGACGTTCGGCCAACTCGATTCCCGGGACACATTTTCATTACCATCCATGATCCCCGCTAAATCACAGAGAACTCTCACTATCCATGGTCCTTGCTGGCTCACAGAGGGAACTCTCAATATCCACGGTCTTCGCTGGCTCACAGAGTAAATTCTCACCATCCACAGGTACTGCTGGCTTCGTGAGTGTATCTACCTGGAATTGATCCCCCAATGCTCTTTCTTACGTGCTAATGCCTTTCTACCGCGCCGCCATGCCCGTGGGGGCGAGCAAATTATTGTTAATGACACTAGAAGGAGGGGCAAACAAAAAATTACTTGGAATGAGGTGGTAAAGTAAGATTTAATAGATCTTGAGTTAGTCGAAGAAAATGCTCTTGATTGATTGAATTGGTGTAAAAGGATCCTATAGCCAACCTAACTTAGTGGAACTCAAGGCACAAGAGTTTTTTCAACTATAATAATTAGACTCTTTAATGTTTAGAAATAACTTGAATTTATCAATAGGATTATTATTTAGAAACGTTCCCAATTTATGATTGGGATTAATGTCTTGAATATATAATTCGTGACCATATATTTGATGTAAGTTTGACCTATAAGGAGCATAAGTATGTGTAATTTCTATAAAAGGACCTTGAACCAATGTCAAACATGAACACAATGAATCTAATACTCATTGGCCCGATTCTCGCAGTTAATTATCTTGGTTCAGTTCCAGTCGTTCTCTTCATTATCATTGCATTAAGACTTTGGTTAGTGAGATTTGAGTTGTTCCTTATCGTTATAGATATAAAGATATAAAGATTAATTACGGTTTGTTTAAGTCAACCCCCATTACTATGGTATTATGAAGTTGATTGGGTTTGACTTTATACCTTTCCAAATTCACTATTATTAATGTAATTTTTTTTTTTAATTTAATGGGGTTGATTATGTCTAGTTTGAACCAGTACCCCTTACCATCATTGGAGTAAGGGATTGGCCGGACTTGGGTTTGAGCTACTCCTATAATATACTTTATCAATTAGATAAAATATTAATACAGACATCATGCATGATAATTGTTTAAGGGGAAAAACATACAAAATTAGTTTAAAAATTAAAATATGTTGAATCTACTTCTAGACCTCTTGCATATCGTATCTGAAATATGACCTATGCAAACAGCCTGTTTTGATGGTAAGAAGTATATTTTTGTGATTAAGGCTATTCACGTTTTACACGAATAATATTTTTTAACTGAAAAAGAGATACATTTTCTACCCTCTATTATTATTATTTTTGTAAAAAGTTGCAAAAGAACGAATTATGGCATTGTTAGCACAAGAGGTGATTATGGAAAGGAATATAAAATTAAAGAATTTGCAAGTTTTTATAAGGGTAAAAAGCACTCATCTCTGCCCCAAGGACATGGCGCAGTGGAAAGACATCAGTACGTAAGAAAGAGTATCGGGAGTTTAATTCCAAGTAGATACACTCACGGAACCAGTGGTACCTATGAATGGTGAGAATTTACTCTGTAAGCCAACGGAGACTGTGGATGGTGAGAGTTCGCTCTGTGAGTCAGCGGGGACCGTGGATGGTGAGAGTTGTTTGTGAGCCAACAGGAACCGTGGATTGTAATGGAGATGTGTCCTGGGGGTTGGGTTGGCCGAATGTCCAACTGATGCACGGAAGCCGTGTTCGCATTCTGTACTTTACCTGATTAGCGAGACCTAGGGGGAGGACGATGATCCGTAGGTTAGGTGCCGCACCAGGGGGTACGAAGGGCTTGTTGGTGGCTGGAGTTCTTATGTAATAATAATAAAAAAAAACACTCATCTCTTCTGAAATTTGGTAAAAGGATAATGACCTTCTCTGAGATTTCAAAAATCTCAGGGACATCCCCTAAGGTTTAAAAAAAAAAGGTATAAATCTCTCCTTATATTTTACAAAAGACAAGTATTTTGAGGGGATGCCTCTGTCTTTTTGACAAATTTTAGAGGAGGTCCGTGACATTTTTAAAACCTTAAGGGAGGTTTTTGACATTTTTGAAATCTTGGAGAAGGTCTTTGTCTTTTTGCAAAATTTCAGGGAAGGAGAGTATCTTTTCCCCTTTTCATAATAATTATGAAATTGATCACAATTTATGATCCTAAAACCTCTTTGTAGACACCCCATTTTATTTGAAGCCTTATCTAGTAAAACGACTTTTGTAAAATTCATTGGTATAATAAACAATCAAGAAAAAATATATAACAAATAAAAAATAAAAAATAAAAAATAAAAATAGTGATGGGCTAGCTCCTCCATACTTACACATGCACACACATCACAAGAGAAATTTCAGTTAGCAATAAGTTAGCAAATAAATCAAAAATAAAAAAATCAATAATATATATATATTTTAAAATTCGATTGATTAATCAAGTTAGTAAATAGATCAAAATAAAAAAAATCAATGAATTTGTTTTAAATTCAATCAATCAATCAAGTTAGTAAATAAATAAATAAATTTTAAAAAATCAAGCAATTTGTTTTAAATTTGATTTATCAATCAACTTTGACAGATCAAAGTTAAATCGGTGGTTCTTACACCGGCATAAAAATAGAGTTTTCCAAACAAGTTAGGTGAACTAACCAAGAAAAACAACAGGTTAGTGGTGACTCCATTAAACTATTAATATTATTATCACCCCTCGCCATTTCGGACCTTTCTCTGAGATGTTGTGACGCAATAAAAAGTTGTTGTAGAGTGTAAAAATAAAACATTGATTCAAATAGTTGGAACCATGTTAAATGACTATCATTTTTCAAAATATTTTTGACTTGATATTGTGAAGAATGTATATTATCTTGTAAATCACATGCTTATTAAACATTCACAAAAAAAGTGTACTTACAAAATGTTACATTCATGGTAGAAAACCTTTAATTAATTACTTTCCATATATTGTTGCAAATGTTTTAATTCAAATGAGAAAGATAGTGAAAGCAAATTTAATTCTAGAACTAATGAAGATATCTTCCTTGGGTATTCCTTCTATAGTAAAACATATATAGTATTGTTTGTGAATCTTTGTGCATATATGTGAAATGTGATATGTAAAGGCCACATGACATTTTGGAAGTCACTAACTAATATGATTGCTTGAATAAGGTTGGTCAAATCTCACTCATGGCATACGGTAGTTGTCTAGATAAGGCGAATCACTTATTTTTTTAGTACCATAAGATTGAAGTTCACTCAACGAGGTGAATCACTCACCGCCCAAACTTTTGATGAATTACAACTTTTTGTTGTAGTATATGCCTCATATTGAGTGGAACACGTGTACAGAGAAAGCAGGTTGAAGAAAACTTGGAAGTTGGCATTAAGAAAATCGTTGACGATTTTTCCATAAGTACATGAACGGTTTCTTCAAGAAGCCAACTAGGAAGTTGGCCTGAAGAAACCATTCACAGTTTGATAAAACTGTCGACAATTTTGTTTAACATCAGTTTTTTTGAGTTTGAAAATTATTGTTTTATTGGCTGGGATGATTAATGGGTTAGGGGTACGGGGGCAACGCCCCCGTGGAACGGTATAGTACCCTAAGATTGAAGTTCACTCAACGAGGTGAATCACTCACCGCCCAAACTTTTAATGAATAACTACCTTTTGTTGTAGTATGTGGCTCATATTTAGTGGAACACGTGTACAGAGAAAGTAGGTTGAAGAAAACTAGGAAGTTGGCTTGAAGAAAACCGTTGACGATTTTTTCATAAGTACATGAACAGTTTCTTCCAAAAGCCAACTAGGAAGTTGGCCTGAAGAAACCGTTCATGGTTTGATAAAACTGTCGACAATTTTGTTCAACATTAGTTTTTTCAGTTTGAAATTTATTGTTTTATTGGCTGGGATGATTAATGGGTTAGAGGTATGGGGGCAACGCCCCCGCAGTACGGTATATGGATATTTAAGGAATTTTTCTAATACCTCTATACGGATAAAGTTAGTATAAATACATATGATGTAACCCTACTTGCAACAATAATGAAATTCAGCCGCCCTTCGCTCTTGTGGATGAAGGCATACTGCCGAACCACATTAAATCCATGTATTTTTATTGCTCTATCTCTTTGTTTTTATGTACTATTCATCATAATATTCGCACGTTTCTCAATAATTGGCATTAGAGCATAGGTTACGATGTTTGGGATTTCTATTGCGAAGTTTGACATGGACAAGTTCGACAGATATGGAAATTTCGGATTATGGAAGAGGAGGGTCAAGAGTTTGTTAGTGCAGTAGGGCATGGTAAAGGCGTTATACGAAAAGCAACCGGAAGGCATGGACGACATAAATTGGAAGGAACTGGAAACAAAGGTTGTGGTAAATATCAGACTTTGCCTGGCTGATGACGTGATGTATCACATCATGGACGAGGAATCATCAGTGGACGTTTGGTTGAAACTGGAAAGTTGGTATATATCCAAGGTGTTGATGAACAAACTTCATCTTAAGTACAAACTGTATGGTCTTAAGATGTCAGAGGACTCATATTTGAACCAGCACATCAACGTGTTCAACCATATCATCAATGATTTGAAGCGAATTGATGTGAAGTTCAAAGATGAAGACAAGGCATTGATGTTACTGAATTACCTACCTACTTATTCTACGTACGAAAATTTGCTTACAACTCTGATGTTTGGAAAAGAAATTCTCGATTTGGAGGAGATCACAATTGCTTTATTAGGTTTTCATTAGAGAAAGAAAGCCAGTTGTAATGCCCCGACCCTCTACATGGGTCTGGAGTGTTACTAATCCATTCATTTACCTGATAATCGACATACTAATATCATGTACGCAACAGAAAATATAAATATAATCTCCAATTATATAACACCAGAGTTTACTATTCTTATCCATAATCCAAATTAACTATTCACCACTTGTACTCACATATATACATGTCTCCAAAACATTATTCACAAATACCAGTATTCACAACTATTCATCTATCTGAAGACTTCAATACATAAAACATAAAACATAAAATATACATCTCAAAATTAACATAAAAATATACCCTTTTCTCTTTCTTTTTCCCAAAAATGCTATAAAACATCGAGCTCTCTAAGTTCGATCTCGAGGAAATCCTGAAAAAGATAAGTTCATATTCGGGTAAGACACATCTCAGTAAGGGAAGAAACAATATATTAAAACAGCGTGTGACTAACATGAGTTTATATAACAACATAATATTTGACTTTTGAAAATCGTTTACATAATTTCTGAAATCATTATCTGAACCTAATCAATCACATGCAAAAGATTTAACCCACGAGATTACCTAAGGATAGGGGTGATTACCCGCCTATACAAGTAGCACCCCTCTAATCTGATACATTTGGCAACCCGAAGGTCACAATTGAAGCATAACAGGGCACTCACTTTACTCAGTAAGCCCTTAAGTATTAAATTGATCTCGTACTCACACTGTTCAAACAACAATTTACCAGCGAAGACCCCAAGGATAGGGAAATCTATCCGCCCGTACAAGTAGATTCCCTCTGCCCTAGTACGTTATGCAGTTACTGCCACATCTGAAGTTACTAACGCACTTGCCTTTCTCAGCAAGCCCTCAGGCGAAGGGTACGCCTTGCCCAATTGTAACATGTTCTACGAGCATAAATACTTCTAATATCATAATACATTATTCTTTCTGTCATTATTCAACCATTCACCTATGTTCATGTTCATAACTTTAACATTTGACTTCATTTCACTTTACGTGACTCTTTCCCATTTTACATTGCTCACATTTCACACTTCATTTTTATTCCATGCATTTCCATTTTCATTTCATTTAATTACATACCCAGCATCTTTCAGTTGTTTACATGGTTGCGTTAACACACACAAGCAGCATAGTTCATATCATATTTTATTCTCAATGCATTACTTACTTAACCCGCATCTCATACATTTAACATATATTTGCACAAAACTTACATTTACTCATGCCACACAATTTAACAATAAAATTCATACATTATCTGTAAAATAAGCCAACCAACATTTAACGTTTATATACTGAAAATACCTTTCATTTCTTACATAATTATCTTGAAAATATTTTTCACTTTCATCAGTTCATTTTCGCATGTACGTATCTAATAAACAGCTCTAAATTCGGAAAAACATAATTTAAATAGTTGCCATTTTAAACCCATACTGAAGCATATACATGTATATATAACACAATTCATTTTTCATTAAATTCATAAAAATTTTGGTTTAATATATACTTTTCCCCTTACCTGGTTTCTTGAACTACGCCAACAGGGACCTCGAAAAAATACCTATGGCGCTCACCCAGACCCTGAATCAAAAATCCTAATTCCATTAAATCAATCCTAAATAAAATACTATTTTAATATTTCCTAGGCCTCTAAATACCAAATAAACAGTTATACCCTCAAATATAACCAATTTACCAAATTCCCCAAATCCCACTCTCGCTTTGAGTGGGGCCTAAAAAATCTCAATTGGAAATTTACTCACGCCAAAATAATGACGATCGCGACTAAGACCCCATGGTGATGCCGATCATCGATTTAACTGAAAATTTAAGGAGAAATTAAGGATTTAGAGTTAATATACCTTTCCTCAGGTGTGCTGCTTACGCCGCTCCCACGATAAATCTGCTCCAGCAGAAATGTCGGTGGCGAAACTAGGAATCCAATAGTACCTTCTATTTTTCGATCGGCGCTCGTTAGGCCGACGAAATCGAGGAGAGAGAGAAGGAGGATAGAGGAGTGAGACGAAGATAGAGAGAAGGGAGAGGCGCAGGAACTGAATTGCAGAAATGAAGAATCCAATTTCAAATTGGATTCTGCTTCTTATAATAAACCATATATATATATGTATATGTATATATATTTATATCATTAACATATTATACTATATATATATATATATATATATATATATATATACACACACACACACACATATTTAAATATTACTTATCATATATATTTGTATACTTATATAAATCTATCAAACCATTTATTTAATTATTTTAATTTAATAATGCTTAATTAATTATTTGATTAATAATTAATATTTATTTATTCATTTATTATTATTTTTTTCTTTCATACTATTCCTTTTTATTTGTTTACTTAATTAATTAATTAAATCATGTTTAATTAATTAATAATTAATTTTAGTTTTTTTTTCGGGGTTGTTACACTAGTGATGAAAATTTTATAAGGTGAGGGGATTGTGGTGAGGGATAACCATGAACGTGGGAGAAACAAGTCTCGGAATAGATCGAGTAACCATAAATCTCGGTCTAAATCTAGGAATAGGAAGGACATACAGTGTTATAAGTGCGGGAAAAAAGGGCACATAAAACAAGATTGTCCATAGAAAAAGAAGGGGAATACAGAGAATAAAGAGGGTCCATTAAAGTGTGCGAATATAATGGAAGAAGGAGGCTCAGAGAGCCATGATGGGGATATGCTTTCTGTTTCATCAAGTTCAAATCATCTCACAAATTCTTGGATTTTGGATTCGGCATGCTCCTATCACATGACACCTAGTAGAGATTGGTTTGGCACCTACAAGTTATGAAATTCTGGTTCTGTTCTAATGGGTAATGATGCATTATGCAAAGTTGTTGGAATAGGGAATATAAGAATTAAAATGTTTGATGGTGTTGTTAGAACATTGTGTGATGTTAGGCATGCCAGATCTAAGGAAGAATATGTTTTTATTGGGCACTTTATATTGTAATGAGTTTAATTACAAGTCTGCAAGTATAGTAATGAAGGTGAGTAAAGGTGTCTTAATAGTGATGAAGGGTCAGAAATTAGCAAAAAATATTTATATCTTACTAGGTACCACAGTTGTAGATGGAGTTGCAGTTGTAAAGTCTGAGTCAGATAGTACAGTCTTGTGGCATATGTAGTTAGGTCATATGGGTGAGCGTGGGATGATGAAGCTTCATAAGAGAAATCTATTGAAGGGTGTCAAAACATGCATGCTTAATTTCCGTAGTTATTGTGTTCTTGGGAAACAAATTAGGGTTCAGTTCAAGAAAGCCATACACAAGATAGGGAATTCTTGATTATGTTCATACAGATGCTTGGGCGCTAGTACGGGTAGCATCATAGGGAGGACATACGAAATATTTATTGATGACTACTCGCAAAAGGTTTGGGTGTACTTCATGTGGCACAAGTCAGAAACGTTTGCCAAGTTCAAGTTGTGGAAAGCTGAAATAGAAAACCAGATAGGGAGGAAGATCAAATGCCTCAGGTCTGAAAATGGTATTGAGTACACAGATTCAAAGTTCATGGAGTTGTGTGAGCAGCATGGGATTGAAAAATACTTCATAGTATGCAAGACACCACAACATAATGGTGTAATGGAAAGGATGAACAGAACAATAACTGAAAGAGCTCAGTGTCTTAGGTTGAATGCAGGGCTTGCAAAAAAATTTTGGGCAAAAGTAGTGAATATGACATGTTTCATGATTAAAAGGTCATCTAGTGCAGCACTAGATGGGAAATTAGCAGAGAAGGTGTGGACAGGAAGTGCGGTATCAAAAAGGGGTGAAAGGCTTCAAGCTCTGGGATCCGAAGGTAAACAAGGTAGTGATTAATAGAGATGTGGTTTTTGATGAGAAAGCCATGTTGTAGTGTACTTAGGAAGAAAAGAAATAGGTGTTGAAAAATTGCAGCAGCAATGAGCATGTGGTGCAGGTGGAGTTAGAGACCCATGGTAGAGAAGACAATGTTAAGACTGCAAGGAGTTCTAGCTTAGGAGATTAGCAGCATCATAGTATAGCCATAGAAAGGCCCAGACGTGCTATAAGGCCCCCCACCAGGTATAATTTTGAAGATTTGATTTCTTGTGCCCTCATTATTAGTACTGGGGATCCTACTAATTTTCAAGAGGCAATACATAGCCAAGAGATGAGTAGATGGATGAGTGTTAAGGTAGAGGAGATAGAGTCTTTACATAATAACTAGACATGGGAGTTGGTGGCGCTTCTAGAGGGGAAGAGAATGATAGGATGCAAATGAGTATATAAGAGGAAAGAAGCAGTATCAGAAAAAGAGGAAGAAAAATGCAAGGCTTGTTTAGTAGCATTACTCACAGAGGAAAGGGGCTGACTACGATGAGATCTTCTTCCGTGTGATCAAACATACTTCCATCAAGGCAGTGTTGGGTTTGGTAGCGCATTTTGATAAGTATTTGTAGCAGATGGATGTTAAGAGAGTTTTTCTTCATGGTGATTTGGAGGAGCTAATTTACATGGTACATGTAACGACCTGCCTATTTTATCGTAATTTTTTTAAATAACATTTAATATAATAATCTCGATATTCTGTTTAGTTGATGAAACATAACTAACCTAGACCCATGGGTACTAGGGATATACCTGAAATACATCTCTGATACCTAAGCAGCAGAAAACGTAAAATCATATACATATTAAATCATCCAACCAACATAATAACAAAGTTTTACTAAAACCGTTATATACATATACACATCCCAAAATGACCAAAAAGTGCCCTAGGGTCATAATCCAAAAATCTATCAAACCCTAGCATAACGACTTACCTTTCTGATAGCGCAGAACAGTCGAACTCTAATGCTGCGAAGCTCTATTCGCTCTTCTATCTGGGGCTCCTAAAATGTTTATATAGCTGGGGTGAGATACCTCTTAGTAAGGGAAATAAACTAATATTAGTGTGTGGAAACATGAGTATTTTCGTATTATACATATAACAATACACAAATCATATCTAATTAAACATAATTTAACATAATGTGGTATAACATACTGAGTTTCTATGTAGGAAATCATCATATATAACCGTACATGAAATAACACCCTAGATGGATAGCTGGCTGGTATCATGTCTTACCCCCACATGACTAGGTTGTATGTCCTGAAGGAGGGACCTAGCAATGGCTGGCCGATCACGTTAGATCAACATAAGTATGTAAATACGATGGGAGCCCCCTCCTAGTCCAGATGCTAGAGGGACATCTGCACTACCATAAACCACATTGAGTACTGATCTCCCACAGTCCCTTACGACATGTGGTAGCACTAACATATACATGATTGTGATCATATAATTACGGTACCGTGCTTCGTGAAAGCCTAAACCAAGCCATCCGGGTTCTAATAACATATAGTAAATCTCAAATAATGATACTTAGCTGTTTCACAATAATATTTTTAAAAACAATATTTTCATGAATTTTCACATATCATAATGTATAAACCCCCGACCCTTTTCACATATCATAATGTATAAACCATAACCCTTATGCCGACATAGTAAAACATGAAAACCACAGCCCTTACGCTAGCATAGCATATCATAAAACCCCCGGCCCTTACGCCGGCATATATTTTAACATACATAGTTTGAAATCTTTGTGCTATTTAAATACCATAATTTAAACATAGTTCCCGTATCGTTTTTAAAATCTTCCTGAAAAGAGTAATAACATGTCGATTCTGAAAACATAATATTCTGATACTACGTAAACTCATAGAATTTCATACTCATGCCACACAAAAATAAATATTGTTCAATTCGTAAAATTCTGCACAAAATCTTATTCCCTGCTGAACTGTATTTAAATCATTTTCTTGTTAACAGCAGTATTTTCAAACTCAATTCTATAGCATTCATAATTTCCTTGAAAAAAAAAGCTGAATATCAATAAATAATTTCATGGAAATACTCACTTACTTTATCCCTTTACCTAACTTGTGGAAAAGCCCACAAATTACTCCAAAATTATACCCGTGTGTTCCCCAGCTCAATACCTTGAAATTGCATTTTCCCCAACAAAACTTCAGTATAAACCCATCTAGTACCTTTCATCAACCTAGAAGTACCAAATACCTTAATAATTATTAAAATAATCAACTTACCTAAAATTTGGGATGGTGCTCAAGTTGGCCTAACCGACGAATCACTCCAGAAGATTTGTAGAGAATCTTCCTAGGAGTAATGTGGTGGCTTCGGATCGTCGAACTAGCAAAGAACGGGGCCAAATTTCTAAAGAGAAGGGGAAGGGGACAAAGTAAGAGAGAGAAACATGGTTCCTACATGATTCTCTTGCCAAAAATGAGTTGCTAGCCTTTTATATACTTGCTTGCCCACGTGGCTTCGTCGACGAGCCACAACTCCTCATTGAAGAGTTAATGAAGAAAGCACGTCGACGAACACCTTCTCCTTGTTGAAAAGTTTCAGGGTCTGGAAACAGTCCACTCGGTAACTTCTCGTCGATGAGTCGCATGTCCCTGTCGATGAGCCCAAGAATCCTACACATCGATGAGAACTTCTTCACTCGTCAATGAGACCTTACTGAAATAACTTAAGAAAATTCCTTTTTCTCTCCTTCTTTTATTATTTAATATTTATAATTCTTTGGGTCTCTACATTCTCCCCTCCTTATAAAAATTTTGTCATCAAAATTTACTATCTGTATTGACACCATCCTTTAAAGAAAATAGGCTACTTATTTTACTACTTATCCTCACTTGTGGCGGAGGAATATCGTGATTACATTCAAGGTTCTGGGAGATTACATATACATATAAAATAAAATTCTCCTACAACCAAAATACTATCTACTACTAGAAAATTATTTCATCTAACTAACCTGCACAAAAGAAATTTTACATATTCACCAGTAACTTATCCTGATTACCACTGTTCCTGCTGAAGAGATACGAGTACTTCTATCGTATCTACTGCTTGAGTTCCCATGAAGTTTCCTCTATCCCATGATTTCTCCACAGGACTTTTATTAAAGGAATCTTCTTATTGCGCAATTCCTGTTCTTTCCTATTCATAATCTGCACTGGTACCTCCTTATATTCCAGAGTATCCCTAAGTTCTATCTTACCATAACTGATCACATGGGAGGGGTCTAGGACGTATTTCCTCAACATGGAAACATGGAATATGTCGTGTATTCTGAACAAAACAGGTAGTAAGGCTAGTCTGTAGGCAACTGACCCCACTCTCTTTAAGGATCTCAAACAGGTCAATAAACCTAAGGCTAAGCTTACCCATCCTTCCAAATCTCATAACTCCCTTTAATGGCTCTATCTTCAGAAACACGTGATCTTCTACATCAAATTCCAGTTTCCTGCACTGAGTATCAGCATAACTCTTCTTTCGACTCTAAGCTGCACCGATCCTATCTCTAAGGATCCGAACTTTATCGTATGCCCGCTGCACTAGCTCTGGCCCCACCACTCGCCTCTCACCTATCTCATCCCAGTATAGAGGAGAACGACACCTCCTACCATAAAACGCCTCATAAGGTGCCATGCCGATGGTGGCCTAATAACTATTATTGTATGCAAACTCTACTAGCGACATATACTGGGTCGAACTACTCCCAAAATCCAACACGTACGCCCGCAACATATCTTCTAATATCCAAATCACCTTCCCAGTCTGGTAGTCCGTTTGAGGATGAAATGCCATGCTGAAAGATAACTGAGACCCCAGAGCCTTCTGAAAGCTCTTTCAAAACCGTGACATGAAACATGGGTCTCGGTATGATAATATAGACATTTGAACACCATGTGATCGTACTATTTCCTAAATATATAATTCCGCTAGTCTATCCATGGATTAGTTGACTTTAATAGGAATGAAGTGAGCGGTCTTCGTCAATCTATCAACGACCACCCAAATAGCATCCTGACCATGCGGTGCCAATGGAAAACCCGTCACAAAGTCCATAGATACATGATCCCACTTCCACTCTGGGATGTAAAGCGGCTGCAACTGGCCCACTGGCCTCTGGTGCTTAGCCTTTACCTGTTGGCACATCAGACATTGCTGCACGAACTCGACAATTTCCCTCTTCATGTCGCTCCATCAGTAAGACTCTCGTAGATCCCTATACATTTTAGTACGACCTGGATGAACTGCGTACAAGGACATGTGAGCCTCCACTAAGATCGTCCTCCTGATGTCCATATCTGTAGGCACGCACAACCTGGAATAGAACCTCAAGGCCCCGTCATCATAAATACTGAATTCATCTCCCTGTCCATCCTGCACCCTAGCTATCTGCTCTGCTAATTCTGCGTCATCTCTTTGAGCTGCCTTAATCCTTTCTTGTAAAGTAGGCTGCACTACCAAGCTGGCAATAACTGCCTAAGGATCACTCTCTACCAACTCTACACCAAATCTTTCCAGATCCATCTAGATCAGATGCTGAACCTCCATCACTGCCAGTGCTGGTCCTACTGATTTCTTGCTCAGAGCATCAGCTACCACATTTGTTTTCCCTAGGTGGTAACGAATAGTGCAATCATAATCTTTAATAAGTTCCAACCACCTTCTTTGTCTCATGTTCACCTCATTTTGAGTGAAAAAGTACTTCAAACTTTTATGATTGGAGAATATTTTGCATCTTTCACCGTACAAGTAATGCCTCCAAATCTTTAACGTGTGTACCACTGCAGCCAATTCCAGATCGTGGGTAGGGTAGTTCTTTTCATACTTTTTCAACTGTTGGGAGGCATAAGCTACAACCCTACTATACTGCATCAATACACAGCCGAGCCCTTTCAAAGACGCGTCACTATAAATGACATAACCATCACCCCCTAATGGAATGATCATCACTGGTGCAGTGACAAGCCTCTGTTTTAGTTCTAGGAAGCTCTACTCGCAATCCTCATCCTATTCAAATCTAACATTCTTTATGGTCAGACACGTGAGAGAACTGACGGTAATAACTCGGCAGTCCCAAGAAACTCATAATTTCCTAAACGTCCTTTGGCTTGACCCAATTCAACACTGCCTCAATCTTGTTGAGATCCACTGAAATACCATCCCCTAAAATAACATGTCCCAAAAGCGACATCTTTTCTATCCAAAATTCACATTTACTAAATTTAGCGTACAACTTCTTTTCCATTAAGCATCTGAAGTACCAGCCGTAGGTGTGTCTCATGCTCCTCAAAACTCTTTGAGTAAACCAGTATATCATCAATGAAAACTACAACGAACTGATCTAAATACCGGTGAAAAACTCTATTCATTAAGTCCATGAACATAGCAGGAGCATTCGTCAGACCAAATGGCATAACTAGAAATTCATAATGTCCATACCTGGTCCTGGAAGCTGTCTTCGAGACATCTTTTGCTTTTCCTTTCACCTGATGGTAGCCTGATCTGAGGTCAATCTTGGAATAGACCTGCGTACCCTGAAACTAGTAAAATAAATCGTTTATATGGGGTAGAGGATACCTGTTCTTGGTTGTCACCTTATTAATTTCCTTATAATCTACACACATCCTCATAGACCCATTCTTCTTCTTTACAAATAACAGTGGAGCTCCCCACGGTGATACACTAGGCCGAATAAAACCCTTATCTTGCAAGTCTTGCATCTGATTCTTTAGCTCTCCCAACTTTGCTAGATCCATTTTGTAAGGAGCTTTAGAGATCGGTGTCATCTTAGGAAGTAAATCAATAGCGAAATCTACCTCGCGGTCGGGAGGTAACCCAAGTAGATCTTCCAAAGAAGTGTCTGGAAACCCCTTAACCACTAGTGAATTGCCAAACTTTAATTCATTTTCTGACACATCCTTTACAAAGGCCATAAACCCTTGACAACATTCCAGGAGTAATCTTCTCACCTGTATGGCTGATACTAACTGAGGCGGGGATTGCACACGTAACCCTATGAACCTGAATTCTGGTCTTCCTAGAGGTCTAAATATTACTTCTTTCAAATGACAGTCTATATTGGCGTAATTAGCTGCCAACCAGTCCATACCAAAAATTACATTGAACCCATGCATGTCCAATACTATCAAGTTAGCTGGCAGGAATTTCCCCTGAATATCAATTGGATAGCCTTGGAGCACTCTAGTACACCTCACTACTGACCCTGTCAGTGTAGTTAGTGTAATGACACGAAGAATAATGGTATTTAAATAATAAAGAGGGAGAGAAATGGAAACAAAAATAGAAGGATACAGCGAAGTGTTCGTCGACGACATTGCACTTTGGGAGTAATAACTAAGGAAATTTATCAGGTCCTCATCGACGAACACAGGGGATTCGTCGACGAGGGTACAAGAGGGCTTCGTCAACGAAGATAAGTTTCGTTGACGAGAAGATACCAAGAGAGGATTTTGAGGAAATCTGAAATTCATCGACGAAGGTGCAGGTTTGTCGATGAACTTTCTACAGGACTCGTCGACGAGGCGACGTGTCTCGTCGATGAATCCAACCCTATGAATAACCCAAAACCCGGATTTAAACGCAGAAAATTAAGAAAAATCACACACTCTCACACACTCTCTCTCCCTTCGATTTCTCTCTCCTCTCTCCTCGAATTCAGCTCCGTCGTTTGCTGAATCGACGATCTGAGGCCACCACGACGCTATTGGAGAAGTTCTTTCCAAATCTGTCGGAGCGGATCATTGGTGGAAGTAAGTTGGAAATTCATCCTTGAGTAGAGGTAAGATTTTTTATTTGAAATTTGGTCTTTCCACAGTTGAAGGAAATGATGTACTCGAATAAATACTGAAATTTAGTTCTGAGAATTATCATTTTTAGGGTGCTGCTCAGGGTTTCCTATGGGTGTAAGACCAGTATTATAGAGGGGTTTTTCAGTTGTCAGGTAAGGGGATAAATTAAAACAATTAATTTTCATTGAAATTACTATTATTTAATAGTAGAATAATTTTCAGAAAGCATGAGATTATATATGAGTATAATTGAGAAAATGTAAGTTTGGGAAAATACTGCAATTGTACAGGAAATGTGATTGCAGAACGGAATATATGGTTTCATTCAATTCGTGTGGCGTGAATATTATTTTATATATGCATTATACCATGTTAAGTTAAATTTACAAAATAAGCATGTTGACAAATATTTTCAAGAATAACATGATAAACACAGTAAATTATGATTTCATAATATATGATAAGTTTGGCGCAAGGCCGTAATTGATGATTGGGGCAAGGCCGCAATTATTTATGTTATTCGGCGCAAGGCCACATTTATTCATATTTTCGGTGCAAGGTCGTAATTATTATGCTAGTGTAGGATTCGAAAAATGCTATTATTTGATTTACGATAAACAGTATATGATTATGTACTATATGTTATTAGAACCCGAATGTTAGTTTAGTACAGTTTTAGGAGCACGGTACCGTAACTTATAGATTAAATATCTATGATTAGATTGGTGCTAACCACCCCACGAGGGGGTGGGAGATGAATAGTCGATGTGACTTTCAGTGTAGAGTTGTAGACGTCCACTTGGTAGTCTGGACTAAGGTGTGGTAGGCCCATCGTACTTACAAACATTTTTGACTCGGCAGTGGTCGGCTAACCATTGTCGGGTCCTGCCTTCGGGCTGCACAACCCATTATGGGGGTTAATACATGACATTAGCTAGCTATTCATTTTGGGTAGTCTTCAGTATTATAGATTGTATCAGATAATACATGATTAGTATGATTACTTGGAAGTATGAAATTATATGTTGATTTAACCATATTATGATTTATGTTTTATGCTATGTGAAATGTACAATATATGTATTACAACATAAATATTCATGCTGCCACACAACTGATTTTAATTTATCTTCCCTTACTAAGAGGTATCTCACTCCAAGTTTAAATTATTTCAGGAAACCCGGAGAGACCGGCGGGTCAGGGCCGCCGCTGAGTGAGTTAAGCTTCCCTGCTAGAAGGGTAAGTTCTGATCTAGGATTAGGAGATTTTTGTTATAAGATCCTAAGTTTATTTTGATATTTTGGAGATAGTGTATATAAATACAGTATCTTTGGGAATATAGTAGACTTTGGTATTATGTAATTTATGGTTGATGAATGTGATTTACATTTACTGCTGCCTAGGTTCCGATGTGTATGACAGGTGTCCCCGCTACTCACGGGTTCGGGTTGACTATTTTATTTTTATAATGTTTCATTTTATATTAATATAAGCAGGTCATTATAGTTACTAATAGATTGGTGTCTAACAACTGTGTTTCTGCCTCATATAATCTAATATACCCCATAGGCATGAATGAGTGTGTGGCTCCTGAATTAAACAATACAATAACTTTAAATGAAAGCATGTTAATCATACCTATCACCACATCGCCGGCTGTCTTAGCATCTCCAGACATCAAAGCATAGACCCTCGCTGGAGCTACATTCCTTTGCTGGCCTCCACAAGGCGCTTGATAACCTCTCTAGTAAGGTCTAGGAGCAGGAGCGGTACCAAGTGGTGTAGGGCAATCTCATATCAGATGTCCCTGCCTACCACAATGATAACAGATGGCTCTTCTCACTTGACACTCTCCTAAGTGTCTCTTTCCACAAGTCTGACAGATAGGAAAATTTTGCACTGCCTGAAGCACACGATTTCCAGTCTCCTGCCTCGGTCCTTTGCCATAGTTTCCTCTCCTCCACTGGCCCTGCCTAGGTCCCAGCTAGAAGCCTGAAAGCATAGATCTCTTCTTCTGTCCTTGCTCCTCCGCATCCATCCGCTCACTCACCTCAGCCAATGCTGCTCTATTGACCAACTCAACAAAATCCTGTATTGACACCACTACCTGCTTGTATATTCCATGCCTCAATCCTCTTTCAAACTGCCTTACTTTCTTTACTTCATTAGGAACAATATACAGGGCGAAGTGAGACAACTCTATGAACCTCACCGCATACTGCTGAACTGACTGCTGTCCTTGCTTCAGATTCAGGAACTCTCCAACTTTAGCTTCCCTGACAGTGGCTGGGAAATATCTGTCAAAAAAATAATTCTTTAAGTTGGTCCCATGTCATAATTATCGACGTCGTCCTCTACTGCTCCAGAAGTTTCACAACAGTCCACCACCTCTTAGCCTCCCTTGTTAGTTTATAGGTGGCGAAAAGGACCTTCTGCTCCTCTATACACTATAATACTGCCAAAATTTTCTCGATCTCCTGCATCCAATTCTCGGCGGCTATAGGATCAACTCCTCCTGAAAATGCCAGAGGATTCATCTTGGTAAATTTCTCTATCGTGCACCCATGACCTGCAAACGAGCCTCCCTGCTCTCTGGAGCTCCTAGCGATCTCAGCCATAATTTGCTGAGTCACATTGCGTAATACCAAATTAGAGTCAGCCCCGCCTGCATTCGAGGGCCCTACACCCTCACTACCACTTGCATGGGCACTACCTCCTCTAGGGTCCATCCTGAAAAGACAATAAACATGTCTCAGAGACCCTATTCTTATAATTTACGTGTCTAACTAAAATCCTCTATCTTGACATCCTTATCTTATTTCAAGATCTAGTCCTACACTGTAGAAACACAACCTGACAATAGTTTACTATGACTTTCCTGAAATCGTCACCCCAGGAAAGACACAGAAACCACCACAGAAGTCCTGCCTCTAAACTGTAGAACAAAACCTTAAATTCTTTCCCTAAATATGGTATCGTTTCCACTGCACTCTAAAGTCTACAGTGTAATGAGTCGAAGTATAATGGTATTTAAATAATAATTAATAGAGAGAGAAATGGGAATGGAAAAGAGGGTGCAGTTGACTTCATCGAGGAGGGTGTGTCTCGTCAACGAGAAAATACCAAGGAGGGTTTTGGAAATTCTAAATTTTGTCGACGAGGGGTGAAGGTTTGTCGATGAAACTCTTCAGGGACTCGTCGACGAGGTGACGTGTCTCGTCGATGAATCTAACTCTATAAATAGGGTAAACTCAATTTTTTAATGCAGAAAATCAAAAAATCTCTCTCTCTCTCTCTCTCTCTCTCTCTCTCTCTCTCTCTCTCTCTCTCTCTCTCTCTCCTCCCTACGATTTCTCTCTCCCCTCTCTTCGATTTTGGCTCCGTCGTTCACCAAATCGATGATCTGAGGCCACCACGATGCTCCTTGGGAAGTTCTCTCCAAATCTGTTGGAGCGGATCATTGGTGGAAGCGAGTTGAAATTCATTCCTGAATTGAGGTAAGACATTTTATGCCAAATTTGGTCTTTTCATAGTTATAGGAAATAATATTTACGTGAATATACTGAAGTTTAGTTCTGGGGATTGTTGAATTTAGGGTGTTGAACGGGGAACCCTGCGGGTGCAGGATGAGTGAATTTTTTTAGGGGGTTTTTCTCAGTGTCAGATAAGGGAATAAACTAAAATAGTTATTTTACCATGCAAATCAATATTATTTATTAGTAAATTAATTTTCAGAAAAACATGTGTTATATTTGAATATTATTGAGAAAATATATATTTGGGAAAATACTACTGTTATACAATAAATGAAATTTTAGAATGAAATATATGATTTTACTCAGCATTGTGTAGCATGAATATTATTTTACGTGATAAGTATTATGTTATGGCAAATTTTACGAGTAAAACATGTTTTCAGGAATTATGAAATAGTACATGACATTGTGATTTTGAAAATACATGATAATTGATTTATATTCAGAATAATATTTATGAGATATTCGGCGCAAGGCCGTGATTGATAGTCAGCGCGAGGCCATGTCTTACGTATGATTTCGGCGCAAGGCCATATTTATGAAATGTTCGGCGCGAGACCGTATTTATGAAATGTTTGGCACGAGGCCGTATTTATGAAATTATAGAAAATGCTATTAATCCATTTATGTTAAACGTTATATTATCATGTATTATATGTTATCAGAATCCGAATGTTAGTTTAGTTCAGTTTTAGGAGTACGGTATCGTAACTATATATATTAGATATCTATGTTCAGATTAGTGCTAACCACCCCACGAGGGGTTGGGAGATGGATATTTGACGTAACTTTTAATGTAGATTTGTAAACGTCCACCTAGCAGTCCGGACCAGGATGTGGCGGGCCCATCGTACTTACAAACATTTTTGACTCTGCAGTGGTCGGCCAGCCATTGTTGGGTCCCGCCTTCAGACTGCATAACCCGTCATGGGGGGTAATACATGACATTAGCTAGCTATTCATCCTGAGTATGTTTTCAGTATTATTAGCTATACCAGACAGTTATGATTAGTATGATTTATTAAAATATGAAGGTATACGTTTATGCAGTTATTAAATGATTAATGTTTTCTGGTATAAAAAATGTACTTTATATCTATATTATCATTAAATATTCATGTTGCCACATAGTTGTATTTAGTTTATTTTCCCTTACTGAGAAGTGTCTCACCCCTGAACATTAAATGATTTTCAAGAAACCCAGAAGAACCGGCGGGGCGAGGCTGACCCCACTAGGAGGGCAAGTTTTGACCTAGGGACAGTAAATGTGTGTTGTGGGTTCCTAGATATGCATATATGTTTTGTATTTTGGAAGATGTATATAAACACCATATTTATGGATTATAGCTAACTCTCGTATTATATCTTTTGTGGTTATGATGATTTTTTTCATTTACTGTTGCTTAAGTTCTGTTGTGTATGACAAGTATCCCCGATACCCAAGGGTTCGGGTTGACTTTGTTATTAATTATGTTTTATTATATGAATATTTAAGCAGGTCATTACAGTTTGGTATCAGAGCCTAGGATACTAGGTTCTGTAGACTCTAGAATGCAGCAGTAATAATACTAGAGTATAGGATAAGGGAATTTGAGGTCTGACTTTGTTGTCTAGATGTAGGACTTCAGTGGTGGTTTATGTGATTTTCCTGGGGTGACGATTTCAGGAAAGTCATGGTAAACTATCTACGGGTTGGGTATCTAGGTTGCAGGGTTGAACCTTAAATTAAAATCAAGAGAGATGGATTAATTAGGAGTGTATATTATATAAGTTAGATGATATGTATAGTGAAGGGGTTCTGAGTTAAGTTATTTGTTTTTTAGGATGGACCCTGGTGGCAGTAGTGCCCACGCTAGTGGAAATGAGGGTGCTGGACCATCAGACGCTACAGGCTGTGATTCAGATGCAGTTTTGCGTAGTGTGCACAGCAAGTCATGGCCAAAATTTCCAAGAGCTCGAGGGAACAAGGGGGTGCATCAGCAGGCCATAGTAGCTCTATCAAGAAATTCATTAAGATGAATCCTTCGGCTTTCTCAGGAGGATCAAATTCTACAGTAGCTGAAAACTGGGCGCGCGTGTGCCCCGGGCGGCGAAATAAAAAATCATTTTTATTTTTTAACGAAAAACATGGATGTCGGAGTCGCCACTAACCTTTTAGTGTGGTTAGAACACATGATTACTACCCCGTTAGGGGTAGAATCGGTCTATGTTACCAGAGTTAGGCTCGGGAGTTCGGTTACGCGAAGGGAAGGTACGAGCACCCCCTACGCGCCCATTCTTACGAACGGTACCTAATTAATTTAGAATTATCCCTAAGTTAATTTAAAAAAAATATTTAAATTACTCCTTTTATGAATTTATAAATACATAGGAAAAATAAATAAATAAATAAATAAAATAAATAAATATATACATATATTCCCTTAGAGCTTAAGGTACGTGACGCCCGAAGGCTTATACCCCCGCATTAAAATCATAGGGATAATAATTAAGAAAATACACTCCCAAAATTTTGAAATTATATATAAAATTTTTATAGGAAAATACTAACATGGGAGGTTTTTAATATATGGTAATAGAATAATAAGCCTCACATACCTACTAACATATTATGAATGTCAAAATAAGTAACTAAATACTATATATATTAATATATTAAGGATACTTAATACTAAATATAGTAAGATTCTAATAATGATTAATACTAAACATATTTATATACTAAAAATAGCTGATACTAAAAATACTAGGATACTAATAATTAATACTAACTATATTAATATACTAAAAAAAAATAATTGATGCTAAACATGTGATTAAAATGCTAATTTACTAAACATATAATATCCATTAAACCCTAAATCACTAAATATATAATATTAAAAAAAAATACAAAAATGCTAAATATGTAATATTTACCAATATGCTAATATGTGATATACATATAGCTAAAATTATTAATTCACATATAATATCAATAAAACACCAAGCTTAAGATCCTAATTTACTAAATATGTAATATTATATTACTACTAAACAGGTAAAAATCCTACCTTGATAATACATCATTTAGCATTTACAATGGATACCACAAAAGTTTAAAATTAAATATTAAGACATATTTTAACTATAACAATTTTGCAATGACAACAATAATTATTAAATAATACACATAGCCAAAATACAAACGTGGATATTAACTTAACAAATATTAAAAATCCTATAACAGTAAATGTTTAACAAGAAAATTCTACAAATATAATCATAAATACTACAAAAGATACAAACATGAATATCAATTATTAAATATCGATGTTAAATAAATAAGTACAACAATAAGTACAGACATGTAATAGGGTATTAAAAAATAATAATAATCCGACAATAATAATATTATTTAATATGTACAATAAATTTATACGTAAATAAAACCCTTAAGTATACCATCTGCAAAAACACATAGATAATAAACATACAATAAACCTAAAAAAAAATTAATACCATAAGACAAAAAACAAACATATATTGATGATAAAATATGTACCTAATAAATAAAGGAAACACATAGAATATAATATTACATATAAATATAACATAAAAAAATGCATATATACAAAATAATAGCCCAGAATCATGATAAAAAACAATAATAAATCTAAATATATATATATATACAATACCCCATATATACAAAATATAACCTAATAAACAATTCTATGCATATAGTGTATGTGTGTGTGTGTGTACGTGCTGATGGTAGTCGTGTGTGTGTGCAGCAGGTGATGGAGTGCAGGTGTGTTTGTGGTCTGCCTGCAGGGGGACTTACAGAGGGAGGCTGAGGGAGAGAGCAGGTTTACTTAGCTGGCAGATCTGGAGGACGGTTGGCCGTGAACAGTGAGGCGATGACAACGGAAACGGCGAATGGTGAGGGCGTCGGCGATGGCGCTGGTTGCAGGAACAGGGGCTGGCCGAGGAGCTGCTGGTTCGCCGGAGTTGCAGGGGGAGTTCACGGCTGCTGCAAGAGTGGCTCTGCTGGGTGGTGGCTGGCCGTGGCTGCTGGAGAGGCCGGAGACAGCCTCGGCTGGAGCTGGAGCTGGTGCTGGTGGCTGCTGCTGCTGGCGGCGTGAAGAGAGCCGAGAATGGTCTCGTCAGGGGGCTGGGGTTCGTGGTGGTTGTCGAAGCAGGAGAGTTGCAGAGGTCCTTCTCCTGTGGCTGTTGTGGTGGCCTTTGGTTGTAGCTTGGGTCTCGCACAGTTGCTGTGGCTGGTCTCGGCTGCTGCGGAGGGGAGTTGGTGGGTTGGAATCCGAGGGAGAGAAGACAGTGGGAGTGGGAAAGATCAGAGAATTGAGAGAAAGAGCAGGGAGAGAGAAAGAGTAAGGGAGTAGGAGCAGGAAGGGCTGGTGCGTGACACTCAAGAAGGAGAAGAAGAAGAAAGGAGGAGAAGAAGAAAGGAGCCCCTTCTTTTTTTTTAGTTTTTCCGGCCTCCGGCTGTTGTGCGCGGCTGGCTGCGCCCCCCGGGAGAGAATAAGAGTTGTCTCCTTATATAAAAAGTTTTTTGGAAACCCTAAAGAAAAAATTCCTTTCTTGATTTTATTTTATTTGATTTTTTATGCTTTTGGTAATAATGAAAAAGGAAATAATATTAATAATAATAATAATTATTATAGTAATAACATTCATAAGGTAATAATAGTAATAAATTATAATAATAATACTACTAATAGTAAATAATAATAAATAATTATAGTAAAAATAAAAATGAAGACAAAAAAAAAAAATAATAATCATAATAATATTAATATTAATAAATAAAGTAATAATACTATTATTAAAAGTAATAAATAATAATAATAATAATAATAATAATGATAACATTACTAAAAATAATAAAAATAAAATTAATAATAATAAATAATAATAATAACAATAATAATAAATAATAAATAATATATCAAAAATAATAAAATAAATGAAAAATAAAAGTAATTATAGTAAAGTAAAAATAAAATAAAGATAATAAACGTACTAGTAATAATAATAAAAAATGAAAAATAATGATAAGAAAAACACAAGCAAAATAATAGTAACGTACTAATAATATAGGAAAATAATAATAATAATAATAATAATAATAATAATAATAATAATAATAATAATAATAATAATAATAATAATAATAATAATAATAATAATAATAAGAGGAGACCCCTTGTTCTATTTGGCTAGGCAAAAATAGGGTGTCTACACCCTGGTGGCAGTAATGCCCACGCTAGTGGAAATGAGGGTGCTGGACCATCAGGCGCTACAGGCTGTGATTCAGATGCAGTTTTGCGTAGTGTGCACAGCAAGTCATGGCCAAAATTTCCAAGAGCTCGAGGGAACAAGGGGGTCCATCAACAGGCCATAGTAGCTCTATCAAGAAATTCATTAAGATGAATCCTTCGGCTTTCTTAGGAGGATCAAATTCTGCAGTCGCTGAAAACTGGGTGTAGGAGATCGAGAAAATATTTACAGTGCTGCAGTGTTCAGAGGAGCAGAGGGTGCTATTTGCTGCCTACAGATTGACTAGAGAGACCAAGAGGTGGTGGACAACGGTGAAACTCTTGGACCAGCAGAGGATAATACCTGTGGAGATGACATGGGATTGGTTTAAGGAGACATTCTTCAGGTGTTTTCCAGCCTCATCTAGGGAAGCTAAGATTGAGGAGTTCCTGAATCTGAAGTAGGGATATCAAACTGTACAGTAGTACGCGGAGAGGTTCATCGAACTATCTCGCTTCACTCTGTATATCATACCAGATGAAGCAAAGAGGTACGATAGTTTGCAAGAGGTTTGAGAAGAGAAATATATAAGCAAGTATCGATATTGAAGTTGTAGGATTTTGCTGAGCTGGTGGATAGAGCCACTATAGCAGAGATTGGGGAGTGGTTGGAGGCTGAGGAGCAGAGGCAGAAGAAGAGATCCGCACCTTTTGGTTCCCAGCAGGGAGACGATCGTGGTTCGTGAAAGAGAGGTGGATATTACCGAGACTGGAGACAGGAGACTGGGAATCGTGATTTTCGGGATGTGCAACCATCTCCAGCTTGCCCATCTTGTGGGAAGAGACACCTGGGGGAGTGTCGTGCTGGGCGAGGTGTTTGCTATAGGTGTGGGGAGCCTGGGCATATGATAAGGGATTGGCAGGCTCAGATTGGTGCTGCTTCTGCTCCTAAACCTGCTCGAGGAGGCTACCAGGCCCCACGTGGAGGCCAATAGAGGAATATGGCTCCAGCTAGGGTCTTTGCTCTGACGCCAGGTGATGCTGATGTAGCCAGTGACGTGGTGACAGGTACGGTCAATATGTTATTATTTAAAGTTATTGCACTATTTGATTCAGGTGCCACATACTCGTTCGTATCTTTGGAGTGTGTTAAATTGTGTGGGGTTCAAACACAGACATTAAATGTTGAGGTTTTAGTAGCTACGCCAATCGAGACAGTGGTGAGATATAGTAGGGTACTCCGTGATTGTCCAGTTGATATTCAGGGGAAGATTCTATCTGCTGATTTGGTAGTGCTGGTCATGCATGGATTTGATATTATTTTCGGCATGGATTGGCTAGCAGCTAATTTTTCCAGTATAGACTACCATGCAAGAGAAGTAATTTTTAGACCGCCAAGAAGACCAGAATTCAGATTTACTGGGTCACAAGTGTAGTCTCTACCTCAGATGGTCTCAGCTGTTCAGGCGAGGAGGCTACTTCTAAGTGGTTGTTAAGGATTCGTGGCCTTCGTGAAGGAAACAACGTAAAGGAGTTTATTGATGTGTTTCCAGATGAATTACTGGGTTTTCCACCTGATCGTGAGGTAGATTTTCCCATTGATCTACTTCCAGGTACAGCGCTGATCTCTAAAGCACTGTATCGAATGATGCCAGCAGAGTTGGCATAACTAAAAGATCAGTTGTAGGATTTACTTGATAAGGGTTTCATACGACCTAGTGTATCTCCATGGGGAGCTCCAGTACTGTTCGTGAAGAAAAAGGGCGGGTCTATGAGGATGTGCATAGATTACAGGGAGATTAATAAAGTGACCATTAGGAACAAGTATCCTCTATCCCGTATAGATGATTTGTTTGATTAGCTTTATGGTACACGGGTATATTCTAAGATTGACATCGGATCAGGTTACCATCAGGTAAATGTGAGGGCAGAAGACGTATCAAAGATGACTTTTAGGACCAGGTATGGGCATTACGAATTCCTTGTTATGCCATTACGAATTCCTTGTTATGCCATTTGGTCTGACGAATGCTTCTATGATATTTATAGATTTGATGAATAGGATTTTTCATCTATATTTAGATCAGTTTTTTGTTGTTTTAATTGATGATGTATTGGTCTATTCGAGGAGCTATGAGGAGCACGAGATACATTTGAGGTAGGTTTTGCAGATGCTCACAGGGAAGAAGTTGTATGCAAAGTTTAGAAAATGCGACTTCAAGCTCCAGAAAGTTGTATTTTTGGGGCATGTTATCTTAAGAGACAGGATTTCTGTGGATCCCAGTAAAATTGATGCGGTAGTGAATTAGGCTAGACCGAGGAATGTCCAGGAGATCAGGAGTTTCTTGGGGTTAGCTGGTTATTACTGTCATTTCGTTGAGGGATTCTCGCTTTATTAGGGCCTCTGACACGACTGAATAGGAAGAATTCTAGATTTGAATAAGACGACAATTGTGAGCAGATTTTTCAGGAATTAAAGCAGAGAGGCCAGTCACAGCGCCACTACTGATCATCCCGTCTGGGGGTGAGGGTTATACTATTTACAATGATGCGTCCTTGAAGGGGCTTGACTGTGTATTGATGCAGCATGATAGGGTGGTGGCGTATACGTCTAGACAATTGAAAGAATATAAGAAGAACTACCCTACCCATGATCTTGAATTGGTTGCAGTGGTACACGCATTGAAAATTTGGAGGCATTATCTGTACAACGAGCAGTGTGAGATTTTCTCCTACCACAAGAGTTTAAAGTATTTCTTCACTCAGAAGGAATTGAATATGAGACAGAGAAGATGGTTGGATCTTATTAAGAATTTTGATTGTACTTTCAGTTACCACCTAGGGAAAGCAAATGTGGTAGCTGATGCGTTGAGCAGGAAGTCTGCGAGACCAATGATGGAAGCTATGGAGATCTAGTATCCGATCGTGATGGATCTGGAGAGACTCGGCATAGAGTTGGTAGAAAGTGACCCTCTAGTATGTATCGTCAATTTAGTGGTGCAGCCTACTCTGTAGGAAAGAATTAAAGCCGCTCAGAAGAAAGACCCAGAATTAGAAGATGTGATAGATAGAGTGCAGACTGGCCAGGGAGAGGAATTCTACATTTTAGATGACAGGGCTTTACAGTTCCATTCTAGACTGTGTGTTCCTACTGATGTTGGGATCAGGAAGACTATTTTGGATGAGGCTTACAGATCCTTGTATACGGTTCATCTTGGCAGTACGAAAATGTACAGGGATCTGTGAGAGTTTTATTGGTGGAGTGGTATGAAGAGAGAGATCGCCGAGTATGTTGCCCAGTGTCTGACGTGCTAGCAGGTAAAAGTTGAGCACTAGAGGCCGGTGGGTCAGTTGCAACCACTATTTATCGCAGAGTGGAAATGTGATCATATATCTATGGATTTTGTCTCAGGGCTGCTGTCGACATCACATGGCTAGAATGCAATTTGGGTGATAGTAGATCGGTTGATTAAGACCGCTAATTTCCTTCCTATCAAGATGAGCTATTCCCTCAGCCGTTTGGCAGAGATTTACGTCTAGGAGATAGTTCGTCCTCATGGAGTGCCTGTGTCCATAGAGTCAGATTGAGACCCACGCTTCACGTCACTGTTCTGGAGAAGCTTGCAAGAAGCTTTAGGGTCTCAGTAATTGTTTAGCACGACATTCCATCCTCAGTCAGATGGGCAAACTGAGAGGATGATACAGATATTAAAAGATATGCTCCGAGCATGTGTACTAGATTTTGGGGGTAGTTGGACTCAGTTCATGCCGCTGGTGGAATTCGCTTATAATAACAGTTTTCAGGCCAGCATTGGTATGACACCGTTTGAGGCACTGTACAATAGGAGATGTCGATCTCCTTTATATTGGGATGAGATGGGTAAGCGGCGAGTTGTGGGACCAGAGCTTGTACAGCAGGCGTACGATAAGGTTCAGCTCATCAGGGATAAAATTAGTGTAGCTTAGAGCCGACAGAAGAGTTATGCCGATAATCGCCGTAGAAATTTGGAGTTCGATATTGGTGATTATGTATTTTTGGAGATAGCTTCATTGAAAGGGGTTATGCGTTTGGTAGGAAAGGTAAACTTAGCCCTAGGTTCATCGGCCCGTTTGAAATTTTAGAGAAAGTGGGACCGGTTGCCTATAGGCTAGCTTTGCCACCTACACTATCCCGGATGCACAACGTATTCCACGTACCTATGTTGAGGAAATACGTCCCTGACCCTTCTCATATTATCAGTTATGGTGAGTTAGAGTTTAGTGATTTGTTAGTCTATGAGGAGGTACCAGTGCAGATTCTGGACAGAAAGGAACAAGAACTACGTAAAAATAAGATTCCTCTAGTAAAAGTTCTATGGAGGAATCATACAGTAGAAGAGACTTCTTGGTATGGTATGATGTATGTATAGAAAGGACATTTCCGCTGCGTATATGATGTGTATGGATATGTATGTGAATGTGTACAGGGTTTATGTTTACCCCACGGGGTCGTGCCCTCATCCAGTATAGTATCATATATGTTTTCAAATTATATAGAGATAGGTTAGGTTACTAAATCACACATGGGACCCAACCGCGGGTCCGAAGTGTGACAGCTTGGTATCAGAGCTAATCAGGTTATTAGGTCTTGTAGACTTGGTTAGGCGTAGTTAGGTGTACATACTAGAGTATAGGATGTAGGAAATGGGTAGATTAGGTCGAGGGTTGTTTTTTTGCTATACAAGGACTCATTGGCGGTGTTCTGTATTTTTTCCTGGAATGACGATTTTAGTAAAATCACGGCAAACCATTAATGGTTTCGTGTCGGTGTGGTGGGACAGACCTAGACTCGTGAGAGTGTTAGTTAACACGATTAGTTTTCAATGATTGTGTTAACTGTGTACGATATAGGAATTCTAACCGATTCCTATCTTGCTTTCAGAATGGAGCCAAAGGATAAAAACTTGGATAGTGGTTCCGAGGGGACTGCAAGTGATGAGTCTCCTTCTGTGCCTCGGGGTTTGACGAGGTAGGTTATGCGAGAGATCGGGTGAAGTGTTAGGAGATGTGAGCACTCTCCTATTGCTACGGGTTGTACCATAGAGAGGTTCACCTGCATGCTCCCTCCAACATTTACGGGAGGGCTTGATCCGATTGTAGCCGAGATTTGGGTGTAGAAGACCGAGAAGATATGGGAAGTTTTGCACTGCACTGATCAGCATAAATTTCTCTATTCTACTTTTCAGCTGGCAAGAGAGGCTGAAAGATGGTGGACGGTTGTGAGTTTGCTTGAGAAGCAGAAAGCTGGTCCATCTAATATGACTTGAAATCGCTTCAAGGAGGTATTTTTCAAGAGATACTACCCGACTTCCACTCGTGATGCGAAGGCTAATGAGTTCTCGAGCTAGACTTAAGGAACCCTGATGGGGCAGAGATATGCTACTAGATATATTGAGCTATCTTGTTTCACGTTGTATTTGATCTCGAACGAGTATGAGAAGACTCGGGGGTTTGAGAAGAGTTTGAGGAAGGACATCCGCAGGCATGTGGGGATGCTGCAAATTCGAGAGTTTTCTATTCTGGTGGATAAAGCCACCATAGTTGAGGCTGACCTTTAGAGGCATGAAGTGGTACAGGAATAGAAGAAGAGGCCAGTATCTTCTGGTTCTCAGACTGGTCCTCGACAGGGATAGTGGAAGAAGAAAAAGAACTATAGTTCGGGTTATTGCCAGAATACTGAACGACAGAGTTCTCAGGGGATCCATCTTCCGCACCATGCGCCAAGTGCCGTAAATGGCATGATGTTGAATGCCAGCCGTTTTCGGGTAACTGCTACAACTATGGAAAATCGGGCCACATATTCCAAAATTGTCAGGTAGAGAGGAGTGATATGCCTGCACAGAGCCAGAACCGTGGAAGTAATTAGATGCCTCGGGGAAACTATCAGGCAAACACGGCTCCAGTGAGGGTGTACTCCCTTACTCTAGCAGATGCGGAACATGCTGGGAACGTGGTGACAGGTACCATGTTATTGCTTTCAAATAGAGCTGTTGTTTTATTTGATTCGAGAACAACCCATTCTTTTATATTTGCTAATTTTGTGAAACTGTGTAGGGTTAAAACCCAAGTAATGGATGAATGGTTGTTTGTAGCTACACCAACTGGGAGTAAAACGATCTGTAGTAAAATATTGGGAAACTGCCCAGTGGTTATTCATGGAAGATTGCTACTGGGGAACCTAGTAGTGTATGACATGTGTGGATTTGACGTCATACTGGGGATCGATTGGTTATTTTCTAGTTATGTGGTGATTGATTGTCATAGGACGGTAGTGGTGTTTAGACCTCTTAGGGAGCAGGAATATGAGTTTGTGGGATCATGTGTGTGTTCGACGCCATAGATTCTATCAGCTATATAGGAAAAAAGGTTACTCTTGGAGGGTCGTCAGGGGTACCTAGCCTGCGTGAAGGAACTACCTTGGGAAGGAACCACCTTGGGATGATTTGAAACTTGAAGATATCCGAGTGGTTAACGAATTTCCAGATGTATTCCTAGAAGACTTACCTGGTTTACCTCCTTATCGGAAGGTGGAGTTCGCTATTGATCTGCTGCCATGTAAGGTGCCAATTTCTAAAGCTCCATACTGGATGGCTCTAATTGAACTTAGAGAGTGTAAGGGGCTGTTTCAGGAACTACTGGACAAAGGCTTTATCATACCTAGTGTTTCGCCTTGGGGAGCTCCAGTATTGTTTGTGAAGAAAAAGGACAGGTCTATGTGAATGTGCATTGATTACCAAGAGATCAACAAGGTAACAGTGAAGAACCGATACCCATTGTCTCATAAATCGATCTACAGTCAGGGTATCATTAGGTGAAGTTAGGATGGAAGATGTTGCGAAAGCTGCTTTCTGAACCAGATATGGTCACTACGAGTTTTTCGTTATGCCTTTTGGGTTGACTAACGCCTTAGCAGTATTTATGGACCTAATGATCAGGGTTTTCCATGAGTACCTGGATTAGTTTGTAGTGGTATTCATCTATAATATTCTGGTATATTCTAAGAGTTCGGAAGAGCACAGAAACCATCTGAGGTTGGTACTTCAGGTTCTACGGGAAAAAAAATTGTATGCTAAGCTGAAGAAATGCGAGTTCTGGTTGAATCAGGTCATGTTTCTAGGCCATGCTATGTCGAAGGGTGGTATCTCAGTTGATCCTAGTAAGATAGAAGTAGTGGTTGATTGGGTGAAACCAAAAAGCATGCAAGATGTTCAGAGTTTCCTAGGACTGGATGGATATTACCGGCAATTTATGGAGGGATTCTCTAAGTTATCAGGCCCCTTGACACGGTTGATGAGGAATGGTGTGAGATTTTACTCGACGGATGAGTGTGAGCAGAGTTTTTAGGAGTTGAAACACGAACTGGTCACAACTCTGATTTTAACCATCCCATCTTGGTACGGTGGTTTTCTGATTTATAGCGACGCATCGCTGAAGGGTTTGGGATGTGTGCTAATGCAACATGGGAAAGTAATTGCTTAGGCTTCTTAGCAACTCAAGGAGTACGAGAAGAATTACCCCACGCACAATCTGGAGTTTGCAGCAGTAGTATATGCATTGAAAATCTGGAGACACTACTTGTATGGTGAACATTGTGAGATCATCATAGACCACAAGAGTCTCAGATACTTTTTCACACAGAATGAGTTGAACATGAGGCAGAGAAGGTGGCTGGAACTGATCAAGGACTACAATTGCACAATTAGCTATCACCCACGGAAAGCGAACGTGGTAGCTGATGCGTTGAGTTGGAAGTCAGAGCACGTGTTAGTATCTGCAGTAGTAGGTCATAATCATATCAGACGAGATTTGGAGAATTTTGGCATAGAGTTGGTGGATGGTAATCATCAGACTTTCATTGCTAGCTTGGTGATCCAGCCGACCTTATTTAAGAGGATTAAAGTCACGCAGGCTAATGATGCAGAGTTAGTCGAGATTGTAGTGAAAGTGCAGCAAGGGTTGGCTACTGATTTTAACATCTTCGAGGGGGGTGTGCTGAGGTTTGGGACCAGGTTGTGTGTTCCAAATGAAGAGGGGATAAAGAGGACGATCCTGAAGGAGGCACATCATTCTTTGTACACGGTACATCCGGGTAGTACGAAGATGTACCGGGATTTGAGCCAATCTTTCTAGTGGAGTGACATGAAAAGGGAGATTGCTCGATTTGTGGAGCAATGTCTGATGTGTCAGCAGGCTGAACATTAGAGGCCAGCAGGGCTATTGCAGCCATTGAGTATTCCGGAGTGGTAGCTGGAGCATATTTCCATGGACTTTGTCACTGAGTTACCACCAGCACTATACGGGCAAAATGCCATTTGGATAATTGTGGACAGGTTGACTAAATCTGCTCATTTTGTACCGATGAAGGTTAGCCACTCTTTGAGTAAGCTAGCAGATTTGTATGTGTAGGAGATAGTCAGAATGTATGGGGTACTGATGTCCATTGTTTAATATTGAGACCTGAGATTCACTTCTCGATTTTGGAAGAGTTTACAGGAATCACTGGAGATGAAGCTTACTTTTAGTACAACGTTCCACCCCTAGACTGATGGATAGTCAAAGAGGACGATACAGATCTTGGAGGATATGTTACGGGCTGGTGTATTAGACTTTGGTGGTAGTTGGATTCATTTTCTACCATTGGTGGAGTTTACTTATAACAACAACTTCTAGGCTAGTATCGGGATGGCACCATTTGAGGCATTGTATGGTCGAAGGTGTCGATCTCCTCTGTATTGGGATGAGGTCGGTGAACGGCAGATATTGGGTCCCAAACTCGTATAGCAGGCTTCTGAGAAGGTAAGTTGATCAGGGATAAGATTAAATCAGCTCAGAGTTAGCAGAAGTGTTACGCGGATGTTCGCCGTCGTGGGTTGTAATTCGAGGTTGGAGGTAAGATATTCCTGAGAATCGCTCTGATGAAAGGAGTGATGAGATTCAGGAAGAAGGGAAAGTTGAGCCTGAGGTGTATCAGACAATTCGAGATACTGGAACGAGTGGGTCCGGTGGCCTACATGATTGCACTACCCCCAGCGCTCTCGAGGATCCAGGATGTGTTCCACGTATCCACATTGAGAAGGTACGTGCTGAATTTGTCGCATGTGATTAGTTACGAATTTTTAGAGATTGCGGATGCTTTGGCGTATGAGGAGATACCCGTTCAGATTTTGGACCGTAAATTTCAGAAGTTGCGTACCAAGGAGATACCGTTGGTGAAGGTACTATGGTGGAATCACGCGGTTGAGGAAGCCTCTTGGGAGTTAGAGACGAATATACACTGAAAACATCCACAGTTGTTCTAAGTAGTAGTTTTGGTAGCAGGATTGGTATGGGTATGTATGTATGTAATATTCTGCTATTGTAGTAACATTGTGTGGTTAGTCTTTGGGAAAGTTTTGTAATATTGTGAGCTCCCAAGACAGTTTATGTATGTAACCACGATATTCCTCCATCATAAGTGAGGGTATGTATGTATTTGGGACAGGCTGCTGTGTGGGTGGTTGCTGGCTCTTCCTAGAGTCGGGTATGCGTTTGGGTATGTAGTTGAGTTGGTAAATAAGAGATTACAAATTTTGAGGATAAAATTTTTGTAAGGAGTAGAGGTTGTAAGAACCCTACCTGAGATATGCATATTGAATAAATGAGAAAGGGTAAAAAGGTAAAATTAGTAGGCTTCGTCGATAGAGCCATTGTTCTCATTGACAAAGGCCCTCATACTCTTCGTCGCCGAAATTCAGAGCCTCATCGACGAAGAGATACCAAACGAGTTGTAAAAAATATCATAATACGGTTCGTCGTCGAAGGAACCGGTTCTTCGACGAAGTATGTAGATGATTCGTCAACGAAGGCGCCGTTTCGTCGATGAGGTTGGTCGAGTCAGAGGGGGCTATAAATATTCTCCTTCATTGCTTAGTTGTTAAGAAAGCTAAAACTCTCTCTCTCTCTCTCTCTCTAAAACTAGCGAAATCTCTTATTCTTTCTTCGATTCTTCACTGTTCCTCGCTTGATTCAACAATTCGACATTACTGCGTGGATCAGGGGAGGAATCTCTACGTTTTTAACGGATCGAAAATTCGTTTTGAGGATTTTCGGGTTTTGTCCCAAAATCAAGGTAAGGGTCCGATTTTGTTTTTGTTCCAGTAGATCAATAGAGAATAGTGTCGTAAGGAAATATTGTTCTTCGTTGTTTAGGTTTTGGTGCATCGGTTCATAGTTTTGGAGCCGTAGAGTTCGGGTTTGTGGTATTCAGGGAAAGGTAAGGGGATTCTCTTTATATCAGTTATTTTTTAAATCGGGATTGGTAAACTTGTAGTTTACGATCGTATGTATGTTTTGGTTACTTACTTTGGAAAATCTATCAGGTCAAAATGTGGAATTTTCGGGTTACAGTTTTGGGAAAAATTTGGGGTTTCGGGTATCATCTTTATTTCGATTGGAAAATCATGTGTTGTATAAAACTATAGTAACGAGATGACCGTACTTGTATTTGTATTAAACTTTATTTCTCGAATTGAAAATGATATGATTTGTTGTATACTCAAATAAGTGTGGAATGAACTGTTGTATATAAAATGTTCCAGGTTTTGTAAAACAGCTAGGGGTGGCTAATTACTGTACGCTGATGGGTATAGGAACATGAGTTCCAAAATTGTTCTAGGTTTTGTGAAATTTTACCACATCTCAGCTAATTACCGTGGGCAAATGTCATGTCTTTGCTAAATACCATGGGCGAGAGTGTCCGACTCTATATCCGAGGGTGTGAAATATCGCCTGTTTGTTCCAGATGGTCACCGATGGGTGTGAATGGACACCGTATTTGCATGATATCGATGTGAGGCTTCAATTATTGCAGGATATCAAGTGCTTGAGTGTGACAACACTGACCGTATGTTTGGTATCGTATGTACTGGAAGTTGATTGTGAAAATATTAAAACTGTATCATGTTATGTTTTATGTCAAAATAACACTTTTATGCTATACACTGATATAACCTGCTTTCTTCCTTTTTGAGAGGTGTCTCACCCCGAATATACAAATGTTTTTCAGGTCCTTCGAGTAGCCAAAACTAGCATCCTAGCATTCAGAAGTGTGGTTGTCGGTTAGTTTCGTTTAGTACCTGTGTAAATACGGGTTTTGTAACCGGGTTGTCATTGTTGGGTTTTGTAGACACCTGGAGTACGTACTCTATTTTGGGAACGTATATTCTGGTTATGTATAGACTCTGGTATGGTATGATGTATGTATAGAAAGGACATTTTCGCTGCGTATATGATGTGTATGGATATGTATGTGAATGTGTATAGGGTTTACGTGCACCCTATGGGGTTAGGCCCTCATCCAGTATAGTATCATGTATGTTTTTAAATAATACATAGACAGGTTAGGTTACTAAATCACGCTTGAGACCCAATCATGAGTTCGGGGTGTGACACGTTGACGAGGATAAGGTGTTCGTCGATGAGCTGCCTTCATTGACTCGTCGACGAGGCGACATGTCTCATTAACGAGTACATGTGGACAAGCTTTCTATATAAAGCAGAAAATCATTTTTTTCTATGAGAATTTCAGTAGAATTTCTTCTCCCTCTCTAGAATATGGTTTCTCTCACTTCTTTCTAGATTTTCGGCTCTATCTCTCCCCGGTTGGACGATCAGAAGCTACCACGGTGATCCTGGGGAGATTCTCCACAACATAGCTAGCGCAAAACGTTGATTTGAGAAGTTTGGGAATCATCCCAAAACTAGGGTAAGTAGATTATTTAGGTATTGTTAGTATTACCAAGTTTATTTGAGCATAGATTTTGTATTATATAAGAATATACTGGAATTTTGTGAAGTAAAATCAAGGTATTATATTTTTAGGAATATGGTGTTTTTGGGACCCCAGTGGGTGATATTTCAGGAACCCAAGTAAAATGATACATGGTTTATAGTCTAAAAATTGTGCAAATGTGGAATTGGAGAATATGTATGTGATAATTATTTAGGTGAATTTAGTTGTTTGATTGGGAAATTATACGTGTATTATCTCAGGATATTGAAATTATGAATGTTGTATACGTGAGAATGTAAATAGCATTCAGTGCTCAGATAGTCAGGTGATTGAAATATGTTATGCTAGGAAATTTTGGTATGATTATCAGTAAAAATTATATTTGTACCATATTATTATTCAGATCATAAAATATTAGTATAACAAAAAATAGAGATTTGAGAGCATGTGAATCTAGTTATTTAATTGTGCAGCATGAGTTCGAAACATATTAGTACAGTATTTATACAGTTTACATATACCATGTTTTACAGTATATTAGCATAAAATATCATGAAATATATACGTTATATAGAATGATGAATTTTTAGTATACATACAAATAGAAATTTTACAGAATGTTCAGAAACATGATTTATAGTATTTCCATGATACCATGATTTCAGAACCATAACACCTAGATACTCAGATATTAAGACAGATATTCAGATATACAGATATTAAATACTCAGTCAATTATTCATATTTTCAGATTATTCAGATCAATTTTACAGTGTTATGGTTATTTCAAAATCATGGTAAAATAGTAATATAAAAATTTTAGTACATATATAGTATCAGACCCTGATGGACCAGATTCAGTCAGTAAAACACGGTACCGTGGCTATTTTCAGTTCAGAGTGCAACCATATAACTCAAATAGTATATGGATTTTCAGCAGTCGATCATGCCTATGTTGTGGATAGGCTTCCCGTCAGTTAGGGTTGAGGAGGCTGATCGAATTTTCGGAGTTTAGTTGACTTATCCTGGTGGGCCATCCAGTGATAGGTCCCGCCTACGAGCCGCACAAACCTATCATGAGGGGTTAAATTATGACTTTCAGTTATCCATCTAGGAAAATTTTCTCAGTTATTATACATATATCTAGATTTACAGAAACAGTAGTCATACCTACAAATATTAGAAGTATTATGAGTAGAAAATTCAGAAAAGCAGTTTATGTTAAGCAACATAGGTATGAGCTATACTGTGTATTATTTATACGTGTTTTCTCAAAGGTGAGTATTTTTGGGAGGTCACTTTTTGTGTAGTCCCTAGGTCCAGGTGAGGGCATTTTGGGAATGACTATGTATGCATATTCTGAAAAATTCTAACAATCTGGTATATTGTATATATTGACATGGTTATATGTGTTATACTTTCCACTGCATAGGTAGTTTGTTGAGTTCCAGATTCCACGATCCCTATCTGGTCTATGATGATGATTTGGTTTATATTAGAAGGTATCAGCGCATTGAAATTTTACAGTTCATATATATGGAAAAAAAATGGGATGAAAAATCGGGTCGTTACATGTATCATGTGAGGATCAGACATATAGATGTGAGGTTTCACAAGATTTGGGAATTGGTTTCTTTTGGTGAACTATTGCTTGAGAAAGTTCACACTTCTAAAATGTTTAGGACATGTTGACAAAGCTTGTTACCATAGATAAGTTCAAGCACTGCTTGTACTTGATTAATGTCTCCAGATGCTAGACGTGAGGCATCCCAACATATTGTCCCAGGTGGAGTTTCAGGTTAAGTTTTCTTTTCTCTCCTAAGGGGTTAATATTCACCAAGGTGGAGATTGTTGTAGTATGTGGCTCATATCAAGTGGAACATGTGTATAGAGAAAGCAAGTAGAAGAAAACTAGGAAGTTGACCTGAAGAAAACCGTTGACTACTTTTCCATAGGTTCATCAACGATTTCTTCCAAAAGCCAACTAGGAAGTTGGACTAAAGAAAACCATCCACGGTTTTGTTTGTTTTTTAGTTTGAAAATTTTTATTTTATTGGCTGGGACGATTAATGGGTTGGGGTGCGGGGACAATGCCTCTATAGTACGGTACAGGTGTATTTGAGAAATTTTTCTAATACCTTTGTACGGTAGGGTTAGTATAAATACATATAACGTAACCTTATTTGCAACAATAATGAAATTCAGCCACTACTCGCTCCTGTGGATGTAGGCATATTGTCAAACTACGTTAAATCCGTGTATTTTTGTTACTCTATTTCTTTGTTTTTCCGTACTATTCATCATAATTGCTGTACATTTCTTAACACCAGTCATTAGGTGAAACATGATCCAGCCATTACGGACAAAGGTCACCCAATCATTAATCGATAAAGCTAACAAGCATCAAATATGATTGTTCATGCTATAAAAGTTTTGTCAATTGTAATAATTAAACCTTTTAATGTTTAGAAATAATAGAAATTTATGATTAGGACTAATTTTTAAAAACACCCCAAAGTTATGATTAGCATTAATGCCCTAAATATTTGATTTGTTGTTGTATGTTTGATGTAGTTTTGATCTAAAAGGAGTATAAATATATGAAATTTCTATTGTAAGAGATCCTTTAACTAATTTCAGAAATCAATACAATGAGCCCAGTGCTAAATACCCATTGCCTCTTTATCCCTCTCTTCCTTATCATTCCTCTATGCTTAATGCCATTCCTTCTACCCCTTTCTCGACTCCCTTTTTATCCCTCCTATGATATTCTATGATTGTTATCTTATGATCCTTAATACAGGATACCCCTTGTTTAGGCACTATTCCAAAACCTCTAACAACGAGTAACATAACGATCTCATTCCATCATCACATGCACAACCAATCACTCATATCCACATCATTAACATGTGTTAGGACACCCATTTGGCATAAGCAAGTATTTGACAAAATAACTTTAATTGTAAAAGGATTCAGATGTATTAACCTTGATGAGAGTAATCTTTTCCAAAAGAATATTGAGTTGGATGATATTGCAGGTGTACATACAACTATTAAAAAAAAAGAAGTGACTAGTGATATTTTCATTGCAATAAGTTATCCTGAGCAACTTCTTGAGTTAACTCATGAGATGATGATATAATAGATTACACAAGATGAGTTAGCAATGATTAAAGAATGTAGACATTTACTATGACATTTATCTAGTTAGATGCTACGAACCCTGGAGAAAATATAAAGACAACATCCTCACATAGATAAGTTTATAATGATTGCTTATTTATCTCGTACATAGGACCATAAATTTTTTAAAAAGCTAAATTTGATGAGTTTTGGATGAACGATATACAAGATGAATTGAATAAAATCAATTCAAAAGAAATAAAGTGTGTATAGGTATATCTATACCATTTAATTGCTTAAATTAGTTTTGAGAAACAAACCTAGATGAACTTGACATGGATGGAATGGAATGTAGTAAAAATGGATGGAACAAAAATTTGAGTGGACAAGAAGAAAAAATAGAGTGATAAATTCAACTTTGTTATATCCATTCCCATTCCATTCCTATGTAACAAACTTGAAATTAATTTTTTCCTGATACTTTAGTTGTTGACATGCTACTTTGAGGTTAGCTATATTATGAACTAATGATTTGTACTATTTTTATGTCAATTTCTATGAATGTTGATGTTAGACAATCGATTCCAACGAAGTTGGAGGTCCATCTTAGTTCTACTCTTTTCAAAGACTTGTATATTATGCTTTTAGATCTAAAACGAATTATACTCATTCTTTTAAGTTGTAAACTTTGATTAGGAAATAAACTGGAGTTCGAATAAGGAATTTGAATTGAAAAGCTAGCATGAGTCATGCACCCAATTATGATTATTCTCTTCGACACCTCATTTTGTCACTCTACCTCAACTCTACCTTAGATTCAAATTCTAATGAATGCTTATTTCTAATCAATTGGGTGAGATTCCAAAACATAGCTTTGATTAATTAACAAAAGGCACTATGGCTCTCCTTGAATTATTCTCAGTCCATTCCAATGGGTCAATAAATTATAGAGGACTCATTGATTCCAAATCAGAGGGGGTCTTGACAATTGTATGGACAGAGAGTACTGTATTAATGCAGGACTATATATATATATTCTAATTAGGATTACATCTTGATGAAGCAAAAGGGATTAAAGAAATGGTAAGCAAGAATCTCATCATGATTTATTTGCTTCATTGTCACTTTATTCAAGAATATGTATAGGTAATATGCTTCCCCTGTTTTTGACCATGCATCAGCCTAAACCAATTGGTCAATTCTACAGTGGCAGGTGCATTGTTCCTTCCTCACCTTTCATCTCATCACATATAAAGTATGATGTTGAAATCACTAATTAATATAGTAGCCTCATTAATTATCATCCTTAATCATTTTTATAATTGTGATTTGGGGAGGGGGGGTTAGTGCCTCCAATTTGATAATCTTTTTCAAGTGGAATAGGTCCCATGTGGAGCTTTTTGCTGGGCACACTTATGAAATTATAATTGGCCAACTAGGTGCATTATAAAAGTTTTGAGGATTCGATGCCTGTTACATTCTCTCCTTACTTATAATTTAAGATTAGAAAGTGACGATATGGTATTATCATATTCATCGAAAAATTTTAGAACATAAACAGAAAAAAAAAAAAAAAAATGCTTCTATAAGAAAGGCATTTCATTTAAAAAATATATAAAATTCTCATAACATATTATTCTAAAGGGCTCTGTAAAATTACACACTATTATTATTATTATTATTATTATTCCACACCCCCCCCCCCTCTTGTTTTTACAAAGGATGTCGTAGACTAGGTTTGGAGTAACTTGATCTCAAGACCTCGAGGACTACAAAAGTTTGGATAAGGATGACCATCGATGAACCAATTCCTTTTGTCAAACTTAAGCAATACTGATGTGTATTATAATTATTGTAAATATATCACTAATGTACATTTATCATCTCCATCATTGCCATTTATTGAAAATATGAGATTTGAATTCTGAGAAGGGCAGTCAAGAAATATGAGAATTAATCAAAGACCTAGCAGGGAAAGGAATGATGATAGATTTGGGGATCAAATTCCATCTTCACCAAGCAATAGAGGTACAGTGGAGGATTAGGACAGTTGCAGCTGTAGCCTACCGCATGCATGGGATTTAGGGTAGGGTACCCTTAATTAGAACCCTGAAGGTACAGTTCCCCTAAGATTTGTAGATATAAAAGATTTGGGATCAAATTCTTCCTTTACAAGCAGGATTTGGGGTTGGCTAAGAGCATGCATGGGAGTCGATTCTGTCCTTTGTTGGCCTCATCTCCTTTAGAAAAAAGAAAAAGATAGAGATTGAGACATATTGGAAGCTTGAATATGGATCGATGACCCAATTGCCCTGCATCCAACAGCATCTTAATTGCAATTTATTCCTTTGAAAAATGTCTTATCACTTGGCATATAATCTTTCCTTTTCTTTTTCTTTTTCGTGAGAGTAGATCAGTGAACAAAGTTATGAGTCAAGTATGTTTTAAGTCGTTTAGTTATTTAAAAACTTTACTAATCCACCTTGATAATGCAGCATTACCGGTACTCGACAACTCGAGATGCTCCGAATTTAACACTGTCAATTTGACGAAAATATTCGATTACTAATTTACCTATATATGCCAAAACACTATGGGTTCGGATAGTAAATTTGTCACGTACAAGTGAACATAAGTTCGGATGACATAAGTTAGCTTAATTATGGTTGAAATGAAAATTTGGGTTTAAATTCATAGTCCAAACTCATTATAAAAATATGTTACGTATACATTTTATATTTGATAGACTGGTTGGCATGTACCTAATTCATATTTGAAGGGATCGGATTAATTCGGCATAATTTTGTGGATGAAGATTTGTCACAATTAACTATATAAACATACATATATTTACATATATGAATATTTGATATGTCGGTGATGATATGCATATCTGATTCTGATTCCATAGGATTAAAGGAAGCCCAAGCAGGTGTATTGGGCGTCCAGTCAAATCTCTACTCTGATACTCCATCTTCCAGTTGAGCCTAATTAATTAGCTGGCTTGTGAATTAGAGATGCTTTAATTTTTTTCACCTACTCACAAAACCATTCCCTCCTCTTTATTTGATTTGGATTTTGGGTGGATGAGATCTTATGTTTTTCCTCAAAGAAGCATGATTTTAAAATTTAGAATCTATTGAATTGGAGAGGACATTGGGTCGGTCAAATTTGTACCCGATGAGTTAAATCGGTGATTTCAATTATACTATATAATTTACATAATATATAGATGGACTCAAGATCTATGGTTTAAGCTTTTTAGTCAAATTGGTGTTTATTTATGTATGTATCAAATTCGCTTGTAAAAAGTCTTTCCCAATACTAACAAGTTCCAAAATTAAAATCGGGTCGGAGAAATTAGGAGAAGTCACTGGCTCATTTGTAACAAGACTTTAGTGAGCCTACACGCGCACGCCAACACACACACAATATATATTTTTATATATATATATATATATATCTCCCTCTTTTTTTTTTTTTTTTTCAGTAAAGGGGTGGGTCATTGAGAAGATGCGAGTTGAGTTGGCAGTAACCTAGTCTAGGTTAGGTCATCTTAAATTTGACCGGCTTGGCCAACTTAACACCATTTCAATCCAAGTTCATTTTTTGATTGGTAATTAGATTGGCTTGGCTCATTGGACTAATTTGGTGACCAACATAGGTTGATTCGAGTCGAACCATGAAAAGAAGTTGGTATAAGTTGGACTTTAAATCCCTCTCACCTACCATTATGCAACAATATACGGTATTCTTGCAATGAAATTAGTGTTGTTTAATTTTTTGGCTCTTTGTATGTGGGGACTAGTTGCTTTGAAAGTTTTGCATCCTATGAAAAAAATTCACCTTGAAAGCAAGTTAGACAACAGTCCATTGATGCCCAAGTTTTCTCCATTAAAAACTTTTTCTTATGTTTTGAAGCTTTTTACTATCTCTTATTTGTAATTTGTGTTTTATCTCATGAGTACACCTGTTATGTTGTCGGTGTTTTGCTATTTAGTGGTGAAATAAATGAGGTCGAGTGGTTATAGGACCTTTATGTTGGAGGTCTCGTGTTTGAATCCTGAAAATAGGGTCACAATTGAGTTGACCCAGTTTTAATATCTTTAGACTTAACTTGTTTATCAAACAAGCTTTTCATATTGAGCTTGAGTGGGTGTATTAATTTAATTAGTCGAGTTCAGCCTTGTTCATATTCCACTTATTTATATTTAAACTTAAAATGAGCCAAATTAAGTAATGCCTGAGCTTGTTAAAATTTTTATTATTAAGCAAAATTGCTTGTTGATGTAAAAGAATAAATGATTTAGTTCATTCAAAATATAAGTTTAATGTTTTAATTTGTTTTATACTATCTTATGTTATAAAAAAATTTTAAAGATAAATAAAAATATGTGATTAGCGAATAATAGAGAGAAAATATTTTTAAAAAATATATATGTAAAATAATATCAATTCAAAATGAATTATAAACCAAATATATAGATTAAAATTAAAAAAATTCCTACTGAGTGAATCAACTTGTCAATTATTGACCATATACACAAAAAGTTTTTGAATTACTTTATTAATTAGTTAAACAAACGTATTATTTGTGTTATTTGTGTTTTTAAACAAGTCAACTCCTGAGTTTGGTGAACCATATATTTTGGAACTCATGCTTGACTCATTTTATTTTTGAGCTTAAAATCTAAACTCAAATTTGACTCATTTATGTTAACGAGCGAGCCATTATTGAGTCAAACATTGAATACTTGCGAATAGCTTGGCTCATTAGTAGCACCAACTATGAGGGGGTGAGAAAGAGGTCCGGGATAAGAAAGGGTTGCCTCCTGTTATGTCGTTTAAGCCCAAGATGATCTTCAAATTAACCCAATAAAAAGATATTAACCTTGTTAACCTTGTAAGTGACTTGCGAATTGTAATTGATTGACTTCGGAAAGGTAGATGTATCTTGTGGTATCTTTGGAATTTTTGAGAGGAATTCATGACGGAGTTAGGAGTGAACTTCATGGTGATACATCAAAATAAGGAATACAATAGTGCGACTGATTTTTTTACTAAAAAAGGAGAAATAAGAAACAATGTCATTTACAAAGAACAATATTTTTTACCACGTTCTCGGAAAGGTATACTTCGGATGGATAGGTTGGGTCTCACTTCCGTTCGTCGTTAGTTTAGATTTCAAGTTTTGTGATTTTATCTAGGTCTGTTTAAACTTGTTTCTTAATTAGTATAGTTTGGATTTGTTGTCCTGATTTGGTTGGTTGTTGGTGTTGTTTTTGGGTGAGTTTTAATTTCATTATCTGTAATCTTCATTTTGCTCGTTTTGTACACACGATATTCCTCTACCAAAAGTGAGGACATATCAATAAATAAAAGAAGATATCGCCCTCTTTTAGTATAAAAAAAATAAAAACCTTGTTAACCATTGTAATTGGGCTGACCTTACTAGAAGTCTTGAACTTTGAAGGTTCTGAACTTGTTTAAGTTATGTATCAAAGAATATACAAATCATCATAACCCTTTTGTAATTTACAAATGCTATTTAGAAAAATAATTATTTTCAAAATATATATTTAAAAAAAATTATATTTCATATTTCATTTTAAAATAAAGATCTCATAAAAGACATCTCAGTATATAAAATTTGAAACTTGTATATTGAATATTTTGGATTCTAAATTTAAGACGAGTAGAAAAAAATATATAAGATTAAAAATAATCAATGCCGAACATAAGCGTTCAATTTTTTTAAAAAAATTTAAAAATGAAGACTATTCCAATATCTTGAAAGAATTCTTTTAAATAGATTATTCATTTACATTCATACATCATGTAACACAATCACATAGAACTCACAATACACATGATTTTTTTTTGGGCAAGACAAATGTAAAGGGTCTTTTAGTGGCTACTTTAGTAATGCCAAAAGGGATATCCACTCCCACCCTCAAAACAAAGGAAGCCTTCATTCCTTTGTGCGACTTATGATTGGCTTCCTTTCACTTTCCTTCCCACCAAATATTCTTTTTATATTCTCCATTATTCTAAGTCATTTTCATAAAAGAAAAAGAAGAAATAAAAAAGGAAAGACACTCATGAAAAATTAGTTTTTATGTATATGAATTAGAACTCATAAATTATAAAATATCATATAAACACTTGAATTAACATAAGCGAAAAGTACTTATTGGTTTGGACTCCAATGGGGTTGCTCCAACATTACTTTGATATTTTGGTGCAAGAAGAGTTCTTTATCGTTGTATTTTGTAACTTCAAATTAGACATTAAGTTTGAATTTTTGTGAGAATTTATACAAAATATAGAATAAAATACATTGGGTTCTGTCTAAAAATTTATACAAATTCAAAACCCAAAATCTATGCTTCCAACCATATAACTAATTCTCAAAAAATAGAAAATGAAAAAAGTAGGAAGGGGAAAACCAATAGCTCTTATTTTCTTTTGTTAACTTCAAGTGTATCATAAGTCAATAATAAGGTGAAACAAGTAAATGAAGAACAATGCTATTTATACTACAAAAAATATCAATAGCACTCTACGTCTACTTTTTCATATATTAATTGACAAATTTATCTTTCTTTTTATAGTAAATAAGAAATTTGTCCTCTAATCTATCTTCTCTTAACTTTTCACTTATAAAGTAAAGAACAAACGATATGCAACGACACGATTTTTCCATCATTTTTTTTTCACACAATAATAAATAATAATATTTATCATTAACTACATATCCCTGATACCATATATCAATATAGCCCGACCCGAAATGGAATACAGGGTATCTGACCATCAATACACACAAACCATATAGTGGAATACATAAAGTGTCTAGATCTCAAAATACAATACCAGAGTGTTATAATCTCCACACACATACATATACATCCCCAAAATTCTACAAAATACTTTGGGAATCATACCAAACAAATCCCCAGCTCAAAAACACTTACCCTGACTACTAGGGTAACAAGACCTCCTTTACCTCAGAGCTCTCTCTGCTCGTCTATCCTGATTTTTTGAAATGTTTAAATTCTGGGTGAGACACCTCTTAGTAATATGGAATAAATTATTCACAGTGTGTGACAACGTGAATTTTTAATATTTCATAACACTTTTGTCTCAATGATTATATCAACTGGGAAAAATATACATATTTGTACCCATAATCATATATATGTAAAACATAGTTTCATAAGCTTTCATATCATTTTCATAATCATATACATAAGCTTTCATATCACATACCATATTTGTGACGACCTGCTTAATTGCCACATTTATATATATTACAAAATCACAAATCTCAACTCAATAGATCATAATCCACCAGGACCCATGGGTACCAGGGATACATCAGAACACATAATGGAAGCTTAAGCAGTAGGAAACATACAATCACAATATTATAAATATGAAAACATCCATCATATTACCATAAATACCAAAGTCGCTATAACCACTGTATTTCAGTATATACATCCCAAAAACAAGATTTAGGGACATTTCCCACAAAATCCAACTGTCTCTACTAACACTTACCCTTCAAAGAGGGCAAACAAATAGCACTAGATTAGTGGGGCTTTTCCCGTTCTCCTATTTGGGGCTCCTGAAAAGTTTATAAAGTTTTAGGGTGAGACACCTCTCAATAAGAGAAATAAACTAATATCAGTGTGTGGCAACATGAGTATTCTGTGTTATACATATACCATACAGAACATATTTAGTAACTGTTTTGTCAAACTTTGGAAAACACATACATCATCAAAACATGGCAGAACATACTACATTATCATAAACATATTTCATGTCATATAATAATAATACAAAAACAATCCTGATAAGTTAGCTGGCTGTTGTCATATATTACTCCCACATGACTAGGTTGTATGGCCCGAAGGTGGGACCTGACAATGGTTGGCCGACCACTGTCAAGTCAAAAGTTCAGTCTGTAAGTCTTATGGGTCTGCCAAACCTGGTCCGTACACCAGGGGCGCTCACACACTTCTTAAAAACCACATCGACCATCCAATATCACACCACTCCGTATAGTGGCGTTAACACAAATATCATGATCATGATGACCATGGACACATAACAACGGTATCGTGCAAGTGCCAGCCTAGACCAAGCCAATCAGGTTGTGATACCATATAACATATATTGAAACCGTGATACATGGATATTTCATATCATTTATTTTCAAATCAATCATACTATTTTGCATATATACATATATCATGAAAATCATCGGCCCGTACGCCAATATTTCACATTTTACCATAGCTCGACCCGTACGCCAATAAATCATATCATAGCACAGCCCGTATGCTGGCAAATCACATCCATAGCACGGCACGTATGCCGTAAAATCATATACATAGCTTAGCCCATACGCTAGCAAATCACATCCATAGCACGCCCTGTACGCCGACAAAATATATCCATAGTTTAGCTCGTATGCTAGCAAATCGTACACATAGCACGACCCGTACGCCAGAAAAACATATAAAAATTTCGACCCGTATGCTGGTTTTTCATTATAAAAATCCGTATCATCAACACATTCTCAGAAAAAAGTATTTCATAACAATTTCTACTCATGTCACACTAATAGGTTTTTCGCATATTTAACATATCATCATTTTTAACAGTATTGTCCCAAATATAAATCATACATAAATATATTTACTTTCCAGAAATCAAATGCTATAATAGTATACATATTTTTCATAAAATACTAGCTTAGTTTATCCCCTTGCCCGATTCCTGAAAAGCCCATAAGAAAATTTGTTCTGCACGCGCAGGGTTCCCAACTCAACACCCTGGAAACAGTATTTCCCAGAACTAAGGTTTAGTATTTCTACGCGTATAACACTTTCTACAACTGCCAAATAACTAAATACTGAGTAGGAAGCCTTACCCTCGATTTGGGATGGTTTCCAACTCAGCCTCACTAACGATCCGCTCCGACAGACTTGCAGAGAACTTTTCAGGAGCGCCATGGTGGCTTCAAATCGTCGAACCGACGAAAATTCGGCCCAAAATCTTAGTGAGAAGTAGGAGAAACCGTATGAGGAGAGAGAGAGAGATTCGACACAGGAAAATGATTGAAAATTCTCGTTTAACCCTATTTATACTACGGGATTCGTTGAATAGCCACGTCACCTCGTCAACGAGTCTTATAGAAAGTTCATCGACGAACTTCAACGCTCGTTGATGAATTTCAGGTTTCAACAAATTCTCTCTCGATATCTTCTCGTTGACGAATCCTGTCCTTATTGACGAGCTCCTCCTATACCCTCATTGACGAAGTTGACTGCCTCTTTCTGTTCCTATTTCCATTTCCCTTTCTTTTATTATTTGAATACCATTATTCTTCGAGTCATTACAATATTCATAGTCTTCTTCATGACCTCGTCGACAAGATGATGTGGCTCGTCGACAAAGGCCACAATTTAAATAGGCCTAAAATCCATTTTTGGCCGAAATTTTCTGCGCAGAATCTCCCTCTTTCTCATTCTTCGGTTTCTCCTCCTTCTCTCTAAGTTTTTGGGCTGGATTTCCATCGGTTCGACGATCTGAAGCCACCACAATGCTCCTGAAAAAGTTATCTGCAAGTCTGCTGGAGCAGATCGTCGATGGGGTTGAGTTGGAAACCATCCCAAATGTAGGGTAAGGCTTTCTACTCAGTATTCGGTTATTTGACAGTTGTAGAAAGTGTTGTACACATAGAAATACTGAACTTTAGATCTGAGAAATATTGTTTTCAGGGTGTTGAATGAGAAACCCTGCGGGTGCAGGAGTGTTTGATTTAGGGGCTTTTCAAGACACAGGTAAGGGGATAAACTAAACTAGTATTTTATGAAAAGTATGTATAATATTATAACATTTGATTTCAAGGAAATAAATATATTTATATATGATTTATATTTGGGAATTACTGCTGAAAATGATGGTATGTTAAATATAAGAAAAACCTGTTCATGTGGCATGAGTAGAAATTATAATGAAAAACTGTTTTCTAGGAATGTGTTAATGATACGGATTTTTATAATGGAAAACCAGCGTACGCCAACATACGGGCTGTGTTATAGATATGATTTGCCGGCATATGGGCCGAGCTATGAAAATGATTTGCCAGCGTACGGGCTGTGCTATGGATATGATTTGTCGGTGTACGGGCCGAGCTATGGTAAAATGCAAAACATCGGCGTACGGGCCGATGATTTTCGTGATATACGTACATATGTAAAATGATATGATTGATTTAATAATTAATGATATGAGATATCCATGTATCACAGTTTCAGTATATGTTATATGATATCAAAAGCTGGTTGGCTAGGTCTAGGCTAACACTTGCACGGTACTGCTGCTATGTGTCCATGGTTATCATGATCATGTTATCTGTGTTAACGCCTCTGTACGGAGTAGTGTGAGATTGGATGGTCGATGTGGTTTTTAAGAAGTGTATGAGCGCCCCTGGTGTACAGACCAGGTCTGGCAGATCCATCAGACGTACAGACTGTACTTTTGACTTAACAGTGGTCGGCTAACCACTGTCAGGTCCCACCTTCGGGCCACACAACCTAGTGGTAATACATGACAACAACCAGCTAACCTACCAGGATTGTTTTAGTATTATTATTTATATGAGATGAAGTATGCTATGGAATCCATTATGTTCTGTTATGTTTGATTATACATGTTTTCCTAGAAATATACATACAATTTTACTAGTTATGTTTATGATTGTATGTATATCATGGAAATACTCATGTTGCCAAACATTAGTGTTATTTTATTTCCCTCACTGAGAGGTATTTTACCCCGAATTTTATAAACATTTCAGGAGCCCCTGATAGGAGAGCGGGTAAAGCCCCGTTGATCTAATAATGTTGATATGCCCTTCCAGAAGGGTAAGCGTTTTGATAAGGTCAGATGTACTTTGTGGAAATGGCCCTATGACATCTTTTGGGTTGTGTATTGTGTGTATATAAATATAGTGGTTGAAGTATCTCTGGTATTGTGATTGATGATTTTGTATTTATGATATTAAGATTGCATGTTTCCTACTGCTTAGGCTTCCGTTATGTGTTCTGATATATCTCTGATACCTACAGGTCCAGGTGGATTATGATCTGTTGAGTTTTATGATATTGATTTTATTATATTATGGAAAAAAAGTAAAAATTTGAAAATTACGCAAGTCGTCACTGAATATTTCTTCCCCAAAATTGGGGCAATCAACAAAGGAAGAAAGTCAGTCGTCCAACCTGATAGATTAACATCAATGTCAAATGACTTTCGAATAGTGGTATGAAATTTTCCTTTTCAAAATAGCATGAACATGACAAAACATTTATTTTGTGCATATGATCTTTTGATTTCTCAAATCAATATCCAAAATGCATAATCACAGAGCCCTTTTATCCTTCAAAAACTCCAAAAGATGATCTGATAGTCAGAGAAGTATCTCGCAAAGCCCTTCAATTTTTCGAAAGCCAATTTAGAGGTTTGCTTACTTAAGTGGAATTTGAAAATTTGGTCAAGAACAGTTACAGATGCATGCTATTGGGGCAAAATCCAGTTTTAGTTTCTCTGTAGCCATTCTTGGTGCCTTCACATCAGAGTTAGAATTTGAAAGCATGGCTAGAAGCAGTTGCAGATGCATGTAGCGGGGGAAAAATCCAATTTGAGTTTCTTCGTAGCCATTCTTGGTGCCTTCATGTCAAAGTTAGAAAGCATGGCTAGGAGTAGTTACAGACACATGCAACTGAGGCAAACTCCGTGTTGACCTTATAGGTCACACCCAGTTTTGATAATGACAAATACTTAGGTATTTAATGGTTTTCAAGTGTATGTGTAGGTCTCTATGAGCATTTCAAGGAATGACACTTGAAGCAAGATACAAAGATCTTGAAGATTCTATTTCATATTGTAAATTCAATTAATGTAATATGAGTCTGTAATAATAACTAAGTATATGGTCAATAGTTATTACCTGCATGTCATGCATATAGGATATATGATAAACTCAGCAAGACCCTAGTATGACTGTAGGTCCCAACACTCATGCACATATATCATACAAAATTGAGGAGTGTTAAAAATGAATAAAATTGAATAATATAGGGAAATTTGAGAGAGTTCGGGCGACCGAACCCTAGGAGTTCAAAACTCCTCAAGTGCCCAAACTGTCGAACCCTCTGAAAGGGACCCCACACTAACTCGGGCTATCGATGAATTTAGTTCAAAATAGGCCCCGAGCGACCGAACACGTGCGTTCGGGCTACCAAACCTAGGACCGGGCACCCAAACCTACGAACAAATGTTTCTGACTTTTGTTCGGGCTATCGAACCTACACTCGGGTTGTCGAACTATTTTAAAGACCTTTTAAAAATGTGTTTGTTCGGGCGACCAAACCTCGGTTCAGCCACCCAAACCTTGTCGGGTTAAAATTATTTTAACTGAGGTAAAATTGAGTTAATGTGGGTTAATAGTGCTTAAGCATTTTGGAATTTTTCTAATAATACCCTGAAGGTCCCAAACGGTTATATTTTTTACCTTGCGTATAAATATAGGCTCATTTGTGAGGATTAGCAATTATTTAGCAAAATCATTAGCCAAGAATTCTCTCTACTCCAAAAATCCTACTTCGATCAAATACCCTTAAATACTCAATCCTTTTATAAATCTTGGTATTGTAAGAGCTTGATGAGTGTGCTTGTAATTGCTAGATAGTGCTAAAACTCTCATTTGCTTGAGTGATTATTGATATTATTTTTGGAGAGTTTAGCTTAATTTTATCCCACTGATTTCATATTATAAATCTTTGTTGGGATAGACTAGCAAGCTTAAGGGTCTTTGCATAGTGGTTGCAAGACTCCCATAACTCTGATTTTTGTTGTGCAAAAATATTTTCAACAAGTCAAAATATTTTTCAAACTAGTAGTGTGCTTATCTCATTTAAGAAAATTTTCTTGAGTTAGTTTGAATATCTGATTGATATCTTTGGAATCTTGATTAGCTATTGATATTTGCTTTACCTAGTTTAAAAGATATTGCTTGTATTGAACACTCTTGAGCATTCTATTGATCATACCCTATTGAGTGTTGTTTATACAACTATTTACATCACTAAGCTTACACTATATCCATATTGTTGATGTGTATGTGATTGCTTACATTGGGTACATATCTGCTATATATGAAAGCATAATCACTGTACTAGTCTTATTGAGAAAAATATTGTTGTATTCCAAGAGTGGCCTGAGTGGGCGGTAATCTAGTCGGGTAAGGATTATATGTAAAAATTGAGGTCAACCCTGTGTTAATTGACCTGGTTGTTTAGGTGCCACTCCACCCGCTTAAGTAAGCATTATAGTGGTAATCCTTGTGCTTGTTAGCCAAGGCGGGGACGTATGCAATTTGCTGAACCTCGATAACACTTCTGGGTGTTACTTACTTTTTACTGCTTTCTGGTGTATGCTTGGTTGATTAAATTGTTCTATTTAACTTTTGCTACATATTTTAATTGAATTATTATACTTGAATTAGATTGATTTTAGGGTTGTAAAAATACTGCTGTTAGGATATTGACCTAGGACATCAATTTTAAAATACCAATTCACCCCCCTCTTGGGATCATGGTAAAGCTAAAACTCTGTGATGAGCTTCACAAAAGGCAGTTCCGATGCCTGCATATCTGAGAAGAAGTTGAAAGCTTGGCTGAGGTCAATGTAACTGGGGCAAATGACAGAACCAATTCAGGGACCTTATATTGGACTAGAATTTTAAAGTGGCCAAGATTAGGGTTGGGATTGTCAATTACTGGCGCATTAGAAGAAGAAAGTCCATGCTTCAACACACTTTTCATGCATTACATAAGAAAAGTAAATATGCACTGCATACACGTTGTATCATTCAATATGCATACATCCTTGCATTCTATATCACAGTTGGCAACATGCATACATATAGCAATAAAGTGTCATTCATTTATACTTGTCAGATTGAATAGGCTTTTTGAATAATGCTTTGCCATCCTCAATTAAGTCGTTCTTGTCTTGAGAACATTTGAAACAGGGGCACCTGACCCCGATGGTAGAACGACATGCCTAAAAATGGGGCAATTGACCCAGGTACAGAATGACATGCTTTGAAACTAGAGCAATTGACCCAGGTATAGAATCACACATTTGAAACTGGGGCAATTGACCCCAGACAGAGACTAGCAGACTTTGAAACTAAGGCAGACGACCCCAAACACAAAATGACCACTTCGAAATAGGGGCACAATTCTTCAAATCCCAAAATATGTCTTTAACATTCAGATGATCTTTTCTAGAATTTTTCCAACGTACTATGGTACTCGGGTTCATCCTGGTACGAGTCATCTTTTGTTATGGTACTCGAGTTCGTCTTGGTACGAGTCAACATTTACAATGGTACTCGGGTTGGTCCCGGTATGAGTCATCATTTACTATGGTACTCGGGTTTGTCTCGGTACGAGTCATCATTTACTATGGTACTCCGATTCATCCTGGTACGAGTCATCATTTACTATGGTACTCGGGTTCAACCTAGTATGAGTCATAATTTACAATGGTACTCAGGTTCGTCCCGGTATGAGTCATCATTTACTATGATACTCGGGTTCGTCCCGATACGAGTCATTATTTGCTATGGTACTAGGGTTCGTCCCGGTACGAGTCAACAATTACTATGGTACTCGGGTTCGTCCCATTCGAGTCAACATTTGCTACGGTACTCGGGTGCGTCCTGGTACGAGTCATCATTTGCTATGGTACTTGCGTTCGTCCAGGTACGAGTCATTATTTGTTATGGTACTCTGGTTCATCTCGGTACGAGTCATCATTTGCTATGGTACTCGGGTTTGTCCCGGTACGAGTCATCATTTACTATGGTACTCGGATTCGTCTCAGTATGAGTCATCATTTACTATGATACTCAAGTTCGTCCTAGTACAAGTCATCATTTCGTATGGTACTCAGGTTCGTCCCGGTACGAGTCATCATTACAATGGTACTCGGGTTCGTCTTCGTACAAGTCATCATTTACTATGGTACTTGGGTTTGTCCTGATTCGAGTCATCATTTGCTATGGTACTCGGGTTCATCCTAGTATGAGTCGTCATTTGCTATGGTACTCGGTTTCGTCCCGGTACGAGTCATCATTAACTATGGTACTCAGGTTTGTCCCAGCTTGAGTCATCATTTACTATGGTACTCAGGTTTGTCCCAATTCGAGTCATCATTTGCTATGGTACTCAGGTACGTCCCGGTACGAGTCATCATTTTCTATGGTACTCGGATTCATCTTGGTACGAGTCATCATTTACTATGGTACTCGAGTTTGTCCCAATTTGAGTCATCATTTACTATGGTACTTGGGTTTGTCCCGGTTTGAGTCATCATTTGCTATGGTACTCGGGTGCCTCCCAGTATGAGTCGTCATTTGCCATGGTACTCAGGTTCGTCCCAATACGAGTCATCATTTGCTATGGTACTCGAGTTCGTCTCGATACGAGTCATCATTTGCACGAGGTACTTGTTTCAAGCCATAAAAAGATCAATTTAACTTGCAAACATGAGAAGGCATATTAAGATCAACAAAACACGGGGGTTGAACCATGAATACATCCTTCTAAAGGCAGCCATGCAAAAATGCATTTTTAACATCCAGGTGTCAAAATGGTCAATTTTTCTAAACAACAATGGAGAGGACAGTTCGAATAGTCACTAGCTTCACAATAGGACTGAACGTCTCATTATAATCAAAACCAGACCATTGATGAAAACCTTTGGCCACTAACAATGCTTTATAGCAAGAAATATTACCATCATAGTTTCGATTCATACAGAAAACCCATTTGCAGCCAACGGTTTTGATTATGGAGCGCAGTGGAACCAGCTTCCGTGTACCATGTTTAACCAACTCAGTGAACTCTTTGGATATAACATGCCGCCACTTGGGATCTTTCAAGGCTTGAGACACGCATGTGGACTCAATAGGTTGAGGAAGAGGGTGTCGAGTGGCAAGGTAATGATGTTTGGGTCTATGAATATTATTCATAGATCGGGTAGTCATAGAATGAGTACGAGTGGACCAGGACGAAGATGCAGGTGTACTTGGTGGATGAAGGAATTACCTCTAACTAAGAATGTGCAAGGTGTAAGATTTAAAGAAAGCTGGGAGTTGACATTGATGGCAATAAGAGAAGAGTTGCCACTACTAGGAAGTTCGAGAGTGTTAACAATAACGGACTCAGAGGAAATGACCATTAGGGAAACAAAAAGAAAGCTCGTTAGAGAAAGAGCTCTGATACCATATAAAAAATGCATAACATTTTCATTGATGTAGAGATGTCCTATTGTAAGGACCTCAAAATTCTTATCATTTTTTATTTTTTTTTTATTTTTTGTATACAGGAAACATTCCTACGCAGTGGAAACATATATCATGAAACCATTTATACATAAACGGTACAATACTAGATTCTAAAATATACAGACCATACACAAAAATGCCACTTCGGTATCATCTATCCCAAAAACATACACAACTCTACTAAAAACTCACCCTATAACTAGGGTGACCAAACACTTTCTCTATCCGCGAGCCTGATCTGCTCGCCTATCTGGCTCACTTGAAAAATGTTAGAATAAAGGGGTAAGTCGACGCTCAGTAAGTGGAAATATGCTATTACTAGTGTGTAAAACATATCTTTCTTTCACAATTTAAAATATATTGTATCATCTGTTTTTCTACTTTTCATATTGGTAATATCATACTATACTGTAAAACTGTAAACATATAAATATCTGTACTTTATCCCTGGGACTCTGTACGTCATAATTTGACCCCTCATGACAGGGTTGTGTGGCTCGTAGGCAGGACTCTATCTGGTCGGCCCTCCAGATAGGTCATCATACTCTACACTACTTCAGTCCGGTCAAACTGCATCCTCTCCTAAGCTCGGGACTGGCTACTACCTCGTCAAATCGGCCCCCTCAACCCAGTGTGCTATGGAGCTGCATACTCTCTGAGCACGGCTGACGGTACCCATATACTATCTGAGCTATGTGGTTGCACTCTATCTATATCTAGCAACAGTACCGTGCTCTGTAATCTATATCTGTCTGTATAACTTTCCTCAGGGATCTGATACTATATACATATATACATATATATACTCTTTTACTGTTTTCATCATATTTCCAAAATTACCATAATTCTGTCTTTCTGTTGTCACGACCTGCTCATTTTTTTTTCCAAATATTTTTTTTCTTTATATAATATCAATATCATATATCCCATATTCCAACTCAGCAGGTCACAATCCACCTGAGCCCGTGGGCACCAAGGATATATCAGAACATAAAGCAGAAGACCTAGCAGCAGAAAATATACAAACATGTACATCTCAATACCATATACCACAATATACCAGAGTTACTATAATCCCTGTATTTTCATATATACATCCCAAAAATAAAACCTAGGGACATTTCCCACAAAATCTAACTGTCCCTACAAAACTTACCCTTCAAAAAGGGCAAATAGACCATACTATATCAGCGGGGCTTTTCCCGCTCTCCTATCCAGGGCTCCTGAAAAGTTAATAAGATTTAGGGGTGAGACACCTCTCAGTAAGGGAAATAAACTAATATCAGTGTATGGCAACATGAGTATTCTGTGTTCTACATATACCATACATAACATATTCAATATTGTTTATCAAATCTGGGAAAACATACATATATATCAACACATAGCAGAATATACTGCATTTTCATAAACATATATCATGTCATACAATAATAATAACATAAAACAATCCTAGTAGGTTAGCTGGCTGTTGTCATGTATTACCCCCACATGACTGGGTTGTGTGGCCCGAAAGCAGGACCTAACAATGGTTGGCCGACCACTGCCAAGTCAAACAGTAGTCTATAGGTTCGACGGGTCTACCCAGACTGGTCCGTACACCAGGGGCGATAACAGCACACTTCTTGAAAATAACCACATCGACCATCCAATCTCACACCACTCCGTACAGCGGCGTTAACACAGATATCATGATCACGAGGACCATGGACATATAGCAACGGTACCGTACAAGTGCTAGCCTAGACCAAGCCAACCATGTTCTGATATCATATACATATACTAAAATCGTAATACATGGATATCTCATATCAATAATTATCAAATCAATCATATCATTTTTCACATATACATATTTCATGAAAATCATCGGCCCATACGCCGGAATTACACATTTTATCATAGCTCGGCCCGTACGCCAACAAATCGCATAGCACAGCCCGTACGCTGACAAATCACATAGCTCGGCACGTACGCCGAAAAATCACGTAGCATAGCCCGTACGCTGGCAAATCTCATCCACATAGCACGGCTCGTACACAGGCAAACATATCCACATAGCACAGCCCGTACGCCGGCAAATCATATATATATATATATATATAAATATCTCGGCCCGTACGCCGATTTTCCATCATAGAAATTCATATCGTCTCCATTCCTAGAAAACAGTATTTCACAACATTTTTATACTCATGTCACACTAAACAAATTTTCCACGTATTCAATATATCATCATTTAAACAGTATTTTCCAAATAGAAATCATATATATAAATATATTTATTTTTCCTGAAACCAGATGCTATATATATATATATATATATATATATATATATATATATATATACATGCATTTTCTCAAAACAAAACTAGCTTAATTTATCCCCTTACCTGATTCTTGAAAAGCCCCTAAGAAAATCTTCCTCGTACCCACAAGGTTCTCAACTCAACACCCTGAAAATAAAAACTCGCAGAATTAAAGTTAAGTATTTTCGTGCGTACAACATTTACAATAACTACCACTCAGTCAAATTCGGTTTAAAAAGTCTTACCTCAACTTAGGAATGATTCCCAACGTTCCCAATCAACACCCTTGGAAATGAAAATTTTCAGTATTAAAGTTCATTATTTTTACGCGTATATCACTTTTTTCAACTGTCAAAAATCCAAATATTGAATATAAAGTCTTACCTTGGATTTGGGATGAAATCCAACTTCATTTCCCTGACGATCCGCTCCGGCAAACTTGTAGAGAACTTCGCCAGGAGCGTCGTGATGGCTTCGGTTTGTCGATCCGGCGTAAAATTAGCCCGAAATCGAAGAGAGAGAGAGTTGTTTGAGAGAGAGAGAGAGAGAGAGAGAGAGAGAGAGAGAGAGAGGAGAGAGAGAGAGAGAGAGAGAGAGAGAGAGTAAGAGAGTGCACTCATACACACCAAAAATCCAATTCAATTTGGATTTTGACTTTCAAAGCTTCTGGAAGAAGCTTGTGTTATTTTATATATATATATATATATATATATATATATATATATATATATAATAGTAAATATTAATTAAAGTAAAGAAGCTTTCACACTTTATATATATATATATATATATATATATATGTATGTATATATATATATATATATACCTTTAACCTATATATTAAATGTATATCATAATAACTTACTTATAAATATATACATGCTTCAATATTTATATATATATATATATATATATATATATATATATATATATATATATTCCTTATCATACTATTCATTTTACTTGTTAATTTAATTAATTTATTTTATTTTATTATTTTATTATTATTATTTTTTAAAAAATTTTATTTTTCCCAGTTACTACATCTGTACTGTAAACATTGTATCTGTAGCATTTTGATGCTACCTCTCTATATCTATCTGTGTATTCTGTATATATATACTCTGTCTGTATTCTGTATGTTATGGTAATAGGAAAAACATAGCATGTTATAACACTGTATATATGTATATACCGTTCTGTAATAAACTGCAATATAAAATACTGATCTGAGTATTTATATACATGTATTTGGATATATGTATATAACCGTTTCATGAACTATTCATATAAAACTGTATATACATGTACATTTCTTTGCGGATATAAATCTATCTCTGTATAATTTCATATGCTGGAAAACCATATCAAATGTATATACTATCTATATTTTTGTATTTAGTATAGTATGATGTTTCATAACAACTGTATAAATTCATTCTTCACATGAAAAGTCTACTTAGACCACACAAACATTTATGCTCATTTTCTATAAAAACTGTATAATAAAATGACATAAAAATATGCTTATGAAATCTCTATTAACTCTATTAAAACTCCTAGCATAGCATATTTCCCTTACCTCAACTTTGAAAAACCCCTATAAAAATCTGGCTCTATTCCCACAGGATTCCTAACCCAACATCCTGAAAACACAATGTCCCAAAACAAAATATTATTATTATTCCGCCTACGTCATTTCTTATAACTACCATAAGGTCAAAAACTCAAAAAAAGACCTTACCTCGAATTTGGGATGAAATCCAACTTTATTTTCCCGACGATCCGCTCCGGCAATCTTGTAGAGAACTCCGCCAGGAGCGTCATGGTAGTTTCGGATCGTCGATTCGGCAACTGGTGGGACCAGAAACGAAAAGAGAAGGGAGAGAAAGTCGTAAGGAGAGAGAGAGATTTCGTAAAAATGAAAATTTTCCCCTGTGTTCGTCGACGAGTCCTTTACAAATTTCGTCGACGAGGCCCTATATTCGTCAACGAAATTCAGGCTGCCTCAGAACTCCTCTCGGTATTTTCTCGTCGACGAAGCCCTGTGTTCGTCGACGAAGCTTGGCAATTTAATATTTGAATATGGATATTTTCTAGGTTGTTACACCTATATATAGGACTTGTACAAGGTATAGTTGTTACAAATTCAAAAGTATTTAAATACCAAATCAAGAAGATCCTAGACTATTAAATACAAACAAATATTCAAGTAATACAACCGAAGAATACTAGATCGTCGCAAACAATCAGGTATCAGCTAATCTTCAACTGTTAGGATTCTCGACAATTCAACAACCGGTAGAACTGTCGATCGTTTGTTGAAACCGTCGACAATTTGTAGCAATCTGTCTATAGTTTGGTGAAACCATCGACGGTTTCCTCCTGGAAAATATTTTGCCTGAAACTGTCGAAGCAACCGTCAAAGGATATATAGAAACCATCGACGAGTTGCTGGAAAACTACACAATGTCCTTTATAGATATATCATTTTCATATAGGAATAATTAAATATAAGTTGACAGTGATATTTTTTGAAGTGTTAGATAGTATTTTTTTTAACAAATAAATTTTTTATTTTTTTGTTGATGCATCCTAACAAAGATGATTGGCCTTCCTTCGAGGTTTTTTTTTTTTTTACTAAAATATATAAATTAAAATAGAATAAACAAAATTGCAAGGTAGGTGGGGGAATAATTACAAAAGTAAACCCAATGACTTTCCAAGTTTATGTGAGATGTTAAAAATCTTAATTAAAGACTTTTTCTTATGATTTTAAGCCTTTTGTTAGGTATCTAACATTCGTAATTTGTATTTATCTCATGAGTGTACCTGTTGTGTTGTTGGTGCTTTGCTATTAAATGGTGAAATAAATGAGGTCGAATTGATTTATCCAACTTATCATTTAAATAGATTAACCTTGCTAGCTGTCCTATATGGATATTTGAATGATTATAGTACATCTATGTTGGAGGTCTCGTGTTTGAATCCTAAAAATAGAGCCACAATTGAGTTGACCCAATTTTAACTACTTTAGACTTAACTTGTTTAACAAACAAGCTTTTTATATTGAGCTTGAGTTGGGCTTGCTAATTGAATTAGTCGAGTTAGCCTTCTTCATATTCCACTCATAGGAAAGGGTTGCCTTTCGTTGTGTCGTTTAAACCCAATATGATCTTCCCAATTAACCCAATATAAAAAGAAATTAACCTTGTTAACGGTCGTTTTTTGGGTTGACCTTAATTACTGAAGTCTATAACTTTAAAGGTTCTCAACTTGTTTAGGCTATATATCTATGAGTATAAAAATCATCAAAACCCTTTTGTAATTTTCAAATGCTATCCAGAAAATTATTTTAGAATAAAGATTGTGAAAACAAAAATATTCTATTGACTAGTATTAGTATCAAACAATTAAAGATCCCATAAAATACATCTTAGTACCTAATATTTGGAACTTGTATATTGAAAGTTTTGGATTCTAATTTTAAGACGAGTAGGAAAAAAATATTAGATTAGAAACAGTCGATGTCCAATATAAACTTTTAATTTTTTTTTAAAAAAGTTAGATCCTTCAAATTGATGGTTCATTTACATTCATATATCATGTAAGACAATGACATAGAACTCATAATAGACACCATTTTTTTGGTAAGAAAAATGTAAACGGTCTTCTACATTACTACTTTAGTAATTCCAAAAGAGGTATCCACCCCCCACCCTCAAAATAAAGGAATTCTCCATTCCTTATTTTGGAAGACTTATCATTGACTTCCTTTCACTTTCCTTCTATCAAATATTCTATTTATAGTCTCCATTATTATAAGTCGTTTTTATAAATAAAAAAAAAAAAAAAAAAAGAGGTTTTAGTATAGGGAAAAAAAAAAAATTGAAAGAGTGGTGAAAAAATAGTTTTTACCTATGAGATTTAGAACTCATAAATTATAAAATGGGATAAATGAAATAAAATCTATTTTAGTCCCTATACTTATAATTAGTGCAATTAAAGACTCGTGCTTGTTAATTTCATACAACTTTTTTATCATCTTAATTAAATCTAAAATTATTAATAAAATTGTTTACATATATAAAATGTAGAATTGATATTAGGCCTTATATCCATATTATTCTTAATGAGTTTACTATTTTTTTTAAAAAAAATCTTAAGAAGTTTAATTTATCATAAAGTAATTATGACTTTAAGTGCATAATTAGTGTAAAATAATTTAAATATAATATATAAATTTTTTTCATAATTAATAATATACGGGCTTCAAATTCTTTCCTTAATTTGAATTCTCTAATTCGTAGCCATTAACTTAGATTAGTTCATAATTTTAATTGAATAAAATAATAAGTAGTATTTTGTAACTCCAAAGTTTGAATTTTTGTGGGTATTTATTTATATACTATCCGATTTAGGGAGACGTGGCCACTTGCCTTTTAAATGCAATCATTGTCTGTTTAAACTGGCATTTACCGCAATTAATATCGGTACGGCACACCTTATTCATGATGAGGATCTAATCGGGGCCGTCCATTTGTTGGATTAAAAGTTAAAGATCGACTATCAAAAAAAAGTTTCCACTTTTTTGCTTAATCGAAAAGCACAGCCCTGTGCTACAACTTACTGTAGGGTTGAAGGGCGTGGGAAGTGTATTTTGACTTCTTGTCTTCATTCCATCATTCATCGTCTCCGCAGAAGATATGGCCGTAGATTTAACAGAGCTGGCGCTGATGACTCAACTCCATGAGCGTACGCGTGATAGGCCGGCGCTGTATGTTGACATTTCCCCTCCCGTCCAAAAACATAAAGGCTAGAGCCGAGGACAGTCGCGTAATCTATGCTTTTAATCAGGCGTATCACGCCACCGCGGTCGTCCATCAGGATGACCGACGATGATAATATGATATTTTGGGATGATGATATCAGATAACCGGAAAAGCCGCGCCGCCCGTATCTGCAGTTTTTTATTTGACGTAGGGAAGGATAGAAAGCCGCTTTTGCAGCCGGTAGTCGGGAGCTAGAAAAGAAAATCGACGGCCGATAAACGAGGGATTTGTTGGGCGTAACGGACGGTTTCCGTTTCGCCACGTCTCGGCCGTTATAGTAAGATCGAACGGTCCGGATTCTTAACGCATAATGGAGTTGTCATCATCATCATGTGCATGCATGTCATGCAGTACACACATGAAGGACCCATGAAGAAGAAGATGATGAAGACGGCAGAGAAACCCAAAGGGCGCTGTGAGACCCACAATCCCACATCCAGTATGATGATGATGATGATGATGGATGATGGGTGATTAATGGTGGAGGGGAGGGTAATGATTACGAATGGGGTCATGATGGTAACGCTTCCTTCCGTAGAAATAAATGATTAAAATCAAGGCGAAACTACAACACAGGACTGCGCAGCCATAGCCGCCATTTCATCTTCTTCTTTTCTGATGATTTATTATTATTAATTATAAATTAATAGTAAGAATAATAATAAATATTTAGGGTGGGGAGAGAGAGGCCCAGAAATCGGGTATAAAAGGGGCCAGCGTCTGCCTCTGCAGTTATGAACAACTGGGCACGTAAGATTAAGAAAAGGCGAAGAGAAGAAGCACAACGGCTGTTTTTCTTGTGAAGTAGCTATTGTTTTCTCTTTCCTCTGTTTCTCTGATTTGGAAGATTGGGTTGCCTTTGTTTGCTTGCAACACACGTTATACGCACAGCCCATTTCACGCCCCCCACCCTTGATAATTAAAGCTGCGATTGAATCCGGCCCAAATCCCCCTTCCCCCTCTCCTTCTATATCTATTCTCTGCTCCTTTTTACCCTCTACTAGTGGAGCTAGCCGCTGTTCCATCTGTCCTCTGCTTTTGCCTTTCCAAACTTACTGGGTGAATTTGCATATGTATACATAACACACACCACCCATCTTCTTATTGGGGGGGGTTGATTTCGAGAGAAGATATCGGTAGAGAGAAGAAAAATATAGAGTAATTTGACTGGGATATGGGAGAGGAGGGTGGTGTGGTGGTGGTGAGAGAGTTCGACTCGCTTACGGATTGCCCGGGAGTGGAAGATGTGGAGCAGAGGTGTGAGGTTGGACCCAGCGGCAAGCTCGCCCTCTTCACCGACCTCTTGGGCGACCCTATTTGCAGAGTTCGCCACTCGCCCGCCTTTCTCATGCTGGTACATCCCATACACATCCATCTCCATTCCCCCTTTCTCTTTAATCTAATCTCTTTGTTTCTCTTTCAATCCATCCTGAAATTTTTATTGATTCTAAGTTGAAATTACACTGGTGGTGGTGGTGTTTGGAACGGCCAGTATGGGCACAAGGGGTTATAAGCCCAAGAGAAGGATTAATACCCCCAAAGCAGCCGTTACTACTCTCACTCTAATTTGCCATATACATGTGAACTTACTATATACTGTATTGGAAAATATGCAGGTGGCGGAGATGGGAGAAGAGAAAGAGATAGTGGGGATGATAAGGGGCTGCATCAAGACCGTCACTTGCGGCAAGAAGCTCTCCCGCAATGGAAATGGAAGGAACGCCGGCACTTCTGTTCCCGTCTACACTAAGCTCGCCTATATCTTGGGCCTCCGGGTCTCTCCTTCTCACCGGTAAAACCTCTCTCTCTCTCTCTCTCTCTCTCTCTCTATATATATATATATATATATATATAACAGTGTTATTTGACATACCCGAAACGGAATATGGACATGACCCGTTTCAAGTTATTGTTTTATAGATTGCTTGTTATTTCTTTGGAATATGTACAACAATAAAAATGATAATAGAATAATAATAAATAAATTAAAAAGTCGTCCCTCTCGGCTCGGGGTTTAAGCTTGTTTTGAACATGAGTGCAGGCGGATGGGAATAGGGTTTAAGCTGGTGCGGAGGTTGGAAGAGTGGTTCAGAGAGAATGGCGCTGAATATTCGTACATGGCCACCGAAAACGACAACCACGCTTCCGTTAAGCTCTTCACTGAGAAATGCGGCTACGCCAAGTTCCGTACCCCCTCCATCTTGGTCCAACCCGTTTTCGCCCACCGGGCCCGGGTCTCCAAATGGGCCTCTATCCTCTCGCTCCCACCCTCCGACGCCGAGGCCCTCTACCGCCGCCGCTTTTCCACCACTGAGTTTTTTCCCCGCGACATAGACGTCGTCCTCAAAAATAGTCTCAACCTCGGTACCTTCCTCGCCGTGCCCGCCGACTCCCGCTACGCCGACTCCTGGCCGGGTCCCGAGGCGTTCCTGGCGGACCCGCCCGAGTCGTGGGCGTTGCTGAGCGCGTGGAACTGCAAGGACGTGTTCAAGCTGGAGGTGCGGGGCGCGTCGGTTCTCCGCCGGGGGCTGGCGAAGGCGTCCCGGATCGTGGACGGCGTGCTGCCGTGGCTGCGGCTGCCGTCGGTGCCGGAGCTGTTCAGGCCGTTTGGGATGCATTTCCTGTACGGTCTGGGAGGGGAAGGGCCGCGCGCGGTGAAGCTGGTGAAGGCGCTGTGCGGGTACGCGCACAACCTGGCGAAGGACTGCGGATGCGAGGTGGTGGCGACGGAGGTGTCGAGTCTGGATCCGCTCAGGTCTGGGATTCCCCACTGGAAGAGACTATCATGCGCCGAGGACCTATGGTGCATTAAGCGGCTAGGGGAAGAGTATAGTGACGGGTCGGTGGGTGACTGGACCAAATCACCACCTGGCTTGTCCATTTTTGTTGATCCCAGAGAGTTCTGAAATGAAATCGCCACTAAAAAAGAAATGCAGAATTAGCAGTGAAAGCAACGAGACAGGAGAAAAGAAAAAGAACTTTTTTTTGTTTTTGGGAAGTCTATCTGCCACTTTTTATATTTTAGAATTTTTAGGTTTATTGGGGGCGTGAATTTTAAATGTGACGATGGCTGGGAGTGGGGAAAAAAAAGAAGAGAGGAATGAGAAGATGTGGGCTGTTTTTGTTGTAAAAAAGGTCGAATATCTCTTTGTTTTTGTAATTAAAGGATGTTGCTTTTTAGATCCTTGTTTAAGCCAAACAGAGCCTTAGGCTTTTCATATGGGGGGTTTTTATATTTTTCCCTTTAAACATATCTCAGGAGTTAATTGGCTTTGCTTGTTTTGTGGTTTGCAACCCTTGATGAACATGCATATTAGTTACCGTTAGTCTGTTTAAATATTTAAAAAATATCTTTCTTAATTTAATTTGATTGATTGGTTTTAAGTGGCAACTTGCATGGCCCAAATCATCTAATAAAATGGGGGGCGGCTTAAACAATCCGAGCCTTGTAAAGTTTATGTGATATTATATTTCTAAGCATATGAATTTTGTTTTTGTTGTGGTCCATGTATGCATGTCAATGGTGTGGGTTGTGGGAATGCCGAAAAATAAAAACAAAAGCCAAGAAAGAAGCCATTGTCTTTCATGGAATTTTCCTTTGTTGGTAGCTGCTAGTGCTAGGCTACCACTCAGTGCCCCAAACCATTTCATACCCAATTGGAAGAAGGAAAAGGAGATATCATTCTACGCAGTATGTATGATAAAGGGGCAGCTTTAGTTTGTGGGGATGACTTTGTGGTCGTGTGTTCTTCCTACTAGGGTTTGCTCTTTTTGGGGCCTGCTGCCTTTCCAAAATATATGTATATGTATACATATATATGGCGTGGAAATTAAATTTGGCTTGTACCTGCTGCTGCTGCTGCTGCTGCAGCTCATGTATTATGAGCTTGCCTTTGCAGTAGAGAGAGAGAGAGAGGTATGGGGATTTGGGTTGGGTCGGGCCGGGTCCTTGTCTTGGGACCAAATAAGAATGGAAAGGGCCAAGGGGGGGGGGGGGAGTGGTATGGAGTTTGGACCAGGGAGGAGGCTTTGGGATTGTGATATTTATTTCTAATCATATATTTAGTACTCCAAATTGTATTATATTACTTAAGAAAAACAAGTCCTCCTAGGATGTACTAAATATAAACGGTAACTACATGCCTTTCGTACTATATATATCCCTCCTGGGATTTCTTCTCATCCTCTCTCTCTCTCTCTCTCTCTCTCTCTCTCTCTCTCTAAATCATATAAAAACAAAGGACTATTCTTGAATTGTTTTCTTCCCTTTTCTTTCATGGTTTGTCATTTTTGTTCCCATGCATGAACCCTGTAACTGATGAATAGTTTTAGGACTATTCTTGAATTGCCTTTATTTATGTGACTAGACTAAATTAGGTTAAACATTAATTTCTTAGGTCATTAATGAATGTACTTACATAGTAGTGTGGTAAAATTGGTAAAAAGAGAAATTGCCGTTACCTATTTCTATGTTATAAGATTGTTTAATTTTGACTTTTGCCGGTTAAAGTGATTAAACAATAGTATATAGTGTTTGAAATTATGAATTTTGGATTTATTTATTTGAATGAAAACTTAATGTAATTATATATTTCCTTTTATATAATTCCATACAAATATAAATTTAAAACTTGAAATATAAACTTCTAAAGGTATGATAAAAATATGTAGGTTTTTTTGAAAAATTAATTATTCTGTCCGTGACAATCTAAATTTCATTCATAAAAAGAATAAAAAAATTGCTGAATTATGACTCATATTTAAGCGGAGGGCAAGGTAGCTTGCAGGGCCCTAAGCCCCTCGTGCGCTTCTCCCTATATAGTTAAATCAAGCCCGACAAAGGGTCATTGAGAGAGTGCAGTTCGATATAATACATTTAAGTCAGCGCATAATGTAGTTATATTATTATATGAGAGTTTTTTGGAGTTTTTATATGGGATTGTATTTTTTTTTTTTTTTTTTAAAGAAAGGCGGTACCTCCATTATTTATTAATAACCCCTCACTTTTTGCGGAAGAATACCATGGTTACAAGACAATCAATGAGAGATAACAAAAGACAAACGTTAAAAATCTCCCAAAGAACAACACCAACATCCAGCCAAAATCGGGTTACAAGTCCAAACAAAACGAAACAAATCAGGACCTACAAAACAAACCTCACACAACAAAACAAAACAAAAGATAAACAGTAAAAAACATAAGTAAAAACCAAAAGAAAATCAGTTAAACATACCTCATATAAGCCATACCCATCTTCTCCAATTTATACAAACCATTATTAACTCTAGGGAGTTGACTACTATTTGTAAACAAACTATTCCTCCCCATAGCACCTTATCGCGTCAAGGCATCTGCTACTTTGTTCCCTTCTCTATACGAATGATTTATCAAAAAATTCACTCCCTCCAATGTGGGACTGTATGTACATATTATAATCAAAAATTAAAATCTTAAGATAGTTTCATTTGATGATATAGTGGAAACTACTGTAAACGTAGGCACACTATCGAACCACGTAAATTTGATGTTCTTTTTCTTTTAATTTTTTCCTCTTTTTTTTCATATTCTTAATTCTAGGGCGTGATCTCATAGCAAGAATAATATTTTAAAATGAGAAAAAAAAAAGTTAAAGAGAAGAGGAAAGCACAAACCATATGAACATGGATGAGTTGTGGTGGGTATGGGAGCTTGGTAGGTTGGTGGATACACGCACTTCTTGCAGAGAGCTGAGTCGTCAGTGAGTCATAAACCACACATAACGCCTCACCCTGCAGCTTCAACCCCCTCTCCTCATGCTTTAACCATTTCATAAATTTAAATTTAAATTTAGAGAAAGAGAAACATAAGCATATATGGTTTTGGTTCTTCACGGGGAATTCATGCGTTGGGGGGTGGAGGGGAAGTTAGGTAACTAGCTAGCTGCTCGTCCGACCCAACATGCATTATTTTCCACTGTAAATTTCTGAAAAAAAAAAAAAAGGTGAGGTAGAAAGATAAGAAAAATATGATTTTGTTATGTGAATATATATAGAGATATAACTATGTTAAATAATTTTTTCTACATATAGAAAAATTATATTAGATCCGTTGTATACACTTAATGTATCTAATACGTGGCGTGAATCAAGAAATGTGAAAGTGCACATAGGGGTCTTAAAATTCTACACATTGACTCTCTTTGTCGCATGCTTTTCTTGTCACCATGGCAGCCAAATGCCTCAACCACTATGTTAAAACAAAGATCGAGTAGTCACAGGCAAAGAATGAAGGAAGGAACATGCTTATTGGGGTAGAATTTTGGTCAATTTTTTAAGGGTTTTTTTTTTCTTTCTTCCAAGCATTCCAATCTCGGCTTTCATTTTATTTTGCATTAAACACATTGACACTCATGTCCGTAGAATGTTTTGATAATCACTTAATGTGAACCGAATAATGATCTTTTGAGAATTTAACATTCGTTTAAGGGAAGAACATATATTAAATTTATTGACCATATCTTGACATGAGGTTGTCTTTTTCGATATTGCCTATCGCTGGTATGTTTCCTTTCTATTTTTGGTCTTAACCTCTCTTTATATCATTAAAAAATAAAGGGTCATAAATACCCAGAATTCGTAGAGAAAGACTCACATATCTACTTGTCACAGAGACACCATGCCCCTTCCATCAAAATTGTGTCGAACAAATATTTTGGCTCTTCAAAAGTATACACGACACAATTTTAATGAAGAGGGTACATACAGTACTCTTACGAAACCTAATTTTTTTTCCCAATTCACAAATGACAACTGCAAATGATTATGCTTACATATTTATACAGAGACATATATAAGCTACAAAAAAAAAAGGTACAAATTTCTTCAAGAAGCCACCTTTTATCATTTACATAGGCATAAATAGACAAGAAAGTGTTTTGGGACAATAGGGGCAAGAAGCACGTGGGACCTTGTAGCCTTGCTACCCATGTGTGCGCATACATAAAGACATAAAGCCAAATAGGCTCATGCCTTTGCTAATTCTATTTTCCATTTTGAACGGACAAGATGAAGGTCCCCTACTTCCTTTGCCATTTATATAATATATATAAATTATTAATTCTCATACATGCCAAATTGCATAATTTTATTTTGTTTCTGTGTTTTTTTGTTTTTCGTTTTGTAGTGTATCATATGATATTATATATATTCTAATGGTCAAAAACATGTGAAGCGTGTATCTATTTATGCATATTTGTGTGTGATTATAAATAAAAGAGTCAATCTTTTTCACAAAGTTATGAATAACCCACGAGGCTATACCTACATTGAGGGGATATAGAAAGATCCGATAAAAAAAAAAAAAAACACTTTGGGCTATCAATTGACCATATGGAAGACAAAGCTTTGCACGTGAAGATTAAAGGACTTGTCAGCTTAAATATGAAAATGAATGAATGAATAGACACTTACATATACATTGCGAACTTGAAGAATATTTCTCTATTGATTGATGCGTTTTGTATTGTTATTCTTTGGGACTAAATTATATATCCTATATTGATATTTAACACACGATAGTTATGGACATTAGGTCAAACCGTAAATATGGACATTGAGCACTTCTATACATATAATTTATACATTATGATGACCAATACTAGCTAGTGTAATACGCGTAATGTCCATATCTATTGACCGCGAGGCATATGAAATATTATAATTATAACTTGAATGTGTGCATGTGTGTCTCTATGAACATGCGATAAAATCAAGACTCCCATGTGCAATTTGTCTCTATTCATTTTTAATTATTCCTAATTTTAATTGCTTTTTTATTAGAACCTTTGAACTCTTGACTTTTTACTCATATATATATAATGGCAATTTCGATTTAAGAGTTTTCATTTCTTTATTTACTAGAATTATTTAGGTTTTCTCAAAAAAATGAGTTAGTAGTTAATTTTTTTTCCGACCCAATGCATACCATACAATCTTTGTTTTTTTTTTTTTTGGGTCATAATGTCTCTAAAAATATCTTAAATTGAGGAAATATTGATCGATATCAACAATTGAAGATGAATACTTGGTGGGGAAAGCTATTTTTCCAGACAAAAAATTCCTCTTAAATAGATATTGATTTGCAAATAATAAAAAATTAGTGGTGTTTCTTCCTCAACCATTACTTCAATCCTCAAAATCTTTTTTGATATTTGGGAAGTTGAGATAGTCAAAGCAATCTTCTTCTTCTTTTTTTTTCTTTAAAATATAATGACTAATATATCATTCACATTGTCAACAACCATGTTCTAATCCCTTTCTCTTCTAAAAAAAATGACATTCTTGAGTTTTCTACTTGAATTAAGATAAGAAATAAAACTTTTTTTTTTTTCATGATGGTTGTGGTAGCTACTAGCCACTTGGTGGAATAATTTAGACCACCTAGAAGAAATCTTTTCATATCTAGTCCTAAGTGATTCTTAATACTATTTTAATTAGCTACCCCCTCCCACCAACAAAAAATAGAAAGAAAATCCTAAGTTTATTAAAATATTTCTTCTTATTTTTTTAAAAAAATTTATGAATTCGATGTTGAGAATATGCCTTTTTAAATTTATATTTCTTTCCTACTTATTTAAAAAAAAAAAAAAGGATTTATTGTTGTCAATTTTTGACTAGTCTCGGGCCCTTTGAGATGACTTTAACAAAACAAATTAAGGACCATATTTAGATCGAGCATTGCTCGTTGCGGATATCTCTAGTGCTCAACTTCGGTAGTAGGTATACATGTCTTCTTATGCTTTCCGTGACCTCTTTTATATAATACTTAGGGAGATCTTGCTTAATGTACGGGTGGGTATAATAAAAAGGATAAAAATTAGATTCAAATCATAAAATTGGACCAAATAGAACCCAAAAAAAAATGGTTATTGTAAGTTTAGATTTGGTTTTGACTTTTTTCTTTTTCAAAATTCTTTGATTATTTGTTTAGTTTTGACTCTAAGATCTTAATAGTCGCAAGTAACATAACCAAGCTGATATTTTAAACATAAATATTTTCATCCTATGATTGGAGAGATCTTAGATTCAGAATTGTATTGAATTTGGATAAGATATAGTATAAAATTATATTGAAATTTGTCCAAATCTACCCAAGTCTAAATCCAAGATTTGAAATTTATGCTCCCAAACACATCCTTAATGTATATTGTATATAAAATTATGTGTATATATATATATATATGTATTAAAAAATATTAGTTTTTTACATGTTTTCATATTGCAATTTTATGAAATTAATATATTTCAAAACTATTATTGGCATGAAAATATGAATTTAAATTAGCTGGTTGAATTCACTTAATCTTGGATATTATCTCAAACTATAAGGTAATAGAAGTTCGATAAACCAATCAAAATGGTTTAGTTTTAGTTTGATCAATTTCCTAGTGAATTAAAATTTTAACTTGATTTGCATTTTAAGTATGTGGTTGATCAGAAGTAATTTAATAATGATCGATGATGATGCAACTCACCCAATTTAATTTGAAACATTGAATTTATATGGACCACCTAGTATCACTATAAAAAATTAGAAAAACGATAACTAAAAATGATAACTAAAAGCCAAAAATAAAAATAAAAAATAGGAACCAACAACCTATTTTATTAACATTTATAAAACTAATACAAATTAAAAAATTAATTAAAAATTGCTTGTTTTCATCTTTAAATCAAACAATACTATAAATAATTATTAAAATAATAAAATAGCAAATAATACACATTAAAAATTACTATAATAAAAATAAAATTTATAATACTTATTTTACTTAATTGTTCTACTTTTAACAATAAAAAATTTATTGGACATGACAATTGAAAAATAGTAAAAGTATTTTGTAATTGACTTTATTATTATTTTATAAATTTATTTATATTTAAATTTTAATTATATTTGAATTCATATGATCATTTAATTTTTATTTTAATTTAAAAGTGTATAAATGAATAATATAATCTAAAAAATTATTTTTGGATATTAAAATTTCTGAAAATTAGTTGCCAGAAAAACTAAAATCATAAAATCTAACTTTTAATTTTTAGGGAAATAGTTGAAAACCGTCAATAGAAACAGAAAACTAGCAAAATAAATAAATGTGTTTCTTCTTATAATCTATCTCTTTTCTAACAATGTCAAACATACCCTTACCTAGCTATTTTTCTTTTGTTTTTTTGTTTTTTTTACGTTTGATTGTGTTTGGTTTGTAAAAATTTTAATAACTTACGAAGAAGAAAGTGTTTCATCATCATTGATCTGTCCTTGATGTGCCCAAAATATATCAGCTTATAAGAGAAAGTTAACACCTAGTTATCACTTCCCAAGTCTGACCTTCTAACGAGAGCAATCAACTCCAACCCAATAAAAAGGAGGAGAGATCCACGTCGGTGCCTTAAATGGTCGAAGTGATGCACGCAGACACTTTATGACTCGGGTGCAATTCACGCCCCCACACCATAAAGACAAATCAACTCAAGGATAAAATCTAACTCCCATAAGAAGGGACGCAGGGAAGAGGCCAAAGGAAGTGAGTCAACACTCATTCTTACTGTTGCATTTATCCTCTCCGAAGCATTTCTCTTACTTAAGCATCGGAACTATTCTCGTAGTACATCCCGAGTCCTCCAAGTCTTTCTTCCTTTCCCTTTTTCAGGTCTACAGAAGTCGAAAGAGCAGTCTCGTTGATTTTATACCTACACCTTGGGTCCTCCAAGCCTTTCTTCCTTTCTCTTTTTCAGGTCTACAAAGGTCGGAAGAGCAGTCCCGCTGACTTATCCCGCAACGGTCCTATTTCATACTTCATGGAGTAACACAAACATTCACACATCCTACCTTTTTTATCTCCTAAATTATCACATTCTATTTCATGTTTATCGCATTTCCATCTTGTTCCACTCTATTATAAAAAATCGGGATTTTGCAAACCAACTGTGCAAACCTGAAAACTGCATTGCAAGATGGCGATAAAAAATTAGCCACCTTAAAACACACTCTAGAGTTCAAACAATGCCATACCAAAAATAGTGGGTAGTCTAAGAGTTTGGGGCAAATTTTGACTCTCTAAACTTTCATATTTAAGCAATGCTTGTCAAACACAACCTAACTTTACGTAAGCATTAATTAACATAATTGTTCAGAGAACTCCCTTCCCTATTAGCCCTCATCTGAAATTTCCTGGCAGAGGGAGGGACCCCAAAAAGGAATGAAAAATGAGGAATGCAACGGTGAATATAAAGCTCCGCCTTTCTTTTATGCACTCCTTCGTTGGCATGAAAAGGATGGATGTTGGGTGATGGTCGAGTTGGCCTGAGTTACCCAAGTTTGACCTAATTGACAATGATTTTTCAAAATTTTCGGTTCAGGGTGGTCCGGTTCTGGTCCAGTCAGGTCCGGTCCAATGTGGTGCTAAACAATGGGATGGATGTTGGGAGTTTAGGTGATTAGAGGGGGAAAAAGTCAGCAGTGCCCGTTCCAGTCCAACTTGGAAGGCTTTGGTGTTCTTGTTTTCAGCAGTCCTATAAAGAGAGTAGGATTGGGTTGTAGGCTTCTAGGCTTGTAGCTAGTGGCTTGGAAGGTTCGTAATCTCTATGAGATGTTAGTAATATGGATTATAGAGCATTTCTTGAATGAATTGAATCAGAGTTCTTTAATTTGTCTAGTGGTAAATGGAGACTGGCATGGGCGTGTGATTTCTGGGTTGCCATTGTGTTGGGTCAGTGTCAATGTCAACTCAGAGTAGGTTTAACGCTAGCTAGGTCCAAGCAATTTGAGATGACGAAGCTGCATGGCCCCCGCCCCCACCTACAGTTTCCCTAATGTTTTGCTTTTAAGAGGGCTACTTTAATTTGACGTTGGGAGTGCATTAATGAGATTTTGATCTTTAAATAAATAATTAAATAAACAGTTTTTATCTTGAACGATATTCTTTTTCAATTGGATAAAATTCGTTAGATTTAGTAGTATCAAAATCAATCTGAGAATATTTGTCGCGAGGACAAATCCGACACAGAGATGTAAACTTCGATAGGAGTGTCGTATGTCAGGCAGGAGAGCTCGTGGCAACTTCATATCAAACTCGTACTAGGAATATCCTGGAATGGTGGTTTAATAGATTCATCCTTGTGAGACACCAATTAAGCTGGTTTGCCCATGGCATCTTTCTCCATATTAGGGTTCTATGATGCCTCGGTTGAGTTTTGGGCTGTGATCTTTGGGCTGCAATGGGCCGAAGTGGGTCATGCCCTTCCAACCCAGAAAAATATTGCAGTAGGCCCCATGGGAGAACCTTCTAGCTAGGTTCATCTTGCCTTCCGGCCTAGTCTCAGCCCAAGTACTAAAATAAAACGATCGAGTCCAGTAATCCAAAACATGTGATTGCATGGAATTCTTTCTCATTTCAAATTTGAGTTATGTTCGTCTATTTGCATATTTATTTTGGGAGAAAAAAGCAAAGAGTACTTCACGTGCCTCAACTATGGGAAAAGAAAAAGAGAAAGGAACTGCCGAAGCAGATCCCTCCAATTATGCAAGCCCTGCAAGTGGACCAAAATGGTTTCCCGCTTGCCTGTTCTCCATGAGCAAGCTATTGTATTTTTTATTTTTATTTTTTTTTGGTTCATTGCTGAAGGCCCTCTGGACTTTGGACTAAAAGCACTCTCCCACCAGCTGCCACAAGCCATCCTAATTGGGGTATGAATTGAACATGGGGCCTCCAGGATCTGCAGAGGAAACATGAACGCCCTAATACAAAACTTTTAGGATGCCTTTCAAATCTTGGATTTGAATTTTGGTGAATTTGGACAAATTTTAATACAATTTTATATTATATCTTGCCCAAATCCAATACAAATCCAAATCTAATACCTCTTCAAACATAAGATCAGAGATACTGTCTCTACAGATCACACCCCCTCATACACCAATTCAGGCAATTGGGTTGTGCTCAAGAACTCCTAATCATTCTTCTATGTAGTTTGTGCAGTGGCTTTAACTAGATGCCAGTAGTTTAACAGTGAAGTCTAGAGGCTCCTTCACAATATTAGAACACCCTTCAAGACACACTAGGATGGCTTCCCAACACTCAACATACCCTAAAATTATAAAGGCAATGGGTGGACTCCAAAGACACAAATCTAGCATTCCCTTTTATCCACATGGTAGAACAAAACCGAGCCATTATCCAAAGCCCCTATTTAATCTGAGACCAAGAAAAAATAAGGAAGAACTTGGATATTTCTTTGGGCCAACAAGTGAATCACTAGATGTTTCAAAAGATATCCGCTTGATCTTCCTCATCAACATGCCTCTTTTGCTCGAGGTTTTCCGATCAGCCTTTTCTGTTCATCCCAAAGTTAAGCTGGAAGACGTCAGCAGGTTCTAACTTTCTAGTGTCAACGCAGTTCAGACATAATTTTACAAAGCAATGGACCAACCATTTGGCTCCTTCCCCTCACTAAGATACTGAATGCCTCCTACTTCTGGATGGGGTGGATTTTGTTTCATCTGCATTTGCGGATCCAGGACTCTCTGACGTATCGGAGCTGCTGCATTCGCCATGCCTCTCTTTGCTTGACCACAGTTTTGAGAAGATTTTCGACATGACCAAACCTTTCATTTTATTTGCAACCACCTTATCAGTGTTTTTATTACCATCATGTCCATGCCTGTCACTGCCACCTCCCCCAACCACACCTCCTAACTTCAGAGTAGCAAGCTCCCCTTTCAAAGCCTTAAGCTCCTCTGCCGTGGCTACATTATCCCAGTCCTCTTCTGTGTTGGTAGTTGCAGACCTTGAGCTTTCGTTTGAACCACTGGGGAGTAATGATCTGATGGAAGTTGGGAGGTCGGGTGTACTACCACCAGCGGATGCTGAAGCCCTAACTTGCTCGAAAAAGAGAACCTGAACAACAACCCGCAAGGGGAGCCGCTCATTTTGCACAGCATGCATGCAGGCATCGCCAGACAGCTTCTTGCAGTCCATCAACCTGCAAATTCTCTTTCTCTCACTCTTGCTGATCCCAGGGTGTTCCTGCACCAATAACCAGTAAGCAGTTTGTAGCAAAACAAATGACTCTTGTCTCTGTGAAAGATGGTACTGGACTCTACGTTTGAAATATACCAGTAGATGCATTACAGATAGTGGAGAAATTGAGTATAACAGATACATTTTAGTTAGTCGATTGCAAAAGGGAGACATGAAGAGGCGATTAGGAAGTCTCTCCAGCTCCACAGGCAGGCTGGATCAAACTAAATGATCATAATCTTGTGATTGTTCATTCTAAAAAAAATTAATTTTAATTAATTATAATTTTGAGGAAAATGGAGAGAAAGATAACTACAATGAATAGCTAGGGTTGTCTAAAAGATTCACTCTCTAAAATACAAAAATATTCTCAACATTACCAGTTGAACTTGTTACATGGCATAATGCCTGTTACCCTGCAAGCCTTTTTTATACCAACCCATATTCAGTAACAATGAAGGGCATTCTTTTCTTGATATAAAATCTTATACCAAAAATAGTGATAATGAACTCTTAATAAAGAATGGCCATTGTCACACATCGGCCAGTGCAGAAATATGTTAACATGATATAAAGTTGTACTCCCGGCAACAAGGAGCCCCTTTTGGAGTGTTGTGTTTGTGTTTGCCTTCTGCCCTTGCAACTGCCTCAATATTCCACTCCCTACCTCTATGTGTGTGTGTGTGTGCATGTGTTACAATTAACCTAGGGAAAAAATTCTAATTGGTGGATATAATCTAAATGAGACAACGTAAATGAAAATGTTAGAGAAATTACCTTGAGATACATGTCAATGGCACGGTAAAGTCCATCATGAGATGGTCTTGGAAATCCTGATACCATTTCAGCAAGACTGACAAATTTGGACAGAGGTAGATTGGGATCCCGAGCAATTTCGGCAAGATAGCCATCAACTAGCTTAGCCACCATCACCTTGGAGGCATCAGACACATACCCAGGGCTTGTGATTTCCAGGAATTCATTTTCCACTGGAAGATCAGTCTGAGCACTCTGCTCATGCATCACAAACTCTCCAACTAAGGTCTGCACTATATCAACATCATATATTGTTGTCTGCCCTGCTGGGGCAGGAATCAAAAGGTCAGTCACTGTAGCCGCCTCCAGCTGCTCGCCAATTCTTCTCAACAACTCTCTTCTTCCGATTTCACCACATTCTAACAAAGTTGCTGCTTTTAACAATTTTAGCAAGAAACTACAGGAAACACTGCCTTTCTCAGTGGGTAGCAGCCACACAATGGTCTCCAACAATGATCGACTCTTTACGACATCGCTACACTGGATCATTCCCTTGCCGAACCCTGGTAATCTTTTCAAAATATATGCTTTCAAGGCTTCTCCAATTACATCGCTAGAAATTCTTCCGGTTGATTTGATTGTTACTATGACTCTCTTATATAAATCAATTTCAAGCTCGCATAGATCTTCTACCCACCAGTCCTTTGGAACCATCTGGTGTTTTCTCACCGCATTCCAATGTGGATCATTCCCATTCTCTGACGGAAGTTTTTTCCGGTTATAAGTGTATGACCACTCCACCTTGGAAGTATCAATGGAAGCCTTGGATGCTATCGAGTCCAGGCAATGGCTGACCACCTTCAGTTCTTCAGACCATGGAAGAAGAGATTTTGAACTTCGAAGAACAATAATTGAATCTTTCCAGCTACGGAAGATGCTAGAGTTGAGGAAAACTTCAATTTTGTAGATGAGATTTCCTTTTTCAACGGTTTCATACATCTCAAGGTACTCTGCTGCACAACGAGCTGCAACCACATTGTATGCATTGAGCGTGACTGTCATACCATAACAGAACTTTGCACATATTTCAAAGGCAGCTGGTCCACCAGGAATATCCTGAATCTGGATTTCTTCATTTGCCTCCTCATTTGTTGTTGCAACTAGCTTCTGCAAGCGGGTACTCTTGGACAAAAGCGGAAACTGCAAAAAAATTAACTTAATTAGCACTTTCAGACAAGCATGTGGGTTTAAATTGCATACAATTGGGCAGAACTGATTCAGTGAATCATAAGTGACAATATGATTCCCTGCTGTAGTTGAAGATCATTGTTTCTTTCTGCAACCGGACGAGCCTAGCTAGTCATATATTATGGATATGACTAGCATGGTTTGGCCTATAACTGGCCTGCCGACCTTGAACAAATCAGTTTGGATTACTCAAAGCAATCTGAAGGATTTTTATTTCACAGAAGGAAAGTCAACTATAAGTCTTCAGTCCTACAATTTTCATATTATTTGGGGGAAAAAGAAATGATGGCTGACATCATCTGTAGACTTGCAATTATTCATTAATTAACCAGATCAAACCTCACATACCTAAAATATTACTGCATTTGAATATTGTTAAGCTATTCATTCAAAGCGTGTGTATCTCATACCTTGTGGAGAAAAAATTTCACGTCTCCAATGGTGATGACAATGTCAGTAGCCAGCTCTGTTGCCACATACCTGGGCACACAAATGTTCCTTCAGTCATGTTAAATGGACATTTGACACAAATTTTTACTTAGCATTGGTTAGCCCTAAGTATGTGCAGGAAAAGAGTAAATGAAGATCAATGTCACTATGCAAAATTTCCGGTGTTAGACTGGAATTTTAAGTCCAAAAAGAGCTCGGACTCACACCTAAGTACAAAGAAAACATAACCATAACATCATATGGAATATGGCAAGCAATATAACACCTAAAGTTGATACATAAGGAGAAAGCAACGAACAACAATGTAAAAGCAGCCTTCCAAGAAGGACAAACTAATCTCACAACAATGCCTGTGATTCCCTGATTCCTAAACATCATCATAGTAGATAATCTGTAGAATAAACAAACAGAGAACAAAAGAATGTGTTCCAAGTAGCAGAAAAGTGTGTGTTTGTGTTTTTTTTTTCACATGATATAGAAAGTCTTCTCTGTTCAGCAATGCTGGTGCATGGTCCCATGACTTCCCTTTCTACATCCCTCTCCCAATCTAACCTAGGAAAAAAATGTGATAGAAGAGAGTTTGCAGATAACATGTACACATACACAACACCAAGTGCACAAGGCTTCATGCTATTTTGGGAGTCTTGTGGGGGGGGTGGGGGGTGGTGTTGTTCAGGATGTATGCATCCTAACCTCCACATTTGGAGATACTGATTCAGTAACTTAAGCTTTTGATTTCTAAGTTTTGAGTTTATACCCCTTGCAATTGAGTTGAGACACCTTCAGGAATGATATTCCACATCCCAAGAAAAATTGCCTGTAAATTGGAGGATATTCCAACATCGTTTCATACTTTCGTACAATTCCAAAAATTCATTTCATCACCAGAGCGACATAACTTTATGAATTAAAATTTAAAACCTTCAATGACTCGCATCGATGGTTTGGTTTTATAAGCCAGAAACTTCACTGAATTCCATAAATTATTTACAATTCTGCAGTAGCTGAATATTGATAAGAATTAAAAGATAAGCTTACACCCAGACACACTAAAAAGGTGGTTTTCTAGTTCGATTTTTTTTTTTAAACAAGAATAATTAATTAGTGGGATCCATAGAGAACAGATTCACATGCAAGAAGAAGATAAAGGAAAAATTTGAAGGTCCTAAAAGTATTCAGGGCAACATTGGAAAAGCACCGTCTAACACAGTGGCCTGGTATACCATTGGTTAGCACATGATAACTGGACAATGGAGCAGCAGTTTGTTACTGGACCATGATGAAGAAAAGTGTAAGCATGAACACATAAAGACACGTGGTTTGGTTTCTCTCTCTTCAATTGCTCACAAGTTTAAGCAGCCAAACCCATGTAGCCAAGTTCACCTAAAATTCATGAGCAAGATTCTCAAGATGCTGAAGATCATTTTGTACATAAAATCAAAGACATCCATTTGTCACATGGCATACAGCTCAATGAGAAAAATTTCTTGTTTATATTTTCACTTTCGCAGGTTTCCTGATGACATCTACATTAGATAAATTTCCTTCTCCACTGTTGTTAATGTCCTCTGTGAGTGTGTATATACCTTGTTGCACTATCAAGAAAAACAGGTAGGAAAGGGCATATTGCATAACTTCTCAAAGGAAAAATAATTAGAAGGGGAGCAAAATTGGGCTGATCAAGCATTTTCTGTTGATCTCATTTTTAACTAGATTTTAATATTTCAATTTTTGTGCTGGACACAACACAGAAGGAACCTACCTGGAATGCAAAATTTTGTCATTCATCTCTACTCTATGCTTTTCCGTACCAATAATGCACCATGCGTGTTGTTCAGTGAAAAATCTGTATGAAAACTATGTCAAGCAACAATGAGATTTCATGATTTAATATCATCTAATCTAACTTGGGGTAAACACTATGCTGGCACAGAGAGCTGATGAGCTATAAGATGCTCAATGAGTCTATAAATTGAATCAGGAGTTTCTTTTTTGTCTGTAGCACTTGTTCTATAAACAAGTTCTAAATTAACAGAGGGTGAAAAAAATGGTAACTCAGAAAAGTATTTTGAAATAAGTCTCCCTTATAGGAGAATTTAGAAAAGGGCAATATATCTCAATTGGAGTCATGTCCCATCTTAAGATTTACTTACATTTACAATATTTCCCTTCAATTTAATAAGTTGATCTAAATTTCACATATCCTACTTACAATTACTTCAAGGAAAGATTATTACAAGATAATGATCAAAGAGCTGTAACAAACAAGCTTTAATATAAAAGGTTTAAAAATAATTTGAAACTTGATGCATCTTAGAGATTTAAAATGTATCAAATGCTAAAATATGCATATTACACCATATTAGCTGGTTTTGGTCCTTTCAATTCACTATAAGCAATTACCAAACATGTTGACAATAGTTTCAATCAGTGTTTTAAAAGACGAAGGCGTAAGGCGAGGCGTTTTACCCTCTGCGAGGCGAGGCGTAAGCTTTAAGACGTAAGCATTTTGGGACAATATATACATTTTAATAATTAATAAAAAAATAAATTTTAATATAATACAAATGTGAAAATTTTTAAAATAATATAGAAAAATATAAAAACGCAATTTTTAAATATCATATAGGCCAATTTTAAATTTTAACTAACAAACACAAACAATATATGTTAAAAAAATAAGCATGAGATGAGCCATAATAAAAAATCCAAATTAAAAATGTCTCAAGATTCTAATTTCTAAAAGCCAGTTGCAGCCAACACAGAGAGTACGAGAGGATCACGGAGAAAGGCGAGAGACTGCAGAGGGTCGCTGCAGAGAGATGACAGCTCCGAAAGGTTCGTCGAAGGGAAAAAATACGACAGAAGGAGTCGTCGGAGGCAGATCATAGTTTGAAAGGGAACATCGATTCGTCTTGTCAGAGAGAGATAGGAAGCTTGGAGGAATCGTTGGTAGCAGCCGTCAAGTCATCGAAGAGAGAGGAGGTGCTGGAGGAATCGTTGGATAGAGAGCAAAGGCTATCGTCGAGGAGAAGACTCGCTGGAGGCTTCGTCGTCGAGAGAGCAGAAGGGAAGAAGCTTCTTGGGAGAGAGGAAGGAATGGGTTTTAGATGTTTTGGGTTTTCTTTTTTAATTTATGCTTTAAACAGAGAAGCCCAAAATGCATACGCCTTGATTTTTGAGACATAAAAGGCGAGCATTTACGGGAGACGCATACGCCTTTTGGGATTTACACATTTCTACCTGCGCCTTAGTGCGTTTTAGGCCCAAATTGCCTCAAGGCGTGCGTTTTAGGCCCAAATTGCCTCAAGGCGCGCCTCAATAACGCCTTTTGAAACACTGGTCTCAATTTCTATCAACTTTTTCAACCCAAGATAGAGATTGTTCCAGATATGTGTTCGTGATGACATTGTTCCAATTGAAACATTTGTTTCTTTTTCTTCTTCTTTTTTTTGCAATTTCCCAATAAGAGGCAGGTGCTTCCTATAAAAAATTCCGAGAAAATTTGATTTTTTTTTCCTTTTCTTTGTTTTTTTTTTTTTTGGGGGGGGGGGGGGGGGGGGGACGTAATACCCATTCAACCTAAAGAAGGCAAGAGTCATTGCTGATTTTTCCATTCAACCTGCTCAACTCACCCTCAGCTTGACAAGCCCAACTAAAGTTCAAAAAATTAAGCATTGGCTGGGGTTTGTAATCGGGCAAACTATTTTCCTCATGCGGTTGAGATTGGGATAACCTCAAAAGCTAATCCTATTCAACCTGAAATAAGTTGCACAAAAATTTGACAACAATCATCCTATCTAAAGACCTAGCTTATTTTAAAAAAATAAACAAAACTAAAAGGTTGCTATTACATTTGAAGCCTTGGAAAAATGGCAAGAGTATGGTACACAACAGGTAAAGGTTGCAGTTTCAAATCATGGAAATGGTATCTCCAAATGCAGGGGTGAGGCTGGAGACAACATGCCCTCCTAAGAAACCAACGTGGTTGTGAGCCTCATACACTCATTTTTAAAACAAATCCTTCGTTTCCAAATCAAACAGTTACTTGAATTTTTTGGGCACTGTCAAAAATTTTCATTAAACAATGAGCCTCGTAGGATTCATTGCCTGGTGCACAGGTGCATAAACTCTATGCTCATGTTGGATAAGTTTGCATATTGTCTTATTTTCGTTCACAAAACAACTCAAAAAGTGAGGCAACTGAAAATTCAACTTTGCACAGCCTATGGGAGATACTAAGAGAATGTAGAGCTCCCCGTTGCTTGATGGACAGATGTTGCATGATGCTGGTTAGCCCTGGTAGATCTAATGATGCTGTGCTCTACTTTGAACCCTAAAATTACCCATATCAGCACCTTAGCCTCCAGGCTACTGAGTCCCCCACATGCTAAATCTGTTTGTACAACACACCACTAAGACACCATTTTTTACCTCTGATCAGTTATATTATCAGGCTCTAATGTTTTCCTCTACGACATTGGACTTCCATGCTCTATCCTCACCATTGTCCACCACATCCTTTCCAACAGCTCTACTCCCCAATCAAGGGGCCATTTTCATCTCACCATGAGATCACCTGGTCAGAAGAACATAGAACAAAGGCCTTGATCCTAGACGTCAGTCTAGCTTAGAATGTTTATTTCAAGTGGCTTCAGACCTTTTATTAGATAATAGAACAAAGGTATATAATGCATACTGCATAGATAGGACAGCAAACAGCATTTTTTCTCACAAATTACAATTTATCTGATTAAAATTAAAAAGGGCAGACCAATACACGAAGCTCTTGCGCTTGTGGGATCCAGGGATCCGGGAAAGAGGTGAATCATGATGGGTCTATAATATGCATCCTTACCTCACATTTTGTGCAAGAGGCTGTTTCAAAGCCTCAAAATCATGACCTCAAACTCGTGACCTCCAGGTCACATGGCAATAGCTCTTTTGTTGGCTGTTGCGCAAAGGCTCCCCTTCATCTAATTAAAGTTGGTACTACCAATTAAAAGTTAAGAAGCTCCCTTTAGGTAGTCATCAAGGTAAGCTGAGTACCATATTTGAACATCACATTCACCTGTGCCGGTGCCGGCCACCATCCTTAACTCTCCCCTTTCCTCTCCAAAAAAATAAAAAATAGAAAAATAGAGAGAAGACAAAAGAAAAAGCCCACTAATGAAGGGAATGAAATTATAACACTTTATATTCCATAGCCATCCATACTAAAGGAATCATTGAGCCAGTAACAGTCATTTCAGACAAATTTAATCATTGCCAATTTTAATAATTTAATAATAAAAATTATTTCTAGATATTTTGATGAAAATGAGTGTGTGTCTCTGTGTGTGTGTGTATGTATAATTAAAAAGAAATAGCCTCACTTTAGATGCTACACAGTATATGTAACAAAACAAACTTGTCCTTACTGCTGCATAAAATAAAATAGAATATGTCAAAGCCTTCTGAGATTGGTAGCAAGGGCACCTGTGGGGGCAGAAGGTGGGGGCTTAGGGCTTCATTCTTACCATGGCAAATAAACAAATAAATAAACTAAACAGTTTCATTTTCATTATTTGAGGTTGGAAGTGCGAGGGGGGCGGGGGGGGGGGGGGGTGAAGACAAATGAATCTTTAGACACACAATGTGATGAGAAATATTCAAGATAGAAAACCAACAACACTGATTACGGGCGAAATGGGGATCAGATTAGAATTCCAGCAGAAAGAAGGGGGAAAAGCACATTAGGAAACATTCAGAAAAAGAGTACCATGCTCATTCTCACCTGATGTTGTCCCCATCAGTCTGAAATGAATCAGGTTTTGATCCAAGTTTCATGAACTTCATTTTGCCTAAGATCTGTTTCACCGCTCAGATTCCAATTTCGGGCCTCCACTAAATTACCAAATGTGCCGTCACTGCCAATCAAAACTGCATCAGATGGAAATATAATTCGCGGAAAGGAAAATCCCAGAATTTGAGGACAGAGCTTCTGAATGAATGTGACCAAGTTTCTGCAGTTCAGGGAAGGGTGGATGGATCACAGGGAAGGCTGATCAGTCTTCTGGTATGACCGAATCTTTCCCACAAAACGAGGCCACAGAGAAAGAGAGAGAGAGAGAGAGAGAGAGAGAGAGAGAGAGAGAGAGAGAGAGAGAGAGAGAGACTGAGGATTTGTTGTGATGGTGTAGAAATGGAAACTCTGCAAAAAAAAGACTGAAAGGAGAAGTTGCTTCCTGGCTGGGCAACAGAGGCCAAAGAGACCGGGCTCAAAGGGTCAGTCAGGAGACATTGCCAATAAACTCTCTCAACTCACACAACTCTCAAAACACTTTAAATAATTCTCAAAACCAAAGACACCCCACCTCACAACACCACACCACTTGCTCAAACCTGACACCACCGCCTTTCCTCATTTCTTTATCTCCTCTCTCTCTCTCTCTACAGATGCATATTTCTGCTCTCTCTGCACTGTGGTTAATTAATATAATCAATTCACAAACGCTACCGAGACCTATTATGGACCACAAATTTCAAGACCCGAGCAGTAGGAAAATCACATTTCTTCACAAATCTTCACCCACTACCGTTGCTTCTCCGTTAAAGTTGCACGATACCTGCAACAAAGGACACGATCTCGGCATGAGCTGAAAAACCCATCAAAATGGTAGACACTAAGCATCTTTTTTTTTTTTTGTCTAGGTACCAACAAAATAGTTTCAAAGTAGAAGTGAAACTGAAACGGGGAAAAGAAATTGGGAATCAAACAATCATCAAATAAGTATATATGTATAGGGCACACAAATCAAGCCAAGAACATCCCATGTTCTACAGAACAAAACAACAAAGACCCACCACTAGAACACATGCGCAGCTCGAAAACATAAACCAGAAACATCTCCCCGTGTCATCACCCGCTAAATGCATGAAACTTAACAGACCCCAAATGGAGGAAAAGCTCTCAAAATCAACAAAATCATCTCTCTGACAACCCAACCCTGTTTGTAGAGAGAGAGAGAGAGAAAGAGAGAGAACCACCTCTGATGAAGCAAAGCACTAAAACCAAACCCGACCCAGATAACAACATTCAGAAAAAAATAGAAGATTGAATAAAGAACTGTAAAACATGAAGCAGAAGAACTTAAAGTGGGAAAAGGGAACAAATGAAAAAGCAGTAGAATCCAAGTTTTGGGGGGGGGTGGGGTGGGTTGGTCTCCAGAACTCACCTAACAAAGCTTCTTTTCACTTTCAATCGTCCCAATGCACCTACTCCTCACCCTTCTCAGTCCTGGATCTCACTTTGCCAAGTCCAAAGAATCAATACCTACCAGTGGACACAAGAACTCCCATACGCACTGCATGGGCACTATACTATACCGATCTGCAGGGCACAAACCAGAACCCCACAAATTTAAGAACCAATTAAAAGACCAAACCCTATCAATAAAGATGAGGTGTTTTTCATTTCTTGTTTGCCACACCGGCAGCACAATGTTTTTTCACAGAAGAAAAGAAAAAAAGCCAAGCTCAGAATGTTCCCAATCTCGTCTCGTTAGAATCAGCAGCAGCAGCACCACCGCCCCCACCACCTCCCCCCACCTTTATCTCTCTGTTCTCATGAATCTCACCTGCTTTTCTTCCATACCCAGAATTTAATGCCTAATATCTCAAATCCTTATCTTTTTATCTCTTCATCACCATTCGCCGATGCATCTTTCTTTTGCTCTCATCAGGTCTAACTATAAAGTGAGGCTGCTTCCTTCAGCAATGGGGTCTCTCTCTCTCTCTCTCTCTCTCTCTCTCTCTCTCACACACACACACACACACTCACTCCATTGTTATGCACGCCAATCTGACAAACTCTACTTTGCTGCTCCCCTTATCAAATACACACTGGCTTCCTTCCTTTTAGTGCGAGAAACAGACCCCGTGTCTCAGAAAACGACCCATCCGTATTCCTCTGGACCCCTCTCTCTCTCTCTTATTTTTTTACTTATTTTTTCATTTTCAAAATAAATTAGAGGAAAGAAAATGAAAAAACGAAAGAGGGTTATCTCCCAAATCTTCAGCAATGCAATCTCATGATTTCACAAACTAATAGAGTGCATGCAAACAGGGCCTCAAAAAGTTAAAAGAAAATATGCATAACACTCATTGATGTGAAATAATTTGGTCATCACATTCTACCAACTTTTCAATAATTACTTCCCTTTAAGTACTATCATTAGTGATCCTGCCCCCATAAATAATTATTATATTTTTCTTAAATATAAATAAATGACAGACCCATAAATAATAATCACATCAACCTAAAAAATTTATAGGTATTTAATACAATAAGTACTCAATTATGTCTTTGCTAATGTAATTCATTAAATTAATTTACCCAATAAATCGAGCATTTCAATTACTTATTTTTTAGATATCACAAAGATATTAAAAAAAATTATCGATTGATAATATTATTTATATAAGAATATAAATCTCACTTGAAATCATTCATGTTTCTGGAAAAAATGGTATTAGTACTTGTCAAAGATTAATTGTAATATGTTGATTGCTTGTACGTATAATTCTAAATATATAATGATCAAATTAAGTGGGAAATACCAATTTTCTTTAACTTCTACATCTACACTGTGCTTAATATGACAAAATGCATTATTGCTATTCATGTGAAATGTTTCACTTAATTGGTTTGTAACTTCCACACAAATTGACATTTTATGATATAATAGGTGATTTTCGATTTAGGGCGTTCAATTGTTCAACCTTTTTTTTTTTTTTATGTAAAAGAGGACGGTACCTTCATTTATTTATTAATATACTCTCAATTTTGATGGAAAAATATCATGATTACAAGTTAAAACAAATCAACCAAACTAGGACTACGACACATTTAAACGCTTAAGTCCATAACATATTTCATTATGTCTAATGCATCTAAGACTGCATCATATATACATCAAACATGTACCAAAATTAGTGATATTCCATTAAACTTAGTGCACATGAACCCATGGCACTCCATTAAGCTCCATATATGTTGGCTTGAGCCAAACTATTTAGCTCATTGCATGTAATGATTAGCTTAGTGAGCAAGCCAAACTTTATTCAGTTTGCTACATATGTCATCTTTGTCCGCTTCATTAAACTAAATGCATTTAAGATTGGTGCATACCATTAAGCCTAGGTTATGTAAGGTTGAGCTTTATGCTTTTCTGAGTTTGATGTATTTATTTATCGAGTTGCACCCATTTTAATCATTAAGTTTAGTACTTTTTTTTTTCCTTTTTGATGACTTGAAACTCCAATTTGGACAATTTTTTCAGAATATGGGAGTGGAGCGCGATTTATGTAAGTAATTTGGCCACCATAGCTAATGATCCTAAGACCAAACAAGCAAACCTCACTTAGCTATAATACCTCCATTTGGTTGGCAGCATGGCAAGTGCCACTAAGATGTCATTAGTGGGTAAAATCCTATAAATGACAATTACATGCACTTGAATGTAAATGAATAGAACTCTTGTATTGAAAACGACATACCAAGACTTAATGTACGTACTTATGGTCATTCCAGAAGCAATTCTAATTTTACACACAGATACACGCATATTCACATATATTAATTAATTAAATTCTACTAGCTCTGCTAAGTTAGACGTTTGAGAAGTATGTGAAATATAGGGCTTCTGGAGTGCATATTTTTTTTTCTTTTATTGGAGGAATGATAAAGATGGAGCACATCCATATATTTTGTGTAAAGACAAAATATGCTTCAATTATTTTTTTTGAAAAAAGAGATAAACAAAACAATTAAATACAATATAAAAAATCCTAAAAGCAAACTACCATTATCAAAACAAATTTAAAGTACTCATCAATTAGGAGTCTACTGGAAGTTGTGGGTGTCACATGGTTTGTCAAAATTTTCATAGTTATACTGTAGAATTCCCATGATATCAAGATGTGTACCACATGACTTCACTTTTAGGAATCAGTAACTAGACACTCTCCTACTTTTTAGTTGTGGTTGTTTAATGTTGTACTACATATATATATATATATATATATATATATATATATATATAGGATGATCATACTAACACGACAACTTAATTTTTTTTCTTTTTAAAAAGGAACTTGTCAAATCTCAATGATAAACATCATCCCTTCTCCTTGTGGACAAATAATGGCCACATCGATGAATCCCTCCAGGGTTATCCAATATTCTCATATGCCCTCTAGCTACCTCACATGCCCTACCCTCCAACCCATCACCTTCTCCCTAGGTCATCAAAAATCAATGAAAAACCATATTCAATTCCTCGTTGTCTTCTACTTTAAACACACCCCCACAACCATGCTTGCAAATTTTGAACCTTGATCTTATAAAGATCCTATCCACGAGAAATTGGTTGGATGCAAGGCAAATACATGCATAAGTATACGCTTGTTTTTCTTAATTAATTAATTAATGCCTAGGCACATCGCTGTAAAGGTGAAAGGGCCATTGGATTTTTTATTTTCATCACACCCGTGCAAAGTCTTGATCCATGCCAACGGTACTTAGAAAAAAAAGAAAAGAAAAGATACATATGTGAGTGTGTTTGTGAAAAGACTTGGTGATATTAGACAGTGGGAGTCGCAATACATGTCGGGCTGGTAAAAGCTTAGAGGTCCTACATGCCCTAGTTTGGAAGTTTGCAGCATGATTTAATTAGCAATCCGAATGGAATGGCTTATGGGTTACCCTCAAAAAGCTTGTATGGTAGTTCGTGCATGCATGCCCACTTGACGGTCCAAAATTAAAAAGGGACCATGCATCAATTAATGTGGATGTCACTCTCGTGTGGTCTAGTCTCCATGCATGCATGTGTGGTAGTCTTTGTTGCCTAGCTACTTGATCCTTAGCTTTCGCCTGTTTTCTGTTTCATTTTTTTTCATAAAAAAAATCTCCTTGCTTAGCTCCATTACCCTAAAAATATCTCAAATTTTTGAGAGAGGTTCGTAGTTTGTGTCTACTTTTTCTTTTTTTTTTTAAATGTTTTTCAAGGTCGCTTCTAATCTGAATCACTCTTTGGACATGACAGTTTGTGATATCTCTGTCTCTCAAGCGGTGAATTAGATGGGAGTTAAAAAATAAAAAAGCTTAGATTGATGCTGATGTATTTTTTTTTTTTCTGGGGGGGGGGGGGGGGTGTTTTCAATCTATATGTTTGTATTTAACATAAAATTAATAGGGTGATCTTGTGGCATTCTTGGGTGGTGGGTGGTGTTATATGCGAGCTTTTCTTGAGAAAAAAAATTATTGGATTAGATTGCCTAACCATGTCATATAAATTTGGACAATCAAATAAATCCTATTTTTAAGTGGTTGTGAGAAAGTTTGACTTAAATGAATAATAATGAGTAGAAAACTATTCAAAGTTTAAAGATACGATTACTTGTTTGAAAAATATAATATTGTTATTCAATCTAATATAATAATTTCTGGCTTAAAAAGAGTTGTCCATTAATCCTTATTTGGTAAAATACACTCACCTTTCTTGAGGTTTGACAAAAAGACAGGAATCTCCTTCGAGATTTCAAAACTTTAATTGACCTTCTCTGAAATTTCAAAAATATTACGAATCTCCATTAAGATTCGTCAAAAAGACACAAACTTCTCTAAAAAAAATTATTTCTTTTGCAAAATATAATGAGAGATTTGTATCTTTTTGATAAATTTCAATGGAAGTTCTTAAAATTCTTGAAACCTCGGAAGAGATCTCTAAAATTTTTGAAACTTTAAAATAGATTAATATTTTTTTTTTTTTACCAAACCTTAAAAAAGGTCCAGGTCCATCTCTTGGCGTTTTTCTTTTTTCTCCTTGGAGAGAAGAGATGGCATGTATTTTGTGAAAAATGAAATTAAGAGAGATAATAGTTTGGATCCAAATCCATTATGCAGGGAGAAATGAAAATTAAATTGGGGTTTTCACACCCATGAAAGGGAAATTTTATACAATAATATTAAAAAATAATACAAAATAATATAGTTAAGATGATGATGATGATAATAGCAGTGCAGGGCAACCGCAAGCAAGGCACATGGACACAGATTCATATGTTATGTATTAAATATATTTATAGAGTTCACCGGCCGCTAATTAATCCATGCCTAACTACTGTCTGTGGACCATTAACATTTAACTGTACCACTAATCATGAGTTCCAATGCGCACTAGCGCTGGCCAGTTTAATTAATTTATTAATCTATTGATTAGTACATCTTATTTCAATTCCCAAAATGAGCCACACCAAAGTTAATCATTGTAACCAGTGCCTTCTAAAGTGTAAATTAAAGCCCTAGCTTGCTTCAACTACTCCATCCATTTAGTCCACCTTTCAAATTTTGGTGTTTGAATTATTTTCTTTTAGAAATTTTTGTTGTTGCTAAAATTTGGATTGTAATTTGTTGGTTCGATCAAAATCTTGATCCCTAAAAAAAGAAAACATAAAGGAGTTGGAGGTATGCTTCGGAAGATTACTCCGATGTTTAACTCAAGAATTAAAGGGGTGGGCACGAAATGTCTTTCCTCTTCCCAGGGTCCTCGTTTTATATATATAGTTGTTTAGGTCCCCCTTCTATTAATGCTTTTTTCGCTCAATTATGGATGAGTTATAGGAGAGCTATGTACTTTTAATACAGTAGTTATACAAGATTTATGAGCATTCAATCTGACATTTATTTGAAAGTTATGACTATTTTATTATCCTTTGAAGTGTCTTTAATTAATTTCGTACCCTCGTCAGTGTCCATTGACATTGTGCAATTGCCTCATTATTGTTTCTTGATTTAGACTGACATTTTGTGCCTAATCACTTTTTTTTTTTTTTTTTTATTACATGGGAACTCCAGCCACCAACAAGCCCTTCGAACCCCCTGGTACGGCACCAAACTTACGGATCAACGTCCTCTCCCTAGGTCTCGTTGATCAAGTAAAGTCCGGAATGCGGATATGGCTTTCGTACATAAGTTGTGCCTAATCACTTGCAATGATTATAAATAGTTATTGAAAAATATATTGAAATTAGAATATACAACAAAGGAAAAAATACATTTGGTCGAAACTTTGATTATTTTTTTTTTCAATATTTGAAAATACTATGTAATATAAATATGAATATATATTAGTTAAATTTTAACGAACTTATTCTCGCAATTCTAATTTAATATTAATCAATTAACTAGGAAGCAAATTCATGATTTTCATTTGCTAGATGGAAAATAAATAGGTCTATCATTTTATAATTCAATGATAGACTAACACTCCCCTACTATATACCACACATGCATCCTATACGCATGGTTTGTAATTCTAATTAACCCAATAAGCTAGTGAAATAAATAAGTTTCATAATTTATATGAGTCCGTTTGGATCAAGAAATTTACGTGAACAAAAAAGAAAAGGAAAATAAAGAGAAAATTCATTTTTCCTTATATTTTACTTCTCTATTAAATACTATAAAAATGAAAATTTATTTTAATATAATTAAAAAAATTAAAAATAAGATATTAATTATGTATAAAATCAAATTTTTATTTATAAATTTGAGATATTTTTTATTTCTTTTTTCATTTTTCTTGATAATCAAAACTTTTTATATATATTTTCTGAGTTTCAAGCTTCCCAAAAGAAAGAAGGGGAAAATGAGAGAAAGTAGGGTTTTGGACGTAATGAGGGCATTGAGATTGGGATTGGATTAAATTAATTAAAACCCCATTCCCTTCTCTCTCGAGATGATGCAAATAGATGCCTGCTGTATATATATATATATATATATATATATATATATATATATATATATATAAAGTATGTGATGATGGGCGCATGCATGGTCCATGTGGGTGAAAGTTAGGTCCCCCCACTCTGCAGCCTTTCCATGTAATGCTTTTTTACTAGCTAGCTGCCGCTGCATGCCAAGTACCAACATAAATCATGATGGCAGGTTTTGCCCCCAACCCACACCATTGGATCCCCACTCTCTTCCTCCTCCTCATCTTCTTCTTTGGTGGTGGGGGAGGGAGGGGTTTGGGTTGTTTCACAATTGTGTCTATCATTGCTTTAATTTGCAATTTTCACATGCAATTTTATAATACATATATATATATATATATATATATATATATATTGTGTTTGTGTAATCTTTATGTATCGCCTTTAACACGATGATAAGGGCCTAGTTATTTGTCATTCGTCACATAATAGATAAAAAATTAGGAGGAGAATTACTTATAGTTGAAGCATATAAGACATTAGTATGAGTGTTTGTAAACTTCTTGAATTTATGATGTTGTTTTTTATTATGAGAAAATAATGTCTAAAATTTATGATTTGCAGTAGTAAAGTTTAGGTTGGTTTGGCCTAGAAAGGGTATAAATATGTGTACGTAATTTGAATTGTAAAAGGACTTTTCAATCAATTTTACACACTTAGTATTTTTAGCTTAGTGCTAAGCAGGTCAAAAAACCGAAGGTACACAGAAGGTTATCAATAGAGACACAACATTGTTGAAGCCAATTAGACTTATCAATACTAATTTGGCTATTTCGGCTACAAGTAGCTGAAGAAAATCTTTGTGTGGTTTCTCACATCTCTCGTGAGGTAGCAATTACAATGAATACAATGATTGACAATTTGAATGGTAAAATGAGAACATAGAAAAAAACATGTTCAATGTACAAAATCCATAACAAAAACATTTGTTATAACTTGTTGATAATCCTTCTATAAGTGTGGTTGAATCATTAATTATCAATAACTATTGTGATCCATGTGGTTCAACCAATTTACTCTTCGCCAAGAAAACATTAGGACAAGTGTTACTCGCTCTACAATTTTCTCTTGGCTCACCTAACCCATTGCGTATAATGATTTCAACTAGACTCAACAACACACGGAGCATTAGAAACTTGTGATAGAAGTTGGCAATTATAAGGATTACGAGAATCTCCTATTGGCCAATTATGTACGAGAAGATAAAGAGTTTGAGCTCATTGTTGATGAAAGTTTTAATGATCTTAAGAGAAAATAATATCTCAATAAGCACAATGGTCCTAAACATCCCAATTGTGCAAATTTAATTCTCTACGTTGAGGTTGGGATTATTAAAACAAGAAATGATCTAAATGCCATTAAATTTGACGATGAAACTATTAAGCAGAGCAAGAATCACTCTTTAGCGTGACATAAATTTGGTATACCAATTCTTATCTATTGTGAAGGACGTTCGTCGATGAATACCTTCTCCTCGTCGACAAAATTCAGAACATAGAAAAGCAGTCTCTCGGTATTTCCTCATCAACGAAACGTGTCTTCGTCGACAAAATCCTCTGTACCCTCATCGACGAGTCTCTTGTATTCATCGACGAGGCCCTGATTAAATTCCTTGGGTTATTACATATCCCCTTACCTGACTTATGGAAAAAGCCCACAAATTGCTCCAAAATTACACCTGTGGCGTTTCCAACTCAACACCCTGAAATGTACATTTCCTCCAACAAAACTTCAGTATAAACTCATCTAATACTTTTCCTAAGCACAAAAATACCAAATACCTTAATAAATATTAAAATAACTAACTTACCCAAATTTTGGGATGGTACCCAAGTTGGCCTAACCAACAAATCATTCCAGCAGATTTGTAGAAAATCTTCCCAGGAGTAATGTGGCGGCTTCGGATAGTCGAATCGGTGAAGGACAGAGCTGAAATTTAAGAGAGAAGGTGAGAGAGTTGTAGAAGGGAGGGAGGGAGAGAGAGAGAGAGAGAGAGAGAGAGAGAGAGAGAGAGTTCTGAAAATTTCTTTTGGAGGAAAAGTGCGTTCGTGGCCTTATATAGAATTCTAATCCACGTGGAGTCGTCGACGAGCCACAACTCCTCATCGACGAGTCAATGAAGGGAGCTCGTCGACAAACACCTTCTCCTCGTTGACGAGTTTCAGAGTCTGAAAATAGTCCTCTTGGTAACTTCTCATCGACGAGACGCATGTTTCTGTCGATGACCCCAAGAATCATGCTCGTCGACGAGCACTTCTTCACTCATCGATGAGACTTTCACTTGTGGCGGAGGAATACCATGATTACATTTAAGGTCCTGGGAGATTACAAATACATAACTAAAATTCTCTCAAAACCAAAATACTACCTATTCTATACTTACAATACTACTCATACATATATTATCTTGCTTTTCATAACCTTAAACCATACTACATTTACTTTACTCATATACCTAGTGCAGATCTCCACTGAATAAGTGCGGGTATTTCTGTTGTATCTGCTCCTCGAGCTCCCATGAGGTTTCCTTTATCGTATGATTTCTCCACAAGACTTTTACTAGAGGAATCTTCTTATTGTGTAATTCCTGTTTTTTCTGTCCAGAACCTGTACTAGTATCTTCTCATACGCCAGTGAATCTCTAAGCTCTAACTCTGCATTACTGACAACGTGGGAGGGATCTGGGACGTATTTCCTCAGCATGAAAACATGAAATATATCATGCATTCTGAATAAAGCTAGTGGTAAAGTTAGCCGGTAGGCAACTGACCCCACTCTTTCAAGTATCTTGAAAGGGCCAATAAACCTAGGGCTCAACTTACCCTTCCTCCCAAACCTCATAAATCCCTTCAATGGCGCTATCTTCAAAAACATGTGATTTCTCATATCAAATTCCAATTTCCTACGGCGAGTATCAGCATAACTCTTCTGCCGACTTTGAGTTGTACTGATCTTGTCTTTAATGATCCGAACTTTATCATATGCCTACTACACTAGCTCTGGCCCCACCACTTGCCTCTCACCTATCTCATCCCAATATAGAGGAGAACGACACCTCCTACCATAAAGCGCCTCATAAGGTGCCATGCCGATACTAGCCTAATAGCTATTATTGTACGTAAACTCCATCAATGACATATACTGGGTCCAACTACCCCCAAACTCTAGCATGCAAGCTCGTAGCATATCTTCAAGAATTTGGATCATCCTCTCAGTCTGCCCATCTGTTTGAGGATGAAAGGTCATACTGAAAGATAATTGAGACCCTAAAGCCTCCTACTAGCTCTTCCAAAATTATGACGTGAAACATGGGTCTTGGTTTGATACTATAGACACTGGCACACCATAAGAACGAACTATCTCCTAAACATAAATTTCTGCCAATTTGTCCATGGGGTAGTTGATTTTAATGGGAAGGAAATGGGTAGTCTTCGTTAGACAATCCATGATCACCTAAATTGCATTCTGACTATGCAATGTCGATGGCAGTCTCGTAACAAAATCCATAGATATGTGATCCCACTTTCACTCCGGAATGAAAAGTGGCTACAACTGACCCGCCAGTCTCTGGTGCTCAGCCTTAACCTGCTGGCACGTCAAGCATTACGCTACAAACTCGACAATCTCCCTCTTCATGCCGCTCCACCAGAAAAATTCCCAAAGGTTCCTATCCATTTTCGTACTACCAAGATAAACAGTGTATAGAGATCAGTAAGCCTCCTCAAGGATGGTCCTCCTGGTATCAGCATCTAACGTTACACATAATCTAGTGCAAAACCTTAGAGCTCTGTTATCTGAAATACTGAACTCCTCTCCCTAACCACCCTGTACTCTGGCTATTACCTCTGTTAATTCTGGATCCTTTTTCTGAGCAGCTTTAATCCTTTCCTGTAATATAGGTTGCACCACTAAGTTGGCAATAAATGCCTGAGGATCACCTTCTATCAACTCTACATCGAGTATCTCCATATCCATCAGGATCAGATACTGAACCTTCATAGCTGCTAGTGCTGGTCCTACTAATTTCCTATTCAGAGCATCAGCTACCATATTTGCTTTCCCTAGGTGGTAACTGATAGTGCAATCATAATCTTTAATAAGTTTCAACCACCTTCTCTATCTTATGTTTAGCTCCTTTTGAGTGAAAAAGTACTTCAAACTTTTGTGATCGGAGAATATCTCGCATCTCTCACTGTATAAGTAATGCCTCCAAATCTTTAACGCCTGTACCACCGCAGCCAATTCCAGATCGTGGGTAGAATAGTTCTTTTCATACTCTTTTAACTATCGGGAGTCATAAGCTACAATCCTACCATGCTGCATCAATACATGGCCGAGCCTTTTTAAAGACGCGTCACTATAAATTACATAACCATCACTCCCTGATGGAATCATCAATATTGGTGCAATGACGAGCTGCTGCTTTAATTCTTGGAAGCTCTGCTCGCATTCATCATCCCATACAAATATAGTATTCTTCCTGGTCATTCGTGTCAAAGGCCCTGATAATCTTGAGAATCCCTACAAACTGATGGTAATATCCCGTCAGTCCCAAGAAGCTCCTGATCTCCTGAACATTCCTTGGCCTTTCCCAATTTATCACTACCTCAATCTTGCTGGGATCCACTGAAATACCATCCCCTGAAATAACATGCCCCGGAAACGACACTTTCTTTAACCAAAATTCACATTTACTAAATTTAGCACACAACTTCTTTTCCCTGAGCATCTAAAGCACCAGCCATAAATGCGTCTCATGTTCCTTAAAAATCCTTGAGTAAACCAGTATGTCATCAATGAAAACTACAATGAACTGATCTAAATACTAGTGAAAAACTCTATTCATCAAGTCCATGAACACAGTAGGAGCATTCGTCTGACCAAATGACATAACTAAAAATTCATAATGCCCATACCTGGTCCTGAAGGCTATCTTCGAGACGTCTTCTGCTTGGACTTTCACCTGATGGTGCCCAGAGCACAGATCAATCTTCGAGTACACCTGCGTACCTTGAAACTGATCAAATAAGTCATCTATATGGGGTAGAGGATACTTGTTCTTGATTGTCACCTTATTAATTTCCCTGTAAACTACACACATCCTCACAGACCCGTCCTTCTTCTTTACTAATAACACTGGAACTCCCCATGATGATATACTGGGCTGAATAAAACCCTTATCTAGTAAGTCTTGCAGCTAATTCTTTAGCTCTCCCAACTTTGCTGGAGCCATCATGTAAGGACTTTTAAGAATCGGTGTCATCCCCAGAAGTAGATCAATAGATAAATCTACCTCGTTATTAGGAGGCAAACCAGGTAGCTCATCTGGAAAAAAATTTGAAAACTCCTTCACCATTGGCGTATTAGCAAGCTTTAATTCATTTTTTGACTATTCCTTTACAAAGGCCATAAACCCCTGACATCCCTCCAAGAGAAGTCTTCTCTCCTGCATAGCTGACACTAATTGGGGTGGGGAACACACCTGCGATCCCACAAATTTAAATTCTTGCCTGCTTGGTGGTCTGAATTTCACTTCTTTCAAATGATAGTCAATATTAGCATAATTAGCTGCCAACCAGTCCATACCCAGTATTACATAAAATCCATGCGTATTAAGCACAATAAGGTCAACTGGTAGTACTCTTCCCTGAATTTCTATCGGATAACCCCTGAGCACCCTATGACATTGCACCATTAACCCTGACGGTGTAGCTACTAAAAATTCTACATCTAATAACTAAGTTTTGTTTCCAGACAATTTAACATAGGCCATAAACACAAAGGAATGAGTAGCACTTGAATAAAATAAATCAATAACTTTATATGGTAAAATAGTAAAGGTACCAGTCACTACATCTGCGGCAGCCTTAGCGTCTATTGGCGTTAGAGCATAAACCCTCGCCGGGGCTACATTCCTCTGTGGGCCTCCATGGGGCTCCTGATAACCTCCCTTGTAAGGCCTGGGAGTAGGAGCAGTACCAGCTGGCGTAGGACAATCTCGTATTAAAAGTCCTGGTCGACCGCATCGATAACAAATGCCCCTCCCCACTCGACACTCTCCCCAGTGTCTCTTCCCACATGTCTGACAGATGGGGTAGGTCTATACTGCTTGGACCTCACAACCCACAGCTTCCTACCTCTGTCCTCTGCTATAGTTTCCTCTCCTCCATTAACCCTGCCTAGATCCCTGTTGAAAGCCTGATGGCATGGATATCTTCTTCTGTCCTTGCTCCTCTACATCCATTCTCTCATTAGCCTCAGCCATAGTTGCTTTGTCTACCAATTCAGCAAAATTCTGCACTTTCAAAACTGCTATCTGCTTAAGGATTTCTCGCCTTAGACCTCTCTCAAATTGCCTTGCCTTCTTTACTTCATTAGGAACAATATAAGGAGCGAAGCGAGACAACTCTATGAACCTCGCTGCGTACTTCTGAACTGACTAATGTCCCTACTTCAAATTTAGGAACTCCTCCACTTTGGCCTATTTGATAGTGGTGGGAAAATATCTATCAAAGAATATTTCTTTGAATCGGTCCCATGTCATCTCTATAGTGTAATGACCTGCTTAATTAACATGATTTTTTTTTTTATATATAAACTCAGATACCATCTACGTCATTAACCTAAGCAGCAAGAAGCGTAAATCATAATAAACATATTCATACAATATAATACCAGAGTTATATACATATCATTGTTTTCCCAAAATATAAATACATCTCTTCCCCAAAAATACCCTCAACTAGCTAGGGTTAATACAAAAATCTGACTCTGTACTCACTTTGCTGATAGGGTACTACAGACGCCCTGCTACTTGCGAGCTTGGTCTACTCGCCTACTTGGATCACCTAAAAAATGTTTCAACACTGGTATGAGCCAACACTCAGTAAGAAGAAATATACTATTACTAGTGTGTGGCGAATGAACTACTGTATATATCATGAAATTTGTTTCCATATAAACATGAATAACTGAATACAAGAGTACAGTACCATAATAAAATACATCACCCATTTTCCCTGTTGCTTAACATATCAGTATTATGGTTATAATTTAAAATACCTCTAGTATACATAAGTAGGATCTCTATTTCTATAAATCCATACGTAAGTAATAATAACCGAAACTATTCCCTGTGGCTATCTGTGTCATGACATGCCCCTCATGACGAGGTTATGCGGCCCGTAGGTTGGATTTACCCTTACTGGCCAATCAGGAATAAATCACTGAACTCCGTCAGTCGACCCGCCCACCTCAACCCATATCTGGATGGGGAGCCTAACCTCTTCAAGGCCTAGGTGGTCGACCGTACCACGTATATCTGAATAGGTGGTTGCACTCATAAAGTAGCATAGTATCTGTAGCAACGGTACCGTGCTCTATAGCTGCAAGTCCAACAGGGTCTGATATCGTATAATATATTTCTATATACAAGTCTATCTGATTTACCATGATTCTGAAGTACTGAAATAACCATGATACTGCATATCGTACTGAAATCTGAATAATCATAACATGGAACTGCATATTCGTAATACTAGAATTCGTGTTATCATGGTACTGAAATTCATAAGATCATGGTACTGAAATATCGTAAAATCATGGTATTGAAATTCGTATAATCATGGTACTGAAATGCGTATACTCATAATACTAAAATTCATAAAATCATGAAACTAAATTCATAAACATATCCCCGTACCATATACATAATCATAAGCCACACTATACTAAAATACATAATTTTCGTAAATAAATAAATTGCATAATATTTAGAACTTTCATAGCATAGCATATTTCCCTCACCTTATCTCTGAAAAGCCCCTATTGTACTCTAGCTTGATACCCATAGGGCCTCCTACAAAACACCCTGAAACCCATATTTTCCAGAACTAAACATCAATATTTTTCTGCCTGTATCAATTCCTATAACTACCACAGGGCCAAAAGGAGACTAAAAGGCCTTACCCTGAATTTGGGATGATTTCCAACTCCAATTTCCTGACAATCCGCTCCAGTAGATGGGTAGAGAACTCCGCCAGGAATGTTGTGGTAGCTTCGGATAGTCGATCCGGCAACTGGTGGGGCCGAAAATGAAGAGAGAAGGGAGAGAGAGTCGTAGGAGAGAGAGAGCGGCGAGAGAAATGTGATAAAATCCTGGGTTTCCACTATTTATAGGGCCAGGTTCGTCAACGAGACCCTGTGTTCGTTGATGAGCCCTTCACAAAATTCGTCGACGAGGCCCTATGTTCGTCGATGAAATTTAGAGCAGCCTGAATCGCCTCTCGGTATTTTCTCATCGACGAAGCCCTGTGTTTGTCGACGAAATTCTGAAGACCTTCGTCGACGAGACCCTGTGTTTGTCGACGAAGTCTACGGCCTCTTTCTGTTTCTATTTCTATTTTCTCTCCCTCTAATATTTAAAATGTTATTATTCTTCGGATCACTACATTCTCCCCTCCTTATAAAATTTTGTCCTCGAAATTTACTATCCGAATCTCTATCTATACTTCCATCATTCTGTAAAGAAAATGGGCTACTTATTTTATTACCTGCCCTCACTTATGGTGGAGGAATACCATGGTTACATGAGTGGTTCTGGGAGATTACATATATCATAAAAGAAAATTTCTCCCAGAACAAAATACTATCTACTACCCATAATCAATACATGTACCTACAAAAGAAACTTATCTAACTACTATACTCTACCTGAATACCTCTATACCTCATGGAACAACTGTGGGTATCTCTGTCTAATCTGCTCCTCGATCTCCCAAGAGGCTTCCTCTATGTCATGGTTCCTCCACAAAACTTTAACTAACGGTATTTCTTTAGTGCGTAAAGTCTGAACCTTTCTGTCTAAAATCTGTACTGGAGCTTCTTCATATGCCAATGAATCCTTGAACTCTATCTCTGCATAGCTAATGACGTGGGATGGGTTTGGGACGTATTTTCGTAACATGACAACATGAAACACGTCATGAATACGAGCCTAAGCTGGCAGCAAAGTTAGCCTGTAGGCAACTGACCCAATTTTCTCAAGTATCTCAAAAGGGCCAATATACCTAGGGCTCAACTTGCCCTTCTTTCCAAACCGCATAACTCCTTTCAGAGGAGCTATCTTCAGAAAAACATGATCACCTACTCCAAATTCCAGTTCCCGGCGGTGAGTATCTGCATAACTTTTCTGCCGACTCTGCGCTGCACTGATCCTATCACGAATAAGTCGGACCTTATCATATGTCTACTGAATTATCTCTGGACCCAAAACTCGCCTTTCGCCTACCTCATCCTAGAAAAGAGGAGATCTACATCTCCTACCATATAATGCCTCATAGGGTGCCACGCCGATGCTAGCCTAATAACTATTATTATAACTAAATTCAACTAACGGAAAAAACTAAATCCAGCTACCTCCAAAGTCTAGCACACAAGCACGAAGCATATCTTCTAATACCTGGATGGTTCTCTCAGTCTGACCATCGGTCTGAGGGTGGAAAGCTGTGCTGAATGCTAACTGAGTCCCTGGTGCCTCCTGCAAACTCCTCCAGAACTGTGATGTGAAACGTGGATCACTATCTAAGACTATGGATACTGGCACTCCATGGGACCGAACAATCTCCTGTATGTAAATCTCTGCTAACCTGTTCATAGGGTAGCTGACCTTAATAGGCAGAAAGTGCGCTGTCTTCGTCAATCTATCAACTATCACCCATATGACATTTTGACCATGCAACACTGGAGGTAGCCCAGTAACAAAATCCATAGATATGTGGTCCCACTTCCACTCGGGAATGTAAAGTGGCTGCAACTAACCAACCGGCCTCTGGTGCTCAGCTTTAGCCTGCTGGCACGTCAGACACTGCTGCACAAACTCTGCTATCTCCCTCTTCATGCCACTCCACTAGAAAGAATCTCACAGATCCCTATACATTTTCGTACTGCTAGGATGAACAGTGTATAGAGACCTGTGTGCCTCCTCTAGAATCGTCCTCCTGATGCTATCATCTACAGGCACACACAATCTGGTGCGAAATCTCAGAGTCCTATCATCAGAAATACTAAACTCCTCCCCCTGACCATCCTGAACTCTAGCTATAACCTCCACTAACTCTGGATCATCCCTCTAAGCAGCTTTAATCTTCTCATACAATGTGGGTTGTACAACCAAACTGGCCATAAGTGCCTAAGGATCATCCTCCACTAGCTCCAAACTGAGTCTCTCTAAGTCCATCTGAATCTGATGCTGAACTATTGTTGCTAACTATGCTGAGTCTCTTGATTTACGACTCAGAGCATCAGCCACCACATTTGCTTTACTTGGGCGGTAACTGATGGTGCATTCGTAATCTTTGATGAGTTCCAACCACCTCCTTTGTCGCATGTTCAGCTCTTTCTGCGTAAAAACGTATTTTAGGCTCTTATGATCAGAGAATATTTCACACCTCTCACCATAAAGATAATGTCTCTAGATCTTCAGCGCATGTACCACAACAACCAATTCTAGATCATGAGTAGGGTAGTTCTTCTCATATACTTTCAACTGTCGAGACGCATTACTACCACCCTACCGTGCTGCATCAGCACACAGCCGAGTCCTTTCAAGGACGCGTCATTGTAAATAACATAACCATCGCCTCCCGATGGAATCATAAGAACTGGTGCAGTGACGAGCCTCTGCTTTAATTCCTAGAAGCTATACTCGCACTCTTCATCCCACACAAATCTGGCATTTTTCCTAGTCAACCGCGTAAGAGGACCTGACAAGGCTGAAAAACCCTCAACAAAACGACGGTAATAACCTGCTAGCCCTAAGAAGCTCCTGACTTCCTGCACATTCCTCGGCCTAGCCCAATTTACCACTACATCAATCTTGTTGGGATCCACTGCAATACCGTCCCCTAAGATCACGTGGCCTAAAAATGCCACCTTCTCTAGCTAGAATTCACACTTGCTAAACTTCGCATAAAGCTTCTCCTCCCTGAGAGTTTGCAACACCTGCCTCAAATGCAACTCATGCTCCTCAAAACTCCTCGAGTACGCCAGTATATCATCAATGAAGACTACTACAAACCGATCTAGATACTGGTGAAAAACTCTGTTCATTAAGTCTATGAACACATCCGGGGCATTCGTCAATCCAAACGGCATAACGAGGAATTCGTAGTGTCCATACCTGGTCTTGAAGGCTGTCTTCGCGACATCCTCCGCTTTTACTCTCACTTGATGATACCCGGATCTAAGGTCAATCTTAGAATATACCCGCATCCCTGGGAGCTGATCAAACAAATCGTCTATACGGTGTAGAATATATTTATTCTTGATAGTAACTTTGTTTATCTCCCTGTAGTCAATGCACATCCTCATGGACCCGTCTTTCTTCTTTACGAACAACACTGGAGCTCCCCATGGCGATGCACTAGGTCGTATAAACCCCTTATTCAACAAATCCTGCAACTGCTTCTTTAATTCTCCCAACTCAGCTAGAGCCATACGATATGGGACCTTAGAGATTGGCGCCGTACCTGGAGGTTAATCTATAGGAAAATCTACCTCGCGTACTGGAGGCGACCCTGGTAGCTCTTCTGGAAGAACATCTGAAAATTCTCGTACTACTGGAGTGCTGTCAATCTTCAATTCATTTTCAAATACTTCTTTCACAAATGCGATAAACCCCTGACCTCCATCCAAGAGTAATCTACCCGCCTACATGGCGAACACCAGCTATGTTGGAGCACGTACCCACGAACCAACAAATTTGAATTCCTGCTCTCCAGGAGGTCTAAAAATGACTTCTCTCTGAAAACAATTAATGCTGGCGTGATTGGCAGCCAACCAGTCCATACCCAGTATTATATCGAACCCACACATATCAAACACAATCAGATCTGCCGATAGTACTTTCCCATGAATTTCTATCGGATAGCCTCTAAGTACCCTCTGACATCTGATCATTGATCCTAATGGTGTAGCTACCAACAGTGCTATATCTAATGACTGGGTCTTACTCTCACATAATTTAACATCAGATGCAGAAATAAAAGAATGAGTAGCACCCGAGTCAAAAAGAAAAGTAACTGGATATAATGAATCAGTAAACGTACTTGTCACCACATCCGTAGCCGCCTCTGCATCTCTTGGCGTCAAAGCATATACCCGTGCTGGGGCCACATTCCTTTGCTGGCCACCCCGGGGTGCCTGGTATCCTCCCCGAGCTGCCTGATGTCCTTCCTGATAAGGCCTGGGTGCTGGGATCTAGTCCTGCTGACCTGGGCAATCACGCATCACGTGACCTGACCTCCCACAACGATAACATACGCTACCTGCCCAGCACTCTCCCAAATGATGTTTCCCATATGTTTGACAAACCGAGTATATCTACGTACCCTGGTTCCCACGAGGTCCTGCCATCTGCCTCGGGTCACCCCTATCACGACCACCTCTCCATGGACCTCTACTAGTGCCAGCCTGAAAACCCTGAGGCGCAGGCCTCTTCCTCTGACTCTGAACTGCTACACCCCTTTGAATACCACTCTCAATGATCGTAGCCCTATCGACCACCTCCGTGAATGTCTGAGCCCGAAAACCAATCACCTGCTCAAACAGCTTCTGCCTCAGCCCCTCTTCAAACTTCCTCGCCTTCTTCTCTTCATCAGGTGCTAAATGTGGGGCAAACACGACAACTCGACAAACCGAGCCGCGTACTGAGATACAGTCATCTGTCCCTGTACCAAATGTAAGAACTCTGCTGCCTTAGCACTCCGAACGATAGCATGGAAATACCGCTCGAAGAACATATCCTTGAATCAGTCCCACGTCACTGGAACTGGAACGGCCTCTATTCCTCTATCAGACGCGCTACTCTCCACCAGCGCTTCGCTTCTCCTGTCAACTTAAATATGGAAAATGCTACCTTCTGCTCATCTGTACATGGAAGCACTGCCAACGTCTCCTTAATATCCTGGACCCAATTCTCAACTATGATCGGGTCATCACCTCCAGCGAAGGATGGGGGCTTCATACGCGTAAACTGCTCAATCGAACAGCCACGCTCCCCAGAAGTCCTGGCCATCTCAGCCATCACCTGCTAAGTGACACTACGCAGTACAACATCTGAGTCTCCTCCACCCATGCTGGAAAGACCTGCTCTATCCTTTCCAGTGTTCGTATCGCTACTTCCTCGATCCATCTTGAAAATAAGAAGCATACTTAAGCATCTTATACCCTATAAGAACCTATCCTATACCCACTCACAATTAACTATCTTCCCTGTCTCTACCCAATATCCAGTCTTGTCATCTAGACACACGACCCTACAATAGTTTACTATATTTTTCCTGAAATCGTCACCCCAAGAAAAGCACAAAAATCACTACGGTAATCCTGTACCCAAACACAGAACAAACCTCAAATCCTTTTCCTATACTCTGGTATGGCTTCTGCTACATTCTAAAGTCTACAGAACCTAGCAAACCTAGGCTCTGATACCAAACTGTAACGACCTACTTAATTAACATGATTTTTTTTTTTTATATAGACTCAGATACCATCTACGTCATTAACCTAAGCAGCAAGAAGTGTAAATCATAATAAACATATCCATACAATATAATACCAGAGTTATATACATATCACTATTTTCCCAAAATATAAATACACTTCTTCCCCAAAAATACCCTCAACTAGCTAGGGTTAATACAAAAATCCGACTCTGTACTCACTTTGCTAACAGGGCACTACAGACGCCCTTTTACTTGCGAGTCTGGTCTGCTCGCCTGCCTGGATCACCTGAAAAATGTTTCAACACTGGGATGAGCCAACGCTTAGTAAGAAGAAATATGCTATTACTAGTGTGTGGCGAATGAACTACCGTATATATCATGAAATTTGTTTCCATATAAACATGAATAACTGAATAAAAGAGTATAGTACCATAATAAAATACATCACCCCTTTTCCCTATTGCTTAACATATCAGTATTATGGTTATAATTTAAAATATTTCTAGTCTACATAAGTAGGATCCCTGTTTTTGTAAATCCATATGTAAGTAATAATAACTAAAACTGTTCCCTATGGCTATCTGTGTCATGGCATGCCCCTCATGACGAGGTTGTGCTGCCCGTAGGCTGGATTTACCCTTGTTGGCCAACCAGGAATAAATCACTGAACTCCGTCAGTCGACCTACCCACCTCAACCCATATCTGGATGGGGAGCCTAACCTCTTCAAGGGCCTAGGTGGTCGACCATACCACGTATATCTAAATAGGTGGTTGCACTCATAAAGTAACATAGTATCTGTAGCAATGGTACCGTGCTCTATAGCTGCAAGTCCAACAGGGTCTGATATCGTATAATATATTTCTATATACAAGTCTATCTGATTTACCATAATTCTAAAGTACTAAAATAACCATGATACTACGTATCTTAAATCTGAATAATCATAACATGGAACTGCATATTCGTAATACTGGAATTCATGTTATCATGGTACTGAAATTCATAAAATCATGGTACTGAAATATCGTAAAATCATGGTATTGAAATTCGTATAATCATGGTACTGAAATGCGTATACTCATAATACTGAAATTTGTAAAATCATGAAACTAAATTCATAAACATATCCCCGTACCATATACATAATCATAAGCCACACTATACTAAAATACATAATTTTCGTAAATAAATAAACTGCACAATATTCAGAACTTTCCTAGCATAGCATATTTCCCTTACCTTATCTCTAAAAAGCCCCTATTGTACTCTAACTTGATACCCACAGGGCCTCCTACAAAACACCCTGAAACCCATATTTGCCAGAACTAAACATCAATATTTTTCTGCCTGTATCAATTCCTATAACCACCACAAGGCCAAAAGGAGACTAAAAGGCCTTACCCTGAATTTGGGATGATTTCCAACTCCAATTTCCCGATGATCTGCTTCGGTAGATGCATAGAGAACTCCACCAAGAGCGTCGTGGTAGCTTCAAATCGTCGATCTGGCGACTAGTGGGGCCGAAAATGAAGAGAGAAGGGAGAGAGAGTCGTAGGAAAGAGAGAGGAGAGAGAGAGCGGCGAGAGAAATGTGATAAAATCCCCGGTTTCCACTATTTATAGGGCCAGGTTCGTTGACGAGACCCTGTGTTCGTCGACGAGCCCTTCACAAAATTTTTTGACGAGGCCCTGTGTTTGTCAACGAAATTCAGAGCAGCCAGAACCGCCTCTCAGTATTTTCTCATCACGAAGCCCTGTGTTTGTCGATGAAATTCTGAAGACCTTAGTCAACGAGACCCTGTGTTCGTCGACGAAGTCTACGACCTCCTTCTGTTTCTGTTTCTATTTTCTCTCCCTCTAATATTTAAAATGTTATTATTCTTCGGGTCACTACATATAGGCACTGACCTCTGCTGCTCCAAGAGTTTCACTATCGTCCACCATCTCTTGGCCTCTCCTATTAGTTTATACGTGGTAAATAAAACTTTCTGCTCCTCTGTACACTGCAGTACTGCCAACACCTTTTCAATCTCCTATATCCAGTTCTCAGCAACTGCAGGATCAGTTCCTCTTGAGAAATCCAGAGGATTCATCTTTATAAACTTCTCAATCGTACAACCGTGGCCTGCAGATGGACCTCCCTACTTCTTGGAACTTCTGGCAATTTCAGCCATGACTTGCTGAGTAGAAATGATAATACTGCGTTTGAGTCACCACCAGCTGCACCCAAGGGTCCAACACCCTTACTACCACTTGCATGCGCGCTACCACCTCTAAAGTCCATCCTGGTAAAACAATAAACTCAACTTTAGGGCCCTACAACCATAACATATCCAACACATTTCATCTAACTTGTATATCTTATCCTGAATTAATTTATCCTCCCTGATCTTAATTTAAGGTTCAATCCTACAACCTAGACACCCAACCCGACAATAGTTTGCTATGACTTTCATGAAATCGTCACCCTAGGAAAGACACATAAACCATCACAGAAGTCCTGCATCTAGACTACAAAAAAAAAACCTCAATTCCTTGTCTTATACTCTGGTATTGTTTCCACTGCATTATAAAGTCTACAAAACCTAGCAACCTAGGCTCTGATACCAAACTGTAATGACTTGCCTATTTTACCATAATTTTTTTAATAACATTTAATATAATAATCTTGATATCCTGTTCAACTGATAAAACATGATCAACCTACACTCATGGGTTCTAGGGATATACCTGAAAACAACTCTGATACCTAAGCAGCGGAAAACATAAATTACATACATACCATCCAACAGTTACAATACCAGAGTACTACTAATAAGTTAAATATATATACATCCCAAAATACCAAAAATATAAAACTAGGATCATAATCCAAAAACCATCTGACCCTAGCTCAGTAACTCACCCTTCCACCAGGGTAGTATAAACTGCTTCTATTGATGCGAAGCTCGGTCCGCCTGTCTAGCTAGATTCCCTGAAATATTTTGTAAGCTGGGGTGAGACACCTCTCAATAAAGGAAATAAACTAACACCAGTGTTTGACAACATGCGTATTTTTGTATTATACATAATATCAGTACATAAAACATATCTGGAAAAACTATTGATGTCGTATCTGAATTAAACATGATACCTCATAAAATGATCAAATGTATTAAATTACTATACATGAAAATCATCTTATATAATAATACAATACGTGAATAATGCCCAGGATGGATAGCTAGCTAATGTCATGTCTTACCCCTACATGACTAGGTAATGTGGCCCAAAAGCGGGAGCTAGTAATGGTTGGCCGACCACGCTAGATCAAACATAAGTATGTAAGTACTATGGGCCTGCTCCACCTAATCCGAACTGGAAGGGGAGCTCTTGCACTACCATGAAACCACATCTACTACCATCTCCCACACTCTACATAACATGTGTGGTAGCACTATCATGAACTTGTACTTGAACTTGAACTTGTAGCTACAGTACCGTGCTCATGAAATCTAAACTAAACCATCTGGGTTTTGATAATAGATAGTACGTTTCATATGCTGGTACATAACTATTTCATAATCATGATAATGTCTGACATGTTAATATTTCATGAATCTTGCATATCATACATAATAACGGCATCTGAGCTAACATGAATCACGACATTTGTACCGACACATCATAACATGAAAATCACGTCATCTATGTCGGCGTCTCATAACATATTGAACATGAAATTCTTGTACTGATTTACATAATATCTATAAAACATGGTTTCTATACTGTTTAATAATTTTCCTAAAAATTGAGAAAATCATGTTTATTCTGAGGAAATCATAATATTCTATTATAACATAATTTCATGAAAATTATACTCATGCCACACAATTATGAATAATGTTTCAAGCATAAAACCTGATCTGAAATCATATTTCATGATAAATAACATTAAATCTATATTCATGTTCAACTGTAGTATTCCCAAACTCTGTGCTAATACATACATAATGAAATTAGGAATAGCTTCCCAAGAGGGGGGGGGTGAATTAGCTTTTAAAATTTTCTTTTAATTCCTTTTAAGATACCTTAAACTTCCTTTATTTCTTTTAACCAATTCTTGACTTGTTTGTTTATTTCTTTAATCACTCAAGAACTTAGTTCTTTTATCCAATCAATACTACAATTAAACAACCAATCAATTAAACACAATTTCCAAATCAAACAATCAATTTATTCGCCAAGCACAAGTTAAACAACAAACAACCAAACCAAGAAATAAAGTATTCAGCACTTTGGTAATATAACAACTCAAGATGGTTGTTTGTTTATATTTTCCAAATTTGAACCAAGCCCTGTAGTGAATGAGAATTTATGCTTACTGATGTAAAGCCTTGTATAGATGAATCAAATCACTTTTTCCAAATATTTAGAACTCAAATAAACTCTTGGTAAATTTATCTTTGGGGTGTTAACCAAGTAACGTATTCCCGTATGGTTTCCACAAGATATGGTGCAACCAACGTACTCCCTTTCGGTTTCCGCAACCCAAATCAAAATTGGACTTTAAGTTTACTTGATTTCCAAATATGCGTAGTATGTATAATTTAGATATTTAAATCATCCACGCAGTTGTATATGAACTGAAAATAAAGAATATGGAAAGATAGAGTGAGACGGAGATTTTTACAAGGTTCGACTTCAACACAGCCTACGTCCTCGCCTTTGGCAAACCACCAAAGGATTCACTAAAACCTGCTCCGTTGACGGGTGGAACAAACTTTTACAACACTCCTTTGTTAAGGCTAGAGTCTGCCTTCTCCAAACGATATCCTCTCGTTCGGTCACTCCTTACATAGGCTAAAGCCCACTTCTCTAAGTAATATTTCCTTGCTTAGCCAACGATCCAAAAAACCCTTGGAATCGTCAAAGAACTACAAGAAACAAGATATAATCTGCATACAAGTATACTCTCTCAAAGAGCAAGTTAGTACAATTTCAGCACTATATACTTTGAATGTAAAATATCAATATGAAATACAATGAAGCTTAAGTGTAGAATTCACCAATATCCTTTTTAGAAGAGGATTAGTAATAGGAATTCAAAGGAGGAAGGATTAGTACTTCAGAATATCTCAGCAAAATATATTTGCAATGAGTGAGCAAGAGAGCTTTGAAAGAACAAGAGTGCTTTCAGCTTTACAAGTAGATTTTTCAATTCTTGGATGTATTTTGATTTGCAAAACCATGTATTTATAGGCTTTCAAACTTGTTTCCATGTTGCAAAATTTTCCTTTAAGTGTTTCCCAAAATTTTAGAAAGTTTAGAGCTCAAACGGCTATATTTTAAAATATTAGAATTTAAAAAATTTTCCCGTTGAACAGTGTTCAGACGTCTGAAGTCGCGAGTTCAGACGTCTGAACTGCTACTACCTTCTTTATATTCTATCCAGAAAATCTTCAAACATCTAAACTTAATCTTCAGACGTCTGAAGTCGTTTGTTTAGTCATTTGAAGTCCCTCCTGTGAACAGTGTTCATATGTTTGACAAAAGTGACCCTGCTTTAGTGTTTTGGCCATAACTTTTTCTGTATAACTCAAAATTAGGTGTTCTTGGTGTCAAAAGAAATTTAAGATAAAATACTACAACTTTTATGTTGAAAATATTTTAAAATAATGAGATATTGATAGATAAAAATTCACCTCAATGCGGCTATATAAAAACTGACAGCATTTGGAAGAACTCTTTTTTGTGCTTTTCATTCCAAAAATGATTCTAACCCTTTTAAAATAATTTTTGACCTCATAAAAATATTTTCCAAGTATTTTAAAAGGTATCTAGGTCCAAGAAGTTAACCTAAGAGCTTCAAAATATTTCAAACGATATTTTAAACATTAAAGTACTTACATGAAAACTTTTAAGACTTTAATATTTTAGATTCTTAAGTCTTCATGCTTTGTCCTTGGATTGAGTCCATCTTTTCTTCAAACTTTCATATTATTTGAGCTTTCTCACTTTGCCTTTCTTTGGCTCTTTGGACTTTAATATGCCTTGGTTTTCAACAACTCATTCATGTCCTCATATTCTTTAAGGTTTCATATATCATCTTTAAATCCATGCTTTGACTCATTTAAGTTTCATTTGATCCTTGTGAGCACTTTGACCTTACTTTCTCATATATGAGCCCTGAAATATCATTACTCACACAAATACATTAAATTTCACTTATTTGTCATCAAAACAAGATAACAAGATTTTAAGCCTTGTAAGGCCAACACATAATTTGTAAAAATAAATGTTGTAATATAGTAAATAATTTCATGAAAAATACTGACTTAGTTTATCCCCTTACCTTGCTTATGGAAAAACCCACAAATTGCTCCAAAATTACACCTGTGGTGTTCCCAGCTCAACACCCTAAAATGTACATTTCCTCCAACAAAACTTCAGTATACACTCATTTAATACCTTTCCTTGGCCCAAAAATACCAAATACCTTAATAAATATTAAAATAACTAATCTACCCAAATTTTGGGATGGTACCCAAGTTGGCCTAACCAACAAATCAATCCAGTAGATTTGTAGAGAATCTTCCCAGGAGTAATGTGGCGGCTTCGGATCATCGAACTGGTGAAGGACGGAGCCGAAATTTAAGATAGAAGGTAAGAGATTTGTAGGAGAGAGAGAGAGAGAGAGAGAGAGAGAGAGAGAGAGAGAGTTTTGGAAATTTCTCTCATAGGAAAAGTGCGTTCTTGGCCTTCTATAGAATGCTGGTCCACGTGGACTCGTCGACGAGCCACAACTCCTCGTCGACGAGTCAATGAAGGGAGCTCATCGACAAACACCTTCTCCTCATCGATGAGTTTCAAAGTCTTGAAATAGTCCTTTCAGTAACTTCTCGTCAACAAGACGCATGTCCCCATCAATGAGCCCAAGAATCCTGCTTATCGACGAGCACTTCTTCACTCGTCGACGAGACCTTGCTGAAATCCCTTAAGAAAATTCCTTTTTCTCTCTTACTTTTTATTATTTAATTGTTATAATTCTTTGGGTCTCTACATATTGGTTTAGCATCAACTATGCTGAACCTTTCCAACACCTCCACATAACCGCCCTGAGATAACCACAACCTCCCTGCAGTTCTGTCCTGGTGAATCTCCATCTCAAGTATCTTCTTGGTTGGACCAAAATCATTTATGTCAAACCCTTTATGCAACAAATCCTTTAACTGATTTACCTCAGTTAAATCCTTCGTAGCTATTAACATGTCATCGATATACGACAATAAGAAAATAAGAGAACCATCATCAAGCTTCTTTACATACACACATAAGTCATACTCACATCTTCTATAGCCTATCCTGATCATATAGGAATCAAATATTTTGAACCATTGCCTTGGAGACTATTTCAGCCCATAACGAGACTTCTTTAACTTGCAAACTAAGTGTTCTTGCCTAGGTTCATTGAATCCCTCCAGTTGTACCATATAAATCTGTTCCTCTAAGTCACCATGGAGAAATATCGTCTTCACATCCATTTGTTCCAAATGCAGATTAGAATCAGCTACTAACCCCAACACTTCCGTAATGGAAGTGTGTTGGACCACAGGTGAAAAGATTTCATCATAATCTATTCCCTTTTACTGTGAGTATCCCTTTGCCATAAACCATGCCTTGAATTTCTCTTATTTCTTTTCTGAAATTGCTTCCTTCTTTCTATATACCCATTTGCAACTTATCGCCCTTTTCCTATTTGGAAGCTCCACCAACTCCCAAGTTTGATTCTTATGCAAAAATTCCATTACCTCAATCATAGCACCCATCCATCTACTTTTCTCCTCGCCGTGCATTGCCACTTGAAAAGTTGTTGGATCATTGTAACTAGTAATGAAAACATAAGATACTAACTCTTGAAACCCATACCTTGGCGGTGGTCTAATAGTGCATCCGGATCTTTGTATAGGAATATTGTCGACTTGCTGGTTTCTTGAGTTAGAACACCTTGTAACCGGGGGACTAAGATCATTATCATTGCCCTGAGTTTCTAACTCTACCTACACAACATGTTCGTCTCTGCTTTAGTTTTCAGGCTCCTATTTCTCTTTATCAAATTCTTGAGTATGCTTCCCCATAGTTTTATCATCGAAAACTACATCCCTACTGATTACCACCTTATTTGCCATTGGATCCCACAACTTGAACCCCTTCACACCCTTTTGATGTCCCAAAAAGATGCAGCATCTAGAATTTACATCAAGCTTCGATCTCTTCTCACTAGACACGTGAAGATAGGCTAGACAACTGAATACCTTCAATCTGGAATAGTTTACCACATTTCCTGTCCAAACCTCCTCTACCACTTTCCCCTCTAGTGATGCCCTTGGTGATCGGTTTACCAAGAAACAAGTCATATTAACTGCCTTGGCCCAGAAGTTTTTGGTAATCCTGCATTAAGCCTAAGTCACTGAGTTCTTTCAGCTAGAGTTCGATTCATCCTTTCAGCCACACCATTTTGCTAAGGTGTCTGGTGAACAGTGAAATGTCTTTTAATTTTCTGCTGCTCATAAAACTCTATGAACCTAAAATTAGTGTACTCGATCCCATTTTTTGACCTGAGACATTTGATTCTCCTTTTAATGTAGTTTTCCACTTTAGCTTTCCATAACTTAAATTTGGAAAACGTATCATACTTGTGCCACATGAAGTACACCTAGACTTTCCATGAGTAGTTGTCAACAAAACTCACAAAATAAACATGTCCTCATCATGATGCTACTCTATCAGGCACCCAAACATCAGAATGTATATAATCAAGAATACCTTTCGTCTTGTGAATATCTGATTTGAACTGTGCCCTATTTTGTTTCCTAAGAATACAAAACTTGCAAAAATTCAACTTGCATGCTTTCATACCTTTCAAGAGTTTCCTTATATGAAGTTCTTTCATATCATGTTCACCTATATGCCCAAGCCGCATATGCCACAAAACGGTTTCATCAAATTCAGAATCAACGATTGCAGATCCAACTACAATAGTAGTTCCCTATAGTGTATAAATATTTCCATCTAACTTTTGCCCTTTCATCACCGTCAGATTACCTTACACACCTTCATGGCCCCACTTGTGGACTTATAATTAAATTCGTTACAATCCAAAGTGCCAAGTGAAATAAGACTCTTCCATAGGTCCTGTAACGACCCGAATTTAAAATGGAAATTTGAGTAATAAAGAGAAAGGGAAATAAAGACAGAAACAGAAGGAGACCGTAGACTTTGTCGACAAACACAGGGTTTCGTTGATGAAGGCTTTAAGAATTTCATCAACGAAAACAGGGCTTCGTCGATGAGAAAATACCGAGAGGGGTTCTGAGACAGCCCGAATTTCGTCGACGAATACAGGGTCTCATCAACGAAATTTATAAAGAACTCGTCGACGAAGATCGGGCTCGTCAACGATTTCTGCTGTCTATATATATGAAAAATTCAATTTTAAACTTCATTTGAAGCTTCCTATCCACTCTCTCTCTCTCTCTCTCCTCTTCGGCTCTCTTACTCTCTCTCTTCGATTTTGGCCCCGCCAGTCGCCGGATCGAAGATTTGAGGCTACCACAACCCACCTGGCGAAGTTCTCTGCGAGTTTGCCGAAGCGGATCGTTGGGAAAACGAAGTTGGAAATCATCCCTGGGTTGAGGTAAGGCTTTTTAAGCCAAATTAAACTTTGTGATAGTTATAGGAATTGACGTACGCATGAAAATACTAATGTTTAATACTAGAAGTTTTGAGTTTCAGGGTATTGAGTAGGAAATCCTACGGGGGTCAGGCTAGGAAATTTTAGGGGCTTTCTCAGTAGTCAGGTAAGGGAATAAACTAAAGTAGTTATTTTCCACGCAATTTATTATTAATTATGAGTAAATTTATTTTTAGAAAGGTAAATGTTATACTTGTATATTATAGATAAAATGTATGTTTGGGAAATACTGCTATTATGATGAAACATGTATGTATGTATGAGATGCCAGAGAATTATGATTTTAGAATAAGAAGTATGATTTCATACAGTGCACGTGTGGCATGAATATTATGTTATGTGAACATATTATGATATGAAAGATTTTATGAACAAAATATGATTTCAGGTATTATGAAAAGATATGTTATGTTACGATCATTTTGACGAATGATTTTCAGAATGTATATACCTGAAACGATGTTGGCATGAGGCCATGTATTTATGTTATCGGCACGAGGCCGTATTCATGTTTTGGCGCGAGGCCATGTATTTATATTATCGGTGCAAGGCCGTATTTACGATTTTGGCGCGAGGCCATGTATTTATGATTTCGGCACGAGGCCGTATCTATGTTTTCGGCACGATGCCGTGATGATGTTACGTATGTTCATGTATTATATGTTATTACAACCAGGATGAAAGTTTAGTTCAGTTTAGGGCTTGGTACCGTAGCTATATGTGTAGATCAGATATTTACGCCAGATTAGTCCTAACCATCCCACAAGTGGATGGGAGATGGATAGTTGATGTGGCTTTCAATAGAGTGTGGACATCCACCTGGAAGTCTAACCAGGGTGTGGCGGGCCCATCATACTTATAGACATATTTGATTCGGCAGTAATCTGCCAGCCATTGTCATGTCCCGCCTTCGGGCTGCACAACCCGTCATGGGGGGTAATACATGACATTAGTTAGCTATTCATTCTGGGTATATTTTCAGTATTACAGTTATAGTAGATGCTTACGTATGTTATGATTTATTGACAAATATAAAAATACATAATTATCTAGTATGATAGTATGATTATTTCCAAAATTATGAAATGTACTGTATATGTATAAGCACTTTAAATGTTCATGTTGCCACACGACTGTATTTAGTTTATTTTCCCTTACTAAGAATTGTCTCACCCCCAACATTAAATGATTTTCAGAAAACCCAGAGAGACCGGTGGGTCAGGCCGCCGTTGAGTGATTGGTGCTTCCCTAATAGAAGGGTAAGCTATGTACTAGGATCAGTAGATTTTTGTTATATCGTCCTAGTGTCATTTTGATATTTTGAGGGTGGTATATATGTACAGTATTGGGAGTTGTAGCAAACTCTGGTATTATGTTTCTAGTATTATGTTTTATGATTGGATGTTGAGATTTTACTTTACTGCTGCTAGGTTTTCCACTGTGTTTGACAGATATCCCCGCTATCCACGAGTTCGGGTTGACCATTTTTATTTATTATGTGACATTTTATATTTAGAAATTGAGGGACGTTACAGGTCTGGTATGTGTATTACATTACTTAAGGTTCTTACAGCACAATCAAACATTTTAATTCTAACACTTCTTATGTCAATGATTTTACAAAAGACATCATTGCCCAAAAGAACTAAACCTGAATTTACCAACCTGTAAGTGTTGAATCATTCCATATTTGGAGTTATATGATAAGAACATGTCGATTCTAGGATCCATGAGTCCGTGAGGCGATACGACCCCAACGAAACTGATAGTACATCACCATCACTGCAAACTGAATTTTCTTCTTGAACTACATTTGCTAATTTTGAAGTCTCTTCATGCTTTTCAGTGTTTCCTTTCTTCTAATCCAGACACTTCGGTTTAATGTGCCTTTTTTTACTGCACTTATAACACTGGATATCCTTTTTCTTCTTGGATTGAGTTCAGGATTTTTGATGTGATCCATTTCTAGACCATTTCTGAATTTTCCTCTCCCACGATCATGGTTACCTTTCACTACAAGTCTTTCTCCGTGTGAATTTTCATCGTAGACTTTCATCCTTTGATGAAACCCCAACAATGTACTTGTAACCTCTTCCAAATTTAAAATATTTTTCCAATGTAAGAGTGGTAACCAGGTCCTCATACGTGTGAGTCGTTAGCAAGGAATTTAGTAGCATCAACGCCTTATCATCCTCTTAGAATTTCACATCAACCCGCATTAAATTACTTATGATTTGATTAAATGTGTTGATGTGTTGGTTCAAATTTGAACCATCCACCATCTTAAACCAACAAAGATGCTGCTTAAGAAAAAGTTTGTTAGTAAGGGGCTTGGACATGTACCGACTTTCAAGCTTTTGTCAAACAACAATAGGAGAATATTCCTCCATGACGTGATAAAGCATTTCATCGACCAAACATAATCTTATTGTAGCAACAACCTTTGCCTCTAATTCCTTCCAATTAGCCCCATCCATACCATCCGGTTGAACACCATACAGGGCATTCACCATCCCTTGTTGCACAAGCAAATCTTTCACTCTTCTCTGCTACAAACCGAAATTTTCGATTCCAACAAATTTGACAACATCAAATTTCGTAGATAAAGTGTCTAATGCTATTGGAGTTGGTGTGATCCCAAGAAGGGGGTGAATTGAGTTTTAAAACATTTTGACTAAGTTAAACATTTACACCGATTCACCACAGTTCATATCCCATTCAGTATAATAGCATGTGTAACGACTTGAATTTAAAATGGTATTTAAATAATAGAAGAAAGGGGAATGGAAACCGGAAACAGAAGGAGGCAGTCGACTTTGTCGATGAACGCTTCTGTTTTGGAAGGAATAATGGAAAAAGGGATCATCAGGACTTCATCGATGAATACAGGGGATTCATCGACGAACACAGGGGATTCGTCGACTAAGAAATACCGAGAGGGGGTTTTTGAGCCTACTGAATTTCGTCAATGAAGACTAAATTTCATCGACGAAATTAATGAGAATTCATCGATGAAGGACGTGGCTCGTCGACGAATCCTGTTCTATAAATACAAGAAATCCGGATTTTTAACTTACAGAGGAAGCCACCTCTTTTTCTCTCTCTCCCCTTCGGTTCTCCCTCTTTCTTTCGTTGATTTTGGGCCAGATCTTTGCCAGATCGACAATCCGAAGTCACCACAACGCTGCTGGAGAAGTTCTCTCCAAATCTGCTGGAGCGGAACGTTGGTGAAAGTTAGGTGGAAACCATCCCAAAATCTAGGGTAAGACTTTTTACTCAATATTTGGATTTTTAATAGTTGAGAAAAGAGTTATATGCTTAGAAATACTGAACTTTAATACTGAGAGTTTTCATTTTTAGGGGAGTTATATTGGGAACGTTGAAAATCATCCCTAAGTTGAGGTAAGGCTTTTTAAGCCGAATTTGACTTAACGATAGTTATAAGAAGTGTTTTACACGTAGAAATATTAAAGTTTAATACTGGGAGTTTTCATTTCCAAGGTTGTTGAGTTGGGAACCCTGCGGGTGCAGGGAAGATTTTCTTAGGGGCTTTGCAGGAATCTGGTAAGAGGTTAAACTAAGTTAGTTCTTTTTGAGAAAATGTATGTATATATATAGTATTTGATTTCTGGAAAGTAAAAATGTTATAAATATATATATATATATATATATATATATAAAATTTATATTTGGAAAAATACTGTTTAAATGATGATATGTTGAATATGTGAAAAATATGTTCTGTGTGGCATGAGTATAAAATGTTGTGGAATACTGTTTTCTGGAATGGGATTATGATATTGATTTTTATGATGGGAAAAGTGGTGTACGGGCCGAGATTTTTATATATGTTTGTCGGCGTACGGGCTGTGCTATGATGTGATTTGCCATCGTATGAGTTGTGCTATGATGTGATTTGCCGGCGTATGGTCCGAGCTATGATAAAATGTGTAATACCAGCGTACGAGCCGATAACTTTCATGATATATGTATATATGTAAAATGATATGATTGATGTGAAAATAAATGATATAAGATATCTATGTATCACGGTTTTAGTATATGTTATATGATAGAAGAACCTGGTTGGCTTGGTCTAGGCTACACTTGCACGGTACCGCTGCTATGTGTCCATGGTCTTTGTGATCATGATATTTGTGTTAACGCCGCTGTACGGAGTGGTGTGAAATTGGATGGTTGATCTGGTTATTAAAGAAGTGTGCTGTGATCGCCCCTGGTGTACGGACCAGGTTTGGCAGACCCATCGGACTTACAGACTATATGTTTGACTTGGCAGTGGTCGGCCAACCATTATCAGGTCCCGCCTTTGGGCCACACAACCTAGTCATGTGGGGGTAATACATGACAACAACCAACTAACCTACTAGGAATGTTTTTATGTTATTATTATTATGATATGAGATGAGATATGTTTATGAAACGCAGTATGTTCTGCCATGTTTTGATATACATATGTTTTCCCAGATTTGATAAACAATACCGAATATGTTATATATGATATATGTAGAACACAGAATACTCATGTTGCCACACACTGGTATTAGTTTATTTTCCTTATTGAGAGGTGTCTCACCCCTAAATCTTATAAACTTTTCAAGAGCCCCAGATAGGAGAGCGAGAAAAGCCTCGCTGAGCTAGTGTTGTTTATCTGCCCTCTGCGAAGGGTAAGTTTTTGTAGGAACAGTTAGATTTTGTGAGAAATGTCCCTAGATATGATTTTGGGATATATATATATATATATATAAAGAAATACAGTGGTATAGTGACTCTGGTATATTGTAATGCATGTTATGGTGAGATGTATATGATTATATGCTTTCTTCTACTTAGGCTTCTGCTATATATTCTGTTAAGTCCCTTGTACCCACGGGTCCAGGTGGATGATGACCTGCTGAGCTGGGATGTATGACGTTGATATTATTATTATAAAAAAAATATGAAAAATGAGCAGGTCATGATAGTTTGGTATCAGAGCCTAGGTTGTTAGGTTCTGTAGACTTTAGAATGCAGTAGAAACAATACCAGGGTCTAGGAAATGATTTTAGGTTTTGTTCTACAGTCTAGAGGCAAGACTTCTGTGGTAGTTTCTGTGTTTTTCCTAGGGTGATGATTTCAGGAAAACCATAGTAAGCTATTGTCGGGTTGTGTTCCTAGGATGTAGGACTGGGGATTAGAAATGAGTTGTAAATGTTGAGTTAAGTGATGAGGGTAGGTGGGTAAATTATGAGGATAGGATTTCTGAGTTGCGTTGTTGTTTTCAGGATGGATCCGGAAGGAAATAGTGTCCATGCGAGTGGCAGTGATGGAGCAAGACCATCAGGTGCAGCTGGGACCGACTCTGATGCGGTATTACGTAGCTTAGCTCAGCAGGTTATGGCTGAGATCGCTAGGAGCTCGAGGGAGCAGAGTGGTCCATATGCAGGCCATGGGTGCACCATAGAGAAGTTTACGAAGATGAATCCTCTAGCGTTCTCAGATGGAGTTGATCCTGTAGCTATTGAGAACTGGAAGCAGGAGACTAAGAAAATCTTGACTGTGTTGCAGTGTACTGAGGAATAGAGGGTTCTCTTCGCCACCTATAGACTGACAAGAGAGGCTAAGAGGTGGTGGACTACAGTGAGACTGTTGGAGCAACAAAGGGCGACCCCTATAGCCATGACATGGGATCGATTTAAAGATTTGTTCTTTGACAGATATTTTCCAACTACTGTAAGAGAGACTAAGGTAGAAGAGTTTTTGAGTCTGAAGTAGGGACAGCTATCCGTCCAGCAGTATATAGCACGTTTTATCTAGCCATCTCGTTTCGCCCCATATATTGTTCCTGATGAAGTAAAGAAGGTGAGGCAGTTTAAGAGAGGCTTGAGACAGAGCATATTCAAGCAATTGGTAGTGCTACGGATCCAGGACTTTGCTGAGTTAGTCGACAGGGCAGCCTTGGCAGAGATTAGTGAGCATTTTGATGCAGAGGAGCAGGGACAGAGGAAGAGATCTGCATCTACCGGCTACCAGCAGGGTCATAGACCGGGCTAGAGGAGGGGAGGAAATCATGGCAGAGGATGGAGAAAGTATACGGGAGGACGTGAGGTGCAGACAGGGTAGGGTCCTTCAGTCTGTCAGACTTGTGGTAGGAGGCACTAGGGAGAGTATCGAGCTGGTGGTGTAGTATGCTATCGCTATGGTAAATCGGGGCATATAGTGCAAGATTGTCATACCCCACCAGATGTAGCTCCAGTGTGCTATCACTGCGGTAGATCGGGGCACATGGTACGAGACTGCCCTACTCCACCAGATGCAGTTCCAGCTCCTAGACCACATCGGGGAGGTTATCAGGCGCCATGTGGGGGCCAGCAGAAGAATACGGCACCAGCTAGGGTGTTTACTTTGATGCCGAGTGAGGCTGAGACGTCAGGTGACGTGGTGATAGGTATGGTCATTATGCTTTCTTTTAAAGTTATTGCATTATTTGATTCAGGAGCTACACACTCGTTCGTGTCTTCGGGGTGTGTTAAATTATGTGAGGCTGAAACACAATCACTGGATGTTGAATTGTTGGTATCTACACCGATTAGGTCGGTAGTGAGGTGTAGTAGGGTGCTCCGAGGTTGTCCAGTTGATATTCAAGGAAAGACTTTATCTGCTAATTCAATAGTGTTAGACATGCACGGGTTCGATGTTATATTTGGCATAGATTGGCTAGCAGCTAATTTTGCCAGCATAAATTTCCGTGCACGAGAAGTGATATTCAGATCTCCGAGAAAAGCAGAGTTTAAATTTGTAGGGTAGCGAGTACAATCCCCGCCTCAGCTAATTTCAGCTATTCAGGCCAGGAGATTACTGCTGAGTGGTTCTCAGGGGTTTGTGGCTATTGTGAAAGAGATGTCAGAAAATGAATTGAAACTCGTTAACACGCCTGTAGTAAAGGAGTTTTCAGATGTTTTTCAGGACGAGTTACCAAGATTGCCACCCGACAGCGAGGTAGATTTCCCTATTGTTCTACCTTCTGGTACAGTGCCGATTTCTAAAGTACCTTATCGAATGGCGCCAATAAAATTAGCAGAATTAAAGAATCAGTTGCAGGATCTACTTGATAAGGGCTTCATACGAGCTAGTGTATCTCCGTGGGGAGCTCCAGTTTTATTTGTGAAGAAGAAAGGCGGGACTATGAGGATGTGTATAGACTACAAGGAGATTAATAAAGTGACAATCAAGAACATGTATCCTCTACCCCGTATTGACAATTTATTTGACCAACTCCAGGGTACACAGGTGTATTCGAAGATTGACCTTAGATCCGGCTACCATCAGGTAAAAGTGAAAGCAGAAGATGTCTCGAAGACGACCTTCAGGACCAGGTACGGGCATTACGAGTTTCTTGTTATGCCATTTGGATTGACGAATGCTCCTGCAGTATTTATGGACTTGATGAACAAAGTCTTCCACTGATACCTAGACCAGTTTGTTGTTGTTTTTATTGATGATGTACTGGTCTATTCGAGGAGCTATGAGGAGCATGAGACGCACCTGAGGTAAGTTTTATAGATACTTCGGGAAAAGAAGTTGCACGCCAAGTTTAGTAAATGTGAATTTTGGCTTGAGAAGGTCGTGTTCTGTGGATCCTAGCAAGATTGAGGCGGTAGTGAATTGGGCTAGATCAAAAAATGTCCAGGAGATCAAGAGTTTCTTAAGGCTAGCTGGATATTACCGTCGTTTCGTTGAGGGATTCTTAGCTTTGTCAAAACCCTTGACACGACTGACGAGGAAGAATGTCATATTTGAGTGGGACAACTGTTGTGAGTAGAGTTTTCAAGAGCTGAAGCAAAGGTTAGTCACAGCACCAGTGTTGGTTATCCCATCTGGGGGTGAAGGGTATGTCATTTATAGTGATGCATCCTTTAAGGGACTTGGCTGTGTATTGATGTAGCATGGCAGGGTAGTTGCGTATGTGTCCAGGCAGTTGAAAGAATATGAAAAGAACTACCCTACCCACGATCTTGAATTGGTTCCAGTGGTACATGTGTTGAAAATTTGGAGGCATTACCTGTACGACGAGCAGTGTGAGATTTTCTCCGACCACAAGAGCTTAAAGTATTTCTTCACGCAGAATGAATTGAACATGAGGCAGAGAAGGTGGTTGGAGCTGGTAAAGGATTTTGATTGTACCATCAGTTATCACCCAAGGAAAGCAAACGTGGTAACTGATGCATTGAGCAGGAAATCCAGGGAACTAGTGTTGACGGCTATGGAGATCCAGTATCCGATTATGATGGATCTGGAGAGGCTCGGCATAGAGTTGGTAGAAAGTGATCGTCCAGTATGTATTGCCAGCCTAGTGGTACAGTCTACTCTGCAGGAAAGAATTAAAGTCACCCAGAAGGAAGAACCAGAATTAGTAGAGGTGATAGACAGAGTACAGATGGGTCAGGGGGAGGATTTCAGTATTGCAGATGACAGAACTTTGTGGTTCCGTTCCAGATTATGCGTTTCTGCTAATACTGAGATCAGGAAGACTATTTTAGAGGAAGCTCATAGATCTTTATATACAGTTCATCCCGATAGTACGAAGATGTACAGAGATCTGCGAGAGTCGTACTGGTGGAGTGGTATGAAGAGAGAGATCGTCGAATATGTAGCCCAGTGTTCGACGTGCTAGCAGGTAAAGGCTAAACACCAGAGGCCGATAGGACAGTTGCAGCTGTTATTTATCCCAGAGTGGAAGTGGGATCATATATCTATGGACTTCGTGTCGAGATTGCCGACAGCGTTACATGGCCAGAATGCCATCTGGGTGATTGTTGACCGTTTGACGAAGACCGCCCACTTTATTCCTATCAAGATCAGCTACTCCCTCAGCCGTTTAGCGGAGATTTACATTCAGGAGATAGTTCGTTCTCATGGGGTGCTTGTATCTATTGTGTCAGATCGAGACCCACAATTCATATCACGATTTTGGAGAAGTTTGTGGGAGGCTATGGGGTCTCAGTTATCGTTTAGTACGACATTTCATCCTCAGTCAGACGGGCAGACTGAGAGGACGATACAGATACTAGAGGATATGCTCCAAGCGTGTGTATTAGACTATGGGGGTAGTTGGACTCAATTCATGCCGCTAGTAGAGTTTGCGTATAATAACAGTTATCAGTCCAGCATTGGCATGGCACCATTTGAGGCTCTGTACGGTAGGAGATGTCGATTTCCTTTATTTTGGGATGAAGTGGGTGAGTGGCGAGTAGTGGGGCCAGAGCTTGTGCAGCAAGTGTGTGGTAAAGTTCGGCTTATCAGGGACAGGATCAGTGCAGCTTAGAGCCGACAGAAGAGTTATGCCGACCATCGCCACAGGGATCTGGAATTTGATGTGGGCAATCATGTGTTTTTGAAGATAGCTCCGATGAAAGGGGTTATGCGATTTAGGAAAAAAGGTAAACTTAGTCCTAGGTTTATCGGTCCATTTGAGATTCTAGATAAAGTGGGTCCGGTAGCCTACATGCTAGCTTTGCCACCTGTGTTATTTTGGATCCACGACGTATTCCACGTTGCTATGTTGAGGAAATACGTCCTAGATCCTTCTCATATCATCAGTTATGATGAGTTGGAGCTTAGTGATTCACTGGTATATAAGGAGGTACCAGTACAGATTCTGGATAGGAAGGTGCAGGAGTTACGTAACAAGAAGATTCCTCAGGTAAAAGTTTTGTGGAGCAATCATGCAGTAGAAGAGGCTTCTTGGGAGTCCGAGGAGCAGATGAGGCAGAAGTATCCACATTTGTTCCAAGAAGTTTAATTGGGTAAAATGTAAGTGATTAGGTAGTTTTCTTTTGCAGGTACATGTAATGGTTTAATTAGTGTAGCATTTTAGTTCTGGGAGACGTTTTCTTTTGTATATGTAATCTCCCAGGACTCGGAATATAACCACGGTATTCCTCCACCATAAGTGAGGGTAGATAATAAAATAAGTAGACCCTTTTCTTGTTAAGGGATGATGAATTATGTGAACAGTAAATTTCGAGGACAAAATTTTATAAGGAGGGGAGAATGTAATGACCTGAATTTAAAATGGTGTTTAAATAATAGAAGAAATGGGAATGGAAACCAGAAACAGAATGAGGCAGTCGACTTCATCGACGAACGCTTTAGTTTTGGAAGGAATAACGGAAAAGGGGATTATTAGGGCTTCTTCGATGAAAATAGGTGAAACGCCCCGAACCCTTAAACCCGGGTCCGGTGTGTTATTCCTGATCATATCCTCATAAATCATATTCCAAAACATACGCAGCGGAAAAACATGATCATAATCTCCATATAACATAATACCAGAGTTTACTAATTCTAACTATAATCTATAATAAATCATCCAACACCTGCATTTCCATAATTACATATATCTCCAAAACATTTCAGTATGTTCACAACTTTCTTTTCTCCACAGACTTAAAATATAAGGACGTAAAACATATATATTTGCATCCCATAATTAAAATAAAAATATACCATTTTCTTTTACTATTTTCCAATAATGTTATAGAACCTCGAGCTCTCTAAGCTCGATCTCGATGAAATCCTGAAAAAAAGATAAATTTATATTCGGGTGAGACACATCTCAGTAAGGGAAGAAACCATATATTAAAGCAGTGTGTGGCCAACATGAGTTTATATATAACATAATATTTGACATTTGAAAATCCTTAACATAATTTTCGAAATCATTTCCTGATCCTAATCAAACACATGTAAATATTTAACCCACGAGATTACCCGAGGATAAGGGTGATTACCCGCCCATACAAGTAGCACCCCTCTGCTCTGATACTTAGGCAACTCAAAGGTCACAATTTAAGCATACCAGGGCACTCACCTTACTCAGTAAGCCCTCAAGTGTTAAATTGATCTCGTACTCACACCGTTCAACAATAGCTTACCGGCAAAGGCCCTAAGGATAGGGAAATCTACCCGCCCATACAAGTAGGTTCCCTTTGCCCTGATACGTTATGTTGCTACTGCCACATCTGTAGCTACTAATGCACTCGCCTTACTCAGCAAGCCCTCAGGAGAAAGGTAAGCCCTCAGGAGAAAGGTACGCCTTGCCCAATCGTAACATGTTCTATGTACATACATACTTTTAATATCATAATACATCATTCTTTCTATCATTATTTAATTATACACATCTGTTCATATTCATGCCTTAACATTGCATTGTATTTCACTTTAAGTGACTTTTTCCCATTTTAAATTGTTCACATTTCACATTTCATTTCCATTTCATTCATTTCCCTTTTCATTTCATACCCAGCATCTTTCAGCTGTTTTATCCAACATCTTTCAGCTGTTTTACCCAGTATCTTTCAGCTGTTTTACATTTACCCAGCCACTTTCAGCTGTGACACATTTACTCAGCCATTTTCAGTAGCGACACATTTACCCAGTCACTTTCAATTGTGACACATTTACCCAGCCACTTTTAGCTATTTTACCCAGCATCTTTCAGCTGTTTACCCAGCATATTTCAGCTGTTTACATGATTGCATTAACACACACAGGCAACATTGTCCATATCATATTTTATTTTCATGGTTTTACTTACTTAACCTGCATCTCATACATTTAACATATATTTGCACAGATTCTCATGCCACACAATTTAACAGTAAAATTCATACACTGCCTGTAAAATAAGCCAACCAATATTTAATGTTTATATATTAAAAATACCTTTCATTACTTACATAATTATCCTGAAAATATTTCCCACTTTCATCAGTTCATTTTCGCATATACATATCTAATAAACAACCCTAAACTCGAAAGAAATATAATTTAAATGGTTGGCATTTTACCCATACCGCAACATATACACGTACATATAACACAATTTATTTTTCCATTAAATTCATTAAAATTCTGATTGAATATATATTTTTTCCCTTACCTGGTTTCTTAAACTACGCCAACAGGGACTCCGAAAAATACCTGCGGCGCTCACCCGGACCCTGAAATTAAATTCCTAATTCTAATAAATTATTCTTGAATAAAATATTATTTAAATATTTCCTATGGTCATAATTCCTAAATAAATAAATATACCCTTAAATTTAGCCAAATTGCCGAATTTCCTAAATCCCACTCTCGCTTTGGAGTAGGGCCTAGAAAACCCCAATTGGAAAATTACATACGTCAAAATGACGATGACGACGACTAGGACCCCGTGGTGGTGTCCGTTCGTCGATTTAACCACATATTGACGATGAAATTGAGAAAATGGGGAAAAACTACCTTTCCCCAGAAGCAGTGCCTAAGTCGTTCCCATGAAAAATCTGTTCCAGTAGAAATGTCGGCAACGGAACCAGGATTCCAATGGCACCTTCCATTTTTCGATCCGCTACCAATTCGCCGAGTAATTGAGAGAAGAAGAGAGATGGAGACGGAGCGGCTGCGCATGCTACCTGCAGGAAATTGCAGAGGAGGGGGGGGGCGTGAGCTGACTCTTCTTCTCCTTCTTCTTCTTTCTTCTTTCTTCTGTTAGTACTTTATATATATATGTATATTAAACTTATACTTATCATATATATATATATATATATATATATATATATCTTATCATATACTTATTATATATATATATATACATATATACATATATATATTTATATATTATATTAACCATATATATATTTCTCTTATTTCAATTAGTTTTTTTTTTAAATCTAATGTAAAAATATTTAATTTAATAACTAATTATTTAATTATTTAATTTATCTTAATTTAATTTAATTTCTTTAATTTTTAATTTTTTTTCTTCTTTTTCCCACGCCATTCCTTTTATTTATTTATTTGTTATTTTATTTATTATTTTTTTTCTAAATTATTTTAATCCTTTTTAAATTTTCGGGTATTTACAATAGGGGATTCGTCGACGAAGGCTTAAGAAGATTCGTCGACGAACATAGGGGATTCGTCAACAAAGAAATATCGAGATGGGGTTTTTTAGTCGACCGAATTTTTTCGACGAAATTAATGAGAATTCGTTGACGAAGGACGTGACTCGTCGATGAATCCTGTTTTATAAATACAAGGAATTCAGATTTTTAACTTACAGAGGAAGCCACCTCTTTTTCTCTCTCTCCCCTTCGGTTCTCCCTCTTTCTTTCATCGATTTCGGGCCAGATCTTCACTGGATCGACAATCCGAAGTCACCACGACGTTTCTGGGAAAGTTCTCTCCAAATCTCCTGGAGCGAACGTTGGTGAAAGTTAGGTGGAAACCATCCTAAATCCAGGATAAGGCTTTTTACTCAATATTTAGATTTTTGACAGTTGAGAAAAGAGTTATACGCTTAGAAATACTGAATTTTAATACTAGGAATTTTCATTTCTAGGGGAGTTGAATTGGGAACGTTAGAAATCATCCTTAAGTTGAGGTAAAACTTTTTAAGACGAATTTGACTTAACGATAGTTATAAGAAGTGTTTTGCACGTAGAAATATCGAAGTTTAATACTGGGAGTTTTCGTTTCCAGGGTTGTTGAGTTGGGAACCCTGTGGGTGCAGGGAAGATTTTCTTAGTGGCTTTGCAGGAATCGGGTAAGGAGATAAACTAAGCTAGTTCTTTTTGAGAAAATGTATGTATATATATAGTATTTGATTTCTGGAAAGTAAAAATGTTATATATATATATATATATATATATATATATATATATATATATATATATATGGGAAAATACTGTTTAAATGATGATATGTTGAATACGTGAAAAATCTATTCTGTGTGGCATGAGTATAAAATGTTGTGGAATACTGTTTTCTGGAATGAGATTATGATATTGATTTTTGTGATGGAAAAACCGGCGTACGGGCCGAGATTTTTATATATGTTTGCCGGCGTACTGGCCGGGTTATGATGTGATTTGCCAGCGTACAGGCTGTGCTATGATATGTTTGCCGGTGTACGTGCTATGATGTGATTTGCCAGCGTACGGGCTGTGCTATGATATGTTTGCTGGCGTACGGGCCGTGCTATGATGTGATTTGCCAGCGTATGGGCTATGCTATGATGTGATTTGCCGGCGTACGGACCGAGTTATGATAAAATGTGTAATATCGGCATACGGGCCGACGATTTTCATGATACATGTATATATGCAAAATGATATGATTGATGTGAAAATAAATGATATAAGATATTTGTGTATCCCGGTTTTAGTATATGTTATATGATAGGAGAACCTGGTTGGTTTGGTCTAGGCTAGCACTTGCACGGTACCGCTGCTATGTGTCCATGGTCTTTGTGATCATGATATTTGTGTTAACGCTGCTGTACGGAGTGGTGTGAGATTAGATGGTCGATCTGGTTATTAAAGAAGTGTGCTGTGATCGCCCCTGGTGTACGGACCAAGTCTGGCAGACCCATCGAACTTACAGACTATATGTTTGACTTGGCAGTGGTCGGCCAACCATTGTTAGGCCCCGCCTTCGGGCCACACAACCTAGTCATGTGGGGGTAATACATGACAACAACCAGCTAACCTACCAGGAATGTTTTTATGTTATTATTATTATGATATGAAATGAGATATGCTTATGAAACACAGTATGTTCTGCCATGTTTTGATATACATATGTTTTCCTAGATTTGATAAACAGTACTGAATATGTTATATATGATATATGTAGAACACAGAATACTCATGTTGCCACACACTGGTATTAGTGTATTTCCCTTACTGAGAGGTGTCTCACCCCTAAATCTTATAAACTTTTCAGGAGCCCCAAATAGGAGAGCAGGAAAAGTCCCACTGAACTAGTGTTGTTTATCTGCCCTCTGTGAAGGGTAAATTTTATTAGGGACAGTTAGATTTTGTAGGAAATGTCCCTAGATATGATTTTGGGATGTATATATAAAGAAATACAGTAGTATAGTGACTCTGGTATATTGTAATGCATGTTATGGTGAGATGTATATGATTATATGTTTTCTGCTGCTTAAGCTTTTGCTATATATTTTGTTAAATCCCTGGTACCCACGGGTCCAGGTGGATGGTGACCTGTTGAGCTGGGATGTATGACTTTGATATTATTATTATAAAAAATATGGAAAATGAGCAGGTCGTGATAGCGTGTATGTAAAATGATGAAGCTATACGTTCAAACATACATGTGCGGTATATCTCATTTAACTCAAATGTGTGCATGCAAATAATTATAGTAGTAAATAAACAAGCATACACATATGGAAGTTAAGGTGCAAAAAGTAAATGAGATAAAGAGAGAGAGAGAGACACATGATATTTGTTATCGAGGTTCGGCCAAACTAGCGTACGTCCCCATCTTGGGCATACCTCCTAAGGATTCCACTAACCCTGATCACTTAAATGGGTAGAGTAGAAGTCGTTACAACCTCTCCTTACAGGGCGAGGTAAACCCCCGCTCAATTATAAGGCTGAACCCAACTTGTCTCACTTACTTGGCTGAGACTCCCCAGTTCAATTTCCTAGGCTGAACTGAACTGGCCTCACTTACGGGGCTGAGACTCTCCATTTCAATTTCGAGCTGAACCCAATAGGTCTATTAAAAATATTTTTCATACAAAAATATGCTTCTGAATATAAGCAGAGATGTATAACGTTAAAACTCTAAAACATATACTCTCTGATGATATGAAATGTGCTCAATAGAGTAAGAGTGTGTTTCTCAAAATATTTTTGCATTCTTTGAACATAATATGTATGATGAATACTTTAAAGATTTAAACCCTAAACCAAATATTTCTTCAAAAAATATTTTCAATAAGACGTAGGAGAACCTAAGGTTATAGTTTCAAAAAATTTGCACAAAAAAAAAAAATACATTTGAAGATCTATGTGCAAATCAAAACAAGTAAAAGCCCAAATAAAATACTCTCTTATAAAAATGATTAATAATAATAAATGAAAGAGTGTTTTGGAGAGTAAAAGATTTGCCCCAAGAAATAGTTTTTGCAATAAAAAATAAGTTGGGGGAACTTTGATTAACAAGAGGTTAAAAATATTTGAGAGAAAATATTTGCTAATCAAAGCAAATGATGGAGTATTTATAATTTTTCTAAAAAATATTACCGTTGGGACACGCTGGGTGTTATTAGATTTTTTTAATTCAATTTTAACCCTAGTTACCGTTGAAACGACCTGCTATTTATTCAACATTTTTTTTTTCTGAATATAATAAATGTCATTTGTCAGAAATACTGAAAATAACATCCCAGGTTCAAAGAGCACTGAGGAAACTTTATCTGTCATACATATCTAAACAGCGGTACACAAAACTGGGAACTTGCTATATACAGTGCAATATAATATACCAGAAAGCTATATTGCTCTGCAACAAATTTACAATACAAAATACCCAGTGACGTCACTACAATCTGAAGACTATCCCAAAAATACTGTTATCTCAAAAATACCTACCCTTCCCACAAGGGCAGCTCAAGTCAATCTCTACTCGCGAGCCTGATCTGCTCGCCTAATTGGATATCCTGAAAAATGGTAAGTCATTGGGATGAGACAACGCTCAGTAAGTGGAAATATGCTATTACTAGTGTGTGGCGACTGAGTTAAATAATTAAAATACTGAAATAATACTGTAATATGAGAAAAATGATAAACTATACAGAATATATTTATCTATCATGTAATCTTTAAAATATGAATGTGTATATGAGTTTACTATCTAAAGGTACTGCTAGTATAATAATATAAATTGCTACAATGTGATATCTCTATAGATAAGAACTTTTGCTATACCCTGGGATCTGTATATCATGATATATCCCCTCATGATAGGGTTGTGCGGTCCGTAGGCTGGACTTACTCTGGTCGGCCCTCCAGGTAAGTCAATCTCTATCATCCGCCAATTTGTAATGATCTAAGTAGATCCTGACTTACTGCAATCACTCTGGGCTATCTCAAACCTCTGTCGTCGTCTAACCGGCTACCTCAACCCAATACGCTGGGGAGACTACAAATCTCTCGTAGTGTGGTTGCATGTGTCTGAAACTAGTAACAGTACCGTGCTCTGCTGTAATTATATTTTTCTGTAATTTCCACAGGAATCTGATATCGTGTAATATTGTATACATATATATATATATATATATATATATATATATATATATACTCATCTTACTGCTTTTAACATGATTTCAAAAACAACCATAACACTATTTTCTTGAGCTATATTATTTGTATGCTCTGTATATAATATCAGTATGCTCTGTATATAATATCTGTATGCTCTGTATATAATATCTGTGTGCTCTGTATATAATATCTGTATGCTCTGTATAAAATATCTGTGTGCTCTGTATATAATATCTCTATGCTTTGTATATAATATTTGTATGCTTTATCTGAGTGTTATGGTCTAGAAATCATGTTTTTCTCTGAAAATATTGTAAGTCTCATTCATTTCTAATATTCTGAAATATCTAAATATTTGTATATCTGAAATACTGTAAAATCTATATATGTAGGGTACTGTAATAACTCATGCCACACATTTGAATAGACGTAGTCTCATGCTCAATTTCTGTAATTTCTACTATAAAAATAATATTCATAATTTTCTGAAAAATAATCTGATATACATGCTTGAAACACTCATTCATAATCTTCTGTATACATAATAAAAATTGCTAGCATAGCATATTTCCCTTACCTTAACTCTAAAAAGCCCCTACTAAATTCTGTCCCTATACCCGCAGGGTTCCTAATTCAACATCCTGAAAACAATATCCCCCAGAACAAAATATGAGTATTTTCTTACCTACAACATTTCTTATAACTACAAGGAAGACATAATCTGAATAAAATACCTTACCCTGGATTTGGGATGAATTTCAAATAAACTTTCCCCCCGCAATCTGCTCCGGCAGACTTGCAGAGAACTTCGCCAGGAGCATCGTGGTGGCCTCAGATCTTCAATCCGGTGAGAAATGGGGCCAAGATCGAAAAGAGAAGGGGAGGGAGTCGTAGGAGAGAAAGAGAAAAGAGTTTCTGCGCTGCAATTTGATTAAAAATCCGAGTTTCAGCTATTTATAGGGCTAAATTCGTCGACGAGACACGTCACCTTGTCGACGAGTCCTTCAATAATTTCTTCGACGAACTTCCTCTCTCGTCAACAAATTTCAGACTGTCCCAAAAACCCTTCTAGGTATCTTCTCGTCGACGAGGTGTGGCTTCATCGACGAGGTCCCCTTATGCACTCGTCGATGAATTCCCTGTGTTCGTCGACGAGGTCCTGTGTAAGAATCCCCGGTTATTCCATCCAAAACCTTCTGCCCCCTTCTGTTCTTGTTTCCATTTCCCCTCCCTCTTTATTATTTAAATACCAATATTTTTCGGGTTGTTACAACCGTAGTTAGTTATTGACAACCCAAGAGTTTCGGTTGCCCGGTCCTTAGGGTTGGTCGCTTGAGCAGACACAAAGAGAAAAGTAAATTTTTTGGGTTCGATTGACCGTGGGAAACGATCGGTCTGCTGAGCCAAGTGATTTTCCAAACCTTCGTGGTTTTGGTCACCCAGTGAATGGTTCGGTCTGTCGAGCCTCACAATTCGGTCACCCGGAGTGATTTTGAACTAAAAGTTCGGGTGGCCGAGGATAGTGAAAAAGTCAATGACCATGGTTCGGTCGATCATGGAAGATGCATTCACTTTTGTTCGGTCGCTCGAGGCTTAGTCAACAATTTCACTTTTTGGCCTATAGTGTGTTCGGTCAACCAATGGCTATAAAACATAAATCAGTCGATCGCCCAAGGCTTTTAATTAATCCTAAAAACCTAATGTCAATCGACCAAGTCTTTGTAAGCCCTAATTTTTTACCTGAATTTATTATGAAAACCTTTTGTGTGATTTAGGCAATTTGGAAAAAGGTTTTATGTGAGTGGTTAGGTCCTAAGGTCAATCTATGGCCATCCGAACATATTATCGATATCATGCAAATGCATGCATTATTACAGGCCAAATGATAAAAATAAATGCATATACAATTAAAATATGTATGTCTTTTTTTCCTCTTTGCTCTTCTGTCTTCATGGAATGCACCACTAGTATGTGTTCTTTAAGTGCTTCTAGCTTCCACTTCCCTTTTTCTTATATGCATGCCAAAATAAAAACCTATACAAACACTCAACGCACAGATAAGATACTGGTGCTTTGTTAGCATCAAAACAAGGATCGGACTCAAAAAGTCAACAGATGTCATAACAACAACGCTCTGATACCAATTATTGTGAATAAACTCAGATTTTGCATAGCAAAAATTAAACACAGCAACCAATGAAGAACAAATATGGAACACACACATACAATATATATGAAAGAAAGAACAACAACGCAAAGAATTACATGGTTTGGTAATGCCTACATCCATGGAAGCAATCGACAAAGTTTTACTATATAAGTGTCAAAGGACACGATACAGTACTTCTTACAATAATCTTCTATCTATGCAAATACACCCAAGCTGATGTATATATAAACACCGCAGAGGTTTTCCCTCCAAACACCCAACCAACTTAATAATCACTTTTAAATTTTGAAAATCTGCGCTGGGTTCCCAAGCCAAACCGTTGATGGTTTAAGACAGTATGGAAATTGTCTAAAATCTGCCGTCAAATCGTCAACGGTTTCCCTGCTGCTCCTCAGCACATGTGATTTTCCACTATGTCTTCTTTCTTATTTATACAATCCATCAATTATATGAGTCACAAAACACAACATTATCCTCAATACTTGCTTGGTCAAGTTTGCTTTAAAGTTAACATAGTTGGGAGGGGCATCGTTCATAACTTAATTGATAGAGAAACTATTTGGAGTAGAAAGATAGTAAAGGTAATACATACTTCATGGACAAAAGGTATAATAATAATAATAATAATAATAAGTGTTGCAGTTGCTCATTTATGAGCATTACTTGCAATTAAATAGAGCAGTAATGGAGGGTATTGTTTGTGTAATACTTGTGTACCTCCTTGATATAATATGGTGACATGGGCCTATCCATTGGTTATGTGACATATAAAAATTAGGAAGCAAATTACTTATTGCCCATATCATGAGATTAGCATTCAAATTTGACCATACACTCCAATGACTATTTAGACGCATAAATAATATGAAAAAAGTATTTAAAAAAAGTCTAGAGCAAATGACCAAATAATTGGCTTCTCAATAGGCCGATCGATTGCCTGTAAGGGTCGGTCAATAGCCTGCAGTGGCCGATTGATTGTTGACTTGAAGTCAACAACTGCATATCAAATGCTCAAAGGGCCAGTCGATCGCGCCTGTAGGCTGGTCAACCGTCTACACGTTCTCCTTATGAAAAATATAAATTTAATGAAATCTAATGCAAATTTTCTATGAATTAAACTATGATTTCACTCCAAACAAAAACATAAATGACATATTTCTTCATTAAATTCATGATTTCATGCAGTAACAACAATATAAACAATCAACATACAACTCTATTGTTTTTAAACAAATACCAGAATACACACTTGAAAACACAAGAGAAGAATAAGTGGACTTATCTCATGTTATTATTGCAAGTGTAGATTAAGTGGGAAAACATTATAGTCTCAACACCTTAAGATTTCACAAACAAGAAGAGATAAAGTGTAGTTCTTTTCAGATGCCAAAAGTTCAATGCTTTCTCAAATCCCCAAGCATACTTCTAATTTCCCTTGTATCACTCTGCAAATCTCTCCCTAACCTCACTTCAATGTGCCCAAAATTTTTTCCAAAGGGGTATGTTTATAGATCATCCAAAAGATGGAGGGAAACAACATTTTGAAATTTAAATTCAAAAAAACAACCACTAACCAACAATTTCCAATTGCCTTAGTTATTTTCTGACACGTGACAACTCTTAGGACAATTGGTAGACTTAGATCCATCATCCAATTGGTTGTGCAAAGAGTATACACCAATATGCAGTGGAAACACAAATTGAATAGGAACGTGTAACGCAGCAATCAACGATGAAAAATATGTAAACAATCAATCACAAAGATAATGAAGGAAAGCAATGAATCACACGACACAAAGAATTTACGAGGTTTGGCAATGTGCCTACGTCCATAGGAGTAAGCGGCTAATTTTTACTATCATTTCAAGCAAGGGTTACAAAATAATGTTTATATGCTAACCCTATGCGTGCAGAATGTTTAGAAATTATCTAAAGTACTCCAGTAGTAATCCTTGAAGGAAAATCCTCTGAAATCCCTAATGGTTTAAATCTCGTAAACAGCATCGAAGTAGCCAGATTGAAATCGTCGATGGTTTCAGGGAAAGCCTCAACGATTACCTCTTGAGAGCAAACCGTTAACCCAACTCTCGACGGTTTCTTCTTGCAATTCAACTTCCTTGTTCTTGCTTCACCTTGCTTTCCCTGAGTATGTATTCCACTCAATATGAGTCACATATTCCAACACAATCAATATAAGGACAACTAAAAAATTTGATAATTTATTGGGTTGATTAACTGCCTACGGAGAGTCGGTGGACCACTATCGGGTGACACCAAATTAGAGAAGAAAAGTAGGGCCGGTCGACTGCTCTATGCTGCAAACTTTTTCCTTTGAATTTTAGCTTAATTTTGCATATATTCAGTTAATTTTTGTTATTATGTTGGGTAAACATTGACTATCTACATGTATAAATATATGTAATTTATACTATAAAAGGACCTTCAAACCAATTTTACACAAATACATTTATTCTAATGCTAAAGAGGCCAACCTCTCTCTCTCTCTCTTCCCCTTTTTTAATCCAAGTCTACTCACCTCCCTTTTCTTCTTCTCCTTTCTATGATTTATAAAAATTTTATGACTCTTTCACTCCCAATGTCCTTATTCCATAAGACATCCCTTATATAATAAGGTACTATCTTGAAAAACTTATAAAGTAAAAGAAAACATAACGTTTCAGTCAATAACGTTCCAATCTCAAGTAGTACCAATCACCAATCTTCAAATCATCATCTTAAAAAGTGTTTGACATCCAAGTGTGTGAAACATATGCATACACATACGCACAAAGACACATATATGTTAGAAAATAAATCAATAATTAAGGTAAAAATAAAAATTTAAGTTGTTCCCTTTAGGGGTCAAGGCATCCTTTTAAGAGCTACAAGAAAGAGAAGTAAGAATATTAGAAATTATAAAAGTAGGGAGAGAAAGAGTTAAAGTGAGATGGAAGAGAAGTAGACTAGATAAGGGAGAAGGAAAGAGATAAAATAAAGAGACAAAGTTTATTAAATAATGTTTTGGTAAATAACATATATAAAAGGACCTATTTTCGTTGTTACAAACGAAGGATCTGGGATTCTCTCAATTTGTTTGTACCGATTTAACACTTTGAATCTTATAGAGTATTTGAATTTGAATATATTGAATAAAGCTTTATTTTTAATAGGACCTTTTATAGAAAAATAAAATTAAAAAACTAATTCTTTCTTATATTTCTTTTATTTTCTCTAATAAAATCCCTGGTGGAGTTAATTAAATTCCTAACTTGAGTGGTTACTAATAATATTGCCATGCCATTTGTGCGCACTCATTATAGGGACAAAAATTATAATATAATACATAGATGCATTTGATTAGTTGTACATATATGATGGCCTCATGGAATTGAATCTTAAATATTTAATACTTTGAACATGCAACCAAACGACATTCTAATCTTTGATCATGATTGACAAACACATACTAACGTATTTGACACACTCGTGATTAGCATATTATAAATTTCTACTTGCTTTTTAAAGTTGTAAGTCGTAGTTTAAACACTAATTAATTGAGCAAGAAAAGTTGCTACATAGCATAAGCAAGTTTAAGGTATTAGTCACTCTAATAAAGAATAGCTAAACCTGGATATATTATTTATTTATTTTTATTTTGCTTTTGCGATTTACAGCAAGTCAATAATTTGTCAAGAAAGTCAACTTCGTCAAATTTGATGTTTAAAAAGGGCATGACAACTTAGTTGCAAGTTGAGGGTTTGAATGTTAAAGTTAAATTAAAACTACGAAATAGCTCGCGCTTTAATACGAGATAACTTTGATAATAAAAAAAATACGTAAAAAGAGAAGGTATGGGTGAATTGGGGAAAAAATATCAATTATAATATTAACTATAAAAGTATAATACCTCATGAAATAATAATAATATATAGCCAAAAAACCTCATTTAGAATGCTATTTCAAAATTTAACTTACATTTTAGGTTAATTCTAGAAATTCATAAATAAAGAATGGGATTGTAAATTCAAATCAAAATTTTTTTTTTGAAGTGAATTCTAATCGACATAAATAATTTTTAAAATTATTTTGAATGACAATTATGGTTGTTAAAACTAATGAGTGTAAGTCCATAATAAATTACTGTTGTTAAAAGTATGAGGATTAAAATAAATGAACTATTTTATTTTTCTTGGTTCATTAGAACCCTGCATTATAGTTGCACTTGACAAGTATTTACATATGCCCCTCACATTTTATAAGATTCTTTTAATATGTAAATCTCAAAATTTAATTAACAAAATGTTCCTCATTTCTCTCTTTTAATAATGAAGAGTCCTATTATAAATTAATCGATCGTATTCTAAAAATTAAGTGCAAGTGCGCAATAAGTTTTACTAAATATCTCAAAATATAAAAAAATTAAGTTGCATAATAAAAACATGTAATCAATAATTTTTTTTTTTTGAGTTAATCCCTCTTGAATCTTTGAAACAATACAAAAGAGAGAGAGAGAGAGAGAGAGAGAGAGAGAGAGAGAGAGAAAAAATATGAGGGGAATCAATTTTACTTTATTGGATAAAGACTGCCATTAAATTAGGTTCAGAAAAATGTGGGCCCAAACAAGATCGCCAAGTTGGACCGCTTATTGAAAATCAGACCGAAGCAAACGTGCAAAGTTAAAAGGCAGGCCCATCAGACATCATTGAATGTCAGCCAGGCCCACACTTTCCAAGCTCGTGTTGGGTGGATGGGCTTCCCAGTGAATTATGAAATAGTGTTTTTTGAGTTTTGAAGTCCAAAATTAAATTCAATCTCTGCAGTTACCATAATGACGCCGTTTTGTTAGATCTTATTAATATATATAAAACTGGGGGGGCGGGGTCAACCATTTTGCCATTTGGCGTGATCCCCACGTTTATTCCTTGCGTCTCTAACGTAGCTCTAATCGCCGAAGACGCCATTGTTGACTAGGAAAGGCGGGAGGGCCATATCCTTTTCTCGAGTTTTTTTTTTTTTTTAAGATTTTAATTTAATTTTAATTAAAATTATTTGACAACCGTTCGAATAGAACTTTATGTTTTAAATTTATGCGTATGAGAAAATGATGGATAGTATAATGTTTTTTAAGTTGGACGAGCCCCACCACCGATTGGCACGTGGTGATTAAACAACACTATCTCAAGTAGCATTTTTTGCTTGCTTAAATTTCATTTTCATCCTTACTCTCTGTCTGCAATTCGTAGAATGTAGAGAGCAGGGAGAGCTGAGAGGCGGATGGACACTAACGCCATTTTTACAGGTGAATGTTGCATTCAGATTGAACAATCCGAAAATTCTGCCATAAGGTACAAATGAACTTTGGGAAAGTGGTATATAAGGAACGAAAATGATGTATGTTTTCTCACATTAAGTTGTTTAAAGCCCAGTATTTGTAGTATGCAATTTGAGTTGAGATTCTGAAATTTGAATTGAAATTTTTATTAGTTTGTAGTAGAAATTGATATTCTGTATCTTGAATTGGGTTATATTGAAGTCAATTGGTGACTTGAAGCATCATTGTGGAACCCCCAAAGAGGATTTTTTTTTTCATGTTTGAATTTTTCATGTTTGAATTTTTCATGTGTAAATTATGAATGTATATTAAATTTATGTGAATAAATGATGAATGCATATAAAATTTTGTGTTTGATATCATGGAATTATATTATATCATTTGTGTTTTTTATCTTTTATTTTTGTTATAACAACATGTTTGTTTATGTTTTGAATTTTTAATTTGTGCAGTTAATTTTTAATGAATAATCAAAATTTATGGTTTTTAGTTGTTCTGTTTTAATATTCAAAATTGAATTTTTTTTAAATTGTTCAATTTTATACACAATTATTAACTGTAATTGAAATAAAATGACAAATTAATTGTAAAATAATTAAAATAAAAATATTAAACAATATGTTTGTTTCTATTTTTTATTTTTTATTTTTGCAGTCAATTTTTTAAAAAAGAATCAAAATTTATGGTTTTTAGTTGTTATGCTTTAATATTCAATATTTATTTATTTTTATGTTACATTATTCAATTTTATACACAATTATTAACTATAATTGAAATAAAATGAAAAATAAATAGTAAAATAATTAAAATTAAAAAATTAAACTACATGCTTGTTTGTATTTTTTATTTTTTATTTTTGCAGTCAATTTTTTTAAGAAGAATCAAAATTTATGGTTTTTAGTTATTATGTTTTAATATTCAAAATCAATTTTTTTGTGTTAAATTATTCAATTTTATATAAAATTATTAACTATAATTGAAATAAAATGACCAATTAATTGTAAAATAATTAAAATAAAAATATTAAACCTCATGCTTATAGTGCCTCGAACTCGGTGGGGTCCGGAGTGCTATTCTCCATACGTATATCTCTGATACCATCATTATAACGATGCGTATGCGAAGTGGGATACCGGGTACACCTGTCCATAACTCAATTAAAAACATGTAGCAAAAACACATTAAACCTCAAAAACTATACCAAAGTTCTAAATCTTCTCATTTACATAAGTATCTTCCAAAAACAATATTACAGAGCAAGGTGTACAAAAACATATCTATATACATATCAATGTCTCACAAGTACTTACTTTATGCTATATTATCTAAGCCCCCTCCAAAAGCTTGCTAAGCTTGGCTCCTTACATTTCCTGAAATGTGATAATTATTGGGGTGAAACACTTTTCAAGAAGACGAAATAAATTATTATCAGTGTGTGGTTAACGTGAGTTTTAGTGTAAGCAAATATATCCATTAATTAACTTGAATGAAAAAACATTTATATATTGTAACTCACACCTATATAATTTAAAAATACATATTTTCTTCTCAAAACATACTTTGGCTCAATAAATAGCCCTTTTTACATAAATTTACATATACGCATAGAAGAACCTCGCTAACTAGACGATCATATAACATCATCTATAGCCCTCTATGATCGGGTTGTGCGGTTCGAAGTATGGACTTAGCCAAGGTTGGCCTACCATTAGGCTAAGTCAACATACTCGTCTGTAAGTCCGATTTACCTACCCAGCCTAGTCCGGACTCCAAGGAGGGCACACAACCCTTTTTGACCAAATCGACTATCTAATTACTAACACTCTCAAAATAGTGCGGCTCTATTGACATATCTCACTAGTTATGGTACCGAGTTTCCTTTATATATCTGGTCCATCAGGGTTCTTAAACCATATAATGCAATTTATAAAATAAAATAGTAACATGATCTTATTTTCACAATTCGGCATAAAACCGTCATATTCACAAATCAGTATAAAACCTGTCATATTCATAAATCGGTATAAATAGAGCTTATTTGTCATAAAAAGCTTATACATTATATATGCGTAGAGCTCATATGTTTATTTACAAGTATAGCTCATTTATCAATTATGAATAGAGCTCTTTTGTCGTTTATAAATAGAATATATCTGTCAATTTATAAATAGAACTCATATATCAATTTATGAGTAAGATTCATCTATCACTTATGAACAAGACTTATTTGTTAAATATGAGTAGGACTCATATGACATTTATGAACAAAACTCTTCAATACGAGAATTCATCTTAAGACTTATTTACCAATTATATATAGAATTCATGTAATGAATATGAGCAGAGCTCATTTGTACTTGGTCATTTTGCCAAGTAAACCTATTTGGTTTTGGTTTTGGTTTTCTTTTCATTTTAATTTTTAATCATTTTCTTTGTGAGCCTATTTGATCTTTATACTTTGTGGCCTCGTAGTGTGACCCTTAATCTTCGCAACCTTGTTTGGTGGTCCCTTCCCCTTTAGGGCTAAGTCCCCCCTCTGCATTTATTCCCGTACATAAATTTCGAAAAGAGAAAATTACATTATCACAATATTAGAATACTAATAGTATTAAAATACATGATGTTGTTTCAGTAACATGTAATTATGTCCAACTTACTTTATTTGCATATGCTCTTTTTCAAAACTTAATTTCCATGACCATATAGGTTTTCAATTTAGGTTTCAATTTTTTTGGTAAAATTGAACAAAAATAACTAAGCTGTTTAAATTTAGGATTGATGTGCCCAAAATATATCAATTAATTAGAGGAAGTGAACGCCTAATCATCACTCTCCAAGTCAGACCTTTTGGTGAGAGTAATCAACTCCAACCCAATAAAGAGGGGGAGAGATCCACGCCAGTGCCTTAAACGGTCGGAGTGATACACCCAGGCACTTTATGACCCGGGAGCGATTCACACCCCCACACCATAAAGATAATTCAACTCAAGGGTCAACTCTAACTACTATAAGAAGGGACGCAAGGAAGAGGTCAAGGTAAGTCATTCGACACCCATTCTTATTGTTGTATTTAGCATCTATGAAGTATTTCCCTTACTTAGGCATCAAAGCAATCCCCCGGAGTGCACCCCGGGTCTTCCAAGCCTTTTTTCCTCTTTCCTTTTTCAGGTTAACGGAATTCGAAAGAGTAGTCCTGCTGATTTTATCCCACAACAAGAATAAAAGACACTCCTTTCACTTGAGGTTTGACAAAAAGATAGAAACCTCTCTAAGGTTTCAAAAATTTTAAGGACCTCCCTTGAGGTTTGTCAAAAATGACACAAACCTTCCTTAAATTTTCAAAATATACCTTCCCATTGGTTTGTCATAGACCTTCCCTGAGGTTTGTTAAAAAGACACATACCGCTCCAAAAAAAATTTGTCTTTTTGCAAAATATAAGGAGAGATTTGTGTCTTTTTAACAAACTCAGAGGAGGTTCTTGGGATTTTTGAAACCTCAGGGAAGGTTCAAAAAATTTTTGAAGTCTTGGGGGAAGTCATTGTCTTTTTGTCAAACCTCATGAGAGGTTAATGTCTTTTGCCTTTAAATTTATCATGGCTTTCCATGATGACTTCATTTTCTTGTCAAACCTTTTGTGCAACATCGTTTTATTTTCCATTAAGATGCATAGATTTTGGGACTTAGATTTGAATTTATGTGGATTTGGTAGAAATTCATTAAAATTTTATACTAAATTTTGTTCAAATCCACACAAGTTCAATTTTTTTTGTTTTTGCTTTTGTTTTGTTTTGTTTTGTTTTATTTTTTTTAACGCAAACTTTATTGATATGCCCTCACTTTTGGTAGAGGAATATCGTAGTTACAAGACAAGCATTGAGAGATTACAGATAAATAAATTAAAGCTTTACAAAAAACAACACCAATAACCAATCCAGACAAGACTACAAATCCAAACAAAGATAAATAAGAAACAAATCTAAACATGCCTATCAAAAACAAAAATAACAAAATAAAATTAGATCAAAAAATCTAAACCTACCAAATAAAAATCGAGAGGTTGAACTAATGACGAAAGGAAGTGAGACCCAACCTATCAATTTGAAAGATGCCTTTTAGAGAACGTGATAAAAGATGCTGTTTTTCGTAAATGACATAATTTCCCATTTCTCATTCTCTAGTGAGAAAATCAGCTACACTATTGCCTTCCCTATATTGATGGATCGTCATGAAGTTCACTCATTTTAGTTCCGCCATGAGGTCCTCCCAAAGATACCACAAGATATATCGACCAAATTCCATGCTACCAAATATAGGACAAGTATAACAAAATTTATGGTGTACTTTGTAAATACGTGGATGGTAAAGATCATAAAATACCACAATGAACCATTCTATCAAAAGAGAGAAGCATTACCATTATGTTGTATTGATTTTTACTAATGTATTTGCACCTTTTAAAAGATCATTTTATTGTAATGAGGAAGATCGAATTTGGTGAAAAGCTCATAGGGGTTCTTTCAAAAATGGACATAGGCATTAGGTTTTGAGTCAAACGATAATAAATATGTTGTTTCCTTAACCCTTGCTCTTCAAATAGACTTTGTGCACACTTCATTTGCATTGATGCTAGTTGATTGAAATTAATTTTTTGATTTGAAATCAAGTGTCTTCAATTTTACTTCCTCCTCCTATTGGGCTAACATCCTTACTATTGACGCTAGACTCAGCTATGCAGCACCCTCCAACTTCTTACTAGAGAGATCTTGAGCATCTCCCCAAAAAAAAAAAAAACCCCAAGGGAGAAACCCAATCAATTTCCTTGACCCACAAATTTAAATGTCTAGTCTTATGAAAAACAACACTAGAGTTCTCATAAAACTGCTTGATGATGATCTTTATACTCATGAGACTGCTAGCAAATGACACAAGAATAGCTTTCAGCTTTGTCTTAGGAGAATAACTTTTCTGAGAATGTGTTCAAAGTAGCTAACCAAGCAATAAAAGAATGCTCTGGGATGTTTCCTTTGAACTAAATGGCCTTATACCAAGGAACATAAGAGGCAATGATTATGATATGATCCAAAGCAAAGTGGAATGAAAAATCACTAGAAGGATTAGGCAACCTTTTAACCTTTGTCATCTATTTCATCTAAGAGTTGGAAATTCAATTTAGTCATTAGAGTTTTAGCAGATTCAGAAATCATTCTAAGCCAATTCCATCCATTATAACTCCAAAAGTTAGTTGCAATAGCCTCTAAGTGTAATCCTAGCTCTTTGTGAAGGTTGAAGTTTAGGTTGCTGTAGAGTGGAGAGATATCAAACCAATTATCATAGAAGGATTAGGCAACCTTTTAACCTTTTTCATCTATTTCATCAAGAGTTGGAAATTCAATTTATTCATAAGAGTTTTAGCAAATTCAGAAGCATTCTAAGCCAATTCCATCCATTATAACTCCAAAAGTCAGTTGCAATAGCCTCCAAGGGCAATCCTAGCTCTTTGCGAAGGTTGAAGTTTAGGTTGTTGTAGAGTGGAGAGATATCCAACCAATTATCACAGAAGAACAAGCAATATTTTACATTACCCACCATCATCTTGATAAGTTGGTAAGCTCACACTTGATGTTTAAGATGCTCCTCCATGTCCAAGTACTAATAATTGACATTTTAATGGAGATAAAGCTAAAATGGTTACCAAACAAGTCATAAAAAAACATTAATGTTTGATAGTGCCTCTTAATTTACTTAAAATTTGTTTTATTGAATCAAACATATTCTTACATTTGATTCGATAGGTGGAATAATTCATAAGTGTATTGTACACTTTCACCCTAGTAAAAAAATGGCAAAAACTCAGTACCCTAATGAAACCCTTGACCCCCCAAAATCCACAACCTTGACACTATTGTGTGAGCATAAGAGCTAATATAACCTAAAAGAGACCCTGACATTAAATTCAACATTAACTAATATAAGATCAAAAATTGAAAAGAAATTGAAGGATTAATGGAAAGAAGGTAATATCAGTCAATTAAAGCAGGGGGGGTAGCATACCAATCTTTACTCTTTAGTAACCTATTCAAAATATAACCTCTGCAATCCATTAGTACGAAAATTAATAGGGGGTATCCCAAATGACTATAAAAAGGATTCTTTAAGGAAGGTAAGACATCTTATCTTATCTCATTCTCTTCCATACTTTTATGATTTCAAACATACAATCCTTCCAAATTCCCTAATTTAGACATTAGAGTGATCACTCCAAGTACACCCCAGGTCCTCCAAGCCGTTTTTTTTTTTCTTCTTATTTTTGGCAGGTGATCAAAGTTACGATTGATCTAGATTCTTGGAAAAATTTTGACAGCAACAGTTGGCATTGTCTATGGAAAATTTGGAAGGATATCTTTTTAAAATTGATACATGGCTGCATCAAGCAATTTTGAGTCTGACAATATTGTTGGGGATTAATCGCTCTGTTTGGTTCACTCTAGACAATTTGATGCAAATTGTGCACTTAGACCAATTTCTAACCTTCCAAAGGAGGGTGGAAGACATGTTTAACATAATCTTACAAAAAAAAAAAAGATTCTATAAAACATGACCCAGGGGTTGTTCAAGTGGAAACGATACCCAAAGGCAAGGCGGTGGTACCATATTAAGCATCCTTGAAAATTTTAGATCCAAAAAAAAGAAGTAGAAGGGGCCAATAGTGTGAGCATTAATGAGCCATGGTCCTAGGAATTTGAAGAAAAGCTCGAGAGAATTGATCAACTGAAAAAATGGGAAGTTTGTAGCAAACCCTTAATAGGGGAAATGGCAGTTTGATCTTCTGATCTCCCCATTTACCAAGGAAATAATGAAGATCCCTCTACCCATTAAATTCAAAATGCCCAACATAGAAGGATATGATGGGTCGATAGATCCCTTATACCACCTTAAGACCTTCAAAATGTTAATGCAATTTCAAGGTGTTCCTGATGCAATCATGTGTTAAACATTTGCAGCAAACTTGAAAGAGAATGCTAGAGCATGGTATCAGACATTGAAGCCCAACTAGATTGGGTCTTTCTTTGAGATGAAGCAGCAGTTTGCGGAACATTTTGTTAGCAACCGAAAAATGGTAAAGCCAATCTAGGGATTAGAAACTTGGATCACAGAGTAATACTAACCGCCTTGACAACTCTTCAACCTTGTAACTTTATGAATTTCATAGGGAAGAAACCCATAACCGATATAGGAGAGCTAATGGCATAAGCGTAGAAATATATCTACCTAGAGGAGGTTATTCTACAAAAATAAGCATATCAAATTTGAAGAAAAAATATACTAGAGACATTGATGAAATCGTCGAGGGAGAAATAAGGAAGCAAACCTCTAGTAAAGTCTTCCCTTCCAAGTATGAAGACGAAAAGAAAAAAAAAAAGAAAAAGAGAATGGAGAGGGACTATTTATAGGAGAAAAAAGGTGGCATGAATCACAAGACTTTGTGAGATGTAATTCATGTTGAGGAATTCTGCCTAGAAAACAGCTCGACAAAAAAATTGGCTCATCTGATGAGCATCTCATGAGACCCAAAAAATGCCCATTAAATGAGCACTGCTTATGAGGCAATAAGAGATGAGCATTGCTCAACAAAAAAATTGGTCCATCTGATAAAAACCGCTCATGAGGCTCGAGAATACCCATTTGATGAACACCACTCATGAAACAACAAGAGAAAGACACTATTTGGTAAAAAAAAAAAATAGGTCCATCTAGTAAGCACTGCACATGAGATCCAAAAATATTCATTTAATGAGCACCGTTCATGAGGCAATAAGAGATGGACACTAGGAAAAAAACTGGCCCATCTAATGAGCACCATTCATAAGACCTAAAAAATGTCCATTTAATGAGCACTGATTATGAGGCAATAAAAGATGGGCACTGCTCGACAAAAAATTGGCCCATCTAATTAGCACTACTCATGAAGCCCAAAAATGTCCATTTGACGAGAATCACTTATGAGGCAACAAGAGACGTACGTTGCTCAACAAAAAATTGCCTCATCTGATAAGGACTGCTCGTGAGACCTAAAAATGCCCATTTGATGAGCACCCCTCACAAGCCAACAAGAGATGGACACTGCTTGACAAAAAAATTGGCACATTTGATAAGCACCACTCATGAGGCCCAAAAATGCTCTTCTAATGAGTATTGTTCATGAGGTAGTAAAAAACAGACACTACTCAGCAAAGTACAAACCCATTTGATGAGCACCACTCATAAGACAATAAGAAACGAGCACTACACGGTAGTGTATTGGTCCATCTAATGAGCATCACTTATGAGGCCTAAAGATGCTCATTTGATGATTTAATCCAAATCTCATGATAATAAAAGAACTTATAGTAAATATAATAAACTCTTGAACCAAAAAGGTAACTCTAAGACTTGAGAGTAGGGAGACAACTGATATAACTTAAAAGAGACCCTGACATTAAACTTGGTATTAACTAATGTAAGACCAAAAATTAAAAAAGACATCAAGGGATTAATGGAAAGAAAGTAATGTATGTTAATTAAAGCATAGGATTAGCACACCAATCTTTACTTCCTATTAATTTATCCAAAATGAAACCTCTACGATCTATTAGTAGAGAAATAAATAACGAAAGTATCTCAAATGCCTATAAAAAGGATTTTTTAAGGAAGGTGAGACATCTAATCTTATCTCATTTTCATCCATACTTTTACTGTTACAAACATACAATCCTTCCAAATTGCCTCACTTATGCATCAAAGTGATCTCCCAGAGTACACCTTAGGTCTTCCAAGCTATTTTTCTCTTATTCTTGGTAGGTAATCAAAGTCATCATTGATTTAGATTCTTCTGGACAAATTTTGGCAGCAACAAAAGAATTTGTTAGTATCTTTTAATTCACTTAAAATTTGGCTAAATAAATCAAACATGTTATTCCTTTGCCTATTTTGATAACTAGAATGATTCGTACTTCATAGAGGTAGTACATTTTTACTATTGTAGAAAAATAGGAATGACAAAAAAACCTAGTAGCCTAATGAAACCTTTGACCTCCCAAAAACCCATGAACCTTATGGCCACCAACCTAGCAGCTCTGATATTGAGACGTCCAACAATAATGCACTAACTTCACCTTTCTAGCAATCACACTTTTTGTATTCATCCTTTATTTTTTAATTTATTTTCCTTATTTCACTTTCCCTTTCCCTTTCCCTTTCTTATAGATATGTTAATAGAAAAAACTTGCCTTGAAAAGGTTTTGGAAATCCAAAATACATGCAAAGGGCAACAAAGGAGAACAATTGTAGCCTCAAAAGATATAGATTGTTTATCTACAGAAAATATGTGTTGTGCACTTGTATACATATGCATGCATGTGTATTTTTATATGTTGTTGAATTGATTTTGTCTTTTGTGAGTGTAAAAAGAACTTATATAAAATTTTGTTCAATGGAAAGTTAGGAAAAATAAGAAAGCTTAAGAGGCTTTTCAACCTTTTTATTTTTTTTCCCTGCAATTACCTTGGTAAGACAAAGTCTAGTTTTCCTTGCTACTCAAATCCTTGATTTAGTATAATAGTTGCAACTAAAATCATAATTTTTTTTAAACAATAAAATATATTATTTGTATTTATTATACAATAACAAAAAACAACAAACTAAGTCTTTAAGTCCCACTAGGTGGGGTTGGGTACATGAATCATTTTCTACCAGTTTATGCGAACATGAACAATTCTCTCTCACAAATTCAAGACTATTAAATCCTTATTGAATATTTCATTCCAAATTATTTCAAGTCTATCCTAGCCCTTCTATTTCTCGTCATAGTAACTAAGTCATTCTTCCTGATTAGTGCACTATGTTGCTTGCGTTACAAGTGCCAAAACCATCTTAGTCATCACTCCCTTATCTGATATTCTATAAGAGTTATGCTTAACTTACAACGAATATATTCATTTCTTAATTTATTTTTTAACATTATACCACTTATCCACCAAAACACCCTTATCTCGACAACTTTTACTTTTAGATATGCTATTTCTTAGTTGCCTAACATTCTGATTCATATAACATAGATGGTCTTACAACGAACATATGCATGCATGTATGTATATTCTGGAATAATGAAAAGCTATAGAAGTGACAGTATTTATACTAGTACATGTAATGAACTAACAACTTAACTTAACTAACTAACTGGAATGCAAACTAACTGCAATTCTAGCTAACAACTAATACAACTTATTGCTGTTACACAAGAATTAACTAATTGCTAACAGCTAAAACTGTAGCTGCGTGAGAGGTGATCTGCTGCTACTATAGCATCTGTTATTACGCCCCCTCAAGATGGAGATATTGAATGAAGATTTAACATAACCATCTTGCTGTCATAGAAATTGCTTCGCAGATCTTGAGAGGAAGAGTTGGCGTTGGCGACGACGAGAGAGATGCAGAGTCGGCATTGGCAAGAGAGACATAGAGTCGGTGTTAGCGAGAGAGATGCATAATCCGAGCAGTGAACTGAAATTTCAGATTCCAAATCTGAAATCAAGAAAATGAAACCCATAATGCAAAAAATAGGGATTAACAAAATCATCCACAACAGATGAATTTGAGGAAGTAGAAGATGAAGAAGATGAATTCTTCAATCGAACACAACGGACTAAAAACGCGAAACAAGAACCACTGGAACTTGATGCTCAAGAGAAAATACTCGGCGTTGATTAAATATAGCGTCATCTATCAGAAAGAAATTTATGAAGAAGAAGAAGAACACAAAGCAGAACCAGAAATCTACAGCATCAACTAAAATTTATCGAACGCTCCAAGGCAAAATCTGAATTTGCTTTAGATGAAGAGATCAACTGTCTCTGAGGAGGAGTGACGAGACACGGCATAGCTGGAGCGAGGGAATGGCATGACCAACATATCATACCAAATATGAGTGAGTCGGACGTGAGATGGAGACAACGACAGTGACTAGTAAATCAAACTAGAGATGAGAGTGGAAAGCTGTGAAGTCACTATGAAGTGCTAAGCTCCAGACTGGTAATCTCTACAACTAAAAAACCAAAGGAAGCAAAGGTATCGAGCTCTGATAATGCAACCGCATTCTAACACGAGCCCTGAAATAAGGAGATCGGAGCCGGAGAAGTAGCCAGAAAGCGTGAGGTCGCCGGAAGACCTGAAGAGGCGAGGGCTAAGAGGCAATGCCGCGAGAGGATCAGATGAGGCAAAGGAAGATCTCAATTTCCATTGAGAGTCAAGACGAGCTCGGAGGGGGTACGATCCTAATTCAACTCGATAGTATAGCCAAAATGGAGCGACGAGCCGATCGCCAAAAGGTCTACAGTTCTTGGCAATTGCGACTGATTTAAATGTGAGGGGCAAACAGGTGGCGGTGGCCTTGAGAGCTACGTTGAACCTTTGAACAGGGATGACCAAAGGAAATGAAGACGAGGATGAGCTGAAGAGTGTCATTGGAAACGAAAATAGGAGGAACTGCAGAGTAGAGCAATAGAGCGGAGCGTATCTGAGAGGCGAGCACTCTGAGATGCGAGACCGCAAGAGGATCTGCAGAGGAAGATGACAAGGTTCTCAGTGGAGAAACCAAGAACTCTTTGCAAGGAAGACGACAAATACAACTGATTGCTAATAGCTAAAATTGTAGCTACGTGAGAGGTGATCTACTACTACTGTAGCATTTGTTAATATAATAAAACTTCCATTTAATTTTAAGGGTGTTCTACGATCAGAAAGTACACTCGAAGCACTTTTCCAGTTTATCTAACCTACTTTAACTTTATGCATTATATCTTCTTCAATTTCTCCTTAAGCTTGTATAATAGATCCAAGATATTGAAATCTATTAGTGTTATTAATTTCCTCATCACCAATTTAACTTTGTCTCCAATATTCTTCCTACTATTATTGAAATTATATTTTATTTATTTTGTCTTGCTTCTACTTATCCTAAAGCCTCTAGATTCTAAAGTTTCTCTCCATAATTCTAACTTAGATTCTACTCCACCTATAGTTTCATCAATCAAGATAATATCATCTGCAAACAACATATACTATGGAAACTCATTTTGGATATTCCTAGTTAGTTCATCCATTACCAAAGCAAAAAAGAAGAAGAAGAAGAAGAAGAAGAAGAAGAAGAAGAAGAAGAAGAAGAAGATTCTCTAGTCTCTCCACCTATAGTGTTAACGCTAGCAATTACTCTGTTGTACTTATCTTTAATGACATCAATATATCTACTATATACACCATTTTTTCCTCTAAAACCTACCATAAAACTCCCCGAGGTACCCTATCATGTGCTTTCTCTAAGTCAAAAAATACCACATGCAGGTCCTTTTTTTTTTTCCTATACTTTTCCATTCAATCTTCTTAAAAGATATATAGTTTTTGTAGTAGATCTCCCAAGCATAAAACCAAATTGGTTTCCTAAGACTTTCATTTCTAACCTTAAACTTTGTTTAACTACTATTTCCCATAATTTCATTGCACGACTCATAAGTTTAATTCCACAATAATTATTACAATTTTGAATCTCTTTTATTTTTGTAAATAGGTCCTAAAGTGTTTTTCCTCCATTCATTTGGAATTTTTTTAGTTTTTATAATTGTGTTAAATAAATTAGTTAACCATAAAGTTTCGTTATCATCTAAGCATTTCCAAACTTTCAATTGAGATGTTATCCGATCAAATAGCTTTGTCAATTCTATATTAATTAAAACCTTCTACTTGGTTTTCATTAAATAGCTTATACAGTAACTTCACCATCTTTCTTTTATGTTTTCTTTCTTAACCAAGACGATATCATCTTCACTTTTTATACATTCACAACAAAAAAACTTGATTTTTAATGACGAAAGTATTAGTGACGGTTTGAAATTCGTCACTAAAAGTTTCGTATTAGTGATGGTAACTGTCACGAATACGCACTTTTAGTCACGAATTTCAAACTGTCACTAATACTTTCGTCACTAAAAACCAGTGTTTCTGCTCAAATTATTGCAGGAAACTTTTCGCGCTGAAACTATTCTAGGAAAATATTAACGACGTTTATTGGAGTATTAGTGACGATTTCAAGGCGTCACTAAAAGACCTTATTGGTAAAGGTTATTTAACCGTCACTAATAGTGTTGTATTAGTAACGATTCCATAAACCGTTACTAATAGCCAATTATTAGTGATAGTTTATGAAAACCATCACTAATAGTCTTGTATTAGTAACGGTTTATGAAACCGTCACTAATAATGCATTTGTTGACCGGGAAAAAGTCAACAATATTAGTGACGATTTATAAGAACAGTTACTAATATCCTATTATTAGCGACAGTTCATGAAAACTGTCATTAATAGTCTTGTATTAGTAACGGTTTACGGAATTGTCACTAATAATGCATTTGTTGACTGGGAAAAATTCAACAATATTATTGACGGTTTATGAGAATCGTTACTAATAGCCTATTATTAGCGATGATTTTTCCGAACTATCACTAATAGTCTATTATTAGCAACGAGTTTTTTTTTTTTTTTAAATCGTACTAATAGTGTTGTATTAGTCTTGTATTTGTGGTGAAGTTTGAGAGATCTTTTGAAGTTGCTCATCAGGGTAAAAAGGAATAGGATGCACGAAAGAAACAGTTTGGTTCAAATATCTATGCATGGGTGGGCTGCTTGTGAAGATGATTACAATTCAAAAGGGTTGATTAGTCGAAGACTGGCTTAGAAATAGTGGACAGATAAAAACAGTTGCTGATATTGTCCAAGAAGCAAAACAGGATAGAAATAATGTTGTGGTTGTTGACCCCATGGGTCACACCCAGTTTTGATAATGACAAATACTCTTGGTACTTGATGACTTTCGAGTTTGTGTGCAGGTATATAATTAGCAGATCAACTAATGGCACATGAAGACTCGAAGTCTAAAGACCCTGAAGACTTCTTTCATGTTGTAATTCATTTTAATTCAATGACTGTAATAGTAATTAGGAGAAAATGTCTGTAATAATCTCTGCATGTTTGCATGTAGGTATTTGTAAGCTCTCAAAAAGACCGTAGTTTGACCATAGGGACCGAATGACTTTAGGGAACCCTTCGGTCAATTGAAGGTCGACCGACATCAGGCTTTTAGGCGTACTTGAAAAGACCCTAGGTCCCAGCACTTGCACAAAAGAAAATCCTCGTTATCATTCATTATATCAGGGAAATTAAAATAGGATAAAAATGGACTTAATTGAAAATACTATGAGTGTTCGGGCGACCGAACCCATTGCGTTTAAAACGCTTTGGGCGACCGAACCCTGGACAAGTCAACTTATTGACTTTTGTTCGGGCACCCAAACCATTTTGAGTGTAACTTCCTCGGGCACCGGAACCCTTTAAAGGGAACTTTTCACCAACCCGAGCGACCAAATCTTTTAGTTCAAATCAGATCCCGGGTGACCGAACACAAGAGTTCGGGCTACCGAACCCAGGGACGGGCACCCGAAGTCACGAAAAAATGTTTCTGAATTTGATTTGGGCTGCCGAAACACGACACGGGTGACCGAACTCAGTTGAATATCTTTAAAAGTTGTGTCTGTTCGGGCAACCAAACCTCGGTTCAGCCACCTGAACTCGGCGGGTTAAAAATTATTTAATCGCGGTAAAAATAGGTTTAGTTGGTTTAATTGTGTTTAAGCCTTTTTGAACTTTTCTAATAATACCCAATAGGTCTCAAACGGTTATAATTTTATCTCAGCCTATAAATATGGATTCATTTGTGTGGATTAGGAAGAGATTAAGAAAAATCATTAGCCAAAATCCTCTCAAACCCAAAATCCCATTTTGCCTATAATACTTCCAAATACTCTCACACCTTCATTCCATTGATTATTTTTACCTTTGTGAGAGTTCTTGCTTAGGTCAATGCTTAGTAGTATTGCTTATACTCCCATTGCTTCGCTTGGGCGTTTGATATTGATTTGGGATAGTTAAGTAAGGTTTTCCCATAGATTTGAATATAATAAATCTTGTGTTGGGATAAACTCAATAGCTTTAGGATCTTTGCATTATCATTGCAAGATTCCTATAGCTGTACTTTTGTTGTGCAAATATTTTTACAAGATTTAATATTTTTCAAACTACTCTTGTGCTCATTATATTGAAGGAAAATATTTTGAGTTAGTTTGAATATTTCATTGGCATCTTTGAAACCCTGATTATTATTAAGATTTGAGATATACTGTTTCAAAGAAATATCTTGATTAGAACACTCTTGAGCATATTAGCGATCATATCTTGTTGAGTATAGCTTGCACAAAAATAGCCATCACTGAACTTACATTTCCTACATTGTTGATGTGCATTTGATTGATTAAGTATACTGCGCGTATCTGGGTATACCTCTACTTTACATGAAAGCATAATCACTGTACCATTTCATTGTATTTCAAATACTATTGTATTTCTAGGCACGGGACTGAAGAGGAAGACTAGTCTTTTGAAATAGTCCTGGATTGGCTTTGACCGGTTAGGAAAGCTAGGCGCGCCATCCTGGTAAGGCATGTTGGTTGAGGTCAGCCCTTTAATTGATCTGGTTAAGGTTGAGGTTAGCCCTGTGGTAATTAACCTGATTGTATTAGGTGCCACTTCACCCGTTAAGTGAATCATTAGTGGAATCCTCAGGCTTGCGAGCTAAAGGCGGGGACGTAGGCACAGTTGGCCAAACCCCGATAACATATCATATGTCTTATTTATATTTCTACTCTTTATATTTATCACACATGTATGTTATAATTGGTGAATGTTGCACATGATTTTAATTTCCACACGTTGTATCTATCTGCGCATTTGGAACTGCATAGACATACCCTAGGTTGTGAATGTACTACTGCTAGATTAGTTTAACCTAGGCGCTAAATTTTTAAATTCCAATTCACCCCCCCTCTGGGGAATATACCAAAGCTAATAGTGGCCGCTCACGTAGCCATTCTGACTGACACCACAAAACCGTCACTAATAATTAATATGCATTTGCATGTTGACGGGTGGCCAGGAAATTGACCTAGGTGATGAGTTAGACCAAACATGTTGCCCCGTTGAACCATCAATACCCATATCTCAAAGGATCGGTCATTCGAAGACTGGCTTCGTAACAATGACTAATAAATTACAGTTGCTGATATTGTCTAGGAAGCAAAACAGGATAGAAATAATGTTATGGCCGCTCATGTAGCCAGTCTAACTAACACCACAAAACCGTCACTAATAATTAATATGCATTTGCATATTGATCAAGCAGCCGGGATACTGACCTAGCTGATGAGTCGGACCAAACACGTCACCCTGTTGAACCAACAATACCCATATCTCAAATGGTCGGCCAGTCGGAAACTGCCTTCATAATAGTGGACATAAAAAAACTGTTGCTGATATTTTCTAGGAAGCAAAATAGGATAGAAATAATGTTGTGGCCACTAGCCAGTCTGACTGATACCACAAATTTGATTATCACTTGATTAAGGTTTACAACCAACTAGTGAAGTCTTAAATGTCATCATTTCCTATTTAAACAAGAGTAGATTGTAACATCGAGTTAGATGAAATTAAGAAAAGTTATGAAAGAAATGAATATTATTAAAAAATACTTTAATATTTAAATTAATTAACTAAATAAATGAATAACTTAATGGTGTATGTGTCGTAATTGAACCTTAATATTTAAAACCATTAATACGAAAATTTGTAAGATATGAAATGGGGAAAAGAGTTTTGAACTTACTCGATAACAATATGTCACATTTATTTTATTTTATAAATTAAAACAATTAAAAATACCCTTCTAATGCATTCAATATTTTTAATCACTATTACTTTTTTCTTCTTAATTACACACTGCTTTTTTAAGCTTTTGATTAAGTGAGAACCTAACCAATCATTTTGGCACTACTAGGGTGAGCGGGACTACAATACACGTGGCAATCATCTAGTAAGTTTCCCGTACTATGCTTAGCGCATGCTGACCGAGTACAACACCGCCACAAAGGTAGCCACCAAATGCAATTCTCCTAAAGCGCGTCGGGTATGCATCGTGCGCAACAACCTCAACTATTCGATCAACACCATTCTTACATTCGATGTAACAGAAAAAAGCAGTGCACAGTCAGCTTAAAGACTTCCGGTAGGCAGCTCTGTGGACAGAATGCTACATTTGCTTTCTTCACTTCCATTTTCTGGAAAACCCCCCTGAAGCCTCTCTCTATTTGTTCTATTAATACCCATTTGGAACAGAGTCTTTGCAAGAGCTCCGGTAAGGTTGGCATTTCATCTACTAAACATTCTATCTTCTTCTTATTCTTCTTTCTTCTGTACAATATTAATGTGTGTATGTGTGTGTATGTGCATACTTATTAATGAGTGTATGTTTGTGAATATGTATGCTTTAATGCTCCATGTTCTACTTATAGCCTAATACCCACTTGATGAGAGAGGTTGAATGGACACATGCATTAGTTAATAATGCAGAGTTTACTGTTTAATTGGTTCATTATTATAGATATATTTATTATCATTTTTAAAAGTTGTGTTGTTTTCATCCTTGTTGTTATCATTTTTTTATTATTGAAAAAAAAAATTTGCAAAGCAGAAAAGAGGACAAATATAAATATGGAAAATTTGGGTAGAATATTAGTGACGGTTCCTACAAACCGTCACTAATAGTCCATTATTAGTGACGGTTTATTAAAATCGTCACTAATAGTCCATTATTAGTGATGGTTGATTAAAACCGTCACTAATACTCTAAAATGTTAAAACCCTAATTCGCACGGATTTCCCCCATTCCTTCTTTTCCTCTTCCCTCCTCCTCCCTGCGCACTGACACTCCTCCCACCCCTACCCTCAACTGCAGGAGCGATCCTTTCCTCCTCCCTCCCTCCTCGTCCATGCGCGCGTCTCTCTAGCCACCTTCCACCATTCTTTCCTCCTCCCCACAGCCATCGCCGCCGCTTGCGTTACCTACTCTAGCCGCCGCCACCGCCGCTGAGCTTCCCTTCCTAGGTTCTTCTTCTTCTTCTTCTTCTTCTTCAGAAAATGGTTGTGCGCGTGTGCGTGTGTGAGCGTGTGTGTATGATAGTGTGTGTGAGTGTGTGACAGTGTGTGTGTGTGTGTGTGTGTGTGTGTGTGTGAGTGTGTGTGCATGCGTGTGTTCATGTGTGTGTGACAATGTGTGTGTGTGTGTGTGTGTCTGTGAGTGTGTGATATGCAAATTGATAATGATATTGATGCAGAGGTTCGAGCCTCCAAACCAGTAGGAGCCCTTTGTCGTCGAGGCTCGAGCCTTCGTGAGTCATTAGGCTGCTTCGATTTTCAAACTAGTAAGTCACCCGTCAATTGCTTCTTTTTATAATATTAACTTGCATTAAGTCTTTAAGTTAATATTATGTAATTTGTAATTGATGTGGTAGATTAATGCAAGTTTATGCTTTATAATTAATTTATACCATCTTTTACTGAATTTTGCTGTTGTTTTGTAATTTGTTTGCAAATGCAGGGTACGACCACCTTGTATTTTGAATATATTAATCCTTTGGTTTTCTTGTTTTCTTTTAAAATTTTTTTGTTTGATTATCATTTAGTTTTGTTTGCTGTCAATGTTTTGATATTGTTTCATAATGATATGCATGCCCACCATTTTTTTTTTTAATACATGTTTGTTCTCCAATATTGAACTGTTTCGTTCTTAATGGTTTTTTCAATGGAGTCTATGCCCCATTTAGCTTTGTTCACGGTAAATATAAGTTTCATTCATCCCATAGTTCAAAGCAAGATCCTATGGAATATACATATGGATGTTTTAGTCTTTTTGTTTTACAAGTTGATTTTTCTTTTTTAAATCTTTAGATTTAAATTTTAGCTAAATTTGCATGAACTAATCAAATATTGTACATTAAATTTTATGGTTTTTTAAAATATGGAAGGTCATACTTCTCTACCTACCGTTCATTGTTATTCTCCACGTCGTTTTGAAACTGAACCACAAGTATGCAGGGTGGTTTTAATCTTCTCCATTATATTTAGGAAAGAATTTAACGTTGGATGAGTTTGTGCACAAGATTGGAGTGTGCGCAAATGTTTGCAATACTAGTAGTTGTCAAAGTCCAAACTTTTGGACCATGTCAAAGTCATCCTATTTTCCTAGGACCTAACCACTGCTTTGTACTGCATCATTACCATTTACATATATTCTTCTTCTTCTTCATGATCATCAGAGTAGATGCAAGACACTACAGTCGGATGCAACTTTAGACTTTTCCCATATTTTTTATTATTTGAACATAATTAATTTTTTTATTTTAATTTGAATTTGTACTTGAATTTTGAATAATTTATATTTTAATTTTGAATAATTTATGAATATTTTAGTAATTCTTGTTTAATTTTATGTACTGCTAAAATGTAATTACATGTTTTTGCAGGAATTAATGAATGAAATAAAAAAAATAGTGATGATTTGTAAGCCGACACTAATAACACCACAATAAAGTATTAGTCACAGTTTCAAAACTGTAACTAATTGAACAACTATTAGTGACAATTTCAAACTATTAGTGACGATTTAGAAATCGTCACTAATAGTCTATTTTTAATAACGGTTCTTAAACCTTCACTAAATATCTGGACCCGAGAGCATTAGTGACGATTTTAATAACTGTTACTAATAATGGATTATTAGTGAAGATTTTCAAACCGTTACTAATAATTGGACTTTAGTGACGATTTTGAACCATGAAAATGCAGAAATTATAGTGACGATCTTAGGATTTTAGTGACGGAATGAAATCGCACTAATACTAATTATTAGTGACTATTTTGAAAATTCATCACTAATAAGTATTAGTAACCGCAAATTTGGCGACTAATATAGAACTGTCACTAATACTTATTAGTGACAGTTTTGTATTATTAGTGACAATTTAAAACTGTTACAAAATAACCTTGTTTTTGGTGGTGATTTTATATTACCTCAGTCCTTACTCTTTCCTTCTCTAACTCTAACAAGTTTAAGTATGTCTCTTTCCTCTTCTTTTGTATCTAATCTAGAATATAAATTATTAAATAATCTAGATTTAGCTTCACTAATAACCTTTTTTTTTTTTTTTTGCATATTTTTTTGTCTCTTTATACTTTTCAAATTTTTTCATATTTCTACATTTTCTCATATTTTATAACAAATTATTTTTGTCTTTACGTTTTTTGGACATCTTGATCCCACCACTAACATTTCTTACTATTTGAGAATCTTTATCTTGATTCATCTAAAATTTATTTTTCTATATTTTTGATAGAGCTACCTATGCTACTCCAAAGAGTATTTGTGTCTGCATCATCCTCTATAGTCATCTTTGAACATTTTATCTTTAGATTTTATTATATTTCCTCTTTTTAGATTCCACTATCTAGTTCTCTTACACTAGTTTACTATATCCTTTCTATTCCATTTTTAATACATATTTCCAACACTAGAACTCTATATTGTGTGGTTAAGCCTTCATTTGATATAATTTTACAATCCATACACAATAAATAATCTACCCTCCTAATCTATTTAACTTTTATGTTGTCCACTTTTAAAGGTTATTAATTGTTCTTCTCTCTTCTTAAAACAAGTATTCATTGTAATAAAATTATATAACATGTCAAAATCTAAGCTCATCTCCCCAGGCTCATTTTGTCTCTATATCCATATCTCTTATGCATCCTCTCATAACCTTTATTATTTCTTCTAGCATGTCCATTCAATTCAAATATGTTCTTATGAATATTTTCTGAGTCCGTCATATGCCTTAATAAGACAGGTGTTGTCTAGCATGCCTATATATTTGATGTCTGTTATTAATGTTTCGCAGGTCACATTGTCTCGAATCAACTCTCTTTTTGCTAATTTTTTATGGGGAGAGGTGGAAGGTAAAAGGAGGATTCATTAGCGCTCTTGGGGGAAAATTTGTAAACCTACCTCAGAAAGGGGTATGGGTTTGAGAGATCTAAAAGAAGTTTAGAAATCTCTTCTCATGAAATTTGCCTTCAGACTGCTCACTTTTAACAATCCATGGTTAGGTTTCTTCAAGGCTAAATATTGTAGAAATGATCATTTGTTATTAAAGAAAGGGAGACCAAATGACTATCGGTTCTGGAGATCAATGATGACCACAATTTTGGAAGTTATGGATAATTTTAAAATTTTGGTGAGAGGTAGGAACTCTTCTTTTTTGGTTCAATAAGTGGCTTGTATCAGGCCCGTTATTAATGTGCACTTAGAATATTTCGAACAAGAAACTATGTATTAAGGATTGCTGACTGAATAATAACTGGAACTCTAATTTATTATGGGAATTGGTTGGGGCTGATAGAACAATGGAAATTTTGCATAATGTGCCTACTGGTAAGAGTGGTCAGGATTTATTCATCTGGAAGCCTGTCCCTGATGGTAATTTCTCTACAAAAATGGCATGGGAGGCAGTGAGGAGCAAAAGTGACAATTTTGTGTGGAATGATTGGTTTTGACATTCTTCATTGCCCAGAAGAATATCAATGTGTTTATGAAAAACCTGGTTCAGAGGCTTGGTAGTAGATGATAGAATTCAGGCTAAAGGAATATCGATGGCTTCGGTATGTGATTGCTGTGTGCAGAGAATCTAGGAAAATACTGATCACGTTATTTCTTTAGGCGAGGTGGCTTCAGAGGTTTGACGTCGGGCTAGTATGGTGTTGGGGATTCCTTTCCAGTGGTTCCTTCACTGGAAAAACAGAATTGCAAATTGGTTCCACTATGCTTGAAAATCGTCTATTAAAGGTATTTTAATCAGACTGATTTCGTGCTTGATTAAGTGGTGCCGCTGGCATTGAAGATACAAAGCGAGAATGGAAGGAGTATATCAAAGTGCGGATCAAGTGTGGAGAAGTGTTCAATACTGGGTTAGTTTTTTAGCTGAAAATACTAATTCTTTGCAAAAATTGAAGATGTCGGACATTACGATTTAGAAGGAGTTTCAAATTAAGAATCAAGGAGTACAAGTCAGTCCTAGAAAAATTATAACGTGGGTTAAACCTCTACCAGGGTGAATAAAACTTAATTGTGATGGGAGCTGTAAAGGTAATCCGAGTACTTCAGGAGATGGAATAATTATTTGGGACTGTTATGACATTGTGAAAGTGACTTTTTCAAACTATTTTGGCAATGATACGAACAATAGTGTGAAATTAAAAGCAATTCTCGAAGGAATCCGCTTATGCAAACGACTTCATTATTATAATGTTATTATTGAATGTGACTCGCGAATTGTTGTTGATTGGCTCTGGAAAGGTCGATGTACCTTGTGGTATCTTTGAGATTTTATGGAGGACCTCGTGGCAGAACTGGAAGGAGTGAACTTTATGGTGATCCATCAATATAGGGAAGATAATAGTGCGGCTGATTTTCTCGCTAGAGAAGGAGAATTGGGAAACAATATCATCTACGAAAGAACAACATTTTTTACCATGCTCTCTGAAAGGTATCATTCGGATGGATAGGTTGGGTCTAATTTCTTTTCGTCATTAGTTCAACCTCTCGATTTTTGTTTGTTGGGTTAGGTTTGTTTAAAGTTTTTTGATTTTATCAAGGATTGTATAGAGTTGTTTCGTTGTTATCTGTTTATAACTTGTTTTGTTGGAACCACGATTTTCCTCCGCCATAAGTAAGAGGTTTTTTAATAAAGAAAGGAGGTGCTGCCCTCTTTTACCAAAAAAAAAAAAAAAAATGATACTATCCATATCTTCTCAAAATTGTCACTTAAGATTTTTTGTTAAACTTACTTAAGGAGCATAAACACTAATGAGATTAATTATTTCTTGGCCTAAGGATGTCTTAATTTTTATAATTTTATCCCCTACTCTTTTGACAACTTTAATGTCATCTTTTAAATTTTTATCTACAATAATTCCTACCCTATTTTTATGTTTTTTTTTTTCCTAGTATACCAAAGTTTAAATCCTAATTTTTCAATTTTTCTAACTTTCTCCCCCCACCCACTTCATTTCTTAGAGGCAGATTAAATTAATTTTTCTTTTAATCATTGTGTCCGCAATTTTTATATTTTTTCCTGTAAGTGTCTCTATATTTCAAGTTACTAATTCAATCCTAATTTTCTAAACTAACTTCTTTAGCTACCTATGTCTAGAATGATGCGGAAACCCTCACATATTTGACATTGTAACTGGGCACTGACATAACACATCACTTCGGGGCAATGACCTAGCCTACCCTCACCTACCTTTTGCTATACTTGGGTGATATAAGTGTAACACATCACTCGTAGAGGATGTCCTAATAAATAATCAATAAGGATTCATATCATAGTGATTTGATAAGTTTTACACTCGCTATCAACTAACTAATGTAATTCTCTTGCTTCACTCGGGCTTGGGACCAATTGTGCAAGAAAAGATTAGTGCATTAAGTGCATCATAGATAGAATTATTTTGTATTTATTATCATTAAATAAATATATGAAAAGAAAAGAATGATTTACACTAAATTAAAAATTTTATGCAGTTAGTTACCTTTTAATTTTTACTTAACAGTTCATAATAAACAACTTAGGGATTAAGATTGAAGAGAATGCACATTCAAATATTAAATAACAAACGACCAAAATAATTCTACAATAAAATTTAGAGGCATTTGAAATTAAAATTTAGGACTTGTTCACATAGTTCAAGGATTAGAACTGAAAAACACTGCACTTCAAATTTAGATAACAAACAATTAAAATAATTACACAATCAGATACAAAACTTGTTCAAATTAGAATTAAGAACTTGTTCAAAAAATCAGCTTTGAATTCATAAGCATAAACATGTGAATTGACTAATTTCAAGCCTCTACAAATACTCAATCAAACAAGAAAAATGGCGCAGGCCTTTCAAGGACCCCATTTAAAATCCTCAACGAGTCAAGCTATTAGTCTCAAAATATGCAACGATAGTTGGGGCTTTAAGAATCCTAAAGCCCAAATAAAGGAGTGGAGGCAATTGATACAACGCCTCCTGGGATGGTATAGAGATTCATGTGGCCTTAATTAAAGGCCAACTGTTGAACATTTAGGGAGTCCAACACACCAATAATGATAACCTCGACGAACTACCACATAAACAAATTCATCAATCCAACTTCAACACTAGCTTACACTAAAAAGAAATGCCCAAGTTATTTGAGAATGAGTATCAAAGTTTTGAAGCCCATGTTACCTTGGATTGTAAGGTCTCTTGAAAAGTTTCTCCCTTAGTCTGATCTATAATCCCAAACAAAGGAGTGGAGGCAATTGATTCAGTGTATCTTGGCATGGTGTAATAGAGGTCTATGTAGTTAGAATTTGGGGAGTTTATAGGTGGGCTTGATAAATATGGATGAACACTAACTTGACCTAAAAACTTAATCTTATTGGGATTTTGGGCCTAATCATATATTTAAGCACCCATATTTCATTTTATTTTTTCAATATGAGATAAACTCACAAGTGAAATTCTTAACAATCTGTTGGCTTTTCTAAGTTTCATCCCATTTCTACAATGACAAACCAAGACATCTAATTTTGCTACTAAGTGTGTACACAGGTATTAAGCAAAATAACATATGTAAACTGGAAAGTCATGAAGTGTACAAGACGATGTTATTTGGTTATGAATATGAAGCTTATTAAAACTAAACTTGAAGACTATGATTATGATTATGAAGCACATGAAGTCCAAGCTTGAAGAATTAAAAGAATTCATGTCATGTATTTTGCAAATAGGACCTATGTGAGTACACTATTATTGATTATGTGAAAAAGCTCATACGTGACCTTAGTTGGACCCTAAACACTTTATATTTTATTGAAAATCATTTTATAAATATGCAAAAATTATTTTAAAGTATTAAAATCATTTTTGGAATGAAAAACCTCAAAACAAGATTCTCCAATTCCCCTTATTTTTTCTACCGCCACATTCATGAGTGATTTTATCAATCAATAACTTCTCATCTTCAAAAATGTTCAACACGAAAATTGTGGGATTTTTTCTTAAATTTCTATTGATACCAAGATCGACATATTTGGAGTTCTCTAACAAAAGTTATGCCCCAAATATTGAAGGGTGTTCACGGCTGAAATTTTCCAGAAATTCGTGCGACCGAGTCTCAATTCCATCGATCGAAAATCACAAAAATACGTCGCAACGACCATAAAACGGCTAGTTTTCAAAGTAATTAATTATTTTCAAAGCTCAACGACCATAAAAGGCTAGTAGACCATTTTGCCTATAAATACAATATTTTTAACTTATTTTAGCAAGAGAAAGAAAAAGATATACATCTATTGCACACATCCAAGTTTTTTTATCCTTATTTGAAAATCTTTTTCAAGAACTTTGCTAATTCTTTGTTTATCTTTCAAGTGCTCACCATCTAGTTACTCCTTGAGCTTCATTTCATAATCATATTGAGAGTGTATTAACTTGCTATTTTCATTGTACTTATTCGCTCATTTGCAAAGCATTCTTTGTACATCTATTTTTCGTTGATTCCATTTGTAAAGGAGTCTCCACCGATTGAAGAAGAGAGGTAACTTCACCTACTAAAAGGAGAGAGGCGACTTGGCCTAGTGAAGGAGTAGGGTGCTCCGCCCAAACAAAGGAAAGAGGTAACTTCACCTACGTAAAGAAGAGAGGCGACTCCGCTTGTTGAAGGAGGGATTGTAAATGTTTCTTTGCATATTGAAAGAGAGAGATTTTCTCCTCCTATTGAAGGAATACATAGCGGAATCCTCGAGTGGGTTGTTTGAAGAAAGGACGTAAGCAAGAATTGTCAAACCTTGTAAAGACCTTGGTTTTATTCTCTCTTCTCTAATATCTTTTATTTAATCACATTTATATTTTTTTATATTTATTGTAAATATTGATTAGATTTGCATTAGTTTGATATGCCTAAAGTGTGATTAAAATTGTTAAAATATTGGGTTAAATATTTTAAATACCCAATTCACCCCTCCTCTCTTGGGACTACACAATTTCAAACACAATCTCCTCCGTAATTGTAAATTCCAAATATTCCCCCTTGAACAGTCATTATTTGATCACCTTCATGTCATGCAACCAACTATGAGTCATTATTCAACCATGGGAAATATCATGAAACCAGGAGAGTACACTCATAAATAGGATTAGCATTTATAGGATCCAATGCTCCTCTTCTATGGGATCAACATCGGCAGGAACACATGCATGAATACCTGAATCCAATTTAAATTGTCAACTCTGGTACCACTTGTTAGAATTTGGAGATTCCATGATTGGACTTGATATACACAAATGAACATGAACTTAACCCAAAAGCTTAATCCTATTGGATCTTGGACTCGACTATGTATGTAAGCATTCATCTCTTATTCTATTTTTTCAATGTGGAACAAACTCACAAGTAAAATTCTCAACACATATAGCCTAAGAATAAATGTTTGTACTCAATTCCTTTTTACATAAGTTATTTAATTAAAATTAATGAGTGAAAATCGATATTTTTAATATATTAGTTAGACTTGGTATATCTACATTTATAGAATTGGTAGGGTTGAAAAACATTTAGAAGAATGGTTTTTAAATATTTTCCCTTGATTATCTATCTAAAAATTCAGGGACATTTTTTTTTTTTGTTAAATTAGTTTTAACTTTAAGAGGCTATGCTTTCATCCAAAATACACGTATAACAATAACTAGCATCATGCCTAGGTGTCACGAGTTAAGCTTGTTCAAGGCATTATGCTTGCCTGTGACAGCTTGTCTCGCGTGCTTGGGATGTGTTTCCATTATGTAAATACTAGTATAGGGTGATTTTTTACTAGTAATGTCTTTGTATGTCAAATAAAGCAATATGACTCCTCGATCACTTTGATATTTCCTAGTGTTAGAGTGGGAATGACCTAAAAAGCTCTTTAAGGGGAGGTCGAGTGTTCATCAGTCATTGTAAAACTCACTAACTTTTGTCAACGTGTTTAGTCTACTTGCCTTCATCGCTAAGCACACAATGTCAATGAAAGTGTTGTTAATGAATTACGTTTGTTTTAATGTTCACTGCTTGCTTGCCACGACTTTCATGAATACTTATTGTTTCCGCTGTCATTTGATTAAATGCTAATGAAAGTATTTCGTGAATGAATGTTGATAAACGATAAACTGCCTAGTTAAACAAGAGTATTTTAACTAGCGCCGCACGATCCTTTCACAACAGTATGAAAATAGTCAAACTGTGACACTAGGGCATGTGCATAGTATTATTTTTCATCGAAAAATTTAAAATGTAAGCGTATTTTCATTAGTATAATATTGTACTTGAGAAATATTATATAAATGTATTTTGTATAAATAAGTTTAAAAACAAAAAATATATATATATATATATATTTAAAAATATAATATGTCAATAGAGCATGCATGTGGGCATGGGCATTTTTTTGTCCAAATAGTCAAATATAATATGTTGTAGTTAAAATAGATCCATAGTCTTTTTCAAATAACAGCACCTAGGTCAAATGCAATATTCTTCACCCCTAAGACATTCATACTTCGCATAAATATATTACTCTCTTTCAAAAGGGAAAATCTCCCATGAAAGAGCAAGTACCATTATAATCAGTTGACGCATGCTATTTTTTCAATGTTGTTTATAGTTGCAAGTCCCTTTCCATGTCTTTTTTGCATGCTTTTACTTCTTTTCATCTGGTTAATTTCCTCATAAAATCATTGCAACTATGAGAGAAATTGGAAAAACCCACCTTTGGCCTTTGGCCCAATTGACTCCTTCTCTGACCTACCGGCTGATGGAAGCAACTGACAAAAAATAGCTGATGAAAGCTTTGAAGTAACGAAAAGGCATTCTGAGGATGAATGCCCACTGTAAAGACTACAGAGAACAGAGTCTTTTACAGAGACAAGGTCATAATTTGCCAGCAGAAATAAAAATAATCCATATATTGACTTGAATAGAAAGGGGATTTCAAATGCTCAATGGTGCATGGAGGTCAAACATATGAGAATGTTTGATCAAGTGGATGGCTACAAGCTCATATTGTAGTACTATAATATGAGCTTAGTGTAGAAATAATCATAGTTTAATGTAGAAACTGTCATTTCAAAGGTTAGCTACCATGGGGTATGAATGGATTTAGCTTAGAACACTTCAAAAACATTCTTTAGCAACAATTAGTGTTCTCAATCTTACAGTTGGCTGAGAAACAAATGAATGGAAGAAAATGGGAAAAAAACAAGCGTGAATCCTGGAAGCTAATCCCAATACAACAATCTGATCGTGTTTAAAATTTTCAATTCCTGATATTATGAACCAAAAATCCATAACTCGAACACAGATTTTCTTTCCATTCTCTTCCCTACCCTTTCTTTTGTTTTCTCATCTTCCAAACAGATTAAAATGCCGCAAACGATTTTGACGGTGTGCAAACCCTAGGACAAATACAGAGCCAAGAACTAGACTCGGTGCTGTTGCGTATCCATATGAATATTTCAGTGTTTAGAAAACAGTGAAGGTTTGATTTATCTTACAGAGATTCACCGAGTCAGCTTGGGACAAACAGAGTCAAACGGTGGCAACACTCGCACACAGACTATTCTGGGGACGGCGACTTCCTACTCTCCTCATCTCGACTCTTTAATTCCATCGATCTATCTCTTGACTGTCCTCAATTTGACCAAAGTTTTGAGATTTATCAGGAGTAATTGCAAGCTAAGCTACTAAGAGGTAGCAATACTTAGGGATTAGGTATTAGGGAATACCATAGATGGACAGTCGTGGAGGCCATGGATGCGGCCAGCAGGATTTGTGCTAAGGGAAATCACTGACGGGTATGGGAATTTAGGGTTGACAATGAAATGACGATGAGATCCGCATGTGGAAGGGAAGACCGGATGAAGAACAGAGAGAGACGGCGACCCGATGGGACGGGTCACGGGAGGGACCGGCTGGAAATTGGAATACAGATCGCAAAGTTCCCGTCGGTAGATAAGGTAGGAATTGTCCACCACAGAGATTGGCATGCGCAGTCAGCTCCATTACCGTCCGGTTGGCTACAAGAAGGCCCTGGAAAATTCCTCCTGCCACAATCTCTGATATTCCCTGATAAAGATAAGATCTTCCCTACCACTGAACTTGCACGCGTGGTCCGCCCCTTCACCATTTCTCACTCTTTTGAAATGACTTGAACCAAAACAAAAAGTATAAATTTTTAAAATAAAAATTATTTTATGAAGTTACTCTTTTAATTTATATAATTTATAAATTTAAATTTTAAAGTAAGGGTATGAGATATTTTGATTAGAATAATCCTTTTTAAGTTTGATAAAAAGGTAGGCACTTTTTTAGGTTTACAAATTTTTCATCATCTTTTATTAAAATACAAATTTTTAAGAAAAAATTTGTATCTTGACAATTTTGAGAAAAGATCTACATTATTTTTTGAAATTTTAAGTAAGATTAAATGGAATCTTAAAATCTCATGAGTAGTCTCTATCTTTTTACTAAACCTCGGGAAAAGTCAATGTCCTTAGCTCTTAAAAAAACGATTGAAAATTATATGAAATTCTTGCATTATTAGCAAAACATATTATTATTTTTATGGTATAGCGTTTAGTATAGTTACAAACTAATTAATCAACATAATATGTTTGTTCTATTTTTTTATTTAATTAATTTAAGTTTAGGTTGGTGGTGGTGAGCTTAGGTTGATTTGCTCATCATTCCTTTGCATGCTGCCAGCGGAAAAGGTTCATATTTGTTTAGAGAAACTAAAAGAAGTGCATTTCTTTTTTTATAAGATGAATAAATCTCCACCAACCAGCCCAACTTCAAACCCATTATAAATATGTTGTCATCCTTAAGCACCATGTACTACTCCCAACAAAATTGCCTCCTTGGTAACTCTTGCTTGAATAATATCCTATCTCAAAGAACTTTTATGGCCATGGCTATAACACTATCTTTTATTTTTGTTCGATTTGTCTGTCTTCTTCTTTTTGCACACCATATAATTGCAAGCTCTGAAAGTGTTGATCCAACCGAGGGTTTTGTTGATGTACCCTTGAACAAATATAACTTTCAAAATTTGAAACCCTATGACTTACCAGTAAACAAGCGGTATAGTTTCGAGAATGGCGTTCATACTATGTGGGTTTACTCAACAGATAACCCTCTTGCAAATGGTAGTCCAACCCACCCTCGCTCAGAAATTAGAATTGAGGTAAACATTCTTTATTATTTTCTATCTATTATTTTAGTTTCGTTTTTTAACTAATTGAAACTCTTAACTTTTTCTTCTTAGGGATACTATTATGTTACTGGTGTTTGGCAATTTGAAGGATACGGATACATTCCATCAGGGACATCTGGTGTGTGTATTATGCAAGTTTTTGGAGCAAAAACTCATCCTACAACCCTAATGCTTAAAGTTAACAATGGTACTCTCACATACTACTTGAGCAGCATCCTCGAACAAAACATATATGATAGGTGGTTTCGATTGAACGTAATCCATGATACAGAAGCTGCTATTACAAGGACTTTCATTGATGGGATTCTCAAATATGAAGCTTTCAATCGTGAAAATTCCTCCCACCATTTCCAATTTGGGGTATATCAACAAGAAAATGCTTCCTTTTACACGGAGTCTCGTTGGAAGGGAATTAGAGTTTTGAAGAAACCTGGTGATGATTCTAGAAAATTACCATTGAAGATAGGTAATATTTCAAGAAAATTATTATAATGAATAAAAGTACTACTTAGCTTGATGTCCCGTTTCAAAAACAGTGTACGTACTTGAAGAAAATTTTGGGAAAAAAGGTTAATAAATTGATGAATCAATTAATTAATTCACGCGTACTTAACTCTTTTTAATTATTCGTGACTATTTTGTTAGTGATGATTTTTTTTTTTTTTATATGGGGTTGTATTAAAATAGTTGAGACCAAGGGAGCATAATACACCATGTCAACAATGTAAAAATATACCATTTTGATGTGCTCTATAGTCTTTTTTAATGTTGAAAACTACAAAATGGGAAAAAAGGAGAGTGCGCTTCCACGTTCACACATTGACGATAAATTTTTAATTTTTTAATTAATTAATTATTCAGGCGTACACTAATCCTCTAGACTCACATGGTGGAACATGTGTGAGAGAGTTGGGATCATTTTCCTTCATTGTCCTTTAAATTTTTGTGGTTGTCTAATCACTTTTTTTTTTTTTTTTTTAAATAAGTTTCATAATTTTATTTATAAAAATAAGTCCAAGTTATGTGGAGACATGTACGTACATGAACTCCTCATTAGGTATTATAGCTAATAGAATGGGATCATAGTAAACATTAATTTGAGATGCACATATTACAATACTTGCTTTCTTATGAAGATAAAACTCTCTTTAAACTTGTAATTTGACAAAGTGAAGTAATTGACAGGCTTAAAGCCAACCCCGAGCTCAACTCTAAGCCAATTCAAGCATGTAGCACATTTTGTGAATTTTATTGAATTATGGAATAAACTTTCTTGTATAGAATTCTTTACATAATCCTTTATTCTATTCTTTCAATAGCATTATAGAGTCTATATAAAGAGATGGTATGAGTAGAGGCTCCATTAATTGTGCAAAAAGTGCTAGTAAGAAATCATTTGAGGAAAATGGTTTGGTGGGTATGACATCAACTTGGGCATTTACAATTTCTTGTGGCAGAATTTTGGGTCATTTTGGAGGTTTTAAAACTGTATGGAGAATATTTGATGCATCGAACATATATTGTATCCATCTCATTCTTTGAAAAAAATGGTAAATATTTTGTAGCATTGGACTACTTGTTTTAAGAATGCTTTTGGTTTTCTTTCCATTAAAATTTCTTCCGTCCTAAATGCAAGTTAGCACCCTACCATGCATTTTAAAATATCAACTAACGATTATATATCAAATATGCATCCTATTGGTTTCCCCTTGAATTCAAGCTACTGACTCTTTTTAAGTAATAGTCATTTCTCAACATCATGATCCCCTTGTTGAGAGGTTAGAGTTTTAAGTGATAGAAATTCATTAAAAACCAGTTAGAGACGTCACTTTATTTTTAATAGAAAGGTAAAAATAAAGAAAATTTCTAAAAAAATAAAAATGGTTCAATTGTGCGAAAGGAAGATGGTTGAATAATCATATGAATAATGGTAATCCAACTAACACCCTTAACATTACCTATTCAAAGAATGGTTACATCGTTTATGTATGTGTGTATATCTTCCATTTTTCAAAAAGAGAATATTCATGAGACTTGTATGGATGAATAAACCACACAGAGGCCCCACTACTATTTTATTTATTTTAAAAATTTTAACTTTATTTTGGAGAAAAATACTTTTCAATTTGTTTAGATTGAACTTATCCTTTTGGGGTAAGCTGCTTACGTACCTAATAACCGAGGTCAATGGTAAATGTATGTAAGCATGTGTGCATATTTGTTCAAGCTTGAGAAAAAATTCTCCACCCGTGTCCTATATATATATATATATATATATATATATATATATAAAGAGAGAGAGAGAGAGAGAGAGAGAGAGAGAGAGAGAGAGAGAGAGAGAGAGAGGAGGAGGAGGAGGAGGAGGAGGGAGTTATGCATGCAATCTGGGGATTTATTAGGCAGAATCAATCGCCCCTCCCACCCCCCAAAAAAAAAACAAAGAAAAAACACAAAAATAGGGGCTAAGAAAAACACTAAAAAGAGATATAATTAACTCACCATAATAAAGAAAAACATAAATATGGCCCAAATATTTTTTGGATAGTTTATATATTTTTGGATCACTATAGGTTACTTGAAATGATTAAAATTGACCAGAAAGTTGTAAAAATGCCCTAAATAAATAAAGAAAAAGGGAGAACCAGGATTTAATGTAATAATCTGAATAATAATAATGGTATTTAAATAGAGAGGGAGGGGAAATGGAAACAGTAACAGAAGGAAGCAGCTGACTTCTTCGACGAACACTTCGCATTCGTCAATGACGTTGTACTTTGGGATGCAATGACCCAAGAAAATTTATTAGGTCCTCGTCAACGAAGACAAGTTTCGTCGACGAGAAGATGCCGAGAAAGGATTTTTGGAAGTCTGAAATTCGTTGACGATGGTGCAAGTTCGTCAACGAACTTTCTATAGGACTCGTCGACGAGGTGACGTGTCTTGTCGACGAATTCGGCCTTATAAATAGCTGAAACTCGGATTTTTACATGGAAAATTCACAGAAACTCTCTCTCTCCTCTTTCTACGGTCTCTCCCTCCTCTCTCTTAATTTCGGCCCCGTTAGTCGTCGGATCGACGATCTGAGGCCACCACGACGCTCTTAGGGAAGTTCTCTCCAAATATGTCGGAGCGGATCATTGGTGGAAGTAAGTTGAAATTCATCCCTGAGTTGAGGTAAAACTTTTTATTCAAAATTTGGTCTTTTCACAATTGAAGGAAATGATATGCTTGCATAAATAATAAAGTTTAGTTCTAAGAGTTATCAATTTCAGGGTATTGCTCATGGTTTCCTACGGGTGTAAGACCAATATTATAGGGGGGCTTTTCAGTTGTCAGGTAAGGGGATAAATTAAAACAATTATTTTTCATTGAAATTACTATTATTTAATAGTAGCATAATTTTTAGAAAGCATGTGTTTATATGAGTATAATTGAGAAAATGTAAGTTTGGGAAAATACTACAATTGTACAGGAAATGTGATTTTAGAACGGAATATATGATTTCATTAAATTCGTGTGGCATGAATATTATTTTATATATATTATACCATGTTAAGTTAGATTTACAAAATAAAGCATGTTTACCAATATTTTCAGGAATAACATGATAAACACAGTAAATTATGATTTCAGAATATATAGTCGGTGCAAGGCTACAATTACTCATGTTATTCGGCGCAAGGCTACATTTATTCATGTTTTCGACGTGAGGTCGTAATTATTATGTTAATGTGGGATTCAGAAAATACTATTATTTGATTTAAGATAAACAGTTTATGTTTATATACTATATGTTATCAGAACCCGGATGTTAGTTTAGTTCAGTTTCAGATGCACGATACCATAGCTTATAGATCAAATATCTATGTTCAGATTGGTACTAACCACCCCACGAGGGGGTCGATGTGGCTTTCAGTGTAGAGTTATAGAAGTCCACATGGTAATCTGGACCAAGGTGTGGCGGGCCCATCGTACTTACAGATATTTTTGACTCGGTAGTGGTCGGCCATTGTCGGGTCCCACCTTTGGGCTGCACAACCCGTCGTGGGGGGTAATACATGACATCAGCTAACTATTAATCCTGAGTAGTTTTCAGTATTATAGATTATATCAGATAATACATGATTAGTTTGATTACTTGGAAGTATGAAATTATATGTTTATCAACCATATTACGATTTATGTTTTATGGTATGTGAAATGTACGGTATATGTATTACAACATTAAATATTCATGTTGCCACATAGTTGATTTTAATTTATCTACCCTTACAGAGAGGTGTCTCACCCTAAGTTTAAATTATTTCAGGAAACCCGAAGAGACTGGCGAGTCAGGGCCACTGCTAAGTGAGTTGAGCTTCCCTGCTTGAAGGGTAAGTTTTGATATAGGATTAAGAGATTTTTGTTATAAGATCCTAGATTTATTTTGATGTTTTGGAGATTGCATATAAATACAGTATCTTTGGGAATATAGTAAACTCTGGTATTATGTAATTTGTGGTTGATGAATGTGATTTACATTTACTGCTGCCTAAGTTCCGCTGTGTATGACAGGTGTCCTCGCTACCCATGGGTTCGGGTTGACTATTTTATTTATTATACTTTATTATATATTAAGATAAGTAGGTCGTTATATTTTAGTTGCCCAAATTCTTGGTGAAGTGTTCGAAAACTGAGTTTGAATCTTTGGTATAAAACAACTACCAATAAAATCAAATCGTAAGCCTTTTTTTACTTCTAAATCTACTCAGCGTCCATGGTTTATATATATTCTAAATTACAAAAAGAGGAGAAAAGAAAGAAAGAAGAAGGAGAGGAAGCATACAAAAAAAAAAAAAAAAAAGCATATCTTCAAAAGGCAAGATCTTTCATCCTTAAAGTAATGATTTTGGTATTTAGATTTCAGTTATTTGTTTGTGAAAATATATTATTTGATTTATTGGTTTCTTTTGTGTGTTGCAAAATTTAGGTTTTTAGGGATCATAAGGGTCATGGCAGCAAGAACCCATGGTTGTTAGGGATTGCTTTGGGGCTGGTAATGGCTAAGGTACCCTCTTTTCTTAGTTTATAGAAGGTGCATAGGGTCTTAGTGGAGTTTGGGGGGTTGTGGCAGCTCACACAGCTGGTAAAAAGTACAAGGACAATACGCACTAACTCACTTCTAAAATGGGTAGCTCTAGGATTATCCCATGTATAGGAGTTATGTCGTGTAATAATTAGCCCAAATAGGCCAAATCGTCTCCATGGGGAATGCAGATTAGTTTTAAATTAGTGCGAAACAGGAGAAGAAAATAAGAAAATAATGTACTGAATATGATTCAGATTCGATTTCTTGGGATTTTTGAAAGCTTGTGATGAAATTGAAATGATGCAAAACCTAAACTAAAAGTTTAACACGCATAAAACCAACCAAACAACTCACTAATTAAACAAAGATAAACTAAAATTAAACCTTAACAATGATTTAAGATTAAATACCCAACCCAACACAATGATAACTTGAATGAAATATAAAGATTGTGGCGACATCCCGAAGTGCGTGTGCCCTGAGGTGGCGAAATAAAAATGTATTTTAAATTTCAGGAAAAATGGTGTAATGAAGTCGTCACTAACCTTTTAGTGTGATTAGAACACTTAATTACTATCCCGTTAAGGGTAGAGTTGGTCTGCATTACCAAAGTTGGGATCAGGAGTTCGGTTACGCGAGGGGAAGGTACGAGCACCCCCTACGTGCCCGTTCTTACGAAGGGTACTTAATTAATTATGAAATTATCCCTAAGTAAATTTAAAAAGCTTTTCAGGTTACTCCTTTGTGAATTTACAAATACACATGCAAAATAAATAAATAAATAAATCAATAAATCATACAAAAATATACGTAATATATATAGATTCTCTCATAACTAAAGGTATGTGAAGTCCGAAAGCTCATACCCTTTTTTTTTTTAAATCATAGGGATGAAAATCGAGAAAATATTTTACAAGATACACTCCCAAATTTTGGAAATCTTATAGGGTTTTTTTAACTATGAAAATACTAGTTTTGGAGTTTTTGGAACTTAAATGGTATTAAAAAAAATGATTTACAAGTCTCAAAATATTTTTCCTAGCTTTTCCTATTTTTCTGCTTTTTTATATTTTTCCACATTTTTCTGAATTTTGAAATAACAAAAAGACAATTAGTGAAAGTCAAATCAAAAATATTTTTAGAATTTTCTCCTAATTTTCTATTTTTATGATTTTCTATATTTTGTAGCATTCGACTACTTGTTTTAAGAATGCTTTTAGTTTTCTTTCCATTAAAATTTCTTCCGTCCTAAATGCAAGTTAGCACCCTACCATGCATTTTAAAATATCAACTAACGATTATATATCAAATATGCATCCTATTGGTTTCCCCTTGAATTCAAGCTATGACTCTTTTTAAGTAATAGTCATTTCTCAACATCATGATCCCCTTGTTGAGGGGTTAGAGTTTTAAGTGATAAAAAATTCATTAAAAACTAGCTAGAGACGTCACTTTATTTTTAATAAAAAGGTAAAAAAAAAAAAAAAATTCTAAAAATATAAAAATTGTTCATTTGTGCGCAAGGAAGATGGTTGAATAATCATATGAATAATGGTAATCCAACTAGCACCCTTAACATTACCTATTCAAAGAATGGTTACATCGTTTATGTATGTGTGTATATCTTCCATTTTTCAAAAAGAGAATATTCATGAGACTTGTATGGATGAATAAACCACACAGAGGCCCCACTACTATTTTATTTATTTTAAAAATTTTAACTTTATTTTGGAGAAAAATACTTTTCAATTTGTTTAGATTGAACTTATCCTTTTGGGGTAAGCTGCTTACGTACCTAATAACCGAGGTCAATGGTAAATGTATGTAAGCATGTGTGCATATTTGTTCAAGCTTGAGAAAAAATTCTCCACCCGTGTCCTATATATATATATATATATATATAAAGAGAGAGAGAGAGAGAGAGAGAGAGAGAGAGAGAGAGAGAGAGAGAGAGAGGAGGAGGAGGAGGAGGAGGAGGGAGTTATGCATGCAATCTGGGGATTTATTAGGCAGAATCAATCGCCCCTCCCACCCCCCAAAAAAAAAAAAAAATAAAAAACACAAAATAGGGGCTAAGAAAAAACACTAAAAAGAGATATAATTAACTCACCATAATAAAGAAAAACATAAATATGGCCCAAATATTTTTTGGATAGTTTATATATTTTTGGATCACTATAGGTTACTTGAAATGATTAAAATTGACCAGAAAGTTGTAAAAATGCCCTAAATAAATAAAGAAAAAGGGAGAACCAGGATTTAATGTAATAATCTGAATAATAATAATGGTATTTAAATAGAGAGGGAGGGGAAATGGAAACAGTAACAGAAGGAAGCAGCTGACTTCTTCGACGAACACTTCGCATTTGTCAACGACGTTGTACTTTGGGATGCAATGACCCAAGAAAATTTATTAGGTCCTCGTCAACGAAGACAAGTTTCGTCGACGAGAAGATGCCGAGAAAGGATTTTTAGAAGTCTGAAATTCGTTGACGAGGGTGCAAGTTCGTCAACGAACTTTCTATAGGACTCGTCGACGAGGTGACGTGTCTTGTCGACGAATTCGGCCTTATAAATAGCTGAAACTCGGATTTTTACATGGAAAATTCACAGAAACTCTCTCTCTCCTCTTTCTACGGTCTCTCCCTCCTCTCTCTTAATTTCGGCCCCGTTAGTCGTCGGATCGACGATCTGAGGCCACCACGACGCTCTTAGGGAAGTTCTCTCCAAATATGTCGGAGCGGATCATTGGTGGAAGTAAGTTGAAATTCATCCCTGAGTTGAGGTAAAACTTTTTATTCGAAATTTGGTCTTTTCACAATTGAAGTAAATGATATGCTTGCATAAATAATAAAGTTTAGTTCTAAGAGTTATCAATTTCAGGGTATTGCTCAGGGTTTCCTACGGGTGTAAGACCAATATTATAGGGGGGCTTTTCAGTTGTCAGGTAAGGGGATAAATTAAAACAATTATTTTTCATTGAAATTACTATTATTTAATAGTAGCATAATTTTTAGAAAGCATGTGTTTATATGAGTATAATTGAGAAAATGTAAGTTTGGGAAAATACTGCAATTGTACAGGAAATGTGATTTTAGAACGGAATATATGATTTCATTAAATTCGTGTGGCATGAATATTATTTTATATATATTATACCATGTTAAGTTAGATTTACAAAATAAAGCATGTTTACCAATATTTTCAGGAATAACATGATAAACACAGTAAATTATGATTTCAGAATATATAGTCGGTGCAAGGCTACAATTACTCATGTTATTCGGCGCAAGGCTACATTTATTCATGTTTTCGACGTGAGGTCGTAATTATTATGTTAATGTGGGATTCAGAAAATACTATTATTTGATTTAAGATAAACAGTTTATGTTTATATACTATATGTTATCAGAACCCGGATGTTAGTTTAGTTCAGTTTCAGATGCACGATACCATAGCTTATAGATCAAATATCTATGTTCAGATTGGTACTAACCACCCCACGAGGGGGTTGATGTGGCTTTCAGTGTAGAGTTATAGAAGTCCACATGGTAATCTGGACCAAGGTGTGGCGGGCCCATCGTACTTTCAGACATTTTTGACTCGGTAGTGGTCGGCCATTGTCGAGTCCCACCTTTGGGCTGCACAACCCGTCGTGGGGGGTAATACATGACATCAGCTAACTATTAATCCTGAGTAGTTTTCAGTATTATAGATTATATCAGATAATACATGATTAGTTTGATTACTTGGAAGTATGAAATTATATGTTTATCAACCATATTACGATTTATGTTTTATGGTATGTGAAATGTACGGTATATGTATTACAACATTAAATATTCATGTTGCCACATAGTTGATTTTAATTTATCTACCCTTACAGAGAGGTGTCTCACCCTAAGTTTAAATTATTTTAGGAAACCCGAAGAGACTGGCGAGTCAGGGCCACTGCTAAGTGAGTTGAGCTTCCCTGCTTGAAGGGTAAGTTTTGATATAGGATTAAGAGATTTTTGTTATAAGATCCTAGATTTATTTTGATGTTTTGGAGATTGCATATAAATACAGTATCTTTGGGAATATAGTAAACTCTGGTATTATGTAATTTGTGGTTGATGAATGTGATTTACATTTACTGCTGCCTAAGTTCCGCTGTGTATGACAGGTGTCCTCGCTACCCATGGGTTCGGGTTGAATATTTTATTTATTATGCTTTATTATATATTAAGATAAGTAGGTCGTTATATTTTAGTTGCCCAAATTCTTGGTGAAGTGTTCGAAAACTGAGTTTGAATCTTTGGTATAAAACAACTACCAATAAAATCAAATCGTAAGCCTTTTTTTACTTCTAAATCTACTCAGCGTCCATGGTTTATATATATTCTACATTACAAAAAGAGGAGAAAAGAAAGAAAGAAGAAGGAGAGGAAGCATACAAAAAAAAAAAAAAAGCATATCTTCAAAAGGCAAGATCTTTCATCCTTAAAGTAATGATTTTGGTATTTAGATTTCAGTTATTTGTTTGTGAAAATATATTATTTGATTTATTGGTTTCTTTTGTGTGTTGCAAAATTTAGGTTTTTAGGGATCATAAGGGTCATGGCAGCAAGAACCCATGGTTGTTAGGGATTGCTTTGGGGCTGGTAATGGCTAAGGTACCCTCTTTTCTTAGTTTATAGAAGGTGCATAGGGTCTTAGTGGAGTTTGGGGGGTTGTGGCAGCTCACACAGCTGGTAAAAAGTACAAGGACAATACGCACTAACTCACTTCTAAAATGGGTAGCTCTAGGATTATCCCATGTATAGGAGTTATGTCGTGTAATAATTAGCCCAAATAGGCCAAATCGTCTCCATGGGGAATGCAGATTAGTTTTAAATTAGTGCGAAACAGGAGAAGAAAATAAGAAAATAATGTACTGAATATGATTCAGATTCGATTTCTTGGGATTTTTGAAAGCTTGTGATGAAATTGAAATGATGCAAAACCTAAACTAAAAGTTTAACACGCATAAAACCAACCAAACAACTCACTAATTAAACAAAGATAAACTAAAATTAAACCTTAACAATGATTTAAGATTAAATACCCAACCCAACACAATGATAACTTGAATGAAATATAAAGATTGTGGCGACATCCCGAAGTGCGTGTGCCCTGAGGTGGCGAAATAAAAATGTATTTTAAATTTTCAGGAAAAATGGTGTAATGAAGTCGTCACTAACCTTTTAGTGTGATTAGAACACTTAATTACTATCCCGTTAAGGGTAGAGTTGGTCTGCATTACCAAAGTTGGGATCAGGAGTTCGGTTACGCGAGGGGAAGGTACGAGCACCCCCTACGTGCCCGTTCTTACGAAGGGTACTTAATTAATTATGAAATTATCCCTAAGTAAATTTAAAAAGCTTTTCAGGTTACTCCTTTGTGAATTTACAAATACACATGCAAAATAAATAAATAAATAAATCAATAAATCATACAAAAATATACGTAATATATATAGATTCTCTCATAACTAAAGGTATGTGAAGTCCGAAAGCTCATACCCTTTTTTTTTTTAAATCATAGGGATGAAAATCGAGAAAATACTTTACAAGATACACTCCCAAATTTTGGAAATCTTATAGGGTTTTTTTAACTATGAAAATACTAGTTTTGGAGTTTTTGGAACTTAAATGGTATTAAAAAAAATGATTTACAAGTCTCAAAATATTTTTCCTAGCTTTTCCTATTTTTCTGCTTTTTTTATATTTTTCCACATTTTTCTGAATTTTGAAATAACAAAAAGACAATTAGTGAAAGTCAAATCAAAAATATTTTTAGAATTTTCTCCTAATTTTCTATTTTTATGATTTTCTATATTTTACTGAAATTTCAAATAGCTAATAAAGAAAATAGTATAATACTAATACTATAATACGTAAATATCGTATATCCAAACCTCAATGATACAGCCCAAGTATTAACACTCAATCCAAACTTAACAATATACCCTAGTATGGAAATAATTAAATCTCACATAAATCATATATAATTTACACAAAAAAGAATGAAGTTATGGAAACAATTCAAATTATAAATCTAATTAAAAAAGTAACATGCCATAAGATGGAAACCCTAAAAATAAGTATGGAAATAAATTGAATTCAATCAAGCAATATTTACTAATATGGAAATCTTTAAAGTTAACATACCTTATATTGAAACCCTAAAACCAATATACAATAATATAGAATTCCTAAAACTAATACACAAGTTATATGAAAGTAATTAATGTAACAACCCGAAGAATAATGGTATTTAAATAATAAAAGAAAGGGAAATGAAAACCGAAAACAGAAGGAGACAGTCGACGACATTGCATTTTGAAAGGAATAAACTGAGAGAAATTATCAGGACCTCATTGACGAGGGTATGAGAGGACCTTGTCGACGAAGGCAAGATTCTTCGACGAGGAAATACCGAGAGAGGTTTTGGGCAGTCTAAATTTCGTCGACGAGGAGTGGGTTTCGTCGACGAAATTATTAAAAGACTCGTCGACAAATCCAGCCCTATAAATAGTGAAGAACTCAGATTTTTGATGGAAATTAAGCACAGAAACCCTCTCTCTCTCATCCTACGGCCCTTCCCCCTTCTCTCTTCGATTTTGGGCTGGATTTTCGCTGGATCGACGATATGAAGTCACCACGACGCTCATGGGAAAGTTCTCTATAAGTCTGACGGAGCGGATCGTCAGTGGGGCTGAAGTAGAAACCATCCCAAATCCAGGGTAAGGCTTTCTACTCAATATTTGGATTTTTGGTAGTTGTAGAAAGTGTTATACACTAAGAAATACTAAACTTTAGTTCTGGGGAATGTTATTTCTAGGGTGTTTAGTTGGGAACCCTGTGGGTGCGGGGCAGATTTTCGTAAGGGCTTTTCAAGAATCAGGTAAGGGGATAATCTAAACTAGTTCATTTTAAGAAAATGTATGTATATATAGCATTTGATTTTAGGAAAGTAAATGTGTTCATATATATGATTTATATTTGATAAAACACTGTTGAAAATGATGGTATGTTGAATATATGAAAAATTTGTTTAGTGTGGTATAAGCAGAAATTGTTATGAAATACTGTTTTCTGGGAATGTGATAATTATATGGATTTTTATAATGGAAAACCAGCGTACGGGCTGAGATTTTTATATGTTTTTTCGGTGTATGGGCCGTGCTATGTGTATGATTTGCCAGCGTACATGCTGAGCTATAGATATATTTTGCCGGCGTACGGGCCGAGTTATGGATGTGATTTGCCAGCGTACGGGTTCTGCTATGATTTGCTGGATACGAGCCGAGCTATGGTAAAATGTGTAATACCGGCATACGGGCCGATGATTTTTCATGATATACGTACATATGTAAAATAATATGATTGATCTGAAAATTAATGATATGAAATATCTATGTATCACAGTTTCAGTATATGTTCTATGGCGAACCTGGTTGGCTTGGTCTAGGCTAGCACTTGCATGGTACTGTTGCTATGTGTCCATGATCATCATGATCATGATATCTGTGTTAACGCCGTTGTACGGAGTGGTGGGAGATTGGATGGTTAGTGTGGTTTTTAAGAAGTGTGTGAACGCCCCTGGTGTACGGACCAAGTCTGGCAGACTCATCAGACTTACAGACTGTACTTTTGACTTGGCAGTGGTCGGCCAACCATTGTCAGGTCTTGTCTTCGGGTCACACAACCCAGTCATGTGGGGTAATACATGACAACAGCCAGCTAACCTATCAGGAATGTTTTTGTATTATTATTATATAAGATGGAATATGTTTATGATAATACAATATGTTCTGCCATGTTTTGATGATATATATGTTTTTCCCAGATTTGACAAAACAGTTACTGAATATGTTCTGTATGGTATATGTATAACACGAAATACTCATGTTGTCACACACTGATATTAGTTTATTTTCCTTACTGAGAGGTTTCTCACCCCAAAAGTTTATAAACTTTTTAGGAACCCCAGACAGGAGAGCGGGAAAAGTCTCGCTGATCTAGTGTTATTTGTCTACCCTCTTTGAAGGGTAAGTGTTAGTAGGGACAGTTGAATTTTTGTGGGAAATGTCCCTAGATCTTATTTTTGGGATGTATATACTGAAATACAGTGATTATAGTAACTTTGGTATTTATGGTAATATGATGGATGTTTTCGTATTTACAATATTGTGATTGTATGTTTCCTGCTGCTTAGGCTTCCGTTATGTGTTCTGATGTATTCCTGGTACCCACGGGTCCAGGTGGATTATGATCTGCCGAAATTTGTGATATTAATTTTATTATATTATAAAAAAATGTAGAAATTAAGCAGGTCATCACAATTAAACCCTCCACATTTGCCCAATCAAAACTCTAAACATCGAACCTACCATATGAACATTACATATTTAAATAAACATGACAAAACCCTACACGTTAGACATACCACATGAGCATTGCATATTTAATAAACACGACAAAATTCAAGCTTTAAATATTAACACAAACTCCAAAATCTCCGCAATAACAATAATAATACTTTAATAAATACAACCCAAAAACATAAACATGAATCTCCACTAAACGAATATTATAACATTAAAAATCCTAAAATAATATTATTAATTGCATAATAAATACAGCAAAAACTTAACACTTAAATATAAACACCAACTCAATAATAATAATACTTTAATATATACAAACCAAAAAAAATACGAACTTAGATATTGGAACAAATATTATACCTTACAAATCTTTCAAGAGGAAATATTAGTCATTTAATATATATATATATATATATATATATAATAAATACAACCTAGACATATCTGCACATACCAGGAAAACTCAAAGATTAGATTAAATCAAAACAAGAAAATAAATAAAATAGGCAAGAGAAAGAAAGAATAAAAAAATCTATCTATGCACGCGCGTGTGAGTGCGTGCATGTGAGTGTGTGTGGGTTGGGTGTTTGAGTGTGTGTAACGGTGTGTGTGAGTGTGGCTGCATGGCCATGAAAGAGAGGCTTACCAGGGGACTCACTGTGGCTGGAGGAGTTGACCGGAGATGACAGTCGTGCTGTGGTGGCCTCAGGTGGTTGAGGATGGAATTGGTGTGGCTGTCACAGCTGGCCGAAGGAGAGGTGCTTGGATGGATCTTCAGCACAGCAGCAGTGCGCACGGCTCACAGCAGGGGACTAGGCTCGGGTTGGTGGCTGTCAGTAGCACACAACAGCCAAGGGAGAGCTGGTGGCCGCTGCTCTTCGGTTGTAGTAGAGGGGAGCCTCGAGCTCTGGCTGTTGGTGCTTCGGTTATGGCTGGTTCAGGCTCAGCTGCTGCTGTGATGGTTCTCGACTGCTGGTGTGATGGTTCTCGACTACTGGTGTTGCTTGCTGCAGCCGGTGGCCGATTGGAGAGAAGAGAGTAGGGAAAGCTTGAGGGAGAGTCTAGGGAGAGCTGAAAAGAGAGGGAAGGAAGGAGAGAGCAGGGGAACCGAGAGAAAAATTGAGTGAGAGAGAGGGAGAGACTGAGGGAGAGAGCGGAGGAAGGAGAGGGAGGCAGAGAGGATGGAGCCGGGAAGAGAGGGGGCTGAGAGAGGAGGGGGAAGGGAAGAGAAAAGAGTTAGAGTGCGTAGGATAAAAAAAATGGAAGCCTGTTTTTTTTCTTGCTCTGTTTTCTTACGCCCCGACTGTGTGGCTGTCTTGTGCGTGAGTGTGTGTTTTATAGGAAAAAGGGGGCTAGAGCAGTTAGGGTTTCCGCCCCCCCCTCAATTTCTTATCTTCTTCCTTCTTCTTCCCTTTTTTTTTTTTTTTTTTTATCTTTATTATACTAAATAATAATAATAATAATGATCATAATATAAATAATACTAATAATAATAATAATAACAATAGTACAATAGTAAAATAATAATAATAATATTTAAAAATAAAGATAATAATAATAATAATAATAATAATAATAATAATAATAATAATGATGATGATGATGATGATGATGATGATGATAATGATAATAATAATAAAGTAATATTTAATAATAATAATAATAATAATAATAATAATAATAATAAATAACTTTTGTTATATTTGGCCCGGGGTAAAAATAGGGTGTCTACAGCTACCCCTTTTTGTAGACTTTGTTGTTTCAATATAACGATAGGAACTCTCCTACATTTTTGAAGCAACAAACCTACAAAGATAAAAGACACGGATTTTGGACTCGGCCAAATATAACAAAAGAGACAAAAATGATCAGAGAAAACTGAATTGTATTGGGTTTGAGCGCTCATGAGGATAACTTGCGCCAGGTATAGGAACCCAAGCGTTAATGAAGAGTGACTTGCACCGGGTGTACGAACCTGAGCGTTCATGGAGGGTGACCTGCACCGGGTGTACGAACCTGATTATTCACAGAGGGTGACTTGCACCGGGTGTAGGAACTCGAGCGTTCACAGAGGATGGCTGGCACTGGGTGTAGGAACACAAGCGTTCACGGAGGGTGACTCGCACCGGGTGTAGGAACTCGATCATTCATGGAGGGTGACTTGCATCGGGGTTAGGAACTTAAGTGTTCAAGGAGGGTGACTTGCACCGGGTGTAGGAACCGGAGCGTTCACAGAGGGTGACTTGCATCGAGTGTAGTAACCCAAGCGTTCACGGAGGGTGACTTGCACCGGGTGTAGGAACTCGAGCGTTCACGGAGGGTGACTTGCACTGGGTGTAGGGACTCGAGCGTTCACAGAGGGTGACTTGCACCTGGTGTAGGAACCCGAACGTTCATGGAGGGTGACTTGCATCAAGTGTAGGAACCCGAGCATTCACGGAAGGTGACTTGCACCGGGTGTAGGAACCTGAGCGTTCATGGAGGGTGACTTGCACCTGGTGTAGGAACTCGAGCGTTCACGGAAGGTGACTTACATCGGGTATAGGAACTCGAGCGTTCACGAAGGGTGCCCTGCACCAAGTGTAGGAACCCGAGCATTCATGGAGGGTGACTTGCATCAAGTGTGGGAACCCGAGCATTCACGTAGGGTGATTTGCACCAGGTGTAGGAACCTAAACGTTCACGGAGGGTGACTTGCACTTAGTGTAGGAACCCGAGCATTCACAGAGGGTGACTTGCACCAGGTGTAGGAACCCAAGCATTCACGGAGGGTGACTTGAACCGGCTGTAGGAACCTGAGCATTCACGGAGGGTGACTTGCACCGGGTATAGGAACTTGAGTGTTCACGGAGGGTGACTTGCATTGGGTGTAGGAACCCGCGTATTCACGAAGGGTGACTTGCATCGAGTGTAGGAACCCGAGTATTCATGGAGGGTGACTTGCATCGGGTGTAGGAACCTGAGCATTCACGGAGGGTGACTTGTACCGGGTGTAGGAAGTCGTGCATTCATGGAGGGTGACTTGCACCAAGTGTAGGAACTCGTGCATTCATGGAGGGTGACTTGCACCTAGTGTAGGAACCCGAGCATTCGCGGAGGGTGACTCGCATCAGGTGTAAGAACCCGTGCCTTCACGGAGGGTGACTCGCACTAGGTGTAGGAATCCGAGCATTCACGAAGGGTGACGTGTGTTGGGTATAGGAACCCGAGCATTCAAGGCTGGTGACATGCATCGGGTGTAGGAGCCCGAGCATTTACAGAGGGTGACGTGCGCTGGGTGTAGGAACCCGAGCGTTCACAGAGGGTGACGTGCTCTGGGTGTAGGAACCCGAGCATTCACGGAGGGTGACTTGCACCGGGTGTAGGAACCTGAGTGTTCACGGAGGGTGACGTGTGCTGGGTGTAGGAACCCAAGCGTTCGGAGCGTGGCTTGCACCCGGTGTAGGAACCCGTGCATTCACAAACGATGACGTGCATTGGGTGTATGAACGCAAGCATTCGTGAAGGGTGGCGTGCAGCGAGTGTAGGAACCCGTGCATTCATGGAGGGTGACTTACACCAGGTGTAGGAACCCGAGCATTCATGGAGGGTGACTCGCACCGGGTGTAGGAACCCGAGCATTTACGAAGGATGACACGCGCGGGGTGTAGGAACCCGATCTTTCATGGAGGGTGACGTGCGTTGGGTGTAGGAACCCGAGCGTTCACGGAGGGTGACTTGCACTAGGTGTAGGAACCCATGCATTCACGGAGGGTGACTTGCACTGAGTGTAGGAACTCGGGCATTCACGGAGGGTGATGTGCGCTGGGTGTAGGAACCCAAGTGTTCATAGAGGGTGACGTGCACCAGGTGTAGGAACCCATACATTCATGGAGGGTGACTTGTATCGGGTGTAGGAACCTGAGCATTCACAGAGGGTGACTCGTACCGGGTGTAAGAACCTGAACGTTCACGGAGAATGACTTGCATCGAGTGTAGGAACCCAAACATTCACGAAGGGTGACTTGCATTGGGTGTAGGAACCCGTGCATTCATGGAGGGTGACTTGCACTGGATGTAGCAACCAGAGCATTCACGGAGGGTGACGTGCGCAGGGTGTAGGAACCTGAGCGTTCACGGAGGGTGACTTGCACCGGGTGTAGGAACCCGAGCGTTCACGGTGGGTGATGTGCGCTGGGTGTAGGAACCTGAGCATTCACGGAGGGTGACGTGCATTAGGTGTAGAAACCTGAGCGTTCACGGAGGGTGACTTGCACTGGGTGTAGGAACCCATGCATTCACGGAGGGTGACTTGCACCGGGTGTAGGAACTCGAGCGTTCACGAAGAGTGACTTGCATCGGGTGTAGGAACCCAAGCTATTTACCCCAGTATTCAAATGTTAGTCAAACAAGTTTTGCTTGGACAATGATGAAAAGAGATGTACAACAAAACGAGTATGACATGAACGATGTTATATGATGCATGAATATTGCCATCAGTGATGCTAGAGTGCACAGATATGTTGCTATATGTATGCATATTGCTTATGATGCTAGAGTGCAGTGATATGTTACTATATGTATGCATGTTGCTAACTTATGATGCTAGAATGTCGTGATATGTTGCTATATATATGCATGTTGCTAATTTATGATGCTTGAATGTTGTGATATGTAGCTATATGTATGCATGTTGCAAACTTATGATGCCAGAATGCAGTGATATGTTGCTATATATATGCATGTTGCTAACTTATGATGTTAGAATGATGTGATATGTTGTTATATGTATGCATGTTGCTAACTTATGATGCTAGAATGCAGTGATATGTTGCTATATATATATGCATGTTGCTAACTTGTGATGCTAGAATGCAGTGATATGTTGCTATATATATATATATATGCATGTTGCTGACTTGCGATGCTAGAATGTTGTGATATGTTGCTATATGTTTCTATGCAATGCATGAAGTATATGGTAATGCATGAAATGCATGGCAATGCATGAATCTTTTCTCCCAGTGCACCTATGATCAATAACCTCATCTTTTATCTTGACCATGTTTTCGAATTTCTGTATGAAACTTGCCACATTTGAATGGATATGTAACTAATCTTGGCTCAATTTTCTTGATTCATCCTGTCATGGAGGTGATTGACTTGGTTCAAATGAAACTCAATCACAAAATCTGCCCCAGTTGAATAGATCTATAGCTGACCTTGACGTTGTTTTCATATTCGATTCTAATAAGAAAGTGCTTGAATAGGTCCCACTGAAACTCAATTTGGAATTTTCCCCGGTTGAATTTATTTGCCACTGATCTTGACCTTGTTGTTAGATTCTTCTTGACTAAGCAGATCTCTAAAGCCTAACATGACATTTGCCCCAGTTAGATTATTCTATGACTGATTCTACCTACATCGTATATTCCCAACGTGGACCTTCTCTACAAAAAGCATACTGGTGATTCCGACACTCTTCGACTAATCGTCCTCTCTTCAAGCTAGGAAGAGTAAGAAGGTTTTTTTTTTTTAGAAATGAGGAATGATTATGCAATTATGACATTAACTTGTTAAATCAAAAGGTCACCCGCACAAAATAAATGTTTTACCATGTTCTAATGCTATTACAAGAAAAATTTATACCAATATTCAAAATCCATATGACATTGATGTTAATTTACCAGACTAAATGGTTGATCTTCTCTTCAACTGCCCCAGCTTTATCGATGGCCACTTCTCCCCTTTTTGTCTCTCTTTGCTGTGAAACCACTAGTAATTTTTCATGTTTAACTGTAGCCTTTAGTTTAGTCAAGTTCAGTCCATGTGTTTGATCTCAAGATTGTATTTAAGACTCAGGACGAAACATAGGCTTTAAGGATATAGGTTTTCAGAAGAAAAGGAAAACTAAGGCTAAAAAATCTCATCCCATAATAACATTTTCTGCCCCTGTTTGAGTTGAGGCGTTTTGCAAGATATTGACCGAACTTATTATTTGAACAAGCTATATACGTACCTTTTCAAGATCAGGTCATTACGTAGTTTAGACTCAACATTGAGTCTGACAAATCATTAGAGACAACAATATATACCAATCTAATCAGAACTTTCATTTAGACCGTAATGTAGGCTGGGTGGTTATAGGTTAAAGAAGAAAAAGGTTAAATAAAGCTCAAAATTATTGATCTTATCAAGGGTAAATTGGTCAAAGATCACATATGAAGTATGTCCCTTGTTTCTTTCTTTATTTTTCCTTCTTTTTCTCTTCTTTTTCTCTTCTTTTTTCTATATCTTCTGCTTTTACTGCACTTTCTGCTTTTCCTTTCATAAAGGACTTCTTAGCATTTTATTTGGACCTCATTTGGGACTGATCTTTTCAAAACTGCCCTAGTGTGGGGTGTGATCCTTTGACGGGTTAATCAAGAATTGAATTTTCCAAACTCAAAAAGGCTTACAAGGGATTTCTTTTTTGACTTTCTTTCGGATAGCAGAAAAATGTTCTGCCATCATTTTGATAGCCTATTGTTGTCTCATATGACTTGCCCAACCCAGGTCAAATTTTTGGTGAACTGACTTCTAAGAAAAATGGGTTTAACAATCAAGCTCAACTGGGTTAACAAATGATAAATTAATATTTGGTTCTTTTAGGGATACTGGTCGGCCAAGGATGGCCATCTATCATTTGATCAAAACATGAAAAGCGAATTCTCTTGAAATTATTGGCACAACACAGACATTTTACTGAGTTCCTTCGAGATTCTTTATTTATTTGCAATGTCTGAGTTCATAGGGTGAGGGAAATTATTTCATCTTCTTCTACTTCCACCTCCCATGTTTGATTTCTAGCTTATAAATATTGGTATTATCATTTTCCTTATCTTTGCACAAAACATCAGCAAACAAATTTTTAACAACTGAACTCAGGACACAAGTGATATGAGAAAATGCATAATTCATTTCATTGATGAAAGGGAAATTGTTCGAGACAATAGTGTCGACAGACTACTAGAAGAAAGAGAATTAAGATGACATCATTACATGAAATAAACTAGATAATCAAAAACTTGCCCCTTTGTGTACTTTTGCTACTGTGATCAAAGAGTAAATCTATCCATTCAGGCTTCTTACGAGAATTCCAAGATCCATAACTGACTTATTCTTTTTTTTTTTACCTCAGCTCTCAGATCTTCTTACAACATATTAACCATTCTTTTCCCCGTGATTGGGTAGAGGATCACTCTAGATCCCTGACTATTTATCATCAAAGACCAACCAACAGACATCCCTTAACGATTGTACCTTGTGCTTAAATGTCCAACAGCGATTCACGGTGTGACCCAGAGAATTGGAGTGATACGCACACCTAGCATTCGGGTCATACCATTGCAGCAGGGGATGTTGTACGACTACTCTAGGGATAATTGAAATGAGCCTTCTTTCGAGCAATTGGGGGAACACTTCCGAATAAGACATAGGAATTGGTTTCACCTTATGAGGACCATTTCTCTGTGTCTGAACATTTTTCTGTGTGAGCGTAGACCCATGGGGAACAAACTGAGACCCTGTAACGCCCCGAACCCTTAAACCCGAATCCGGTGCGTTATACCTGATAAAATCCTTGATGATCCATAATCAACAATCCTAGGCTCAGAAAACATAAATTTCATGGCTGACATTTTAAACCCACATAAAAAAACATATATACATAAATAACACATGTTCATTTTTAATTCATGAAAAACCTGATTTAATATATAAATTTATCTCTTACCTGGTTTCTTGAACTACACCAACAGGGACTCCGAAAAAAACCTGCGGCTCTCACCCAAACCTTGAAATTAAATTCCTAGTTCCAATAAATTATTCTTGAATAAAATATTATTTAAATATTTCCTAGGGCCATAATTTCTAAATAAATAAATATACCCTTAAATTTAGCCAAATTGCCAAATTTCGCAAATCCCACTCTCGCTTTGGAGTAGGGCCTAGAAAACCCCAATTGAAAAATTACCTACGTCAAAATGACGACAACGACAATTAGGACCCCGTGGTGGTGTCAGATCGCCGATTCAACAGCATATTTAACCAAAAATTGAAAAATTGGGGAAAAATTACCTTTCCTTAGGAGCAGTGCTCAAGCTGTTCCCAAGACAAATCTGCCCCGGTAAAAATATCAGTGGCGGAGCTAGGAACCCAACGGCACCTTCCGTTTTTCGACTGGTTGAGTATTCATTGAGAAATGAGGGAACAGAGAGAAGCGGAGACGGAGGAGTGGATGGCGCAGGAAATCAGTTCAAGAGGGGGGGGGTGTGTGCCTTCTACAGACTTCTTTCTTCTTCTTTCTTCTTCTTCTTCCTTCTTTTTACTTTACATATATTTATATATATATTTATTACTTTAACTTATCATAATAATATTATATCATATATATATATATATATATATATATATATATTATACTTTAACTTTTATATATACATATATTAAACTTAAATATATATATATATATATATATTTATATATCTTTATTTTTTTTTTTTCTTTACTATTTATTTATTTAATTAATAACATTTAATTAATTAATTAATTAATTAATAATTATTTTTTTTCATACTATTTATTTTTATTTGTTTATTTAATACATTAATTTTATAGTGTTTAACCAATTAATTAATTACTTTTATTTTTATTTTATTTTTTAATTTAATTTTTTTCTCGGGTTGTTACATTCTTCCCTCCTTTAAGAACTTTCGTCCTCGAAATTCGTTTCATTTCAGGAATTCATAACTCATTATATCCCAATGCCATAACCTTTGAAACCGACTAACCAACCTCATACCATTCAATAAATATGTCTCCCAAATAAATTTTTGCATCATCAATAATTAAATAAAATCATCATCATCTTTAACATAAATTCATACTTGCCCTCTTGACTTTATCTGCCTCATCCAAGACCGTTGTATACCCACATGCTTGTCCACCTCTACCTAGTGGTATCTTCTGATTTCCCTCGATACCATAATCTCTAAATTCAACTAACCTCACTATTGAGTTCAAATCCCAAGTTCGAATTTCTCCGCTCGGAAACATCACCATCGATGGATTTACCATGATTTTCTAAAGCTAGCTACTTCTTCAGAAAAACACAGAAGATCATCAAGAGATTTCTGCCCCCAAACTTACAAAACACAACTCAGAATTTCTAACGGTATCTTAATCTACCAATTCCTATCCTTATCACAACTCAATCCTATACTCTGGTATAAATCATTCCTAACCTAATACTCTAATATTTCCTTATCCAAGCGATGTGAAATTAATCACACTTCCGGCTGGACATTGCTCTAATACCATATGTAACGCCCCGAACCCTTAAACCCGAATCCGGTGCGTTATACCTGATAAAATCCATGATGATCCATAATCAACAATCCTAGGCTCAGAAAACATAAATTTCATGGCTGACATTTTAAACCCACATAAAAAAACATATATACATAAATAACACATGTTCATTTTTAATTCATGAAAAACCTGATTTAATATATAAATTTCTCCCTTACCTGGTTTCTTGAATTACGCTAACAGGGACTCCGAAAAATACCTGCGGCGCTCACCCGAACCTTGAAATTAAATTCCTGGTTCCAATAAATTATTCTTGAATAAAATATTATTTAAATATTTCCTAGGGCTATAATTCCTAAATAAATAAATATACCCTTAAATTTAGCCAAATTTCCAAATTTCTCAAATCCCACTCTCGCTTTGGAGTAGAGCCTAGAAAATCCCAATTGAAAAATTACCTACGTCAAAATGACGACGACGACGATTAGGACCCCGTGGTGGTGCCTGATCGCCGATTCAACAGTAGATTTAACCAAAAATTGAAAAATTAGGAAAAAATTACCTTTCCCTAGGAGCAGTGCTCAAGCCGTTCCCATGATAAATTTGTCCCGGTAAAAATGTCGGTGGCGGAGTTAGGAATCCAACGGCACCTTCTGTTTTTCGATTGGTTGAGTATTCATCGAAAAATGAGGGAAGAGAGAGAAGCGGAGATGAAGGAGTGGATGGCGCAGGAAATCAGTTCAGAGGGGGGGGGGGCGTGTGCCTTCTGCAGACTTCTTCTTCTTCTTTCTTCTTCTTTTTCCTTCTTTTTACTTTACATATATTTATATATATATTTATTACTTTAACTTATCATAATAATATTATATCATATATATATATATATATATATATATTATACTTTAACTTATATATATACATATATTAAACTTACATATATATATATATATATATATATATCTTTATTCTTTTTTTTTCTTTACTATTTATTTATTTAATTAATAACATTTAATTAATTCATTAATTAATTAATAATTTTTTTTCATACTATTTATTTTTATTTGTTTTTTAATACATTAATTTTATAGTGTTTAACCAATTAATTAATTACTTTTATTTTTATTTTATTTTTTAATTTAATTTTTTTCTCGGGTTGTTACAGACCCTGCACCCATATGCGATATCTGATCAAAGGTGGGTCCACAAATAAGATTTTTCCTGAGCCCCTGGTTCCGACTACCTTGGTAATAATGTCCCTGAATCATCTGGGCTGCGTGGTTTTTCTTTCTTCCGACCCCTTTGGGAAGGTTTTGTTCTGACTCAGTATACTTCGCTTTCCCAATATTGGTTGCCCCTTCACTTCGCTTCTTGGTCACTACCCAATCTGGACCATTCTGGGGGATGCTTCTAAGACAATGGTCACCACATGAATCTTCAAGGGGATTGTCACATGGATAACCTACTTTTATTTTTTTTATCAAAGGATGACATTGCTTTGTTATATCTTTCCCATGATAAGAGTGTCTACTTGCTTTTTTCCTAATATTCTGTGAAGTTGACTTATTTGAAGCTGCATAATTGTTGTACTGAACAATAAAAGCATGAGCTAAGTCCCTCCACATATGACTTTTTACTCGGCTACATCATTCTAGAGCTTCCCCTGTCAAACTATTTTGGAAACAGTGGATGAGCATATCATCATTATCACAATATGCAACCATCTTCTGTATATGTATCCCCAAGTGAGCTAGTGGACATTCAGACCCACTAAACTTCTCAAAATTTGGGACTTTGAGCTTTTGGGGTAAGATCAAATTCAGCATTAAACAAGGATTGAAAGCATCCGACGAACCAAACATGTTTGTTTTCTGTATAGCTTGCATCTGTTGCTTCCATGCTTCATTTTCCTGATACATTTCTGCACTAGGTATCTGCCCTTTGCTCATTTCTTCAGCTATTCTCTCTTTTTGAATATCATAATTGATAAAGGGATGTGCTTGGACATATCTTTCTAGTTGGGATCTCAGGTCCTGAGTTGATAGGATAAATGCATGTAGGCTTAGGCCTAGGTCAGCTAACGACTCCATCGGTCATGGAGGGAACAAAGGCTTGTTTTCAACTTCCTGCTCTGATGTTGTGTAGTTTTGCTCCATGAGGGGGCTATCTCCTCCATCTGATCCTTAATCTTTCAAACATCTTGATGGACATTTTCATGATTTTGTTCAAAAGATCTTCTATGACCTTCTAGATGCTTCCACATGTCTCGAACCCTTCGTCGGGAATTTAAAAGGATGTACAGAGACTGTTCTGCTCCACCTACTTTTGGAATACTAGATCTTGATCTCACCACCTTGGCACACTAGTTTTACAGAAAATTGAGATGTGATTACCAACTTATTGGAGATGACTATGCATGCATGGCTATGGAATTGAGCATGGAATGCATGATTATGTTATGCAATGGGTGTTTATGCATGGGTATAAAAATACATACAAATAGGGATATGAACCTGTATGCAGCCTATCGTGCATGACTATGCGTGAAGTGTATGAATGCATGAATGCAATGTAACCTAAATAACTACTTGGCCAGAATTTTAGAAAAAATTCCACTAATGAGAGATTTCAGAACTCACAAGGATCATATATGTGAAAACAAGGTCAAAGTGCTCACAAGGATCAAATGAAGTTTAAAAGAGTCAAAACATGGATTTAAAGATAATATTTCAAAGCTTGAAGAAAATGAAGACATGGATGACTTGTTGAAAGCCAAAGAAAATTTAGAAGTCAAAAGAGCCAAAGAAAAGCAAAGTGAGAGGGTTCAAAGAAAGACAAAGCATGAAGACATCAAGAGTTGAAGGAATATTAAGAAAGCTTTATGTAAGTACTTCATTCGATTTCAATATGAATACAAGAAGCTCTCGGGTTAATTTCTTAGACCTAGAAACCTTTTAACATACTTGGAAAATATTTTTATAAGGTCAAAAATTATTTCAAAAAGGTTAGAATCATTTTTAAAATGAAAAGCACCAAAAAGAGGATTTCCCAATTGCTGTCAGTTTTTATGCATCCGCATTTAGGTGCATTTTTCTCTATCCAAAACTCCTTATTTTAAAATGTGTTCAACATGAAGTTGTATAATTTTCTCCTAGATTTCTTTTAACACCAATAACATCTAATTTGGAGTTGAATAGAAAAATTTATAACTAAAAGACTAAAGCGGGGTCGAAGTTATCAGCCAACTAAACACTGTTCACGGCGGAATATCAAAAGACTGAACTAGACACTTCGATCATCTGACCCTCGACCTTAGTCGTCTGAAAATTTTTTTGAAGGTTTTTTAAAGAGGCAGAACCACCTCAGAATACTGAACTCGAAAGTTCAGACGTCTGAACACTGTTAACGGTCATATTTTTTAAAAGTTTTTAAATTCAAACTTATATTTTTTGTGCTCCAAACTTTCTATAAACTTGGAAAATACTCCAAGCCACTTGGGGAACATGAAATAGACTTGATTTATCATCTATAAATAACCCCCCAAGGCTAAGGATTAAACACACCAAGAAATACAGCAAACAAGCTTTCTTGCTCTCAAATCTCCCAATTCTCTCAAAGCTTTCTTGTGTAATTAATTTCTGAGTTTCACTACTGAGATTTGCTATGAATTTATCAAGAAAATTTTGAGTCTACTCTTATTTTTTTCAACCTAGAAAGAAGGCTTACGGTGATATCTACTTGAGCTTCATATTTCCATATTGTAAATTTGTTTGAAGTATATTAGTTTTTAACTTGTACTAATCAGCTCTTTGTGTGAGCATTCTTTGTACACTTCTATTTGATTTATATCTTGTAGATTGATAATTCCCAGGATTGTTTGGATCGTTAGCTAAGCAAGGGGATATTGCTTAGAGAGGCGGGTTCTAGCCTATTTGAAGGAGTGACCGAACGAGGGTACATCGTTTGGAGAGGCGGGCTCTAGCCTACTAAAGGAGTGTTGTAAAGGTTTGTTCCGCCCATTAAAGGAATAGTTTTAGTGAATCCTTTCATGATTTGCCAAAGGCGAGGAAGTAGGCTGGGTATAAACCGAACCTCATAAAAATCTCCTTCTCACTCTTTCTTTCCCTTACTCTTTATTTTCAGCATATTTAAACTGCGTGGATGATTTAATTGATAATCATATATACTACGTAAGAAATCAAGTAAACTTGAAGTCTATTTTTGATTTGGGTTGCGAAAATTGAAATGGAGTACGTTGGTTATACCATATCTTGCGGAAACCATACGGGAGTACGTTACTTGGTTAACAGCCCAAGGATAAATTAACTAAGAGTTTAGTTGAGTTCTGAATATTGAGAAGAGTGTAGACATTGTGTTGATTGGATGTTATATTGCACATCATATTGAAGAAGCAAAACCATCAATACAATGCTTTATATCAGCAAGTACAAATTTCATATATACAGGGCTTATATAAACAAACAAACCATTTTAAGTGCCTACATTACCCAAAGTGCTGTATATTTTCATCTTGGTTTGGTTGTTTGCTTTAAAATTGTGGTTGATTGGTTTGGTTGATTGATTACTTGAATGATTGGATGATTGTGTGGTTATGGATTAAATAAAGAAATAAGTTTTTTCTGAAAGTTTGAAGAATCAACAAGAAGTTAAGAATTTATTAAAAAGATTTAAAAGAAAGTTTAAAATCCAATTCACCCCCCCCCCTCTTGGGACTACACCTTAATTTTCAATTGGTATCAAAGATGGGTTATAGAAAATCCTAAATAGTAGCTATAAAAAGATCTAAATGGCTAACTTAGGCGTAGCTCCCTTTGGAGAGGGACAATCTTCAACTAGGCCACCAATCTTTTGTGGTTTGAACTATACCTTCTGCAAAAAGAGAATGCAAATATATCTTCAAACTATGAACTGGAAAGCTTGGGAGGTTTTCATGGAAGGTGACCAAATTCCCACTAAGATAATTGATGGAAAACAAGTCCCTAAGGAGAATATTGATATGACAAACTTAGATTATAAGATGCTGCAAGTTAATTCTAGTGTCATGAATGTCTTATATTGTGCTTTAGATGCCAATGAATTTAATAGAATAATGGATTGCAAATTAGCTAAGAAAATATAGGACAAATTAGAAGTAATATATGAAGGAACTACAGATGTTAGGGATAATAGGATCGATATGCTTACAAGTCAATATGAAGCTTTTAAGATGAACCTAGATGAATCTATAACTAGCATGTACACTAGGTTCACTCACATAATAAATTCCCTAAATGCACTAGGAAAAACCTATACTACTTATGAGATGATTAGGAAAATTCTTAGATGGCTACCACCAAAATGGGAACCAAAAGCCACTGCCATAACTGAAAGAAGAAATTTGAAAACCGCCTCCTTAGATGAGTTAATAGGTTCTCTACTTTCATATGAAATGGCAATAAATGAAAGAAGTAGAAAAACTAAAGCGCAAGAATCTATAGCCTTCAAAGCCTCAAACTCTAGTAGTGAAGAAGAAATGGATGAAGATGAAGTAGCTTTCATATCTAAAAAGCCAGTAAGGATACTAAGAAGGAGAAACAAATTCAAAAGAAGAAATCAAAACTCCGAATTAGAAGAAGAAGAAACAAATACAAAGAAATTAAAGAATAAAACTCCCACATGTTATAATTGTAACAAAGTTAGACATATAAAATTAGAATGTACACTACTAAATAAAGAGTCTAAAAAGAAAAACAAAAAGGCCATAAAAGCCACTACTTGGGACATGATAAGTACAAGTAGTTCAAAAAATGAATCAAAGAACCAAGAGGTTGCTTATACGTGCTTTATGGCTTGGGACGATAAGGAAAGCTCCTCATCTAAATCTTCAAATAATTCTTGTAGTGATGAATCCAGTTATGAGTGTATGTCATCTTATGATGAATTACAAAATGTTCTATTCAAAGTACATAAGATGCTGATCAAAGTAATCAAACAAAACTCATCATTGAAAAACAAGATAGAAGGAATGATGAAAGAGTTAGAATCACTTAAAATTGCTGAAAGGGAAAAGGACTCAAGAATCAAGAAAATAGAAAGTAACAATGAAGCTATGACAAAGGAGCTAGAATCTAAAAATCTTGCTGAAAAAGAAAAAAATTGAAAATTAAAGAATTAGAAAGCAAGAATGAAAAGATGATAGAAGACCTTCGATCCCTATCCTCTATGAAATATAAGAAATATATATATATATATATATATATATATATATATATATATATTTCTGAATTAGAGGATAAAATAAGAAAATTATCTCTAGAATTAGAGAAATCACAAAAGAAGGTTGATAACAAGAAAGACATTGAAATAAGTGGTCTCAAAAATCAAATTAAAGATGAAGAAATGATCATTTATAACTTTACAAAAGGAAAAACAAACTTTGACAAAATGATAGGCTCACAAAGGATGACTTTAAATAAAGAAGGCATTGGTTTTAATGGAACTGAAAATAAAAAGAAAAAGAATCTTTACATGGGTTATTTTTCAAAAGAATCCAAAGATCATACTAGTACATATTCTAATGCTTACACCAACACTATATGCCATCAATGTAAGAAAAAAGGGCATATAAAGTTTAAATGTTCATTTAAGATAAAGGATGTGAAAACGAAACAAGTATGGAGAGTGAAAGAATCATCCTTTATTAAACCAAGCGGACCCAAGAAAGTATGGGTACCAACAAACGAACTAGTTGAAATAGAAAAACTTAAAGATAAGTTTAAGAGCTTATTATAACAAATTCAAAATGGCGTTGTTGGCCAAAATCATAGAATGATTTTTTACAAGGCTTAACTTAATAAAAATATTAAGAAATATCAAATTGAGCGTATTACATAAGTGCCTTGATTAAGAAAAATATATTTGAGAATGAGAGCCTATATGCTACATGCTTACATGCCTATATGATATGCTATATGCTACATGTGTATGACTTGACTTGACTTGACTTATATTGAAATTTTATGGCTCACTATGTTGAAAATTTGAGCATGAGATTATTGAACAAAAGCATAAATTTTGATATAAGATTAATCATTTACCATGCATATTATTGATGAATCACATGGATATACTTACTGCTCTTTATATTGGTATCCATGAGTTATGAAAGATATTTTTTATATTCATGAACTATGCATAATGTGATATTAGCTTTAGTATCTATAAAGTATTTTTGGTATCACATTTTAAAAATTTTAATTGGTATCACAATTTAAAAGGCTCAATTGCTATCACAAATTGATATTAAGAATGATAAGCCTAATTGAACTCATGAGCATGTTATGATATTGATGATAACATGATATTGGTATTTGATGAGTGTGTTCATGAGAACATACAAGATATGAATCAATATATGAAGCAAGGATAATAAACTTAAAAACATAATTCATATCAAATCTGAATGTATTAAATTTACGGGGAGTATTATGACTTATTGTTTTAATTTTGTTTCTTCCCTAATTATTAAATTGGAATCATGGAATAAATAATTGGTATCATGAATTATTATGCATGCTGAAGTTTAAAGTACTATACCTTTTATGGTTGCTCATAGCCTTAGTACTTAAAGTCTTCCTCTTTTTTATCGATGTCAAAAGGGAGAGAAGTTTTAGGCAGCAAAAATTGAGCGTGATATTAAAAAAATTGGTAGCTTATTGAAATGATATATCAAAAGGAGGAAAAGTACTTGATATTGATTGATATTGATATATGTGATTTTGATATATGAGCATGATATGTGAAAATATTTTTAAATGACCTTGAGATTATAAAAATTGTTAAGATGATGCTTATTGAAAAGGGGAGCCTTTTGAAGGCTTAATCAAATTTTTTGCTCCTTGTTTGTCAACATCAAAAAGGGGGGGATGGTTGGCCTTACAAGGCTTAAAATCTTGTTTTGATGCTAACAAACAAGTGGAACTTAACATTTTTGGTTGAGTAGTGACATTTCAGAACTCACAAGGATCACATATGTGAAAATAAGGTCAAAGTGCTCACAAGGATCAAATGAAGTTTAAAAGAGTCAAAACATGGATTTAAAGATAATATTTCAAAGCTTGAAGAAAATGAGGACATGGATGACTTTTTGAAAGCCAAAGAAAATTTAGAAGTCAAAAGAGCCAAATAAAAGCAAAGTGAGAGGGTTCAAAGAAAGACAAAGCATGAAGACATCAAGAGTTGAAGGAATATTAAGAAAGCTTTATGTAAGTACTTCATTCGATTTCAATATGAATACAAGAAGCTCTCGGGTTAATTTCTTAGACCTAGAAACCTTTTAACATACTTGGAAAATATTTTTATAAAAGGCAACATACACTTTTTAATTTTGCTTTTCGAACTAGATGCGTGGTGAGTAAATTCTTTTCGAATCCGAGTCGATAGCATTGGGATGCAATCAAGTGGATTCTCAAATACTTGAGGGGTACAACTGGATATGGCATCATATTCAGTAGACAACAGGGCGGTCCATTAGTGGTAGGTTATGTGAATGTTGACTATGCAAGAGACTTAGATGAGAAGAGGTCTACCACAGGGTACATATTCATCCTTGTGGGAGGACCTATTTGTTGTAGGTCTATGGTGCAGTCGCTTGTTGCATTATTTACTACTAAATCGGAGTATATGGCAGTGGCTGAGGCTGCCAAGGAAGCGTTGTGGCTTATAGGATTGGTCAAGGAGTTAGGTATCCAATAAGGTGGAGTTTGGCTATAGTGTGATAGTCAGAGTGCTATTTATTTAGCGAAAAAACCAGGTGTATCATGCAAGGACAAAGCACACAGATGTGCGATTTCATAGGATTAGGGAATTGGTTGCTTCTGATGAATTACTACTTGAGAAGGTTCACACGTATAAGAATGCAACTGATATGTTGACAAAGTTTGTTACAGCAAACATATTTAAGTATTGCTTGGACTTGATTTAAGTCTCTAGGTGTTAGATGAGAGGTGTCCCAATCTATCGTCCCAGATGGAGCTGCGGATATGCTTTTGTGTTTCTCCTAAGTGGTGAATATTCGCCAAAGTGGAGATTGTTGGAGTATGTGGCTCATATTGAGTAGAATACATGCTTAGTGAAAGTAAGGTAATTCAAGAACAAGGAAGTTGAGTTGCAGAAAGAAACCGTCGACAGTTGGGTTAACGGTTTAGTTGACGGTTTGCTCTCAGGAGATCACCGTTGACGATTTCAATTGGGTTATTTCTGCCTCTATATTAAAATGTCAACAGTTTTGTTTGATGCTTTTTACGGGATTTGAATAGAGAAGATCAGTAGATTGGAGATTTTGGAGGTTTTTCCTCTAGGGATTACTACAGAAGTATTTTAGATACATTCTAAATCTTTTGTATTCATAGGGTTCATATATAAATAATATTTGTAACCCTTGATTGTAGCTTTTGACGAATGACAGTGAAAATAAGCTATTTGCTCCCATGTACGTAGGCACATTATCAAACCACATAAATTCTTGTGTCATGTGATTTTATTGCTTTGCTTTTATTCTTTTTGTGATTGATTATTTACGTATTGTTCAACGCTGGTTGCAGTGTTACACGTTCCAATTCAATTTGTGTTTTCATTGCGCATTGGTATACTCCTTGCAGAACACTGACCATGTAATCTCAAAAGTCTTCCTAGAAGAAGAACATGTCAGATCAGCCCTAATTCATGTGTCATATCAAAACGCTTTTTAACATACTTCGACATTTTTAATTCTTTTAAATAAAAGGCATGACCAGAAACTCGTAGTGACCATGTCTGGTTCGGAAAGCAGTCTTCGCAACATCTTTAGTCCTAACTCTCACCTGATGATACCCTGACTGTAAATTGATCTTCGAAAAGACCTACGTACCTTGTAACTGGTCAAACAAATCATCTATACAAGGCAATGGGTATCGATTCTTTACAGTCACCTTGTTGATCTCGTGGTAATCAATTCACATTCGCATAGACCCGTCCTTCTTCCTCACAAACAACACTGGAGCTCCCTAGGACGAAATACTAGGTCTGATAAAGCCCTTGTCCAGTAGTTCCTGCAATTGCTCCTTCAACTCTCTAAGTTTAGCTGGAGCCATTCGGTATGGAGCTTTAGAAATTAGTGCCTTACCTAGCAGCAACTTGATAGCGAACTCCACCTCTTAATCAGGAGGTAACATGGGTAAGTCTTCCGAAAATAAATTTGGAAACTCGTTAACCACTCGAATATCATCAAGTTTCAAATCATTCCAAGGTGGTTCCTTCACACAAGCTAGGTACCCCTGACAACCCTTCAAGAGTAACCTTCTCTCTTGTATAGCTGACAGAATATGTGTTGTAGAATGCACACATGATCCCACGAACTCATACTCCTGCTCCCTAGGAGGTCTAAACACTACTACCTTCCTATGACAATCAATCAACACATAACTAAAGAATAGCCAATCCATCCCCAGTATGACGTCGAATCCACACATGTCGTACACTACTAGGTTCTCCGATAGCAGCCTTCCTTGAATAACCATTGGGCAGTTTCCTAACATTTAACTACAAATCGCTATACTCCCAGTTGGTGTAGCCACAGACAACCACTCATCCATTCCTTGGGCTTCAACCCCACACAGTTTCACCAAACTAGCAGATATAAACGAATGGGTTGCTCTTGAATCAAATAAAACAACAACTCTATTCAAAAGCAATAACATGGTACATGTCACCACATTCCCAGCGTGTTCCGCATTTGCTGGAGTAAGGGAGTACACCCTCACCGAAGCCATGTTTGCCTGATAGTTTCCCCGAGGCATCTAATTACTTCCACGGTTCTGGATCTATGCAGGCATATCACTCCTCTGTGCCTGACAATTTTGAGATATGTGGCCCAGTTACCCCAAAACGACTAGCACTCAACGTCGTGCCATTTACGGCACTTGGTGCATGGTGCGGAAGATGGATCCCTTGAGGACCCTGTCGTTCGGTATTCTAGCGATAACTCGAACTATAATTCTTCTTCCTCTTCCATTGTCCCTATCGAGGACCAATCTGAGAACCAGAAGATATTGGCCTTTTCTTCTGTTCCTATACCACCTCATCCCCCTAAAGGTCAGCCTCATCCACCAGAACAGAAAACTCTCGAATCTACAACATACCTACAAGCCTGCGGATATCCTTACTCATAACCTTCTCGAACTTCCGAGTCTTCTCATACTCGTTTGAGATCAAATACGGTGCGAAACGAGATAGCTCGATATATTTGGCAGCATATCTCTACACCGTCAGGGTTCCTTAAGTCAGGCTCGAGAACTCATCAGCCTTCACATCACAAGTGGAAGTCAGGAAGTATCTCTCGAAAAATACCTCCTTGAAGCGGCTCCAAGTCATACCAGATGGACCAACTCTCTGCTTCTCAAGTAGACTCACCGCCGTCCACCATCTCTCCGCCTCTCCTGCCAGCTGAAAGGTAGAATAGAGAACCTTCTTATGGTCGGTGGAGTGCAGAACTTCCAATATCTTCTCGGTCTTCTACACCTAACTCTCTGCCACTACTGGATCAGGTCCTCCCATAAACATCAGAGGGTGCATGTGGGTGAACCTATCTATGGTACAACCTGTAGCAGTAAGAGAGTGTTCACGTCTCCTAACACTTTGCCCCATCTCCTGCATAACCTGTAGTGACCCAAAGAATGATATTACTTAAATAATAAAGAGGGAGGAAAATAGAAACAGAAATAGAAGGGGGTCGTAGACTTCGTCGATGACATTGCAATTTGGAGATAATAATAATGATAATAATTTCAAGAAATTTCCAAAATTCGTCAACGAATAAAGGGTTTGTCGACGAGTGCATAAGGGAATTCATTGATGAATACAGGGTTCGTCGACGAGAAAATACCTAGAGACAAATCAGGATGCTCTGAATTTCGTCGATGAATACAGGGCTTCGTCAACGAATTTAATGAAGGACTCGTCGACGAGGTGACGTGTCTCGTCGACAAATCTAGCCCTATAAATAGCTAAAAACCGGATTTTTATCTATTTCTCACGCCCCTTTCTCTCTCCTTTCTCTCTCTCTCTCTCTCTCTCTCTCTCTCTCTCTCTCTCTCTCTCTCTCCTATGGTCTCTCTCACTTCTATCTTCGATTTCGGCCCCGCCAGTCGCCGGATCGACGATCTGAAGCCACCACGATGCTCCCGGTGAAGTTCTCTACAAGTCTGCCAGAGCGGATCGTTGGGGAAACGAAATTGGATTTCATCCCAAATTCAGGGTAAGGCCTTTTAGCCCATTTTTGGCCTTATGGTAGTTATAAGAAATGATGTAGGCGATGAAATACTGATATTATGTTCTGAAAAATATTATTTTCAGGGTGTTTTGTAGGAGGCCCTGCGGGTGTTAGGCTAGTATCCCATAGGGGCTTTCCAGTAGTCAGGTAAGGGAAATATGCTATGCTAGGTATTTTTAAAATATTATGCAGTTTATTAAATTACGAAAATTATGTATTAAAGTATCGTATGGCTTGTGAATAAGAATATAGTGCAAAGATATGTTTTACGATATTTCAGTATCTTGATTTTACTATATTTTAGTACCATGATTTTATGAATCTCAGTACCATGATTATACGAATATCAATATTATGATTATGCAGTTACAGTGTTATGATTATACAGTTCTCAGAAACAGTATAGTTTATGCAACATCATGGTTATTACGATTATTTCAGAATCATGGTAAATCAGATAGTTGTATATAGAAATACATTATATAGTATCAGACCCTGTTGGACCATACAACAGAGCATGGTACCGTTGCTACAGATATTGTAGACACCCTATTTTTGCCTTAGCCAAATAGAACACTGGGTCCCCTCTTATTATTATTATTATTATTATTATTATTATTATTATTATTATTATTATTATTATTATTATTATTATTTTCCTATATTATTAGTACTTTACCATTATTTTTCTAGTATTTTTATTATCATTATTATTATTTTTCATTGTTATTATTATTACTGGTACTTTTATTATCTTTATTTTATTTTTTACTTTACTATAATTATTTTTATTTTTCATTTATTGTTTTTGATATATTATTATTATTATTATTATTATTATTATTATTATTAGCATTAGTATCCTATTTTGGCTATTATTATTTTTATTATTACTTTTAGTATTATTGCTTTATTTTTATTAATATTAATACTATTATTATTTTACCAATAGTATCTTAGTTTTTATTTTTACTATAATTATTTATTATTATTAGTAGTAGTATTATTATTATTACCCTATTGATACTAATATTATTATGATAATTATTATTATTATTATTTCCTTTTTCATTATTACCATAAGAATAAAAGAATAAAAAAAAAGAAAAAGAAAAATAAAATCCCAAAAGGAAAGTTGTTTTAGGATTTTGGAATTTTTTTTTATATAATGGCAATAAGGGTTCACACAAGAGGGAGGGGGCGCTGCGAACACAGCCGCGGGTGTGCACAGCCAGGCCAAGAAAATTTTTTTTTGCTTCTTCTTCTTCTTCTTCTTCTTCTACTCAAGCCTCCACACCTTCTTCACGCTGCAACAGCCGCGACCTCCGGCCATGTCACGGCTCTCAAATCCCAAGCAACCCCAAGCCCACTCACAGCCGAGACCACCACCCTCTGACGCCCAGCAACAGCGGCAGCGGCAGCGGCTCCGGCTTCCCTATTCTGCCTTGCCCATCACCGGTTAACCAAAAGTCACACAGTGCCCGCCACTCTCCATCTAGCCGTCTTCGACAACCCTTGCTGTCCTCCAGATCCTGGCAGTAGCAGCGGTCACCGTCTCCGGCTACCATCTTTCCTTCCGGCACCCTCACGCAAGAACCCACTCACTCACCCACCAAGGCACAGCAGCCATAGCAGCTCCCTCTGGAACCCGAGACGCCCCACACGAGACAGCCATCCTCCAACGACCACAGCTCCTCCTCCAGCCACCGTGAGCACCAGCAGTGGCCACCAGATCTCCGTGGCAGCTCCCAGCACCGTCAGCCCCTGCATAGACTTCACAAGCCACTCCTCCTGCCAGTATTCAGCCCTCTGTAAGTCCCCCTACCCGTGCACACACACACCCCCACATGCATGCCATCAGTACACACACGTGCACCTATATTTTTAATTTTTTATTTTCTTTCTTTATTTTTCTTTTTCTTCCCTGTTTGGTTTATTTCTTGGTTTTGACTCATTCTAATGTCTGGGTTTCATTGTAAATGCAGGTGGCATGCTTAGGTTGTTTTTATTACATAAGTGCCATTCGTTTTATAGGGTTTTTATATTTATGTTAATATTTAATATTCATGGTGATTTTTTTTTTTGTTGTTGTATTTGTTCTATAGGTTAATTGTTTTATTATCATGGTTGTGAAATTTTTATAGTTGGATTTTTTTTCTTAATATTAACCTTTTGTATTCATCCAATTATTATTATTGTAGGATCCTTAAAGTTATAATATGTGTTCATATGTCTATTATTCAGGTTTTAGGTTTTTATTATTATAGTTATTTTAATGTTCAATTGTCATATTTAGGGTCGCTTTTGTTATTTTTGCATGTTTAATGTTGATGCATATAGAATAGTTGTTATTATTGTACTTGTTTACTAAAGGGCGTTATTGTTTGATATTTACATACTTAGGGTTTTTGTTATTGTACGTCATACTTAATGTTTATATGAAGTGTTATTATTATTCGACATATTTAATGTTTATTTCATATTTGGCATATTAATATTTAGGGTTGTAATTATGTTATGTTATTAGTTAAGCATATTTTAAGATTTTTATTAGTTTCCATATTATGGCTCATTGTTTCATATTGATTTGTTATCATATATGCATATTCATATCTATTACGGTTTGTCATTGTACATATCTATATAATATTATGATTTATTATTTTGTGTTGCATATACTATGGTTCATTATCATGTAGTAGTATCATTAGGGTCTTGATTATTTAATGTTTATATGTAATAGGATTTTAAGTATCTCACATTATCAAGGTTTAGGCATTTTTTTTTAGAGTTTGGATTATGTCATGTTCATATTTATTAGGGTTTGGATCGCTTCATAGTATCTTTGTGTACTTTTAGGGTTGAAATTGCTTCCATATAAATTATGTACTTAGGGTTTTTGGTCATTATTGTACTCACATTATATTTAATATTTGTATAGTTAAGGTTGTGTGTTAATTTTAGTTGCCATATTGAATAGGTACTTATTAATTCTAGAATTAACTTGTTTCCATAAATTCAATTATTTTCTTGCCCGTTTTCTTAGTTTACATATTTTAAATTCGATTTGTTTTCCTTAATTAATTGTTAGCATATGTATGTCTTGTGCATATCTTGGACAGCATGTTTATTTTAAGATAAATATCATATTATTTAAATATGTATATTATTAGTTAATGAGATTTAGTATTGTTACTATTAATATTATTATTGTCACTATTATTGTCATTTATTATTATTATTATTATTATTATTATTATTATTATTATTATTATTATTATTACTATTATTATATTTATTATTATTATTAATATTAGTATTGTTATTAGTATTATTATTATTTATTAACGTTATCATTCTTATCATTATTAATAATATTATCACTATTTTTAGTATTTTCTTATACGTACTATGGTATATATTTTGATAAAATATTTTCTTGATTTTTAATCCCTATGATTTTATTGCGGGGGTATGAGCCTTCGGGCATCACGTACCCTAAGCTTTGAGGGAATATATATGCATATATTATATCATATTTATTTGTTTATTTATTTTTCACGTGTAATTATAAAGTCATAAAAATGAGTAATTTAAAGGTTTATTAGATTAACTTAGGGATAATTTCAAATTAATTAGGTACCGTTCGTAAGAACGGGCGCGTAGGGGGTGCTAGTACCTTCCCCTCGCGTAACCGAACTCTCGAGCCCAATTCTGGTAATGTAGACCGATTCTACCCCTAACGGGGTAGTAATCATGTGTTCTAACCACACTAAAGGTTAGTGGCGACTCCGATATTCCATGATTTGTTCTGAAAATATTAAAACGATTTTAATTTCGCCGCCCGGGGCACACGCGCTCCCGGGACGCCGCGACAGATATTATGTTACTTTATGAGTTCAACCACCTATTTAGATAATACGTGGTAAGGTCGATCACCTAGGCCCTTGAAGAGGATAGGCTCCCCATCCAAATATGGGTTTAGGTGGGCAGATCGATCGATGGAGTATAGTGATTTATTCCTCGTTGGCCAGCCAGGGTAAATCTCGCCTATGGGCCGCACAATCCTGTCATGAGGGGGTAAGTCATGACACACAGATTGTAACACCCCGACCCCGAGGGGCCTGAGATATTAACTTTTTACTACTGATTTACAGCGGAAGCAAATAAACTCAATTTTTATTACACCAGAGCGCTAATTATTCATGTTACAATCACTTATTTCAAAAGAAGAAAAATTACACAAACATAAATATCTGAAACCATACTAATATTTCTAATCAATCTTTATTTTTCTAATCCCCACCCTCATGCTTGCTAAGCCTGATTTCCGACATGTCCTTCAGAGTTATCTGAAATAAAATATGATTGGGGTGAGACGACGCTCAGTAAGTAAATAAGATTATTATTAGTGTGTGGCCAAAATGAGTTTTTAAAGAATTTCGTAAAACAATATTTAATACTATAACTTCAAGACTGCTTTTAGAATAAACATAAATTTAAAAATTTCTGCATAAAACTTTTGTCATAAATTTCAATAATAAATTTTTACAATCATATACTATAACTGCTAAATTAAACTTTTAACTTTAAAACTGTAAAAATATTTAATGATAAACATACATATACTTTTCCTTATACATTTTCCTTAGATCGTCATTTAAGCACCAAAATGATCATTTTCACGTAAACTTACACTTTTCCTTCAAATCATCAGTAACTTTGTACACGTAATTAAATATGTATAAACATATATTATAAAAACCACCCTTAGGCCTGTTTGCCGTAAGTCATGTTTACCCCCATGACTGGGTTGTGCGGTCCGAAGACTGGACTTAGCTGGCTGGCCGACCAAACTAAATCAACGTACGTAAACTTTAAGTGAGATTTTCCTTATTAAGTCCTGGTCCGGAACCAGGTGTGCACTCAGGAGAAATCCACTAACATAAATGACCACTCTGTAAACAGTGTGGGTGCACTCTGATCCGTATAAACTTTAAGCTGCGGTACCGAGCATCTGTAACTTTGAACTTTCGTTTGCCATAAGGGGTTTTAAAATCATCTTATTATAATTTATGTAATTTAGTATAATATCGTGAAAATCTCATCTTTACTTATATTTCCATAAAAATGTAACGTAAAAATAAACTCATGCCACACAATTTTTGTGTTAAAAATATATATAATTTTACTTTTGAATAGAAAGAAATGCTGAAAATTTACCCGAGGGGATTAGAACATTTCTTAACCCAAAAATAGGTGCAAGTATATTAAAGATAGAATTGATATAATTAAATATGCGTAAAAATAAACTCATGGAAATTTTGTGGAACTAAATAACATAATTAAAATTTACATACAAAATAAACTCGGGTATGAATTTAAAATAAAAAGAAACTAACATAATCAAAATTTACTTACCTTTTTCTTTTACCGCGTGCTACGAACACAATAACTATCTTTAAAAAAATGATATCGGAAAGAGTGGGTGATTGAGAACTTATTTAAAAATTCTCTCTCTACCACAATTTCTTTCACTCACTAATCCTTCTCTTTCTTGGAAAATTGTTGTGAAAAATGAAGGTTGAGAGCTCCCTATTTATAGGAAAATTTTGGGGAAGAAATAGAATTTATAAAAGTGTGGGGAGATGGGTGAAATTATAATTTTTTAAAATTAAAGAATGGGCAAGGGATGGGCAAGGTATGGGTTGAGTATGGGATGGGGATGGAGGCCATGTGGGAGTGCTTGCCACCATTCCCATTAAATAAATTTTTAATTAACTACTTACCTAATTAATTAATCAATTAGTTAATTAATTATTTTATTATTTTATTATTTTTCTTAATCATTATTGTCATTATTATTATCATTGTTATTACTTATAAACTATTTTAAGTATTTATTTATTTTATTATTTATTTTTGAACAAGAATTAAATTTAAATTTTGAAAACTCATGTGAGCCCCACATGGTCTTGTGGGCCCCACACAACTTCAAGACCCGAATGAATCCTACGTAACTCGAATAACTCTTATACGATTTTATGCATCCTACATAACTTTGAGACTCGTGTAAACCTCCATACGGCTTCGGGACTCATGTGGGCCCCACACAGTCTTGTGGGCCCCGCATATGATACTTATATTATTATTATTTTATCATATATTTCTACAAATTATGTTAGTCAAAACATTATTTTATGTACTTATTTACGTATATAAACAGTGTCTACCTTGTTTATCCTATGAAATTCCATTTTGACCAGGCCGACCTCCAGGGAGCGACTGAGCCGCAATGGTCTCTGAGCACTCGCTTAGACAAGGTCTTTCTTAGGCATCAAACATGGAATCAAGGATCCTAACAGAGAAACACTTTCTTTTTTAATACTAACTATTATTATTATTATTCATTTTTTTTTCTTGGGTTATTACACAGATATCCACAAGGAACATTTTCAGTTACTATTACGTATGTACAGATTTACAGAAATAGGGAATATACATATGTATAATAGAAGTATTTTGATTAGTAACCTACGACACTGTTATGTTAAGCAACATGGAAAGGGGAGTGTATTTTATCACTTGTACTTTATTTATATACTCAATTATACATGTTTGTTTGAAAGCATATTTTCATGATATAGAAGCTCATTTGCCACACACTAGTAATAGCGTATTTCGTCTTACTGAGCGTTGGCTCATCCCAGTGTTGAATCATTTTTCAGGTGATCTAGGTAGGCGAGCAGATCAGGCTCGCAGATAGAGGGGCTTCAATGGTGCCCTGTCAGAGAGTGAGTATATTTTGGGAGTGTTTTTGTATATCCCAGCATGGTTGAGGGTATTTTGGGTAAACAGTGATATGTGTATATTTTGGGAACCATGTAGTACTCTGGTATTGTGTGGTATTGGTTTTTGTATTGTGAAGATATTTTCATATGGTTATGTCTATGTGATTTATGCTTCTTGCTGCTTAGATTTATGATTGGGTTATCCCCAGTATGGTATCAGAGCATGTAGAATGTTATAGTTTATAAAAAAAAATGGAAAATTTAAGCAGGTCGTGACATAACTTGCCTCATTAAACCCCAAGGCACAGAAGGAGACCCATCACTCGTAGTACCCTCAGAACTACTATCAAAGTTGTTATCCTTGGGCTCCATTCTAAAAGTAAGATAGGAATTGGTTAGAATTCCTATATCGTACATAGTTAACACAATCATTGAAAACTAATTATGTCAACTACTACTCTCACGGGTCCAGGTCTATCCTATCACACCGACATGATGGTTTGGCGTGATTTTACTGAAATCGTCATTCCAGAAAAAATACAGAACACTGCTAACGAGTCCCCGTGTAGCAATAAAACAACCCTCAACCTTCTCTACCCATCTCCTACATCCTACACTCAGGTATGTACACATAACTACGCCTAACCAAGTCTACAAGACCTAACAACCTGGTTTAGCTCTGATACCAAGCTGTCACGTCCCAAACCCACATATGGGTCCTAAGTGTGAATATAGTAACCTAACCTGTCTCTGTATCAATTAAACATACATGATACAATACTAAATAAGGGTTCGACCCCGTGGGGTAAATGTACACCCTATACACATTCACATACATATCTTTACTCATCAAATACGCAGCGGAAAATGTTCTTTCTACACATACATCAAACCATACCAGATTCTATACATAACTAGCAATATACATTCCAAAATACCATACATACTCCGGGTGTCTACAAAACCTAACACTAACAACCCGGTTACAAAACCCATACTTACCCAGGTACTAAACGTAGCTAAACAAGACCCCACGCTTCCGGACGCTAGGATGCTAGTTTCGGCTACCCAAAGGACCTGAAAAACATTTGTATATTCAAGGTGAGACACCTCTCAGTAAGGAAGAAAGAAGGTTATATCAGTGTGTAGCATACGAGTGTTATTTCAGCATAAAGCATTACACAATACAATACAAGTCAATACAATGCCAGTATTTTTCACAAATTTGTTCCAATACATACGATACCAAACATACGGTCAGTGTCGTCACACTCAAGAACTCGATACCCTGCAATAACCAAAGCCTCACAGTGATATCATTGCCAGTACGATATAGCTCACACCCATCGGTGACCAACAAGAAAGAACAGGCGATATTTCACACCCTCGGATATAGAGTTGAACACTTTCGCCCACGGTAATTAGCTGAGACATAGCATCAGCGTACGGTAGTTAGCCGCCCCTAGCTGATTTACAAAACCTAGAACAATTTTGAAACTCATATCCCTATACTCATCAACGTACGGTAATTAGTCGTCCCTAGCTGTTTTTACAAAACCTGGAACATTTACATACGACATTTCATTCCACACTTATTTAAGTATATAACAAATCATATCGTTTTTTAGTTGAAGAATACAGTTTAATACAAATATGGGTACGATCATCTCAATACTACAATTTTAATACAATATACGGTTTCTCTAATAAAATAGAGATGATACCCGAAACCCCCAAATTTTTCAAAAACTGTAACCAGAAAATCCCACATTTTCACCCTATAGATTTTCCCAAATAAGTAATCAAAACATGCATATGATCATAACCTACAGGTTTACCGATCCCGACTTCAAAAATAAATTGATATAAACATAATCCCTTTACCTTTTCCCGAATACCAAAATACGAATTCTACTGCTCCAAAACTACGAACCGAGACACCAAAACCTAAACATCCAAGAACTATACTTCACTATAATTCTTACTACTACATATAAACCAAAACGAAACTAAAATCGGACCCTTACCTCGGTTTTGGGTCAAAACCCGAAAATCCTCAAAACAATTTTTTGATCCTCTAAAAACGTAGAGCTTCTCCTCCTGATCTACGTGGTAATGTTGGATCATCGAATCAGGTGACGATTAACGAAGAATCGAAGAGAGAGAGAGAGAGAGAGAGAGAGAGAGAGAGAGAGAGAGAGAGAGAGAGAGCTTTAGCTTACTTAGCCATGAAGCAATGAAATAGGATATTTATAACCCCTTTGACCCGGCCAACCTCATCGACGAGATGGTGCCTTCATCGACAAATCATCCATACATTTCATCGACGAACTGACTCCTTCGGCGACGAATCCTATTCCGATATTTTGCAACACTTTCAATATCTCTTAGTCGACGAGACTCTGAATTTCGGCGATGAAGAGTACAAGGACCTTCGTCGACGAGAACAATGGCTTCGTCGACGAAACCTACAAAATTTACCTTTTTACCCTTTTGCTATTTAGTCAATCTACACATCTCGAGTCGGGTTCTTACATTAGAGATCAATGAATTGGTAGAACATTAAATAGATGTTTTAACCTCTATTAGAGTAATAATTGGTTAGTGAAAACTGCATTATTGGACTACATTTGACCTATTTCTCAACTCTATATATTACACCAAGTTTCATTTGATTTCATATTTGCCATTTGGTCATGCTAGTTCAAATATTCGACATCCCTTTTTCGAGTTTGACCCTCCGAAACATAGCGATAGTAATATTATTTAATTTTTTTGACTTGCAAAATGTTCTATATGAATGCATGTCTAATTAAGATTGGGGATAAGAGCTAATTAAAGAGGATTCCAAATGGTGTTTTGTGTGTGTGTGTGTGTGTGTGTGTGTGTGTGTGTGTGTGTGTGTGTGTGAGAGAGAGAGAGAGAGAGAGAGAGAGAGAGAGAGAGAGAGAGAGAGAGAGAGAGAATAGGTTAGCCTAAGGCTTCTTAGAAAAGACCTTGCATGGCACAAAAATGAATCAACAAAATAAAATAAAATTGATTAACTGAGATATTTAGGAAAGACCTTAGATGGCATTCAATTTTTTTTATAAAAAGTGAAAAATATTTATTAACCCCATAAAAAAAGTATTTCAAAACAAAAAAACTCAAAAAAAAAAAAAAAACCCTCCCATAGGACTCTAAATGACAATAGAAACCAAAGCTAAATTTTATTATGGGAGGCCAAGGCAAAACGTGGTGTCTACAAGTGTCATCCCACTATTACTTCATACATCAATATTATATATAAAATTAAGTAAAGTTTGCTTCAAAAAATGTATGCCCATTTTTGTCATCAAGGATTGTGAGTGGGGGGCTGCTCCCATCTGCAACTTTCAAGAATTCAACGGATTAAATAATACTAAATTAGAGAATTAGCATACTAACTAATGAACATTCTTTTCCCAAGATCTTCTTCAAGTACTATTTTTACAGGAATTCAAGTAGTACTTTTTCATTACAACATTTTTCTAGAAAAATAATCCTTTTTTAAAGGTTCTTTTTTAAGATTATCATCAAGTTTCCTCAAAACTTTGATGTCTTTCCATCGACACTCAGTGTAAGTGGAAGCATTTTCTTGTTGATAAGCCCCAAATTGAAAATGATGAGAGGAATTTTGACGATTAGGAGCTTCAAGCTTGAAAACACCATTAATGAAAGTTCTTGTAACAGCAGCTTCCGTATCATGAATTACATTCAACCGAAACCACCTATCATATATATTTTCTTCTAGGATATCGCTCAAGTAATAGGTGAGTGTACCATCATTAAGTTTAATCATTAGGGTTGTAGAATGAGTTTTTGCTCCAAACACCTGCATGATGCATACTCCTGATGTTCCTGATGGCACGTAAGCATATCCTTCGAATTGCCAAACACCAGTGCTATAATAGTATTCCTAAGAAAAAAAATTCAAGAAAAAAAAATATAAGGGTGCCATGTAAATTGGAAGGAAAATCATTCATAAAATATTTTTTTCTCACAAATTATAAAAATGTAGGAAAATCTTCTTTGCCAAATAAAAATATAAATTAGCTAAGTTAAATATGCATGTGTATGAGCATGTATGTATTGCAGTACCATTGTTATATCTTTTCAAAGGATATGTGTCCAAATTGCATAAATAAACCTTGTGTCATTCTTTCACTTAATGGTTTACCATGCCCTTGTGGTACTTAGGGTGAATGTCCCGATCTCCTATTTTGGCTCTTCTCCTTTTGAAAATAAAAGTGTGGTATATTGTATTTGGTAACCAACTTTTTAAATTTTTTAATTTTTTTTTATAATTCAAAGACTTCAGTCACCATCGCGCCACTTTGGACATTATAGTGCGACATCAAACCCAGGGTTGAAAGTTGTCTGCGTATTGACACATGGATTTGAAACATTTAAAAGCTAAAAACTAGGTTCTCCAAAAAAGAATTATACTCCATGGATGTCTTTATTTATTTATTTATTTATTTTTCAGATATTACAAGATCATTAGCACATTATTTAATTTTTCTAAAAACATATATCTATGTTAGTGATTTTAAATATTTTCAGTTGCCTTACAATATTTTACAAAACACTTCTATTGCATTTGGAATATAGATTTCGGATCTTGAATTTGGATTTGAGTAAATTTGGACAAATTTTTATACAATTTTATATTATATCTTATCCAAATTCAATACAAATTAAAATATAAGATCTCTTTAAATATAGGATTATAATCAAAATTTTCTTTTTAATTAAAACTTTTTATAATCACAAATAATTTTTACAATAATCTCAGTCAAATCCTTTTTATATGATCCTTTGTATTTTAAAAGAGTTACTTTTTATTAATTCTTTTTCTAAAACCTACTTTTGAAAATCTTAGGGAAGCAAACAAGTCTTAGTGTGCCTTTATCACTCACTTAAAGTTCCCTATGGTAAGTCAAGTCAAAGCCTCCAAATGAGCGATGATTGTGTGTGTGTGTGTGTGTGTATGTGTGTGTGTGTGTATTAGAACGAGATTACATCTCATAAGATTTTTTTTTCTTTTTAAATTTTAGGCCAATCATGAAAATCTAAGTCTTTTTGCAATAACCATTTTAGTAGTCAATTTAAAAATTTTTTACACATTTATTTTATTAATAGTTATAATAAATAAATAAATAAGCCATCTACTTCAACCATGGTGAATAAGATGAAATCTACTCTCTAGCCACATGCCTTTTGACATACAGGATAAAGTATGACATGTGATGCTTTTTCTATCCCACTTTAATGGGACCAAAGTCCATGTAGCTCAAATGCACATTCTTATAAATCTCTCTATTTGATTTTAGAGATTGAATGTGAAGAATCGGAAAAAATAAATGTGATTATAGAATAAGTACTCAAAATTAATATCTAAAGAGCTTAAAATGAAGAAGAAGAAGAAGAAGAAGAAGAAGAAGAAGAAGAAGAATGAGAGTTATGTTCGTCCTACACATTTTCTCATCTGTGATTGCATTAGAGTTATGTTCGTCCTCTAGGGGACATCCCAATAATGAGATCTTAAGAGTTTATATTGGAGGTCTCAAGTTTAAAGTTTGGATAGAGTGAGAAGGAGTATGAGAATACGAAAGATTGGCTATATGTTGTGTTATGTATACGTAGTACAAACCTAGTAAGCCTTCAATGGAGCCCAAAAAAAAAATTAGTTTATGTTCTTTAAAAAAAAACCATGACAAATTTACAATTAATTAAAGTAGAAAAATAAAGGAATAGATAAAGAAATATTGAGAAAGTTTACTTCAATACGTATTTCAGAGCGAGGGTGGGTCGGACTACCATATGCAAGAGGACTATCTGTTGAGCAAACCCAGAAGGTGTGAACACCATTCACAAAACTATACCGCTCCTCCAAAGGCATGTCATAAGGTCTCAAGTTGTGGAAGTTGGATGCAGCCAAGGGTAAGCTTACAAAACCCTCAGTTGGTTCAATGGGCTCGGACCCCATAGCTATATGGTGCAGCAAAAGAAGAAGATGCACTAACCCAACATAAAGGAAGAGTAGTGTGGGCATTGCCATGTAATTAATTTGAGGAGAGTGTATTAGAACTGAGGAGGCTGATGGGGTGTGTGTGTTGTTTATGCTTTACACACAATTGATGACAATGTATTTATAGTAGGCTTGACGTTGGGACTTGGGACAGTTCAATTTGAATATTTTCCGTCAGTGGCATGCAAAAAGATGATGAGCACATCTATGTGCATTGAATGAATATTTTCTAGGCTGAATTGAGATCTTTGACGCTAAATAGCTAGTTACCTTTTTATTTCGGTTAAAAAGTTTGATGAGTTGCATTGAAAATATAATTATCAACTTTAATAATAAATATTAGTACTAGGATTCTTTTCATCATTTCGTATCACAGTTATATAGCAATCATTAGTGATCTTTCAATTTAAAAAAAAAAAAAAGTAATAAATTAAAACCAGCAAATGCATGCTACAAAGTTAATGGATTAAAAAATAAAGTGACGTATAAAACATTTTCCTAGAATTAATTAAAGTGATGGGTTATATAAAAAGAGCTTCCCAATAAAAAAATTTCAACCTTTGGGTATCACAATGATTTCGAGCAATCTTAATTTGAGAAGTGTCACTTATTTGTATTTCTTACCTAGAGTCCACAAAACCTAAAAATGGCATATCAAAAAGGTATCCAAATTGAATAATTACAGGGGATGAAAATAAAAATCTTAAAAGGCAGGTAGCAAATCTAACCAAGCTGCTCAAATTTTTCAAAGAAAAATTAGTTGGGAATTAGACCGGAAAAAATAGATACAAATCCATTAATCATAACCAAGTCCAACTCGCTTTAACCAACTTATAATCGAATCGTTTAATAAAGAAGTCGAATATGGTTTTAAATTTTATATTCGTTTCTTAAACGGGTCGGGTTGGGTTTATCCGCTTAAAAAAGATAAACCCATAAAGCCCAACTCCCCCCCCCCCACTGTAACAAGCTAAATTTTTAAATGAAATTTAAATAATAAAGAAAGGAAAATTTGAAAAAGGGAAAAGAAGGGAAGCTGCCAAGTTTTTTCGACGAACACAGGGTTACGTCGATGAAGGCTTTAAAGATTTCGTCGACGAACACAGGGCTTCGTCAACAAGAAAATACCGAGAAGGGTTCTGAGGCAGCCTGAATTTCGTCAACGAATACAGGGTCTCATCGACGAAATTTATGAACTCGTCAATGAAGATCGGGCTCGTCAACAAATTCCGCCACCTATAAATATGAAAAATCCGATTTTAATGTCATTTTAAGCTTCCTCTCTCTCTCTCCTCTCTCTCCTCTTCGGCTCTCTCACTCTCTCTCTTCTATTTTGGGCTGGTTTTACGCCGGATCGAAGATCTGAGGCTACCACGATGCTCCTGGTGAAGTTCCCTACAAGTTTGCCGGAGCGGATCGTCAGGAAAACGAAGTTGGAAATCATCCCAAAGTTTAGGTAAGACTTTTTAAGACAAATTAGACTTCATGATAGTTATAGAAATTGACGTACGCATGAAAATACTGATAATTAATACTGGGAGTTTTGAGTTTCAGGATATTGAGTAGTAAATCCTACGAGGGTCAGGCTAAGATTTTAGGGGAGCTTTCTCAGTAGCCAGGTAAGGGAGTAAACTAAAGCAGTTATTTTCCATGCAAATTATTATTGATAATGAGTAAATTTATTTTCAGAAAAGCATATGATATACCTGTATATTATAGATGAAATGTACGTTTGGAAAATACTGCTATTATGATGAAACGTATATGTATGTATGAGACGATAGAAAAACACGATTTTAGAATATGAAGTATGACTTTTAACAAAGTATGTGTGGCATGAATATTATTTTACGTGAAATGAGATATGATATGTATGCTTTTACGTGTAAAACACATTTTTAGGTATTTTGGAAAGACGAGTTATGCTATATTGAGTTTGACGAATATATGATAAAAGAGTTTTTTTTTTTTTTTTAGAATGTAAATACGTGAAACGATTCGGCACGAGGCCGTATTGATGTTATCGGCGCGAGGCATTTATTATGCTATCGGAGCGAGGCCGTATTATTATATTATCGGCACGAGGCCGTATCTATGTTATTGGCGCGAGGCCATATATATATTTACTATGATTTTGGCATGAGGACATACGCATGATTTTGGCGCGAGGCCGTATCTATGTTTTCGACATGAGGCCGTGTTGATGTTACGTATGTTCATGTATTATATGTTATTGCAACCAGGATGTTAGTTTAGTTCAGACCAGGAGCTTGGTACCGTAGCTATAGGTAGATCAGATTTGGCACGAGACCGTATTAGTGCTAACCATTCCATGAAGGGATGGAAGATGGATAGTCAATGTGGCTTTCAGTAGAGTGTAGACGCCCACCTGACAGTCCAGACCAGGGTGTGGTGGGCTCATCATACTTACAGACATATTTGATTCAGCAGTGGTCGGCCAGCCATTGTCGGGTCCCGCCTTCAGGCTGCACAACCCGTCATGGGGGGGTAATACATGACATTAGCTAGCTATTCATCCTGGGTTGATTTTCAGTATTACGAGTTATAACAGATGTTTATGTATGTTATGATTTATTAACGAATATGAAAATACATGATTATCCAGCATGATATTACAATTATTTCCAGAGTTATGAAATGTACTGTATATGTATAAGCACTTTGAATATTCATGTTGCCACACAGCTGTATTTAGTTTACTTTCCCTTACTGAGAAGTGTCTCACCCCCAACATTAATATATTTTTCAGGAAACCCAGAGAGACCGGCAGGTCAGGGCCGTCGTTGAGTGATTGGTGCTTCCCTACTAGAAGGGTAAGCCTTGAGCTAAGACTAGGAGATTTTTGTTGCATAGTCCTAGTGTTATTTTGACTTTTTGGAGATTGTACATATGAACAGTATATTGATGTTAATAGAAAGCTCTAGTATTATGTTTTATGGATGGATGTATGGATTTTTATGTTTACTGATGCTAGGTTTTCCGTTGTGTATGACAGGTGTCCCCATTACCCACGGGTTCGAGTCGACCATTTTATTTATTATGTTGTATTTTAGTGAGAGACGTTACAGGGGCCCCCAAACCACCCAGCCGAACGGCCCAGACCCAAGAAGCAAGTCAACCCACGCGCACACAGCCACGCCCCCTAGCCCAACGCCCCGGCCCACTTTCAAATTCAATTCACTCTCAATGTATTCACATTGCTAATTTCTCATCTCACAATTTCAACCATCACTATGCTCTCTCTACGGCCTATGCGACTATTGAGTGCTGACTCAATTATTGATGGCCAACTACGCCTATGTGCTTTTCTACGCTATAGACACCTAATTTTAACCAGACCTCTTTACATAACATTTTTATTCATTTCATTTTTTTTTTTGTACAAATTCATGAAATACAAAATACAGGGAAATACATTAGGAATAAAGGAAAATATAGGGAAAGGTAGGAATACGGGAAAATACAGAAATACATAAAAAATAAGGGGCAAATAAAAAAATTCAGCTTGCTGCAGATAAAATCCCAAGCATCTTCGCAGGTACTTGCATCCAAAACTAGAAAGAAATCAAGCAAAAAAGGAGCAAAGTATGACATGTGATACTTTTTCTATCCCACTTTCATGGGACCAAAGTCCATGTAGCTCAAGTGCACATTCTTATAAATCTCTCTATTTGATTTTAGAGATTGAATGTGAAGAATCGGAAAAAATAAATGTGATTTTAGAATGAGAGTTATGTTTGTCCTATACATTTCCTCATCTATGATTGTATTAGAGTTATGTTCATCCTCTAGGGGTCATCCCAATAATGAGATTTTAGGAGTTTATATTGGAGGTCTCAAGTTTAAAGTTTGGACCAAGTGAGAAGGAGTATGAGAACACAAAAGATTGGCTATATGTTGTGTGGTGTATACATAGCACAAACCTACTAAGCCTTCAATGGAATCCCAAAACAAAAAAAATAAAAATTAGATCATGTTCTTTAAAAAAAAAACAAAGAAAATAAGAAACCACGACAAATTTACAATTAATTAAAGTAAAAAAAAAATAAAGGACTAGATAAAGAAAAATTGAGAATGTTTACTTCAATACGTATTTCAGAGCGAGGGTGGGTCGGACTACCATATGCAAGAGGACTATCTGTTGAGCAAACCCAGAAGGAGTGAACGCCATTCACAAAACTATACCGCTCCTCCACAGGCACGTCATAAGGTCTCAAGTTGTGGAAGTTGGATGCAGCCAAGGGTAAGCTTACAAAACCCTCAGTTGGGTCAATGGGCTTGGACCCCATAGCTATATGGTGCACAAAGAGAAGAAGATGCACTAACCCAACATAAAGGAAGAGTAGTGTCGGCATTGCCATGTAATTAAGTTGAGGAGAGTGTATTAGAATTGAGGAGGCTGATGAGGTGTGTGTGGTGTTTATGCTTTACACACAATTGATGACAATGTATTTATAGTAGGCTTGACGTTGGGACTTGGGACAGTTCAATTTGAATAATTTCTGTCAGTCGCATTGGGACAGTTCAATTTGAATAATTTCTGTCAGTCGCATGCAAAAAGATGATGAGCACATCTATGTGCATTGAATGAATATTTTCTAGGCCGAATTGAGATCTTTGACCCTAAATAGCTGCATGCCTTTTTATTTCGGCTAAAAAGTTTGATGAGTTGCATTGAAAATATAATTATCAACTATAATAATAAATATTAGTACTAAGATTCTTTTCATCATTTCGTATCACAGTTATATAGCAATCATTAGCGATCTTTTAATTTTTTTTTTTAAAAAGTAATAAAATAAAATCAGCAAATGCATGCTACAAAGTTAATGGATTAAAAAATAAAGTGACATATAAAACATTTTCCTAGAATTAATTAAAGTGATGGGTTATATAAAAAGAGCTTCCCAATAAAAAATATTCAACCTTCTTTCGGTATCACAAAGATTTCGAGCAATGTCAATTTGAGAAGTGTCACTTATTTGTATTTGTTACCTAGAGTCCACAAAACCTAAAAACGGCATATAAAAAAGGTATCCAAATTGAATAATTACAAGAATGAAAATAAATCTTAAAAGGTAGGTAGCTAATCTAACCAAGACGCTCAAAATTTTTCAAAGAAAAATTAGTTGGGAATTGGACCTGACAAAATAGATACAAATCCATCAATTCGAACCAAGTCCAACCTGCTTTAACTGACTTATAATCGAATCGTTCGTCAAATGAGTCGAATTTGGTTTTAAATTTTATATTTGTTTCTTAAATGGTTCGGGTCGGGTTTATCCACTTAAAAAAGGTAAACCCATAAAGCCCAACGTCCCCCCCCCCCCCCAAACCACCCATCCAGACGGCTCAGACCCAGGCAACAAGTTAGCCCACACACACGTAGCCACGTCCCCCAGCCCAGCGCCCCAGCCCACTTTTAAATTCAATTCACTCTCACTGTATTCACATTTCTAATATCTCATCTCACAATTCCAACCATCACTGTGCTCTCTCTACGGCCTATGCGACTGTCGAATGCTGACTCAACTGTTGACTGCCAACTACGCCTATGTGCTCTTCTACGCTATAGACACCCAATTTTAACTGGACCTCTTTACATAACATTTTTATTCATTTCATTTTATTTTTATTTTTTTGTACAAATACATGAAATAAAAAATATAGGGAAATACATCAGGAATAAAGGAAAATATAAGGAAAGGTAGGAATATAGGAAAATACAGAAATAGATAAAAAGCAAGGGGCAAATAAAAAAATTCAGCTTGCTGCAGATAACATCCCAAGCATCTTCGCGGGTACTTGCATCCAAAACTAGGAAGAAATCAAGCAGCAAAGGGAGCAAAATTTGAGTGATGCTGTAACTAATTGGAGACAATCTCAAGATTAACATGTATCCCATCTCAATCTTTGGCCAAGGACCCATGAAGAAAGATAATCAGCCAAATCACAATAAAGATGGGATTTCTTGCTATAGGAAGGAAAGCACGTGTGGGGAAAGGAAGGGGTTGGAAAAGGAAGGTTTTGTCTATTGCCTATCATGGCTGAGGCCCCAACCCTATAAAGAGGGGACCTTTGTAAAGGGTAGAACGCACATGGAAAACGAGAAGAATTAGAGAGAAAAGAATTAAGAAGGGGTATACTGGTGAAGTCTCGAGGGTAAAACCCTAGAGAAAAGAGTGGAAAGTAAGACCCTACCCTTCCCATAGAAGAAAGCTGCAAGGCCCATTGCCCTGCAACCCGAAGGCTTCCTTACCACCGAGGGGACAAAAGTCTAGACCAGAGAACATCCCAAACAGAGGAATAGAAGCACGAAAAGAGGAGATCACAGGGATAAGAAGACTCAAAGGAGTAGAATACGCAAGGTTAGTGTGGTTACTTATGGATTTCTACTTCCATAGTTGTAATATATTATAGGTACGCAATCAGAAAAAGGAAGGGAGAATCTCCCATGCAATCAAACACACAGAGCCTACTGACCAACCTAACCCTTAAGCTCATCATCTAATCTAACCCCCAAGCCCACTGCACCTTCTAACCTAAACCCACAAATACCTGTTTCAAGAGAAGCCCAGAAGCCTAGTTTTGAAAACCCTCGAGCCCACGGTTTTTAAAATAAACCTAGAAGCCCAACTTTGAGAAGCCCCAAAGCCCACTCTTTTTAAAATAAGCCCAAAAGCCTAGTTTTAAAAAGTATGAAGCCCACTTTTCTAAAATAAGCCTAGAAGCCCAGTTTTAAAAATTTAGAGACCCATTCTTTTAAAATAAGCCCAAAATCCTAGCTTTGAAAAACCCAAAGCCCACTCTTTTAAAATAAGCCCAGAAGCCTAGTTTTAAAAATTATGAAGTCTACTGTTTTGAAACAAGCCCAGAGGCCCATTTTTTTTTTAAATACACCCCAAGCCCATTTGTTAAAAAAGCCCTGAAGCCTATTTTTAAAAAAAATAAGCCCCTAAGCCTTTTATTTTCAAAAGCATTCAAAGCCCACTATTTCAAAATTTCAAAGCCCCACTTTTTTAAATCAGTCCCAAGCCTATTGTTGTAAAATAAGACTCATAGCCCACTGTTTTCAAATGCCCACAAGCCCTCTGTGTTAAAATAAGAGAGCCCAACTAGACTCAAGCCCAACTTTACCTAACCAAGCCTAAACCAAAGCCTAACCCTTTTTTCCCAAAATCCATTCGAGTTAGGCCCAATAGTGGACCTGAGCCCACACGTACCAAATCAGGCCCAGAACTCCTTAAGACGCAGTGAGTTGACTCACCCAAGTAAACCCAAAACCTAACCCAACAAGTTGACTCACCCGAATCCAACCCACTGGGTTTGTGGTGAGTTGACTCACCTAGAACCAAACTTAACTTGAACTCATAACACGGTTCCAACTCGAACCCAAAACACAAATCTAGACTACATGATCCCAGCAAAAACGAAAAATGGAGTGAAAGGAAGGGGAATAGATGAAGAGGAAGGGGAGAGCAGAGAGAAGAATCGAGTGAGAGAGAGAGAGAGAGAGAGAGAGAGAGAGAGAGAGAGAGAGAGAGAGAGAGAGAGAGGAGAACTAAAGACAGAGAGGAGAGAGATAGAGAGAGAATATTGAAAAAATGAGAAAAAAAAATCTAGTTTTTATATTGGGAAATAGTGGGCCACGTGTCACCTTCGTGCGGTGACACATGGCGCGTTCTAGGCCAAGTGTTTCAGGGGCAACGTGGTTCAACCTGGATCATCTGATCTGTGTGTTTCTCTAGATGATTCAGATCCCAACCACGTCAGCAATTTAGGTTTTAAAGTATGAGTCAACCAGGTGTTGAGACGTGTCAAGGTGACATCTTGTAGAATAAAAAAAAGAAAAGAAAAAGGGAATCACCCGGATGTTACCACGTGTCAGGGGGATGTCATGATGATGTTACCCAATTTTCAAAAAAAAAAAAAAAAAAAACCATTTGCCACGTGTCACCACATGGGGTTGACATATGGACCCTCACTCCCTGAATTGGACCAGACGGGTTGACTTGGTTCAAATTCGAACCGTTATATATATATATATATATATATATATATATATATATATATATATTTGATTTTATCTATTTATTTTATTTATATATATATATATTTGATTTTGTCTATTTATTTTATTTATCATTTTATTTAGATTTTTTCCAACGGAGATGAGATTGAAACCTCCGGACTATTAAAGGGTATAGCTCGTCAGGTCATGGAAGAGATGAGACGAGACCTCGATGGATCGAGCTAGCCACCAGTGAATTGGGGCTGTTTGATTGATCAAATCACTTGCCTGAAACCCTTTACTTTTGTAGGTGGCACTGACCCAATCATGGCTGAGACATGGATGTAAGAGATGGAGAAGATATTGGCAGCGCTGAATTGCATTGAGAAGCAGAAGGTTCTTTTCGCCACCTTCAAGTTGACCGGAGAAGCTGAATGGTGGTGGCAAGCAATGAAACTGTTGGAAGAGCAACGAGCGGTACCTATAGCGATGACCTAGGGTTGTATCAACCAAGTCTTCTACAACCGATATTTCCCCGCCACCACCAAGAATGCGAAGGCATAGAAATTTTTCAACTTGATTTAGGGGTGCCTCACAGTTCGGCAGTATGCTGCTAGGTTCCTGTAACTTTCCCACTTTGCACCTTTCATGGTCCCAAATGAATATCAAAAGGTGAGATGGCTTGAGAGGGGCCTAAATCAGAGGATTCATGAGCATATGGCATATTTGTAGATACAAGACTTCACAAAACTGGTGGATAAAGCCACTGTTACATAATCGAGTCTACAAAGATGTGTAGAGGCGTTAGAACGGAGGAAGAGACCCATGTCTTCTAGCCCGATGCGAATATTGGACAGGGGTCATGGAAGGAAGACAGAGATATTGTGGATCAGAGGTCAGAAAGGAATGATCGAGGACGATAGGGCAATTCTTCACGCCCCCACTGTTCTAGATGCAATCAAAGGCATTGGGGAGAATGTCGAGGCAGGAGTGTCGTGTGCTATAGGTGTGGCAGATATGGCTATATAGCCCAGGAGTGTGAGGGACCATCGTACAACGCACCCGCTCCATATCAGAATCAAAGGAGCAACTTGGTACCTCGCAGCGGCGGCGGCCCGATGCATGTCTACACGTTTACCCCAACTGAGGGGGACAATGCCAGAGGCACAGGTAATGTGTTTATGTTGAGATAAGTAATAAGTTTTATTTAACTCCAGGTGATGCAATTACTTACATGTTGAAATAAATTGAAATGTGTGATAGAATATATGTTGAATAACGAATTTCAAGGATGAAATTTTGTAAGGGGGGAAGAATATAATAACCCGAACTTACAAAAATAAAAGAAAATAAATAAAAGGAAAAGGAGAAAATAAAAGAAAGGGAAAATAAGTTTAAAAAGGACTTTAAGCAAGGACTCATTGACGAATTTGTTCTCCTCATCGATGAATGTCCTTCTGGGTTTCGTTAACGAGTACACGTGTCTCTTCAATGAGGAATTACCAAGAGCAGGGAAAATTGAAGTTTTTAAACGCTTCGTCGACGAACATGATGACCTTGTTGACGAATGCTCTTCTTGGCTTTGTTGATAAACATTTTAAACTCGTCGATGAAGGCCAGGTTATAAAGTGACCCTGGATCATTTCTTCCGCGAAATTTCTCTCTCCTCTTGTTCTCTCTCTCTAGGGCTCGGCCCTACTACCTATTTTCTTCCAATTCGGCCTGGATTTAGCCTGATTCGACAATCGGAAACCACCACAAGATTTTTGGGGAGTTTCTCTTCAAGTTAGCTGGAGCAGAAACTTGATTTGGGATACTTGGGCACCACTCCAAAACCAAGGTAAGTAGGATATTATTTTTAATATTAAATTAAGTATTGGGAGTGTGCAGACCTAGGAGATATTAAATGATAAATATCCTATGGTTAAACTAATTAAGTTAGGATTTTTGGAATATAGGGTTTCGTTTTCTATTCAATTTGGGCAAAATTTCGAGGAGCATGTAAAGGGAATACATTATAACATCTTTTTATTAATTTTAAACCTGTTAAATTCGAGTGTACAATTCTATATACTTATGTATACTTTTCTGAACGGTTTAGGCATTTGGATCAAAAATGATTTTGATTATATATCATATTTGGGAAAAACTGTGTGACATGAAAATAACTCTCATTATTAAATGGTTGCGAGTACTGCTTGATTACAATTATTGTTCGCTTGTGGCTACTGTTTGGGTTGCAAATTATGATTGGTTGTGATTCGGTTTGGATGAATAAATACTGTGAACTTGAATGCATTGATGTGTTTATATGAATTGGATGTGTATTATTCTATGGTTCATGTAAATTAGGTTATAGCGTTAGCAGTGGTATGAGGAGGTCGTTATATCGTACCTGATATAAATCACCATATAACGTTAGGAATGGTATGAGGAGGTCGATATATGGGCATTTATATTAAGGGGTAAAACATTGGCAATGGAATGAGGAGTTTATTTTACCGATTTACTATAAACGGGGTTGTGTGTGTGGATTTGTAATCTGTGTGGTTGGGAAGCTTGTGTAGTAACCTGTGTGGTTGTGAGTCCTATGTGGATGATATTCTTGTGTGTATGTGAGTCCTATGTGGACTGTATTTCCTATGTGGATATGGACCATGTGTGGGTGAGAATAAAGTGTGTATGTGTGTGTGTCATGTGTGGATAGGTTGTGATATGCGTGTATACGTAGATCTCTGTGAAATGATTAGCATTGGATGTGTGTAAATTTAATTGCATGAATATTTATGGCAAAGTAACACTCTCCGCCCGAGGGCTTACTGAGAAGTGAGTGCCCTAATCAGTATCAATTGTGGCTGCATCCAAATAAAAGAGTAAGGTTACAAACGGTATCAGAGCAGAGGGATGCAACTTGTATGTGCGGGTAATCACCCCAATCCTCGGGAACTTTTGCTATAAATATTGACTTGTTTGTGTGACTGCAGTATGTTTGCATTTTATTGGTTGTTGTTGATTATTAAATGACAATATTTTATATTTTATTAAAACTCTTCTGCCACACACTGTTGTAACTTATTTCTTCCTTACTGAGAGGTGTCTCACCCCGGCGATTTATTATTCTTTTCAAGTCCTTCAGGTGATTAAGCTTAGAAAGCTTCGGGGGGGGGGGGAGGGGGGTTTAGTTTTGTGAGTGGTTAAAAAAACAGATATATGTAAAGTTCTATGTTTAATTTTTTTTTTCTTTTCTGGTTATGTAATATGGAGAATTTGGTTACAATCCTTTATGGGTTTGTATATAGTACTCTCGTATTTTATTTGAGGTTTTTTAATTAGTTCCACTGCGTGAATTGTATCAGAGCAGTGTGATTGGTCTCATCACACTCCCGGCCCCACCTAGCGAGTTTGGGGGCATTACACTTCTTGATTTTTAGCTATAGACATTTCAATTCTGGTTCAACTGACTAGTGTTCCCTTGCCCTTGCCAAGATTTTAGCTTTGCCACTTAAGTTTTCTACCAAATTAGCATGATGGTTCTTTATCCTCGCCAAATTTTAAAAATCTATTATTTTAAATTTCCTATTAAATCAACATGTGGATCCCTTCTTTGTCAAGTTTTAAATTCTATTCAATTCTTGTGTCTCCCTACACTTGTTATGTGATACCCCATGGAAGAAAAGTTTAAAAGGATTATATGTTACTACCCATATCAACAAGGTGTACCTTTCTTTTCGGGAGTTTTCTCATAAGAACTCTATGGTTAAGCGTGCTTGACTTGGAGTAATCTTGAGATAGGTGACCTTCTGGGAAGTTTTCTCAAGAAGTGTGTGAGTGAGGACAAAACACACTAAAAATGACATGTGTCGGTATGTGGGGCCAGTCATTAGTCTGATAAACCCTTGTTGTCTACTCCAAGTAGAGGAGGAGATACGCAGTGCTCCCTAACAGACCTAGGTTGGGGCGTTACAAAATGGTATCAAAGCAATTACCTAGCTGAAAGTGTGATGAAATTCACATCGTCTGGGTTTGGAAATGTGGGTTCGCAACGAGGACGTTGCGTTCTGTAAGTGGGGGAGAATGTGATACCATATGGAAGAAAGGCTTAAAAGGATTAGATTTTATTACTCATATCAACAAGGAGCACCTTTCTTTTCGGAAGTCTTCTCATAAGAACTCTACGGTTAAACGTGCTTGACTTGGAGTAATCTTGGGATGGGTGACCTTCTTGGAAGTTTTCTCAGGAAGAATGTGAGTGAGGACAAAACACACTGAAAATGACACGTGTTGGTCTATGGGATCAGTCATTAGTCTGATAAGGCCCGCCCCCCTGTTGTCTGGTTCAAGTGGAGGAGGAGAGACGCAGTGCTCCCTTGAAAACCCAGGTTGGGGCATTACATATTAGTCTCCAGCAGCAGCAGGCCTCTCGGCCACTTCTCCACCAGTCCACAGCACAGCAGAGCAGGCCGCAGCAGACCAGTGTCTTTCTTCGCCAGCCGCACACTGCCAAGAGTGCTCTACATCTCTCATCAACTCTGCTCTCTCGCTCTCTCTCTCATCCTCTCCTCTCCCCTCTCTCTCTATGTCTCTCTCTCTCTCTCTCTCTCTCTCTCTTATTTCTTTATTTAGTAATACTGATGTTTTGATTTGTTAATGTTACTTAAAAAATCTGGATTTTAATGTTTTATTCTTATTGTAGTAGCTATTAAATTTTTTTTTTTTTTTTCGTTTTGTTTTGTTTTTCACGTAATTTAGCGATGGAGTGGTTTATTTCCATAAATTCGGTAATTCTAAAAATATATGTATAAAAGAATAAAAAAAAAGTGTTTTGGTTCAAAGAAATTAGGCTAGTCATCTATTCAAGATTTAATTTTTATTTTCCAAAGCTTGATTTAGTTTAGGGTCGGTGTTTATTAAAGTTTGTGTTTTTATCATGTTTTGTTTTTGTTTAATTCATTAATAATTTAGTTTTAATTCGAGGTCCTTCTTGTTAAAGGTTCAATTTTTATTGTATGCATTTGTGTCCGATTGAGTTTCCATTGCATGTTTTAATTCCTTATTTGTAGTTGCTATATTTTATAATGCATGTTTAGGTATTTCCTTAAGTAGACTAGAATTTCCATTCTTGTTTTTTTTTAATTTAGTGAATGTTAGTTTTAGGGTTTTTAAATTACGTGCCATTTAATTCGTCAGAAGTAAAATTGAACAACCTTGAAAACTCTGAATCTGAACCAAGTTCAGTGCATTTTTATTTTCGATTGGACGAACGTAAATTTTGAGATTAAACACATTCCCTGAGGAGACGATCTAACCCTTGGGCTTAATATTACACGACAGAACTCCTATACTTGTGATAGCTTCCGAACTGCTCAATTTTCGAGTGGGTCAAGTTTTTGGCGCCGTTGCTGGGGAATGTCGTTCTTAGTCTTAAATTTACGTTTTTCGTGTCATTTTTATTAGTTTTAAGAAAAAGAAAAAAAAAAAGCAAAAAACAAAAACAGAAAAAAAATCGAGTTTTGAAAAATGGCTGCACCTGCACCGCGCACGATAATGGACTTTTTGCAGCTCGAATATGCTACTGCATCCTCTTCCACTGTTTTGCCTTATGACAAGCTTAATTTCATTATGCAGCGCGGGAGGACGTCATTGCTACCCGAGTTTTACGGGATGGAATCTGAGTGCCCTTATCAGCACCTAGCAGAGTTTGAGTTAACCTGCAACATGTTTTTCTCTCATGCTAGAGCTGACGAATCTACTAGACTGAATTTATTTCTTGCTACTTTGCAGGATAGGGCACTGATTTGGTTTCATTCTATAAGACCTTATTCTATCACTAATTGGGTTGATATGGAGCGTGAATTCCTGCATGCATTTTGTCCCTCACAGAAAACTCAATTTTTGCCGGAACAGATTCTTAATTTTGTGCAGCAGGATGACGAGACATTTCGGGCTTGTTGGGAGCAATTCAAGGATCTACTAAACACTTGTCCACATCACGGGTTCGACTCATGGAGGTTAGCTGATTGTTTTTATACTGCTCTTAGCCCTGATTGCAAGTGTTTTGTCCAGACTATGTCTAATGGAGAGCCTGACTCACTCGAAAAATGAGCAGCTCGGAAGCTATCCCAAGTATAGGAGTTCTGTCGTGCAATATTAAGCCCAAGGGCTAGATCGTCTCCTCAGGGAATGCGTTTAATCTCAGATTTTACGTTTTTCCAATCGAAATTAAAAAGGTACTGAACTCGGTTCAGATTCGGGTATCTTCACGATTGTTGATTTTACTTTTACCAAATTAAATAACACACAAATTAAACCCTAGAACTAGCATACATTAAATTAAAAGGCTAGAATGGAAACCCTAACCTACTCAAGGAAACATCGGAGCACACACTAATTAAAGATGGTAATTTTGAACATGGAATTAAAAACACACAATGGAAGCTAAACCCAACACACACGCGCGTAATAAAAATCAAATCTTTAATATGAACTAAAAATTACGAACCAAAATCACAATTTAAATGCAGACTAAAAATTGAACTTTTAATACGAGCCAAGAACTCGAACCAAAGGAACCAAACACGAACAAAGATCTAAATTTAACGAATCACAATAACACCTTTTTCCTTTTTATTTATTTATTATTATTTAAGAACTAGAATAGACATCGCCAAATTAAGGTACTAAATCGAGCATTACCGATCCTAACACATACTCAATTAAAAGAAAAAGAAAATAAGTAAATAGGTAAATAAATACTGTAAGAATAATAAAAAGCCTAAACAAATATCCCAATGAAAATTCGTACTTTAATAAAAAGTCTAAACAACAATCAAAGTCTAAAATAAAATTCAAACCAATTTAATTCAATGCTCAAACAATTAACACTAATAAAATAATCATAAAGAAAAGTTGAGAGAGAGAGAGAGAGAGAGAGAGAGAGAGAGAGAGAGAGAGAGAGAGAGAGAGAGAAAGAGAGAGAGAAGCAAGGTAGTGGTCATGGCTGTGCTCGTGAAGGCCGTTTGTGCTAGAGAAGCAGCAGGAGATGGACTCTGGTTCTAGTCTGTGGGAAGGAGGCTGCCATGGTTGCAGCAGGCTAGCCGAGAAGGGAGATCTGATATGGTGTCTCTACTGGCTGGCCAGGGAGGCTGCTGGAGGAGATGCTGGAGGCAGCTGTGATGGAGGGCTGAAACAGAGGCTGTCGGGTCTGCTGTGGCTTCGGGTCTCCACGGGGCTGCTGTAAAGAGGACAGGAGGCTGTGACAGCTTATGGCAGCAGTTACTGCAAGAGAACAAGGAGGCCAAGAGAGAAATAGAGGGAGTTCGGGAAGAGAACTGAAAGAATGAAAGAGATAGAGGGCAGAGAAGAGCAACGTAGGACAAGGAGAAACCAGAAGAAAAAAAATGAAAAGGGAAAGAGAAAAGGGAAATAAGAAGAAGAAGAAGAAGAAAAAGGAGAAGAGGAGAATGGGGAGAGGAGAGCCACAGGGGCTGCCTACGCAGGGAGAAGAAGAGAGGGATCTTTAAGGATAGGGTGGAAAGCCCTAGACTCGGATCCGGATAGGAGACTCGACCTGGATTGTTATATTTTTTCATTTTTTTCATTCTCTGTTCATCGCAAATCTGGCTCTTCTGGAGCCTGTATCTCACAAAACTCAAAATACGAAAGTTGTAGATAATCCTTTCCTATTTCTCCAAAAATTTGAATCGTCTCGATCGAAGTTCAGACGGAAAAGTTATGCACGAAATATGAACAGGTGTCGGTTTTGGTTCCCGAGAATTTTCCTGCGACAAAAAATTACTAAAACTTCATAAATAGTGCAATAAAATTCAAGAATGATGATTTTGGCACTTTATTAAACTATTGGACAATTTTAGGCATTTAATTAAAAATATAAACCGTAAAGCTCGGGTTAAATGTCCAATTACGCAGTTTCGGTGCGTAATCAGAGCCCGTTAGCGAGGATCCAGATCAGGTATTATTATTCTTTGATTACTTAGCTGACAATGTCCCACAGTGGAACACACGATGCACTTAGGCACCCATAACTGCACACCCTATCAGCATAATCGATGGTGGAGATGTATACGAGCCACAAAACTTTCAAAACAACCCTCCGCCTCAATATCAGCCACAACAGATACCTCAGAGCAGTACGTCGTCGGACCTTTTCGAGGATAGCATAACACAGATGGCGAACATGCTCCAACAATTCATGCAAACTCAAGTCGATCATAATAATGAATTGCGGGATACCATTAATGTGATAAGCACGCAGTTGGGCATCTTAGAAAACGAAGAATTGCCCTTGGAACCTCAGCCTAGTCCTCAAGAGTACCAGCAGCCACACCAACAAATACATGATGTTTCTCTTGAGACAGCAGAGGCCACCACTACTTCGAGAAGCGAGAAAGAATTTCCCCAACCTGAGATGTTCATCGTCGAACAAGTTGTCCCTGCACTAGAAGTCATGGCTGAACCAGAAGAGGTCAAAGAAAAATCAGAGGAAATGAGGCCACAAGTGGAGCAGTTAGTTGATGAGGAGACTGATACTCATATGGAGTACCAACCTATGGTACCTCATACTCCAAGCTCAGAAACCAGGAACCGTCACGCCCGCCTGAATCAGATGTTAAGGAGCCTAATGTGGAGGCAGACTCTTACAGTGGTATGATGATATGTACACCTGATAAAGAGGGTGACCAATCTGGTGAGCATATAATTTTCAAAGAACCAAGAAAAACCTTTAATGTTAATGCTTCTGAAGAACTACAGGTAATTGCTCTAATAACTTCCCATCACACGTTAGTTCATAAAGAAGCACATTTCCTGGACACGATGTTGAATAAAGACCCTTTCTTGTCCACACACGAGGGTCGACCTGCACACAAATTGTTTGGTATTTTGACATGCATTAATTCATTTGAGGTTGATTTTCGTGCAAGTATGACGACTGATCAATTGTGGCGGCTCAAATTTAGAGAACTGCCGATGCAATTTATAGACCTGCGGCCACCAGACGAAATTCCTCCAGAGCCTCCGCCAGACAATTGTGATGTTTTTCTTTCCCTTATTTTCCTTTTATTTTATCTTATTTTATTTTTAGTTAGTTTCAGGTCTATTTTCTCGTAGTTCGATATTTGTTTTCCATTATTTCGCCACTCAGTCCTATGTAGATGCAGTCCTATGTAGTGTGACTCAGTAAGTCATTACTGAGATTGCACGGAGCTCCAGGGAGCAGGGAGACCCGTCTGTAATTCAGGGGTGTACAATAGAAAAGTTTGCGAAGATGAATCCTCTGGCATTTTCATAGGGAGCCAATCCTACCATGGTGGAAAACTGGATGCAGGAGGTGGAGAAAATATTGACGATGCTCCACTGTATAGATAAACAAAGAGTTCTCTATGCTACCTATAAATTAACAGGTGAGACCGAGAGATGGTGGACGACTACTAGATTATTGGAGAAGCAGAGACGGGTACCAGTAGCTGTGACTTGGTGTAGATTTAAAGAAATTTTCTTTGATCATTACTTTCCCGCCACCATCAAATAAGCTAAGGTAATGAAATTTTTGAAATTGATCCAGGGTAATCTCACAGTCCAGCAGTACGCAATGAAGTTTGTTGAGCTATCACGCTTTGCCCCTTACATCGTCCCAGATGAGGTGAAAAAGGCGAGGATGTTCGAGAGGGGTTTAAGGCAGGATATTAGGCAGGTGGCAGTCTTAAAAGTGTAGGAGTTTTCTGAATTAGTGGACAAGGCCACAGTAGCAGAGGAGAGTAGCCCGAGGGATGCGGGAACCCTGAGACAAAGAAAGAGGCCTACGCCTCCAGGTTTCCAGATAGGATCCAGCTGAGGCCCTTAGAGAGGTGATTGATATGGTAGGGCTCAGAGATAGGAGAGAGGATATCATGGGCACCAGTGTAACGACCCGAAGAATGATGATATTTAAATAATAAAGATGGAGGAAAATGGAAACAGAAAAAGGAGGCAGCTGACTTCGTCGATGAACGTGGAGTGTTCGTCAATGACATTGCATTTTGAATATAATAACCCAGGGGATTTTTTCATAGTCTCGTCGACGAACACAGGGGATTCATCAACGAAGGTACAAGAGGGTCTCGTTGACGAGGGCAAGTTTCGTCAATGAGAAGATGTCGAGAGAGAATTTTCGGAAGTCTGAAATTCGTCGATGAGGGTGCAGGTTCGTCGACGAGGTGACGTGGCTCGTCGACGAATCCCGCAGTATAAATAGTGCAAAACTTCATATTAACTCAAAAATTCAGCGCCGCTCTCTCTGTCCTACAGCCCCTCCCCTTCTCTCTTCGATTTCGGCCCCGTCAGTCATTGGATCGACGATCTGAGCCCACCATGCCACTCCTGGCAGAATTCTCTGCAAGTCTTCCGGAGCGGATCATCGGTGGGACGAAGTTGGAATTCATCCCAAATCCAGGATAAGGTCTTTTATTCATAATTTGGCTTCCCAGCTATTGTAGAAAATGTTGTATACATAGAAATAGTGACGTTTTGTTCTAGGACATATGGTTTTCAGGGTGTTGAGTGGAGAACCCTATGGGTGTAGGACCTGTCTCAGTGAGGGGATTATAGCAGAAATTAGGTAAGGGAAATATGCTATGCTAGGTAGTTTTAAATGATTTCCAGTATAAAATGTATATTTTTACCAAGATATTATTCATAGCAGAACTTTATACAGTTTATTAATTATGATTATTATGTATTAAATTACTGTGTGGCTTGAAAATATAAATATAGTATAGAAGCATGTTTTACAGTATTTTCAAGGTACGTTTTACAGAATATACAGCCAGTGGATATGTTTTATAGTAATTATAGAATACCATGATTACACAGTTTCCAGTACCATGATTATACAGTTTTTAGTACCATGACTTATAGATTACAATTCAATTTAGAAATACAGTTAATACAGTTACAGTTTATTTCAGTGTCATGGTTAATACAGTTATTTCAGAATCATGGTAAATCAGATAGTTATATATAGAAATATATTATATAGTATTAGACCTTGTTGGACCATACAGCTGAGCACGATACTGCAGCTATAGATATTCAGTTCAGAGTGCAACCACTTATTCAAATAATACGTTGTAGTAGGTCGATTGTGCCTAGACGTGGACAGGCTCCCCATCAGATATAGGTTGAGGAGTGGCCGATCTGACTAAGGGAGTATAGTGATTTACCCTGGTCGCCCAGTCAGGGTAGATCCCACCTACGGGCCACACAACCCTGTCATGAGGGGTTAAATCATGACACACAGTTATCCACAGGGAAGTTTTTAGTTATTATTATATATATACAGATTTACAGAGATAGAGAATATACTTATGTACATTAGAAGTATTTTGAATAGCAACCTAAAATATAGATATGTTAAGCAACATGGAAATGGTGGTGGTTTCTATTTTTTGTACTGTATTTACAGATCCAGTTATACATGATTATATAGCAACAGATTTTCATAGTATTGTAACTCATTTGTCACACACTAGCAATAGCATATTTCATCTTACTGAGCGTTGGCTCATCCCGTTATTTTAACATTTTTTAGGTGATCCAGGTAGGCGAGCAGACCAGGCTCGCAGATAGAGGGGCCTCAGTACTACCCTATCAGTAGAGAGTGAGTATATTTTTGTATAGCCCTCACCAATTGAGGATATTTAGGGAACAGTCATATATGCATATTTTGGGAAACATGTTAGCACTTTGGTATTGTATATAATTATATATGGTTATGTTTATTTGATTTCTACTTCTCGCTGCTTAAGTTGATGGTTGGATTTAATTCAGTTTGGTATCAGAGCATTGTAAATTTTATAGTATAAAAAAAATTAAAAAAAAAACCAAGATAAATAGTAGGTCATTACAATTTGGTATCAGAGAATAGGTTGCTAGGTTCTGTAGACTTTAGAGTGCAGCGAAAACAATACCAGAGTATAGGAAAGGATTTGAGGTTTGTTCGGTTGTCTGGGTATAGGATTTCTGTGTTGGTCTATGTGTTTTTCTTGGGGTGACGATTTCAGGAAAACCATAGTAAACTATTGTCAGGTCATGTGTCTAGGTGACAGAACTGGATATTAAGTTAAGGTCGGGGAAGGTAATTAATTCTGAATGGGTATAAGGCAGGTCTGTATAATAGATAAAGTACTTAAGTGTGTTTCTTATTTCAGGATGGACCTGGGAAGTAGTGGTACAAATGCTGGGAGGTAGGCCAGGACCTTCCAGCATAGGTGGAGGAGATACAGATGTTGTGCTGCGCAGTGTCACTCAGCAAGTGATGGCTGAGATGGCCAAGAGCTCTGGGGAGCGTGGCAGTTCAATCGAGCAGTTTACACGGATGAAGCCCCCATCCTTTGCTGGAGGAGATGACCCAATCGTAGCTAAGAATTAGGTCCAGGACATCAAAGAGACGTTGGCAGTGCTTCTTTGTACAGATGAGCAGAAGGTAGTATTTGCAGCATTTAAGTTGACAGGGGAGGTGAAGCGTTGGTGGAGATCAAACGCGATTGATAGAGGAGCATAGGCTGGTTCTAGTGCCAGTGACGTGGGACTGATTCAAGGAGCTATTCTTCGAGCGGTATTTCCCTGCTATCGTTCGGAGCACGAAGGCAGCAGAGTTTATGCACCTGGTACAGGGGCAGATGACCGTATCTTAGTACGCGGCTCGATTTATAGAGTTGTCGCGTTTTGCTCCACATCTAGCACCTAATGAAGAGAAAAAAGGCAAGGAAGTTTGAAGAAGGACTGAGGTAGAACTTATTTGAGCAGGTGATTGGCTTCAAAGCTCAGACATTTATGGAGATTGTAGATAAAGCTATGATCATTAAGAGTGGTATTTAAAGGGGTATAGCGGCTTAGAGTCAAAGGAAGAGGCCTGTGCCTCAGGTTTTCAGACTAGCTTCAGTAGGGGTCTATGGAGAGGAGGTCATGATAAGGGAGATCAGAGGCAGATGACAGGACCTTATGGGAATCAGGGTACGTCAACTTACCCGGTATGTCAGACGTGTGGGAGACATCATTTAGGGGGAGACATCATTTGGGGGAGTGTTGGGTAGGCAGAGGTGTATGTTATCGCTGTAGGAGACCTGGCCACATGGTACGTGAACGCCCAGGTCAACCAAACCGGGTCCCAACTCTCAAGCCCTATCAGGGAGGACATCAGGCAGCTCAGGCAAGATATCAGGCACCTCGTGGAGGATAGTAGAGGAATGTGGCCCCAGCGTGAGTATACGTTTTGACGCCAAGTGATGCTGAGGCTGTTGCGGATGTAGTGACAGGTACATTTACTATTTTATCATATCCAGTCATTGTTCTTTTAACTCAAGTGCTACTCATTCTTTCATCCCTACATCTTATGTTAAATTATTTGAGAGTGAGACCCACTCATTAGATATAGCGTTGTCAGTAGCTACGCCATCAGGGCCAGTAATCAGATGTCAGAGGGTACTTAGGGGCTATCTGATAGAAATTCAGGGGAAAGTGTTACCAGCTGATTTGATTGTATTTGATATATGTGGGTTTGATATAATACTAGGTATGGACTGGTTGACTGCTAATCACGCCAACATTGATTGTCGTCAAAAAGAGGTAATTTTCAGACCCTTGGTATGTAGGAATTCAGATTCGCTGATGCACGTGTATGTGCGACGTCGTAGTTGGTATCCGCTGTGCAGGCAAGCCGATTACTCCTAGACGGAGGTCAGGGGTTTATAGCATTTGTGAAAGAAGTATCTAAAAATGAATCGAAAAATTACAGCACCCCAATGGTACGAGAATTTCCAAATGTTTTTCCAGAGGAGTTACCTGGGTTGCCCCTTGTGTGCGAGGTGGATTTTCCCATAGATTTACCTCTGGGGACAGCACCAATTTCTAAGGTTCCTTACCGTATGCCCCAGCTGAATTAGGAGAATTGAGGAATCAGTTACAAGACTTGCTGAATAGGAGATTTATACAACCCAGTGTATCACCGTGGGGAGCTCCAGTGTTGTTTGTAAAGAAGAAAGACGGGACCACGTGGATGTGTATTGATTACAGGGAAATAAACAAGGTTACTATTAAGAATAAATATCCTCTACCCCGTATTGACGATTTGTTTGATCAGCTCCAGGGTACACGGGTATATTCCAAGATTGACCTCAGATCAGGTTATCATTAGGTGAGGGTAAAAGCAAAAGATGTTGCAAAGATAGCTTTCAAGACCAGGTATGGGCGCTATGAATCGTTATGCCATTTGGTTTGACGAATGCCCCAACTGCATTCATGGATTTGATGAATAGAGTTTTTCACTAGTATCTAGATCAATTTGTACTAGTTTTTATTAATGATATACTGGTGTACTCGAGGAGTTTTGAGGATCATGAGGTGCATTTGAGGCAAATATTGCAGACACTCAGGGAATAGAAATTATATGCCAAGTTTAGCAAGTGCGAGTTTTGGCTTGAGAAAGTTACATTTTTAGGCCATGTGATCTCGAGAGACGGTATTTCAGTGGATCCCAGCAAGATTGATGCAGAATTGAATTGGGCCAGGTCGAAGAACGCGCAGGAAGTCAGAAGTTTCTTGGGACTGGCTGGTTATTACCGTCATTTTGTTGAGGGGTTTTCGGCTTTGTCTGGACCTCTCACGCGTTTGACCAAGAAGAATTCCAAATTTTTGTGGGATGAAGAATGCGAGCAGAGTTTTCAGGAATTAAAGCAGCGGCTCGTCACTACACCAGTACTGACGATTCCATCAAGAGGTGATGGGTATGTGATTTACAGTGACGCGTCTTTGAGAGGACTCGGTTGTGTACTGATGCAGCATGGTAGGGTGGTGGCGTATGCGTCCAGGCAGTTGTAAGAATACGAAAAGAACTACCCTACTCACGATTTGAAATTAGCTGCGGTTGTACACGCACTAAAGATCTGGAGACATTACTTATATGGTGAGAAATGTAAAATATTTTTTGATCACAAGAGCCTAAAGTACATCTTCACACAGAAAAAGTTGAATATGCGCCAGAGGAGAAGGTTAGAACTTATCAAGGATTACGACTGCACCATTAGTTGCCACCCAGGTAAAGCAAATGTGGTGGCTGATGCTTTAAGCCGTAAATCAAGAGACACAGCACAGCTCACAGCTGTAGTTCAGCACCCAATTCAAATGGACTTGGAAAGGCTCGGCGTGGAATTAGCGGCAGATGATCCTCAAGCATTCATTGTCAGTCTAGTCGTACGGCCTACACTTTATGAGAGAATTAAAGCTGCTCAGATGGATGATCCGGAATTGGCAGAAGTGATAGCCAGAATACAAGATGGTCAGGGGGAAGAATTCAGCATTTCTGACGATAGGGCTCTGAGATTTCGCACCCAATTATGTGTGCCTGCAGATGACAGTATTAAGAGGACGATTCTAGAAGAGGTGCACATATCTCTATACATTGTCCATCCTCGTAGTACGAAAATGTATAGGGATTTGCAGGAGTATTTTTGGTGGAGCGACATGAAAAGGGAGATTGCAGAGTTTGTGCAGCAATGTTTAATGTGCCAGCAGATTAAGGCTGAGTACTAGAGACCAGAAGGAAAGTTGCAGCCACTTTTCATTCTTGAGTGGAAATGGGACCACGTATCCAGGGATTTTGTTACAGGGCTACCACCAGCGCCGCATGGTCAAAATGCCATCTGGATAATTGTTTATAGGTTGACAAAACAGCGCACTTTCTGCCCATTAATATTAGCTACCCTATGAACAGGTTAGCAAAGATTTACATACAGGAGATTGTTCGACCCCCGTGGAGTGTCAGTATCTATAGTCTCGGACCGTGATCCACGTTTTACATCACGATTCTGGAGGAGTTTGTAGGAGTCACTAAGGACTCAGTTAGCATTCAGCACCGCTTTCCATCCTCAGACTGATGGTTAGACAGAGAGAACTATTCAAGTACTTGAGGATATGTTGTGAGTGTGTGTATTGGATTTTGGGGGTAGCTGGACTCAATATATGCCATTGGTGGAATTTGCTTACAACAATAGCTACCAGGCTAGCATAGGCATGGCTTCTTATAAAGCATTTTATGGTAGGAAGTTTCGTTCCCCTTTATACTGGAGTAAGCTGGGTGAGAGGTGAGCTTTGGGGCCATAGATAGTTCGGCAGGCATACAATAAAGTCCGACTCATTCGAGATCGAATCAGTGCAGCACAGAGTCGGCAGAAAAGCTATGTAGATACTCACCGCCGGGAACTGAAATTTGGAGTAGGTGATCATGTATTTCTAAAAATCGCACCATTGAAGGGGATCATGAGATTTGGGAAGAAGGGTAAGTTGAGTCTTAGGTTCATTGGCCCATTTGAGATACTCGAGAAGATTGGGTCAGTTGCCTATCGGTTGGCATTACCGCCATCTCTATTCAGGATTCACGATGTGTTTCATGTATCTATGTTAAGGAAATATGTCCCAGATCCTTCCCATATTATCAGTTATGCCGAATTGGAATTCAATGATGCTTTGTCATATGAAGAAGCTCCAGTACAGATTTTGGATAGAAAAGAACAGGAATTGTGCAATAAGAAGATACCATTAGTAAAAGTTCTATGGAGAAACCACACGATTGAGGAGGCTTCATGGGTGCTTGAAGATGAAATCAGACGGAAATATCCTCAATTGTTTGATGAATTATAGTATTGATGTATATGCTAGGATAGTAATTTTATTTTTTTTGGGTCCAGTGTAATATTAATGTAGAGCATAGGTTAGGTAGTATTTTGGTTTTGGGGGAAATTTTCTTTTATACTTGTAATCTCCCAGAACTACCTATGTAACCACGGTATTCCTCCACCATAAGTGAGGGCAGGTAATAAAATAAGTAAACCATTTACCTTTATGGGATGATAGAAGGTAATACAGATAGTAAATTTCGAGGACGAAATTTTATAAGGACGGTAGAATGTAACGACCCAAAGAATAATGATATTTAAATAATAAATATGGAGGAAAATGGAAACAGAAATAGAAAAAGAAGGAGGCAGTCGACTTCGTCGATGAACACTACTTCGTCGACGAACGCAGAGTGTTCATCGACGACATTGCATTTTGAATATAATAACCCAGGGGATTTTCTCATGGCCTCATCGACGAACACAGGGGATTCATCAACGAAGGTACAAGAGGGTCTCGTCGACGAGGGACAGTTTCGTCAATGAGAAGATGCCGAGAGAGAATTTTTGGAAGTCTAAAATTCATCGACGAGGGTGCAGGTTCGTCGACGAACTTTCTATAGGACTCGTCGACGAGGTGACGTGGCTCGTCGTTGAATCCCGCAGTATAAATAGTGCAAAACTTCGAATTAATTTAGAAATTTAGCGCCGCTCTCTCTTCTCTCTCTCTCTCTCTCCTATGGCCCTTCCCCTTTCTTTCTTTGATTTCGGCCCCGTTAGTTGTCGAATCAACAATCTGAGGCCTCCACGACACTCTTAGCGGCGTTCTCTGCAAGTCTACCAGAGCGAATCGTCGGTGGGACGAAGTTGGAATTCATCCCAAATCCAAGATAAGGTCTTTTATTCGAAATTTGACTTCCCAGCAGTTGCAGGAAATGCTGTAGACTTAGAAATAATGACGTTTTGTTCTTGAACATATGGTTTTCAGGGTGTTGAGTGGAGAACCCTGCGGGTGTAGGACCTGTCCCAATAAGGGGATTATAGCATAAATTAGGTAAGGGAAATATGCTATGCTAGGTAGTTCTAAAATGATTTCCAGTAAGAAATGTATATTTTTACCAAGATATTATTCATAGCAGGACTTTATACAGTTTATTAATTATGATTATTATGTATTAAATTACTGTGTGGCTTGAGAATATAAATATAGTATAGAAGCATGTTTTACAATATTTTCAGGGTATGTTTTACAGAATATACAGTCAGTGGATATGTTTTATAGTAATTATAGAATACCATGATTATACAGTTTCCAGTACCATGATTATACAGTTTTCAGTACCCTGACTTACAGATTACAGTTCAGTTCACAAATGCATTTGATACAGTTACAGTTTATTTTAGTGTCATGGTTAATATAGTTATTTCATAATCATGGTAAATCAGATAGTTGTATATAGAAATATATTATATAGTATCAGACCCTATTGGACCATATAGCAGAGCACAGTACCGTAGCTACAGATATTCAGTTCAAAGTGCAACCACCTATTCAGATAATACGTAACGACCTGCTTAATAAACTGATTTTTTTTTTTTATACCATGATAATCTACATGCTCTGATACCATATTGGGATAAACCCAACCATGAACCTAAACAGCGAGAAGCATAAATCACATAGACATAACCATATGAAAATATATACACAATACAAAAACCAATACCACATAATACCAGAGTACTACATGGTTCCCAAAATATACACATATCACTGTTTACCCAAGATACCCTCAATCATGCTAGGATATACAAAAACACTCCCAAAATATACTCACTCTCTGACAGGGCACCACTGAAGCCCCTCTATCTGCAAGCCTGATCTGCTCGCCTACCTGGATCACCTGAAAAATGATTCAACACTGGGATGAGCCAACGCTCACTAAGACAAAATATGCTATTACTAGTGTGTGACAAATGAGCTACTATATCATGAAAATATGTTTTCAAATAAACATGTATAACTAAGTATATAAATAAAGTACAAGCGATAAAATACACCCCCCTTTCCATGTTGCTTAACATAACAGTATCGTAGGTTACTAATCAAAATACTTCTATTATACATAGGTATATTCCCTATTTTTGGAAATCTGTACATACGTAATAGTAACTGAAAATGTTCCCTGTGGATATCTGTGTGTCATGACTTACCCCCTCATGACAGGGTTGTGCGGCCCATAAGCGGGATTTACTCTGGCTGACCAATCAGGAATAAATCACTATACTCCATCGGTCAATCTGCCCACCTCAATCCATATCTGGATGGGGAGTCTGTCCTCTTCAAGAGCCTAGGTGATCGACCTTACCACATATTATCTAAATAGCTAGTTGCACTCATAAAGTAACATGATATCTGTAGCAACGGTACCGTGCTCTGTAACTGTACAGTCCAATAAGGTCTGATAATATATAGTATATCTCTATATACAACTATCTGATTTACCTGAAATAATCGTAATAACCATGATGCTGCATAAACTGTACTATAATTCTGATATTCGTATAATCATGGTACTGAAATTCATAAAATCATGGTACTGAAATATCGTAAAATCAAGATACTGAAGTATCGTAAAACATATCTTCGTACCATATTCTTATTCACAAGCCACACGATACTTTAATACATAATTTTCATAATTTAATAAACTGTATAACATTTTAAAAATACCTAGCATAGCATATTTCCCTTACCTGACTACTGGAAAGCCCCTATGGAATACTAGCCTAACACCCGGAGGGCCTCCTACACAACACCCTGAAAATAATATTTTCCAGAACAAAATATCAATATTTCATCACCTACATCATTTCTTATAACTACCATAAGGCCAAAAATAGGCTAAAAGGTCTTACCCTGAATTTGGGATGAAATCCAACTTCCTTTTCCAAACGATCTGCTCCGGAAGACTTGTAGAGAACTTCACCAGGAGCGTCGTGGTAGCCTCAAATCTTCGATCCGGTGACTGGAGGGGCCAAAATCGAAGAGAGAAGGGAGAAAGAGACGTATGAGAGAGAGAGAGAGGAGTAGTAAAAGTAAAGAAAATTCTGATTTTTAGCTATTTATAGGGTCAGATTCATCGACGAGACACGTCACCTCGTTGACGAGTCCTTCATTAAATTCATCGACGAAACCTTGTATTTGTCGACGAAATTCAAAGCAACCAAAAACCCCGCTCGATATTTTCTCGTCGACGAAACCCTGTATTCATCGACGAGTCCTGGCAATTTCCTTGAATTTATTATTGTTATCCCCCAAAATGCAATGTCGTCGATGAAGTATACGGCCTCCTTCTATTTTTGTTTTTATTTTCCTCCCTCTTATTATTATTAAAATGTTATTATTCTTCAGGTCACTGCAACATGTGGTAGTAGGTCGATCATACCCAGATGTGGATAGGCTTCCCATCAGATATGGGTTAAGGAGTGGCCGATCTAACAAAGGGAGTATAGTGATTTACCCTGGTCGCCCAGCCAAGGTAGATCCCGCCTACGGGCCGCACAACCCTGTCATGAGGGGTTAAATCATGACACATAGTTATCAACAGGGAAGTTTTTAGTTATTATTCTGTATATACATATTTACAGAGATAGAGAATATACTTATGTACATTAGAAGTATTTTGAATAGTAACCTAAAATATAGATATGTTAAGCAACATGGAAATGGTGGTGGTTTCTATTATTTGTACTGTATTTACAGATCCAGTTATACATGATTATATAGCAACATATTTTCATAGTATTGTAACTTATTTGCCACACACTAGCAATAGCATATTTCGTCTTACTGAGCGTTGACGCATCCCGTTACTTTAACATTTTTTAGGTGATCCAGGTAGGCGAGCAGACCAGGCTCGCAGATAGAGGGGCCTCAGTACTGCCCTGTCAGTAGAGAGTGAGTATATTTTTGGGAGTATTTTTGTATAGCCCTCACAAGTTGAGGATATTTGGGGAACAGTCATATATACATAGTTTGGGAAACATGTTAGCACTCTTGTATTATATATAATTATATACGGTTATGGTTATTTGATTTCTGCTTCTCGCTGCTTAGGTTGATAGTTGGGTTTAATTCGGGTTGGTATTAGAGCATTGTAAATTTTATAGTATAAAAAAAAAAAAAAAAAACCCAAGATAAATAGCAGGTTGTTACAACCCAGGGCAAGTAGGAATACACTATTTGCCCTATATGCGGTAGGAGACATACGAGAGCACGCCGGTTGGGGAGCAATGGTTGTTATAGTTATGGTAGACCCAGATACATAGCATGGGAGTCTCAGTGGCGACTAAACAGAGCACCAGCCCTGGACAGATCTAGAGACATGATCAGGCACCCAGGGGTGGTGGCTAGTAGAGGAATGCAACCTAAGCGAGGGTTTATGCATTGACACAGGGAGACGCTGAGGCTGCTAGAGACGTTGTTACAGGTATTATTACTACTTTACCATATAAAGTTGTTGTTTTATTTTACACAAGTGCCACCCATTCTTTCGCCTCATCGGGATATGCTAAATTAGCTAGGGTTAAGGCACAACTGTTAGATGTTGAATTGTTAGTAGCCACGCCGACTGGATCAATAGTAAAGTGTAGGAGGATACTTAAAAACTTTCCAGTGGGCATTCAGGAGAAAGTGTTACCAGCCAATCTTGTGGTGTTAGATATGTAAAGGTTTGATGTGATATTGGGTATGGACTAGTTGGCGGCTAATTATGCCAGCATTGATTGTCATCATAAAGAAGTGATCTTCAGACCCCCAGGTGCCAGGAATTCAGATTCGTGGGATCACGTTATGCACCAGTACTATTTTTAAAGAATAAAGACGAGACTATGAGGATGTGCATAGATTATAGAGAAATAAATAAAGTGACAGTCAAGAATAAATATCCTTTTCCCAGAATTGACGATTTATTTGATCAGCTCCAGGGGACCCAGATCTATTCTAAGATTGACCTTCGGTTGGGGTACCACCAGGTGAAAGTTAGAGTAGAGGAAATTTCGAAGACAGCTTTTTGAACCAGTTACAGGCACTACGAGTTCTTGGTAATACCGTTTGGATTGACTAACGCACGAGCAGTGTTTATGGACTCAATGAATCAGGTGTTCCGTCAGTACTTAGACCAGTTTGTTGTGATATTTATTGATGATATATTGGTTTACTTAAGGAGTTTTGAGGAGCACAAAGATCATCTGAGGTTTATTTTGCAGGTGTTGAGGGAAAAGAAATTGTTTGCTAAATTCAAGAAATGTGAATTTTGGTTGAGGCAGGTCACCTTCCTTGGGCATGTGATCTCTAGGGATGGCATATCAGTAGATTCAAGTAAAACAGAAGTAGTGGTGAATTGGGTGAGACCAAGAAGTGTTCAAGAGGTCAGAAGTTTCCTAGGTCTGGCAGGATACTTCTGGCATTTTGTGAATGGCTTTTCTAGGTTATCGGGTCCTTTGACACGACACACAAGGAAAAATGTAAAGTTTGAATGGACTGACGAGTATGAGCAGAGCTTCCAAAAATTGAAACAACAGCTTGTCAATGCACCGGTGTTATCCATTCCATCAAGAGATGATGGATTTGTTATATACAGTGATGCATCTCTAAAGGGACTCGAATGTGTGTTGATGCAGTACGGGAGAATTATAGTTATGCATCTCGACAGCTTAAAGAATATGAAAAGAACTATCCGATACATGATTTAGAGTTAGTTGTAGTGGTGTATGCTCTAAAGATTTAGAGGCACTATCTTTATGGGGGAAGATATGAGATCTTCACTGATCATAAAAGTTTGAAGTATTTCTTCACCTAAAAAGAACTGAATATGAGGCAAAGAAGATGGTTGGAGCTCATTAAATACTATGATTGCACTATCATCTACCACCCAAGCAAAGCAAACGTGGTGGCTGATGCACTAAGCTGAAAATCAATAGGTGCAGCATTGTGAGCAGTGGAAGTTCCACATCCAATCCAGCTAGATTTGGAGAGGCTTGGCATGGAGCTGATAGAGGGTGACCACCACGCATTCATTGCTAGCTTGGTATTACAGCCTACACTATATGAAAGAACCCAGAATTAGTAGAATTGATAAAGAAGATGCAGGATGGACAGAGGGAGGAGTTCAGTATTTCTGACGATGGAGCTCTGAGGTTTCATACCAGACTGTGCGTTCCTGAGGATGTTGTGGTTAGGAGGACTATTTTAGAGGAGGCACACAGGTCCCTTTACACAGTACATCCAGGAAGCACTAAGATGTATTAGGACCTCCAGAAATCATTATAGTGGAGCGGTATTGTAACGACCAAAAAAAAAATTTAAAAAATATTATTAATTAATTAATTATTAAGGAAAGTAATTAAATTAAGAAATCTAAGGATTATGTATGTGTATATACATACATACATACATACATATATATATAAGTATATAGTATAATATTATTATAATATAAGATATATAAATATATAAAAACTAATGTTTCCTGAAGCTTGTTTAAGCTTCAGGAAGATTTGTTTCTTTCCTGCAAAGACAACAAAGAGCCCCCCAGCTGCGTCCACTTTCTCTTTCTCATTCCTCACTTCACTTCACTCTCTCTCCTCAATTTCTCGACAAATATTCGACCGATCGAAAATCGGAGAATACCATTGGACTCCATTCTCTGCCACCGACATTTCTACCGGAGTAGATTTGTCGTAGGAGCGATGTAGGCATATCTCCTGGGGTAAGGCAAATTCTCACTCTTACCTCAATTTTTCTTAAATTTTAATCTAAATTGACAATTGGACACCACAACGAGAATTTAGGGATGATTCTCTACAAGTCTAGCGAAGCGGACTTCTCGTGGGGTCGTTGTAGGCATAACCCCAAAAGTGGGATAAAGGGGTTATTTAGAAATTAATTGTTATGTAATTTTTGTAGGTTAGGAAATATTAAAATCTTATTTTATTGGGGTTGATTTGATTGAATTAGGGTTCGAGTAAGCGCCGCGAGTATAATTTTAGGAACCCTGCTAGCGTGGTTTAGGAAATCAGGTAAGGGAGAATAAAATTATATCAGTATTTTATTAAGGTGAACCAGTTATTTATGAGCATATGAAACCTAATATTTATCTATATGATTTTTAGAACTGCCTGAGTACTGAAAAATGATGATTTTGTTTAAGATTATATTGGGGATAATTGCATATGACATTAAATCCATGTGGCACGAGAATAATTTTTCCTAATAAATTGAATATGAATTTATATGGTATTTGGGCTTACATGTGGGGATGTTTGGAATGTTTATGTCATGACGAATGAATTGTTATTTTTTACTCCTGTGTTAAAATGCATCGATCTGTCGGATTGCTATATAGGAATGTATTGATTTGTTGGATTCTTGTGTGGAAATGTATTGATGCGTCTATATAAATTAATTGGTGTGGTTATTCGTATGCATCTCAATATAACATTGGCATGAGGAGGTTGTTATATTGCCTAGATATAAATCATGATATGACATTGGCAGGCCGAGGAGTTCGTCATATTGTCATCTATATGGGGTAGGACATTGGCAGGCCTGAGGAGCTTGTTCTACTGATGTACTATGGGTAGGTCATGGGGATTGGATACTAGTGAATAGTGGTGCCTGTATAGGCCACGTGCTACGAAAGCCGGAGTGGTACCTATGTAGGCCACGTTATATCCTATATGGATAATGGCGCCTGTGTGGACCATATTATGTACCCTGTGTGGATAGTGGTGCTTGTGTGGGCCACGTGTAGATAAGGAGTACGTAGGTGCCTATGTGGGCCACGTACTGATATGTACGCAGTTGCTCTGTGTGAGCCATGTGCTTAGGACATTGGAAGACGAAGTATGAAATGCATAATTCATGTGTGGATGTTTCGTGTGCATGTGAATTTAATTATAGTATAATAATAATGGAATAGCATATTGTGAATGCATGTGTGTGCATACAAAGAGGTAAGCATACCGTTGGGAGCTTGCTGAGGAAGGCGAGTGCTCTGATAGGTAGTTTCTTGGTATCAGTGCAAAGGGATGCTACTTGTATAGGCAGGTAATCATCCCGATCCTCGGAAACCTTCGCCTTTAAAATAATAAAGAAGTGTATACTGGCGGCGAAGTAATTCTTCACCTAGGGGCTTACTGAGTAAGGTGAGTGCTTTGGTAGGTAGTTTTTTGTACCAAAGTAGAGGGAAGCTACTTGTATAAGCGGGTAATCTACCCTATCCTCGGGGACTTTCGCCTATATAAAAATTATGCACTTTTGCATATTGGATGTGTGTATGATATCAGACGTTAGTGATGTTAATAATGATGCGTTTTATCAGCTATTATTGATATTATATGAGAAACAGTTTATTTTGATATATCTATGTGTGTGTATATATATATATATATATATTAAACTTCATTTGCCACACAATGTTATAATTTATTCCACTCTTACTGAGAAGTGTCTCACCCTCATGGATTATCAACTTTTCAGGTTCTTCTGGAGATCGAGCTTGAAGGTCTGGGCTGGGACTGTTTTTGGTAGTTTTATTTTTTGGATATTGTGAGATACTAGTAAATATACAAATATATTTGTGCGAGGTTATGTTTTAAATGCTGGTTGTAGATACATATATATATATATGGATGTTGTAGTGTTCATTTTTTGGATGTTATATAGAACTCTGGTATTTATTTGAGGTTATTTATTCATATTCCGCTACGTGTATGTTAACTATGGTATTAGAGATAAAGGATTAAACACGTGGCACCCGGGCCCCACTTGGTGGCTTCGGGGCGTCACATTATGGTATCAAAGAATTAGGTTATAAGTTCTATAGACTTTAGGTGTCACGACCTGCTCATTTTTCACTTTTTTTTAATATTATTAACATCATAAAATCAATACTACATATCCCACAATCCAGCTCAACAGGTCACCATCCATCTGGACCCGTGGGTACCAAGGATATAACAAAACATACAGCAGAAGCCTACGCAGCAGAAAGTATAAAATCATATACATCTCATCATAATGTGCATAACACATACCAGAGTCACTACAATCACTATCTCATAGTATATACATCCCAAAAATGAAATCTAGGGACAATCCCCACAAAACCTAACTGTCCCTACCAAAAACTTACCCTTCCAAAGAGGGCAAACAACTGATCTAGATCAGCGGGGCTTTTCCTGCTCTCCTATCAGGGGCTCCTGAAAAATGTATAAGATTTAGGGGTGAGACACCTCTCAGTAAGGGAAATAAACTAATACTAGTGTGTGGCAACATGAGTAATTTGTGTTCTACATATACCATATATAACATATTCAATACTGTTTATCAAATCTGGGAAAACATAAGTATATTAAAACATGGCAGAACATACTGCATTTCATAAACATATCTCATCTCATATCATAATAATAACATAAAAACATCCCTGGTAGGTTAGCTGGCTGTTGTCATGTATTACCCCACATGACTGGGTTGTGTGGCCCGAAGGCGGGACCTGACAATGGTTGGCCGACCACTACCAAGTCAAATAGTAGTCTGTAGGTCCGATGGGTCTACCCAGATTGGTCCGTACACCAGGGGCGATAACAGCACACTTCTTGAAAATAACCACATCGACCATCCAATCTCACACCACTCCGTACAGCGGCATTAACACAGATATCATGATCACAAGGACCATGGACACATAGCAAGGGCACCGTGCAAGTGCTAGCTTAGACCAAGCCAACTAGGTTCTGATATCATATACATATACTAAAAATCGTGATACATAGATATCTCATATCAATAATTATCAAATCAATCATATCATTTTTCACATATACATATTTCATGAAAATCATCAGCCCGTACGCCAGAATTACACATTTTATCATAACTCAGCCCATACGTCGGCAAATCACATAGCACAACCCGTACGCTGGCAAATCTCATCCACATAGCACGGCCCGTACACTGGCAAATCACATATATATATATATATATATCTTGGCCTGTACGCCGGTTTTCCATCATAGAAATTCATATCATCCCCATTCCTAGAAAACAGTATTTCACAACATTTTTATACTCATGCCACACTGAACAAATTTTCCACGTATTCAATATATCATCATTTAAACAGTATTTTCCAAATATAAATCATATATATAAATATATTTATTTTTCCTGAAACCAGATGCTACATATATATACATGCATTTTCTTAAAACAAAACTAACTTAGTTTATCCCCTTACCTGATTCCTGAAAAGCCCCTAAGAAAATCTTCCCCGTACCCACAGGGTTCTCAACTCAACACCCTGAAAATGAAAACTCGCAGAATTAAAGTTCAGTATTTTCGTACGTACAACATTTTCTATAACTACCACTAAGTCAAATTCGGCTTAAAAAGGTTTACCTCAACTTAGGGATGATTCCCAATGTTCCCAATCAACAACACTGGAAACGAAAACTCTCAGTATTAAACTTTAATATTTCAATGCGTATATCACTTTCTTCAACTATCAAAAATCCAAATATTGAGTATAAAGCATTACCCTGGATTTTGGATGAAATTCAACTTCGTTTCCCTGACGATCCGCTCCGGAAAATTTGCAGAGGACTTCGCCAGGAGTGTCGTGTGGGCTTCGGTTTGTCGATCCGGCGTAAAACTGGCCCGAAATCGAAGAGAGAGAGAGAGAGAGAAAGAGAGAGAGAGAGTCGTAGGAGACAGAGAGAGAGAGAGAGAGAGAGAGAGAGCACTTCCAAACTTAAAGCAAGCTTCTTTGAGAAGCTTGCCCTATTATGTATATATATATATATATATATATATATATATATATTAATATCATACTAACTATTAATTAAAACAAGCTTCCTAATACAATTATATATATATATATATATATTAATATCATGATAACTATTAATTAAACAAAGCTTCTTGGAGAAGCTCACTTTAAGATAACTTACATATATTATATATATTTTATATATATATATATATATATATATATATATCATTATTACTTTTAACTTATATGTATTACATATATATCCTAATAACTTATTTATATATATATATATATATATATTCCTTATCATACTATTCATTTTACTTGTTAATTTAATTAATTTATGTTATTTTATTTTATTTTTTTATTATTATTATTATTTTAATTTTATTTTTCCCGGTTACTACATTAGGATTGACTAATACTAGAGTATAGGTACGAATAAGGATAAAGATAGGAATGGGTAAATTAGGATGTTAATAGGGGATTTTGAAGTTTGTTTCGTAGCTTAAAGGCAGAAATCCCTTGATGGACTTCTATGAGTTTCCGAATCCGGCTAGTTTTAGAAAACCACGGTAAATCCGTTGACGGAGATGTTTCTGAGCAAAGAGACTGGAACTCGGAATTAGAACTTGAGGGTTAGGTTGATTTGGGGATAAGCTGTTTGTTTGATGTTTTAATTAAGGATTCAAATGTTAAACTAATTCGTTGTTCTATAATTGTACCTAATGTAATATGAAGGTTCTAAATTCGTTTTTGTCCTGTCTACATGATGGATTCTAGGGGAAAGGATGTTGCTGCTGGAGAGGAGAATGATGTAGGAGCTACCAGTGTGGGAGAGATTGATACCTCCACTATACTACAGGGTTTAGCTCGGCAGGTTCGGGAAGAGATTAGGTGAGACTCTAAAGGACAGAACTGCACACCTGTGAACCAGAGCTGTTCGATTGACCAATGTACTCGCCTGAAATCTTCTACATTTACAGGTGGTGCTGACCCACTCGTAGCAAAGAGCTAGGTGCAAGAAATGGAGAAAATGTTGACATCTTGCACTAAGGCACAGAAGGTTCTCTTCGCTACCTTTAAGCTAACAAGGGAGGTCAAGCGTTAGTGGCAAGCAGTGAAGCTGCTGGAGGAATAGTGAGCAGTACCCATGGATATGACCTGGAGTCAATTTAAGGAGTTTTTTTATGATAGGTACTTCTCTGCCACCACCAGGGCTGCAAAGGCATAGGAATGCTTTCACCTGACTCAAGGGCAACTTATTGTGTAGCAGTACGCTGTGAAGTTCATGGAGCTCTCCCGTTTTGCACCTTTTATGGTTCCAGATGAATGCCAGAAGTTAGAAGGCGAGGTGGTTTGAAAGGGAGTTAAAACTGAAAATTTATAAGTAGGTGGCAGTCCTGAAGGTTCAGAGCTTTTTAGAGCTAGTGGATAGAGCCACCGTAGCATAATTAAGCCTATAAAGGAGTGCGAAGACGGCAAAGCGAAGGAAGAAGCCTATGCCTCCCAGTTTTTCTAATGAAGCCAGATAGGGCTGGTGGAAGAGGGATAGATATGTTAGGGGACCGAGATTTGATAAAGGTGATCGAGGACGTTAGGGCGATTCGTCACCTCCCTACTGTGCTCGTTGTAATTTGAGCCGTCGATCCTGATCAACACTAGAGAAATGAGCCATTACCCCGTGGTGGTCCAACATGTGTGTATATCATGGTTCCGACTGATAAGGATACTGCTCGTGGTGCAGGAGCGGGTATGATTTTATATTAATGGTTGATTTGATTTTAGATTCATATGCTTACTTAGAATTGTGGAGTATATTGAATTTGTGGTATAATGATGGTTAAGTAATTTTAGAGTTTTGTAAAAGAATTGATTAGCGAATTTCAAGGATGAAATTTCATAAGAAAGGGAGAATGTAACGACCAAAAAAATTTTAAAAAATTATTAATATTAATTAATTAATTATTATTAAGGAAATTAATTAAATTAAAAAATATGAGGATTATGTGTATATATATATACATGCTTAAATACATATATGAGGAATATATATATATATATAAGTATATAATATAATATTATCATAATATACGATATATAAATATATAAAAACTAATGTTTCCTACGAAGTTCTTTCCTGCAAAGACAACAAAGGGCCCCTCTGCTGCGTCCACTTTCTTTTTCTCATTCCTCGTTTCACTTCACTCTCTCTCCTCAATTTCTCGACAAATATTCGGCCGATCAAAAATCAGAGAAGGCCACTGGACTCCATTTTCTGCCACCGACATTTCTACTGGAGTAGATTTGTCGTAGGAGTGACGTAGGCATATCTCCTGGGATAAGGCAAATTCTCACTCTTACCTCAATTTTTCTTAAATTTTAAGCCAAATTGATGATTGGACACCACCACGAGAATTTAGGGATGATTCTCTACAAGTCTAGCAGAGCAAATTTCTCGTGGGGTCGTTGTAGGCAAAACCCCAAAACTAGGATAAAGGGGTTATTTAGAAATTAGTTGTTATTTAATTATTGTAGATTATGAAATATTAAAATAGTATTTTATTGGGGTTGATTTGATTGAATCAAGGTTCGGGTGAGCGCCACGGGTATAATTTTGGGAACCCTGCGGGCGTGATTCAGGAAATCAAGTAAGGGGGAATAAAATTATATCATTATTTTATTAAGGTGAACCGGTTATTTACGAGCATATGAAACCTAGTATTTATCTATATGATTTTTAGAATCACCTGAGTACCGGAAAATGATGATTTTGTTTAAGGTTACATTTAGGATATTTGCATATGACATTAAATATGTGTGGCATGAGAATAATTTTTCCTAATAATTTGAATATGAATTTCTGTTGTATTAATCTCTTGGATTACTATGTAGGAATGTATTGATCTGTTAGATTCCTGTGTGGAAATGCATTGATACATCTGTATGAATTAACTAGTGTGGTTATTCGTATGCATCTCAATATATCGTTAGCATTGACTCACTCGAAAAATGAGCAGCTCGGAAGCTATCCCAAGTGTAGGAGTTCTGTCGTGTAATATTAAGCTCAAGGGTTAGATCGTCTCCTCAGGGAATGCGTTTTAATCTCAACTCTCACGTTCTCCCAATCGAAAATAAAATTGTACTGAACTCAGTTCAGATTCGGGATCTCAAGATTGTTCAATTTCACTTTTGACAAATTAAATGACACGCAATTTAAAGCCCTAAAACTAATGTGCAGTGAATTAAAGAACACTAAAGGAAACCCTAATCTACTCAAGGAAATATCGAAACACGCGCTGAATAAAGATGGTATCTTTGGACACGGAACTAAAGCATGCGGGAATGGAAACTTAAACAGACACAAACATGCACTAAAAATCAAAACTTTAACAAAACTCAAGAACTCGAACCAAAATTTAGTATTTTGAAAACTTAAGAAATACCCAGACAATATATAAAAACACGAACTTTAACAAGAAGAAACCTAAACTAAATCAAACTTCAATTAAAAATTAAGTTTTTTTAAGAGAAGGGAACAACTAAATTAATCTACTACTAATTTATGGGAAGACAAAACTGTCGCGACGTCCCGGGAGCGCGTGTGCCTCCGGGCGGCGAAATTAAAATCAATTTTTAATATTTTCAGGAAAAATATGGTGTAGGAGTCGCCATTAACCTTTAGTGCGGTTAGAACACATGATTACTACCCCGTTAGGGGTAGAATCGGTCTACATTACCAGAGTTAGGCTCGGGAGTTCGGTTACGCGAGGGGAAGGTACAAGCACCCCCTACGCGCCCGTTCTTACGAACGGTACCTAATTAATTTGAAATTATCCCTAAGTTAATTTAATAAGTCTTTACATTACTCCTTTTTTATGAATTTATAATTATACATGAAAATAAATAAATAAATAAATAAATATGTACATATATTCCCTCAGAGCTTAGGGTACGTGATGCCCAAAGGCTCATACCCCCGCAATAAAATCATAGGGATTAAAAATAAAAAAAATGCTTTATAAAATACGCTCCCAAATTTTAGAAATTTTATGGGTTTTCCTAAGTATGAAAATACTAGTTTAGGAGGTTTTAGATAATAGATATAATAATTTAAACATAATAAATAATAATAAAAAATATAGTAATAAACTAGAATATTAGGATACCACAATACGTACTAATCAATATATATAATAGAAGCTAAAATATCCAACATACCAATAAGAGTAGAATATAAACATATAATATAGACTAAGATAATGAGCATATCATAATATTAAAATATTACATGTGCGTTATAAACAAAAATACTCAAACATACCATAATAAACATAATCACGATGATAACAATAATAAATATCCACAAATAATATAATACATAATAAATTACTATAATACTATATATACTAAACATACCATGATACCAAAACACCAAAAATATTATATTACCTAAAATATCAAACTTACCATAATAATTAATACCTTGTATATTAACATAAAAAATATAATAATAATATATAATATTACCTAAAATGCTATATTACTAAATGTACACGGTCACCTAAAATACTAAATTAAATGTACAATATTACTTAAAATTATAAGTTGCTAAATATAAATATCACTTATTCAAATAAATATTATAGCATTAAAAATTCCACAACAATGTTATGAACACGACAAAATAATAATACAAATCGTATACAAGAAACAAATAAATAATACACAATAATGAACATCAATATATACGCAATAACAATATAAAGTAAATTAAATAAAACACTACTCAAAACCCTAACAACGTGAAATAGCCAAAATCCTAAAATAAAACAATAACCCAAAACCCTAAATGGTTGTATTATGAAAATAATGTAAATAATGAAGAATCCTAGATGTGCATAAATATTACAATCCTAAATAATAAACAAAATCCCTAAATATCGTATGAACAATAAATATGACAAATATCCTAAATACATCAAAAAGCCTAAATAATGTCTACACAATAAAACATCCTAAATAATATGTAACAATAAAAATAATGATTACACAAAAAAAACAATACAATGATAATATAAGCACTTTAAACACATATACAACAATAAATATGGACATGTAATAAAGTATTAAATAATCATCCAACACCTATAACAATAATGTTAAATAGATATAGATATATAATAAAAGCCTAAACGCGAAAACTATATATTACAATATATATTAAAAAAAAATTAAACATTACACGTTCCTGCATAAATATAAAAAAAAAAACTAAATATTAGATATTAATAATGACCATACCCAAGAGAGAAATAAATAAAAACAAAATAAAATAAAATAAAAATAAAATAAAATTGCATGCCTGTGTGTGTGTGTGTGTTCTGTGCATGTGTGTGGGTGTTTACAAGGTGTGTACGTGATGCATGTAGGGGTGTGGGTGTGTGTGTGCGTACAAGCCCAAGGACTTCACCATGGAACGGCAGCGGCAGGGTGTGGCGGCGGGAACTCCTCCTCTGCTGGTGCGGCTGTGGAGGATGGTCGGTGCAGGGGATCTGCTGCAAAGGGGGGAGCCCGGAGGAGTGGTCGTGGACTCGGGCATGAACTCCAGCGATGGCGGCGAGAAGATCGCAGGTGGCTGCGAACGGCGACGGTGACGCTGTGCTGTGGTGGCCGAGAATGTTGCAGAGGAGGGTGGACGGTGGTTACTACTGGAGAGGAGGCTGGAGCTGGGGGGGCGGCTGTGATGCTGGAGGCCGCTGGTACGTGTGGGAAACAGAGGAGCAGAGGGACTGGAACTGGGGCTGTCTGCAGAGGCTGTGCGTGAGGGAGAGGATGGCTGGAGGGTGGCCGTGGGGTTGAGTGAAGAAAGAAGAAGAAGAAAGAATCAAGAAGAAGAGTCAGAAGAAGAAGAAGAAGAAGGAGAAGAAAAGAGAAAACTTTTTTTCTTTTGGCCGTGCTCCGCGCTTGGCCTCCCCGGCTGTGTTTTTTTTTTGTTTTTGACTTCCGGCCTCCTGTGCGCTGCTGTGTGTGCGCCCCCCCTCCAAAAGCCAAAAGAGACCCCCTTTTTAAAAAAAAATTTAGAAACCCTAATTTCCTATTTCCTTTTTGGTTTATTGCATTTTATTACACATTTTTTTTTTATTTTTCTTTTGGAAATAATATAGATGAGTATAACTACTAATATGGTAATAATAATAATAATAATAATAATAATAATAATAATAATAATAATAATAATAATAAGGTAAAAATAAAAATAATAATAAGATAATAGTAATAAATAAATAATAATAATAATAGTAAAAATACTAATATTAAAAATAATGTCAATAATAATGAAAATAATAAACAATATAAATAAAAATAAAAGTAATAATAATAATACTAATGAAAAATAATAATAATAATAATAATAATAATAATAAATAAAATAATAGTAATAATAGTAATAAAAAATACTAATAATAATGATAATAAAAATTAAAAATAATAATGAAAAAAATAAATAATAATAATAATAATAAAATAGAAGTAAAAATAAGTAATAATAATAATACTAATGAAAAATAATAATAATAGTAATAATAATAATAATGAAAATAAGAGGGGACCCATTGTTCTATTTGGCTAGGGCAAAAATAGGGTGTCTACAGTTGCCCCTCTTTGTAGGCTTAGTTGCTTCAATGTAACGGTAGAAACTCTCCTATGTTTTTGTAGCAACAAGCCTGCAAAGATAAAAGACACCTATTTTAGCCAAGCCATTCAACTCTCTATGGCTTTTCAGGTTAATCAAGAGTTGTTTATTTCTGCCAACCAGAGACGATATGCACTGAATGTAAGAATCCAAACGCCAAAGTATGTGAGAATGACTTGCACTGGGTTTGAAAACCCGAGCGCCAAAGCACATGAGAATGACTTGCACTAGGTTTGAGAACCCAAGCGCCAAAGTACAATGAGAATGACTTGCACTGGGTTTGAGAACCCAAGCGCCAAAGTACATGAGAATGACTTGCACTGGGTTTGAGAACCCGAGCGCCAAAGCACATGAGAATGACTTGCACTGGGTTTGAGAACCCGAGCTCCAAAGTACATGAGAATGACTTGCACTGGGTTTGAGAACCCGAGCGCCAAAGTACATGAGAATGACTTGCACTGGGTTTGAGAACCCGAGCGCCAAAGTACAATAGAATGACTTGCACTGGGTTTGAGAACCCGAGCACCAAAGCACATGAGAATGACTTGCACTGGGTTTGAGAAGCCGAGCGCCAAAGCACATGAGAATGACTTGCACTGGGTTTGAGAACCCGAGCGCCAAAGTACAATGATGGCTTGCTTCGAATGTAAGAATCCGAGCCGTAGGGACACGATGATCCAGCCATGGGACACAATGATGGCTTGCTTCGAATGTAAGAATCCGAGCCGTAGGGACACGATGATCCAGCCATGGGACACAGTGATGGCTTGCTTCAAATGTAAGAATCCGAGCCGTAGGGACATGATGATCCAGCCATGGGACACAACGATGGCTTGCTTCGAATGTAAGAATCCGAGCCGTAGGGACACGATGATCCAGCCATGGGACACAATGATGGCTTGCTTCGAATGTAAGAATCCGAGCCATAGGGATACGATTATCCAGCCATTGGACACAATGATGGCTTGCTTCGAATGTAAGAATCCGAGTCGTAGGGACACAATGATCCAGCCATGGGATACAATAATGGCTTACTTCGAATGTAAGAATCCGAGCCGTAGGGACACGATGATCCAGCCATGGGACACAATGATGGCTTGCTTCGAATGTAAGAATCCGAGCCGTAGGGACACGATGATCTAGCCATGGGACACAATGATGGCTTGCTTCGAATGTAAGAATCCGAGCCGTAGGGACACGATGATCCAGCCATGGGACACAATGATGGCTTGCTTCGAATGTAAGAATCCAAGCCGTAGGGACACGATGATCCAGCCATGGGACACAATGATGGCTTGCTTCGAATGTAAGAATCCGAGCCGTAGGGACACGATGATCCAACCATGGGACACAATGATGGCTTGCTTCGAATGTAAGAATCCGAGCCGTAGGGACACGATGATCCAGCATAGGGACACAATGATGGCTTGCTTCGAATGTAAGAATCCGAGCCGTAGGGACACGATGATCCAGCCATGGGACACAATGATGGCTTGCTTCGAATGTAAGAATCCGAGCCGTAGGGACACGATGATCCAGCCATGGGACACAATGATGGCTTGCTTCGAATGTAAGAATCCGAGCCGTAGGGACACGATGATCCAGCCATGGGACACAATGATGGCTTGCTTCGAATGTAAGAATCCGAGCCGTAGGGACACGATGATCCAGCCATGGGACACAATGATGGCTTGCTTCGAATGTAAGAATCCGAGCCGTAGGGACACGATGATCCAGCCATGGGACACAATGATGGCTTGCTTCGAATGTAAGAATCCGAGCCGTGGGGATACGATGATCCAGCCATCTCAACAAGTAACAAGGTGTGCAAGCAAAGTTTTGAAAGTTGTTACTCTATTTGGAGAATGCACTTGGGGTAAAGTCCGAATGTCAATAAGTGAATCCCCTTGTCTTTGGGATCTATTGCCCTAGTTCAAAATAAATCAATGTGTGTCTGGGGTCAACTTGTCCCAGTTTTCCAAGTAAATCAATGTGCGCTTGGGGTCAGTTACCCCAGTTCAGAATTAAACACAACTGAAATCTCTCCATCCAGGATGTCAAATAATCATTTGAAAGCTCAAGACAAGTGTGAAGGGTGCTCTATTGCTGCTTGTGATGCTAGAATGCAACGATATGCTGCTATATGTATGCATGTTGCTAACTTATAATGCAAAGATATGTTGCTATTAATATGCATGTTACTAACTTGTCATTATATGTATGCATTTTTATTTTTTGTGTAATGTATGAAAAGCACAATGGCAATGCATGAGATGTATGGTAATGCGTGGAATGCATGACAATACATAAGATGCATGGTAATACATGAAATGCATGACAATGCATGAGATGCATGATAATACGTGAAATGCATGATATTACATGAAATGCACGAGATGTGTGGTAATGTGTGAAATATAGGGTAATGCATGAAATGCATGGCGATGCATAAGACGTATGATAATGCGTGAAATGCATGACAATGCATAAGATATATGGTAATGTATGAAATGTAGGTATGACGATGCATAAGATGTATGGTAATGTGAGAAATGCAGGGCAATGCATAAGATGTATTACCATACATGAAGTGTAGGTAATGCATGCAATGGATGACAATGCATGCATGAAATGCATGACAATGCATGAGATGTATGGTAATGCAAGGAACGCATGGAAACGCATGAAATCTTAGGTGATGCATGAAATACATGGCAACGCATGAGATGTATGGTAATGCATGGAATGCATGGCAATATATGAATTTTAGGTAATGCATGAAATGTATGACGATGCGTGAAATTCGGGGTAATGCATGACATGTATGACAATGCGTGAAACTTGGGGTAATGCATGACAATGCATGAATCTTTTCTCCCAATGACCTCATCTTTGGTCTCTACATGAGATTCGCCACATTTGAATGGATTTGTAACCGATCTTAGTTTAATCTTCTTTATTCATCCGGTCATGAAAGTGATTGACTCAACTCAAAAATCACAAAATCTGCCCCAGTTGAATGGACCTACAGCTGATCTTGACTCTGATTTCCTATTCCAATCCGATAAGAAAGTGCTTGAATGAGACCCAGTTAAATTCATCTGCCACCGATCTTGAATCTATTGTTGGATTTCTTTTGAACTTGATATAACATTTGCTCCAGTTTGACTGCTCTTTCTCCACAAGGATCTTCTTTATAGAAATTTCTGGTGATTCTGAAACTCTTTGACTATCCATCCTCTTTTAATGCTCTAAAGAATAAGAAGGGTTCTTTTTTTTTTCTTTTTTCATTTTTTTTTTTTTTTTTTTTTTAAGGAACAAGGAATGATTATGCAACTATGACATCAACTCGCTAAATCAAAAGGCCATCTGCACTAAATAAATGTTTCACCATGTTTCAATGCTATTGTAGGGGAAAATTCATGCCAATATTCAAAAGTCATGTAACGTTGATTTCCCAGCCTAGATGACTGTTCCTTCTCTTCAACTGCCCCAGTTTCATCAACTCATGCTTTGATCTCAAGATGGTCTTTAAGACTTGGGACGAAACGTAGGCTTAGGGATGTAGGATTTCAGAATAAAAGGGAAACTAAGGCTCAAAAATACCACCCCAAATAATGTTTTATGCCCCCAGTTCGAGTTGAGGCGCTTTTGCAAGATGTTGACCGAACTTGTTATTTAAACAAGCTGCCTACGTACCTTTTCAGGATCAGGTCATTACGTAGTTCAGATTCAGTATTGAGTCTGACAAATTATTAGAGACAACAATGTATACCAATCTGGTCAGGACTTTCATTTGGACCGTAATGTAGGCTAAGGGTATAGGTTAAAGAAGAAAGGAGTTACATAAGGCTCAAAATCATCAATATCATCAAGGGTAATTTGGTCAAAGATCACATATGTAGTAAGTCTCTTATTTTCTTTCTTCCTCTTCTTCTTTCTCTTTCCATTTGCTTTTACTGCTCCCTTTTGTTTTTCTCTTTCATGAAGGGATTTTGTCATTTTTGTTTGGACTTCATTTGGGACTAATCCTTTAAACTTTCCCCAGTGTGGGGTGTGATCCTTTGACGGGTTAATCAATAAATAAATTTTTCAGGCTCAAAAGGGCTTACAAGAGATTTCTTCTTTGAATTTCTTTTGGATAGCAGAAAAATGGCCTGCCATCATTTTGGTAATGATTATTGTCTCAAATGATTTGCCAAACGCTAAGGGACACAAACTCAGGTTAGCATTCTGGTGATCTGACTTTTAAGAAAAAGCTGGTTTAACATTCAGGCTCAATTTGGTTAACAAATGGTAAATCATTATTTAGGTTCTTTTCAAGGATGACTGGTCGACCAAAGAGGGCCATCCATCATTTGATCAAAACATGAGTGATTAATTGATAGGAAATTATCGGAACAGCCCAGCCACTTCGTTGAATTCCTTAGAAAGTAAAAATAACGTCTGAATTCAGTGATTGTTTCATCCTTTATCATCTCTTTCTAGCTCATGAACACTGGCAATATTACTTTCCCTATTCGGCATGAAACATAAGCAAACAGAATTTGGCAATTGGACTTATGATGCAAGTGAGATAACTAAATGCATAATTCATTTTATTGAATATAGAAAATATTCCGAGACACAGGCATCCACGGATTACAAAAAGCAGATAACACTGGAAAACAAAAAAACATTAATTGAAAAGGACTAGATAGTCAAAAGTTCGGTACTCCATCATTTCAGCCTCGGTGGATAACGACTGAAACCATTGATTTGGGAACCTCCTGGATATGTCAACCACTTCCTTCCTCGTGTTTGGGCAAAGGATTCCCCTGGACTCTTGGTTGCTTGTCATCAAAAGCTAACCATCCTGCATCTCTTAATGATTGCACCTTATGCTTGAAAGCCCAACAACGGTCAATGGTATGGTCGAGAGAGTTAGCATGGTACTCACAACGAACCCCAGGATCATACCACTGTGGAGGAGGGTTCGCAATGGGTGTCCCAGGGATTGCAGATACCATCCCCCTTTCCTGTAGCTGAGGAAATAATTCGGCATATGTCATGGGAATAGGGTCCACCCTTCGGAAGTTTCTATTCACATTCCTATCTTGTGCTTGCTGATTCGGTGGACCAGAGTGAACAATCTGTGGCCTTGTGCCTGTATGCATCGTTTGATTTACCATGGGCTCAAAACCAGAGTTTCTATTGGGCCATTGGTTCCCACTCTCTAGTGTATTGATTCTTCCAATTAAACTGCCCCTGTATCATTTGCGCCTCTTCCTCTTTCTTCCTATTAGTCCACCTTTTGCCTAAACCAGTTTCTGTGCCGCTATCCTTGACTAGGCCTGCCTTGATATCGCCTTCAATTCTTCCTCCCGCAGCCACAATATCCATAAAATCGTGGGGAGTTGCTCCCCGAAGGTGCATACGGTAAGGGTCTTTTAATGTGCTCACGAACAAGGAGATGGCCTCTCGATCACTCACCGGGGGGGTCTACTTGGATTGACATATCCCTCCACCTATAAGCATATTCTCTGAATGTTTCGGTAGGTTTCTTCTCCATCTCTTGTAGAGTCATGCGATCAGGCGCCATTTTCATCACATGGCGGTAGTGAGTGATAAAGGCACTAGCCAAGTCCTTCCAAGTGCGGACCCGAGCCTTATCTTGTTGGATGTACCAACGGATAGCAGATCCAGTCAAACTACTTTGAAAGCAATGCATCATTAGTTTTTTATCATCCGAGTAAGCGGCCATTGCTTGGCAGTACATCACTAGATGTGTTCGAGGGCACCGGGTCCCGTCAAACTTTTCAAAGTCTGGCATTTTGAACTTTGGTGGCAGGGTGACTTTAGGCACCAAGCAAAGGTCATTTGGATTAACTAAATCGAAAGTATTAGAACCTTCCATTGCTTTTAAGCGCTCTTCTAATACGTCGCAGCGACGCTCAGCCTCAGATTTGCTTATTCCCATATCAGACGGTACTAACGGAGGAGTTCCTACCACTAGGAACCCCTGTGTTGGCATAGCAAGGATGAAAGGAGGCATATTTGGCGGTGGACCCCCCATGACACCAGGCGGTGGAATTGATGTTTGTCCATGATCTGGGGTGAACCCTGGGGGATGAGCGGGGTCCACATCTACTTCGGGATCAACATGCACTGCCTTTCCCTTGTTCATCAGTAGCTCCAAAACCTTACTTATCTTGTCATTTATCTCTTCTTGTCCTTGTTCTAGACCCAGGACTCTATTTTCCAATTGTTTGCTCATTTCTCTCACTCTTCGCCTGGTATTGTACTGATGCGTGGTGGTCTCAATTATTGCGTTATATTACTCAAACCACCTCTTCGATTAGGAACTGAAAACCAAAGAATTTCCCTTTTTAGAACCACGAATGCACAATTATGTACTGCATGAGTGAAAGTGTTTTGATGCATGATTAGGGTATGCAATGGGTGTTTATGCATGGATGCAACTAGTGCACTTATATATACAAACAAAGATATAAACATGCATGCAGCCTATTGTGCATGACTATGTATGAAATGAAATGCATGAATATGATGTACCCTACATTACTACTTAGCCAGAATTCTAGAAAAATCCCACTAATGAAACAGGTCAAGATTAACATGATCATTGATGGGCTACAATTTCAATTCAATTTCTCCCTTGCCCATTCATTTCCTTGATGAGGGTTTATGTACCTCACATTCTATAAAGGGTCAAATTATGTTCTGAGGTTGGGGTTGACCCAGGCTAGTCAACCCGTTGGATTTGTGGACTTTAGTGTGCACTTGGGCCTCAAGTATTTTAAAATATGGGCTTCAATGTATTTCATGATGAGATCAGGCCTTAGTTTTAAAAAGGACTTGGGCTTGGATTATTTGAAAAATGTCGGTCCGAATTTTTAGGTAATAGGGCCGAAGCCCATTTTTGAAATTTGGGTTTGACCCCTTTTTGAAAATCAGGCCTGGGCCGAGTTTTTACTTAGGAAAAGGTCGGGCCTAGGTTTGTTTTTAAAGAATTGGGTCCGATTTATTTTAAAAGGGTTGGGTCGACCCATATTTCATGATGGGCTGAGGCCCTAGTTGAAAAGGAATTGGACTTGGATTACTTAGAAAAATATTAGCCCATATTTTTAGACAATAGGGCCGAAGCCCACTTTTGAAATCTGGGTTTTAACCTTTTTTGAAAATCAGGCTTGGGCCGAGTTTTTACTTAGGAAAAAGTCGGGCCTGGGTTTGCTTTTAAAGAATTGGGCCCAAGTTATTTGAAAAGGGTTGGGCCGACCCATATTTTAAAATGTTTGGGCCAAGTGCTTTGTTTTTTTTTTTTTTTTTTTTTTTTTGAAAGGATGGGCCATGGTCTCATTATTGGGCTTTTTTAGAATACTGGCTAAGTAGTATGTAAGTCTAAAATGGATGCCGCATGCATGGTATAATAGAAGGTATCTCACAACATATATACAATACACTATTCATGGAGAAGGATGTGGCTCCTGTCCCAACCTAGGGTAGGTACACGTATATAGGGTTGTTCATGGCTCTATCCTAGTTAAGGGAAAACTATGGACAAGTACGTGTGGGTAGGCTCTAATCTCTATTGACAAAAAGGTTCCCAATTTGAAATTTCATCCTCCCCCATAGGGGTCCGGACAAAACTCGCATTGAGCGGGGTGGTTCGCGGGTCCCATCAAGCTTAAGCTACGAAGGGACAAACGCTATTACACCCCTATCTAATCTTAGCAGGTAAAGCTTGGGTATAGAGCGTGAGAGTGTGTGAATTCAAACTTTAACCTAATCCCGCTATCCCCATATTTATTCACATGCTATAAAGAATATGGAAGCAAGATATCTACCATTAATGTATTTATTCACAAGATATGGAAACATATTATCTACCATTAACATGTTGATTCAAAAAAATTTGGAAACAAAAAATAAGGAAACAAAATATTTATGATTAGTATACAAATTATCTATAATCAATATGCTTATTCACAATATCTACAATTAATTTGCTTATTCAGAATATTTAGAAACAAAATATCTTCAATTGATGCTCAACAAATTAGGAAACAAAATATTTTTAATTAATTGAGGTTTTTTACAAATTATGGAAGTAAAATATTTACAATTAAGTAAAGTTATTTACAAATTACAATATTTACAAAATAAGGAGTAATTAATAGATTTATTAAATTTAAACTTGGGATAATTTTCAATTAATTAATGGCTCGACTCTCTAGATCCCCAGCTGAGTCGCCAAGCTGTCGCGGCGTCCCGAGAGCTCGTGTGCCCCGGGCGGCGAAATTAAAATCATTTTAATGTTTTCATGGAAAAACATGAAATATCGGAGTCGCCACTAACCTTTAGTGCGGTTAGAACACATGATTACTACCCCGTTAGGGGTAGAATCGGTCTACATTACCAAAATTGGGTTCGGGAGTTCGGTTACGCGAGGGGAAGGTACTAGCACCCCCTACGCGCCCGTTCTTACGAACGGTACCTAATTAATTTAAAATTATCCCTAAGTTAATCTAATAATTCTTTAAATTACTCCTTTTTATGAATTTATAATTACACGTGAAAAATAAAGAAATAAATAAATATAATATAATATATACATATACTCCCTCAGAGCTTAAGGTATGTAAAGCCCGAAGGCTCATACCCCGCAATAAAATCATAGGGATTATAAAAATCAATAAAATATCTAAGAAAATACGTTCCCAAATTTTGAAATTTGCATATAACATTTTTATAGGAAAATACTAGTATGGGAGGTTTTACTATATATTAATAAGATAATAAGTTAAAATATTAAATTATCACAACGCATATAAAAATAGTAATAATAATAAGCATATCTATTAAAATACTGCAACTTTCAAAGCAGGCAATAAAATACCACATGTATATATATATATATATATATATATATATATTAAAACACTCAAGATGCTATACAAGGTAATACCATCTAAAAAAAATACCTTAATAAGTGAAGCTAAATAATAATTATACCATAATATTATATACAATATCATACTAGGAAAAATATATACCAAAACACTAAACTCACCATAATGATTGATACCTTTATATGTAAACATGATAAAATATTAGAATACGAATACTAAATATAAAAAAAAAAAAATGTTAATATGAGTATAGATAACACATAAAGAAAACCCTAAGTAATTAAAATTGAGCATACATCAGCAATGAAAATCCTAAATTGCCCTAAACATATGGATTAAGTAAATAATTACAATAACTATTCTAGCTACGTGTTAAACATGCAACAATAATATTAACAATCCAACGAATAAAATTAAACTTTAAATATCTAGACAAGTTCCAACTATAAAAATTCCACACTCAAGAAATATTATCTTATATGAATAATACAATCAAAACTTACCCTGCGTATCAACAATTAAAATGACTACAAAAATTATAAAAAACCTATGTACCTGCAAACGCAAAGAAAAAAAAACAAAAATCAAGACATTAGATTTTAGGACAAACCAAAACTAGCAAAAATCATAAAAATAATAATAATATTAACTAAATACTACCACAAATGTTATATCAACATACACGCATACATAGCCTAGATATAAACATTAACTAAATATTATAGCAAATAATGTAGTAATATACATATATACACATAGCCTATATGCAAACATTTAACTAAAAGCTACAACAAGTATTATGTTAATATACACACACGAAATACCACAAGAGATATTATTTTAATACATACCCACATACAAATAAGAGAAAAGAAAAGAAAAAAATAAAAATAAAAACTTGAGCCTTAAGACCAATATACTTATATATATATATATATATATATATATATATATATATATAAACCCAATTAAATGTATATATAAAAAAAAAAATTAAACTTTACATGTATATGTATATATATATAGACATATATATGTACCTGCAGAAGTAAGCAATAATGTTAGTGCCTCAAATATTCCCAAAACAAATAAAGATGTAAAATAAATATATAAACAAGTAAATAAAAATAAAACAGAATTTATGTGTGTGACAGTGTGTGTGCTGTGTGTGTGTATTTTGTGTGTGCAGTGTGTGCTGTGTGTGTGTGTTTTTGTGTGTGCTGTGTGTGTGTATTTTGTGTGTGCAGTGTGGGCTGTATGTGTGTGTTTTTGTATGTGCTGTGTGTGTATTTTGTGTGTGCAGTGTGTGCTGTGTGTGTGTGTTGCTGTGTGTGCTGTGTGTGTGTGCGTTTCTGTGTGTGTATGCTGTGTGTGTGTGCAGTGTGTGTGTGTGTGCGGTGTGTTTGTGCAGTGTGTGCTGTGTGTGTGTGTTTTTGTGTGTGCAGTGTGTGTGTGTTTTTGTGTGTGCTGTGTGTGTGCAGTGCGGGCTGTGTGTGCTGTGTGTGTGTATTTTGTGTGTGTGCAGTGTGTGTGTGTATATACAGCAGAGGGGCAGGGAGCTCCTGGAGAAAAGAGGCCGGTGGAGCTTACAGAGGTGCAGAAAGCCTCTCCGGTCTGCTGGTATGGTTAACAGCACCAGCTGTGTTCGGCTGGAATTGGGTGGAGTTGCCGGAGATCTGCTGGAAGGAGGAGTAGAGGAGGAACAGCTCAGCTGCTGTGGACTGGTGGTGGCTCGAGTGCGCAGAGGTTGTGCAGCAGAGGAGGATTCTGTTGCTGGTGCTGGGGCGGCTGGTGTTGCAGAGGGTAGCCGGCTGTTTGCGTGTGAGAGAGGATGAAGAATAGTTAGGGCTTTTTTTTTCTTTTGCTCTCCCGTGCCCGCTGTGCTCAGCGCCCCCCTATTATATAAAAAAAAAAATATCCCAAACCCTAAACAACTTTCCTTCTTTTGATTTTCTTTTTTCTTTTTTCTTTTTTTTTTTTACTTTTATGCTTATGGTAATAATAAATATAGAAATAATAATAATAGTAATAATAATTATAGTAATAGCATCAATAAGGTAATAGTAATAAATAATAATAATAATAATACTACTAGTAAATAATAAATAATTATAGTAAAAAAAAATAAAAATAAAAATAAAAATGAAGATAAAATAATAATAATAACAATAATGTTAATAAAAATAAAATACGATTATTAAAAGTAATAAATAATAATAATAATAATAATGACAACATTACCAAAAATAATAAAAACAATAGTAGTAATAATAATAAATAATAATAATAATAATAATAGTAATAAATAAATAATATATCAAAAATAATAAAATAAATGAAAAATAAAAGTAATTATAGTAAAGTAAAAATAAACGTACTAGTAATAATAAATAAAAATAAAAAATAAAAAATAATAATGATAATAAAAATACAAGTAAAGTACTAATAATATAGGAAAATAATAATAACAAAATAATACTAATAATAAAAAAAAAAAATAAGGACAAATGAAATAATAAAAATACTACTAATAATAATATAATAATAATAACAATAGTAATAAATATATTGGGCATGGGTAAAAATAGGGTGTCTACAAAAAAAAAACACAACTAAATAACCATTACAAAATAAAACATTAAAATTCAAACTTGCAAGTAACATAGATAAATAATAATAAAAACAATAGTATCCATCAAAAGAAATAAATAAAAGAAAGAAAGGAAGAAGAAGAAGAAGAAGAGAGAGAGAGAGAGAGAGAGAGAGAGAGAGAGAGAGAGAGAGAGAGAGAGAGAGAGAGAGAGAGAGAGCTCTGGGCTGTTCTTGGAGGGGGTTCTCGGCTGCTGGCAGTGCTGGAGTGACTGGTCGTGGCAGCTGGTTGTTGTGGAGGCTCTCGGCCATGGAGCTGGTGCTGGCTATGGCCGTGCTGCTTGGTGGAGGGCTGGAGTGGCAGAGGACTGGAAGAGGGCTACTGTCTGTGGGGGCTCCTGCAGAGGAGTTGATTTGTTGCAGCAGATAAATAATCTGGTGGTGCTCGGGTTGGTGGCTGTCCTCTGGTGTTGTGGATCAGCTCTGCTGGTGTGGCTGGAGCAGAGGGAGTTTGGGGGAGCAAGGGAGATTAACTAAGAGACAGGGAGAGAGTAAGGGATAGGGAAGTGAGTATGTAAGAGTAATAGAAGGATATTGAAGAGAGGAAGGCCAGATGAAAGAAGAAAAAAACAGAGTAAGAGAAAGAGAGTAAAGAGAGATGGTGCGCAGGGCACAGGGGAAAAGAAGGAGAAGAAGAAGATTAAAAAGGGGAGGGGAGAGTTGCCCTATGCCCCAAGACCCAGATAGGAGACCTGCCTGGAAGACCCAACCATGTTGGAAAGAACTGTCCCGGCCTGCATGGCCAGGTCACATCATATAATATATATATATATATTTTTTTTTTATTCTCTATTCATCGCCAAATTTGACCCTTCTAGAGCCTGTTTCTCACAAAACTTGAAACACAAAAGTTGTAAATAATCTCTTTCTCTTTCTCTAGAAATTTGAATCATCTAGATCGGAGCTCGAACGGAAAAGTTATGCATAAAATACGAACAGGTATCGGTTTTGGTTCCCGGGAATTTTCCTACGACAGAAAATTATCGAAAATTCATAAATTGTGCAATAAAGTTCAAGAATCATAAATATGACAATTTATTAAAATATCGGATATAATTGGACATTTAATTAAAAATATAAGCCGTAAAGACCGGATTAAAGTGCCCAATTACGCAGTTTTGGCGCATAATCAGGCATGAGGAAGTTGTTATATTGCCTAGATATAAATCATGATATGACGTTGGCAGGCTGAGGAGTTCATCATATTGTCATTTATATGGGGTAGGACATTGGCAGGCCTGAGGAACTTGTTCTACTGATGTACTATGAGTAGGTCATAGATACTGGTGAATAGTGGTGTTTGTGTGGGCCACGTGTTGCGAAAGCCGGAATGGTACCTGTGTGGGCCACGTTATATCCTGTGTGGATAATGGTGCCTGTGTGGGCCATGTTATGTATCCTTTGTGGATGGTGGCGCCTGTGTAGGTCATGTTATGTACCCTGTATAGATAGTGGTGCCTATGTGGGCCACGTGTAGATAAGGAGTACGTAGGTGCCTGTATGGGCCACGTACTGATATGTACGCAATTGCTCTATGAGAGTCATGTACTGAGGATATTGGAAGACGAAGTATGAAATGCATAATTCCTATGTAGATGTGGAGTGTGCATGTGAATTTAATTATAGTATAACAATAATAATGGAATAGCATATTGTGAATTCATGTGTGTGCATGCGGCAAGGTAAACATACCACCGGGGGCTTGCTGAAGAAGGCGAGTGCTCTGATAGGTAGTTTCTTGGTATCAGTGCAAAGGGATGCTACTTGTATGGACGGGTAATCATCCCGATCCCTGGAAACCTTCGCCTTTATAATAATAAAGATGTGTATACTGGCGATGAGGTAATTCTTCATCTAAGGGCTTACTAAGTAAGGTGAGTGCTCTAGTAGGTAGGTTTTGGTACTAGAGTAAAGAAAAGCTACTTGTATGGGTGGGTAATCTTCTCTATCCTCGAGGATTTTCACCTGCATAAAAATTATGTACTTGTGCATATTGGATGTGTGTATGATATCAGACGTCAGTGATGTCAATAATGATGCGTTTTATCAGCTGTTATTGAAATTATATAAGAAACAGTTTATTTTGATATATGTGTGTGTGTGTGTGTGTGTGTATTAAAATTCATCTGCCACACACTGTTATAATTTATTCCACCTTTATTGAGAAGTGTCTCAACCTAGTGGATTATCAACTTTTCCAAGTTCTTCTGGAGATCGGGCTTGAAGGCCTGGGTTGGGACTGTTTTTTATAGTTTTCTTTTTGGGATATTGTGAGATACTGGTAAATATACAAATATATTTGTGCAGGGTTATGTTTTAAATGCTAGTTGTAGATACGAAAATATGGATGTTGTAGTGTTCATTTTTGGGATGTCCTATAAAACTTTGGTATTTATTTGAGGTTATTTATTCATATTCCGCTGCGTGTATGTTAATTATGTTATCAGAGATTGAGGATTGAACACATGGCACTCGGGCCCCACTTGGCGGGTTCGGGGCATCACAGGTATGAAAGGGGAGATAACCGAATTTGTTGAAGTGTTTGACATGCCAGCAGGTAAAGGCTGAGCACCAAAGACCGGCAGGACAGTTGCAGCCACTCCACGTTCCCAAATGGAAGTGGGACCATATATCTATGGATTTCATCACAGGTTTACCGCTAGAGCTACATGAACAAAACGCCATTTGGGTGATTGCAGACCGACTGACGAAGACTGCCCACTTCCTACCTGTTAAAGTTAGCTACCCTATGAACAAACTAGCAGAGATTTACATTCAGAAGATAGTTCAACCTCATGAAGTGCTAGTATCCATAGTTTCAGACCGTGATCCACATTTCACATCATGGTTTTGGAGGAGTTTGTAGAAGGCTTCTGGATCTCAGTTATTATTCAGCACAACTTTTCATCCTCAGACTGATGGGCAGACGGGGAGGACAATCCAGATACTTGAGGATATGCTACGAGCGTGTGTGCTGGATTTTGGGGGTAGTTGGACCCAATTTATGTTGCTGGTTGAGTTCGCATATAATAACAGCTATCAGGCCAGCATTGGCATGGCACCTTACGAGGCGTTATATGGTAGAAGGTGTCGTATATGGTAGAAGGTGTCGTTCTCCGCTATACTGTGATGAAATGAGTGAGAGACGGGTTCTGGGACTAGAGTTGGTGCAGCAAGCGTATAATAAAGTCCGACTTATAGAAAGAATCATTGCAGCTCAAGAAGGTAGAAAAGCTACGTAGATACTTGCCACCGGAAGTTACAGTTCGATGTGGGAGATCAAGAGTTTTTAAAATTAGCACTATTGAGAGGAGTTATGAGGTTTGGGAAGAAGGGTAAGCTGAGCCCTAGGTATATTTGTCCATTTAAGATACTTGAGAAAGTAGGTTCAATTGCCTGTAGGCTATCTTTACCACCAGCTCTATCCAAGATACATGACGTATTTCATATTTCAATGCTAAGGAAATACGTCCCAGACCCCTCCCACGTGATCAACTATGAGGAGATAGAGTTTAGAGATACATTAGCATATGAGGAAACACCAATGCAAATTCTAGACAGAAAAGAATAAGCATTGCACACAAAGAGAATTCCATTAGTAAAAGTTCTATGGAGGAATCATACGGTAGAGGAAGCCTCATGGGAGTTATAGAAAGAAATATGACAGAAGTACCCACATTTGTTCAGTGGGGACCAGCATTAGACATAAAAGAATAGTAACATTCTGGTAAAATAAGTATAGTTGGTTTCATTTCATGCAGAGCAGAATGATATATGTATAAATAGTACATTAGATTATAGGTTAGGTAATGTTTTTGGTTTTGGGAGAATTTTCTTTTAAGTATGTGCATGTAATCTCCCAGAACCCTAAGTGTAACCACGGTATTTGTCCGCCACAAGTTAGGGTAATTAATAAAATAAGTAGTCTATTTTCCTCAGAGGATGGTATTTAACTCAAATAGCAACTCGTTTCTCCCCAGTTCGACGATCAGAAGCTACCACGATGATCCTGGGGAGATTCTCTACAACTTAGCCGGAGCAGAATCTTGGTTTGAGTAGTTTGGGCATCATCCCAAAATCAAGGTAAGTAGGTTGTTTAAGGGTTTTATAGATATCAAACTTTTCTGAACCCAAATTTAGTATTAGATGTTGATATATTGGTGTTTGGGATGATTAAAATGGGGTGTTATGATTTCAGGGTATGGGTTTCCAAACATCGTATGCATGGGTTAAGGATCCCAACGGTGTGTTAATTCAGGAACCTAGGTAAAATGATAAATAGTTTATAGTTTAGAAATTATGGATATACGGATTTGGGGAAAATATGAATGTGATAATTATTTTGGTAAATTCAGTTGATTGACTGGGAATTATACGTGTGTTATTTCAGGGTTTCGAAATTATGAACACCACATGCGTGAGATTGTAAAATAATAATTAGTACTCAGATAGTCAGGTAAGAGGAAAACATATTATGCCAGCTTTATTAGAAAATTTACTAGTAAAGTATAGTATTTGATCATGAGCTTATAGAGTATGGTTTTTGAATATATCAGAGCATGAAAATTATACAGTTTTACAGAGTATATTTATAGAATTTTATTTAGTTGTGGCATGAGAAATATTAAAATATTATAGAATATTCATACAAAGTTACAAAATTATGTTTATATAGTTTCTACAGAAATTTGTTACACAAATTTACAAAAACATGATTATATAGTTTTACAGAGCTATGAGATACAGCTTATACAGTTTTATTTACAAAGCTACATCTATACAGAATTACAGTTTACATGGTTATACAGAATTATGATACACAATATTTTATAGAACCATGTTAATACAGTAAGTTACAGAACCATGTTCACACAATATCTACCATGATTAGATTGTGTTTTATAGAACCATGATATACAGAACATAGACCTATGATATACAGAGCATAGAACCATAACATACAGAAATACAAATTATACGGTGATACAGTTATTACAGCGTCATGGTTAATACAGAGAAATACAGGATCATGGTTATACAATTAATACAGAATCATGGTAAAATAGATAGATTTGTATAGAAATAGTATTATACAATATCAGACCTTGATGGAACAAAGCAGTTTACACAGCACGGTACTGTAGCTATATAGAATAGATAATGCAACCATACGTCTCAGATAGAGTATGGTATTGTCAATTATGCCCACAGGTAGAGTAAAGGGCTCCTTGGTGCCCGGACCAGGTGGAGCGAGGCCTTTCATGCTATAGGCATATCTAGATATATGCATACAGTTAGGCTAGCACTAGAGGGCCAACAAGTGTTTAACCCCACGTACGGGCCGCACAACCCAGTCATGAGGGGGTAAGTCATGACATACAGCCATCCAGGGAAGTTTTTAGAGTTATATATATGTATATAATACATATAGAAAATAGAGATTACCTAGTACAGTTAGAAGTATGTTTAAATAGATAACTCAGAAATTTTCATATTTTAAATGGCATAAGCATGAGTTATTATACAGATGTTTTTACGTGATATATTATTTACAGTCTTAATTAAATAATATGTTGTAAATAAACTCATATACCACACACTGGTAATAACATATTTTTCCTTATTGAGAGGTGTCTCACCCCAGCATTATGAACATTTTAGGTAACCTAGAGAGGTGTATAGAGCCAGCTCAGAGATAGAGGAGGCGGCTGAGTCGGCATAGGTTTTGGGGTGAGTCGTGGGCTGGATACTAAAGCCCACAGCATTTTGAGAGTTTTGGGAAATGTTATGTATATATGTGTATATATGTACAGGTGGGTCGAATGTACTCCGGTATTGTGTTTTTGGAACAGAGTTGGATATGTATATTTTTTGCTGCATAGGTGTTACATGTTATGCACAGGTTACCATGGCCCTCACAAATGCGTCTGTGATGATATGACCACAAGTACAGGATAATAGAATATGTTATATATAGTTTAAAAAAAATGGTATAAAATTTTGGGTCGTTACAGGACCGATTTGAACTAAGTGTCCTTGGTCGACCGAATATTTTAACCTGACTTTTCCAACAATCTAGGCGCCCCAACTTCACGTTCAAAACACCCTCGAGCGACCGAACATGCAAGTTTGGCAAACCAAACTTGAGTCCAGGCAATCAAACCTTGGACATTTTGGAAAATCGCCTTGGCCAACAGATCGAACTTATTTTTGGGCACCCAAACACGGAAAATTCACATTTCTCATGTGTTTGTTTGGGCGACCGAACCTACAGCTCGGTTGACCGAAACTCTCGGGTTGGCCCAATTTTTATCGCTGTTAATTGCGGTAAAAGAGGGTTAATTTTATTAAACACATTTAAAACAAATTTAATAATTCCCTTGGTGTCCCCCAACGGCTATTTTTCTAGGCGTGTCTATAAATATGGGCTCATTTGCAAGATTAACAAGAGATTAGAGATTTGATTAGCTAAAATTTCCTCCGAAATTTTGAGAGTTCTATCTTCCCATACTAAGCCAAACACTCTTCCATTGATCATTTTATTACAAAATCCTTTTGAGTGAGATTATCTTGAGAGATCCTACATGGGTTAAACTCTCTTTTTTGTGTTGATTGTTGCTTTTTTAAAGGAGAGTTAAGCCAAAGATTTTCCCCATAGATTTAGTTCATAAATTTATTGGGTGGGGAAAAAATCTTGCTAGATTGTGAGTTTTTGCATTTTGATTGCAAGACTCTTAAGATTGTCTTGTGTTATGAAGCAAATAATTTTTAGCAAGCTTGTTTTACAAATATCTCTTATGCTTAATATTTTCGAAAATCATTTTTGAGATATTTGATCTTTCGATTGGAAATATTTGAAACCCTACTTGTGATTGATATATATCTATATACTGTTTCAAAGATAGTTTGATAATACACTCTCACACTTTGATTGCATATTAACAATATCTTGAGAGTAGGTTCACATATCTTCGTTGAGCTTATATTCCCTATCATATGGAAGTGCATTGATTATTGCATGTGCGTGTTGGTACTTGTGTTTAGAAGCATTAGAATTGTATACAAAAATTTGATACTCACTGTTGTATTCCAGGGGTGGCCTGAGAGGGTTTGATCTAACCCATAAGAATCGGTAAGGCCTTCTCTGTCCCGTAAGGAGAACTTGTAAAGGTTAAGGTCAGCCTTGGTAATTTGACCTAGTTGTAAACAGTGCCGCTCCACCCGTTAAGTGAGAAATAGTTGTAATCCTCTGGCTTGCAAGGTGAGGAGGGGACATAGGCGGTATTGGTTGAACCCCGATAACATTTCTTGTGCCTGCTTTTAATTTCCACAATTTAAATTTCTGCACTTGAATATTTGTGATTTGTTATTGTGAATGATTGAGTTTATAATTGCATAGACAGACCCTAGGTAGTGTAATACTGTTGATTTGGATAAACCTAGGAGGAGAAATTTTTAAATACCCAATTCACCCCCCCCCCTCTTGGGAATACACCAATTCCAATGAATGATCTCTAGTCGGAATAGTAGTGAAATATCTCTTCTTCTTCTCTTATTTATACTTTTGAGCTAACCTCCCAATATCATTTCTCCATCCTTTGATTTTTGGCCTCTTTTTCTGGTCATGGTAATTTTATACGTTCAAAGTTGAACATTCCTTCTAATATCCCCATCATCGCCCTACTCACCCTTAATGTAAGGACCCGAACCCGAGTGGGTTCCTACATATAATTTTTTTCAGCGGATGCAAATAAATCTAAATCATTTTTATTATCAAAGCACTAATTAGCTTTATTACAAATATATGTCTCAACTATTAAAATGTAAACTTCTAAATTTCTAAAATGTATAAACATATTCTAAATTATATTATATTAAATTTTTATTCTACTCTGCTCTTTCTATTCCCGCTCATGCACTTGTTACGTCAGATTTCTGGTACACTCTTCAAAATGATCTGAAATGTAAAATAATGATTGGGGTGAGACGATGCTCAATAAGTAAATAAAATTATTATTAGTGTGTGGCCAAAATGAGTTTTCAAAATATTTTAATTTCGTAAAATAATATTTAATACTATAACTTTAAAAATGCTTTTAAAATAAATGTATATTTAAAATTTTCTACATAAAAACTTTTGCCATCAACTACAACAGTAAAATTTTATAATCATATACTATAACTGTAAAATTAAACTTTTAACTTTAAAACTATAATTATAATTTTTAATTATATACATATATATATATTTTTCCTTATACGTTTCCTTTAAATTATCATTTAGGCACAATAATGGTCATGTTCATATAAACGTATACTTTACCTTCCAATCATCAATAACTCTATACTCATAATTAAATATGTATATATATACTGTAAAAATCACCCTTAGGTCTGTTAATCGTAAGTCATGTTTACCCCCATGATTGGGTTGTACGGTCCGAAGATTGGACTTAACTGGCTGGTCGGCGAAATTAAATCAACATACATCATCATTAAGTGAGATTTTCCCTATTAAACTCTTATCCGACCTCGGTGTGCACTCAAGAGAAATCCACTACCATATAAAACCACTCTGTAAACAGTGTAGGTGCACTTTGATCCTTTTAAACTTTAAGCTGCGGTACCGAGGATCTATAACTTTAAACTTTATTTGTCATAAGGGGTTTTAAAAATATTTTTATTATATAATTTGTATAATTAAAATAATATCATGAAAATCTCATTTTTTTTTTTTTACTCATATTTTTCATGAAATACGCAACGTAAAAAAAATCAACTCATGTAATCTTTACTCAAATTTTTGTGAAATATGTAACGTATAAATAAACTCATGCCACACAATTTTCGTGTTAAAAATATTTTCTTGAATAGAAATTAATGATGCAAAATACCTGAGGGATTTAGAACATTTCTTAACTCAAAAATAAATGCAATTATATTGAAGATAAAACTAGTATAATTAAATATGCGTAAAAATAAACTCAAGAGAATTTTATGAAACTTACTAACATAATCGAAATTTACTTACAAATAAACTCGAGTATGAATTTTAAATAAAAATCTAATATAATCAAATTTACTTACCTCTTCTTTTACTTTGTGCTACAAATACAATGAATATCTCTAAGAAATGAGATCGAAAAGAGTGGGTGAGTGAGAACTTACTCAAAAATTCTCTCCACTACTAATTCTTTCACTCACTAATCATTCTCTTCCTTTGAAAATTTTTATGAAAAATGAAGGTTGAGGGCTTCCTATTTATAGGAAAATTTTGAGGAAGAAATGGAATTTGTAAAAATGTGGTGAGAGGAGTGAAATTATAATTTTTTTAAAATTAAAGAATGGGCAAGGTATGGGTTGAGCATGGGATAGGGATGGAGGTCATGTGGAGTGCTTGCCACCACTCCCATTTAATTAATTCTTAATTATTTATTATTTATTTATTTTATTTTTTAATTTTTTTAAATCATTACTATTATTATTATTATTATTATCATTATCATTGTTATTATTTTTAAGTCATGTTTTAGTTTTTTTTTTTTTTTTAAAGAATTAAATTCGAATTTTGAAACTCATGTGAGGCCCACATGAGCTTGTGGGCCCCACACAACTTCGAGACCCAAGTGGGTCCTACGTAACTCCAATAGTTCTCATACGATTTTATAAGCCCTACATAGTTTCGGGACTCATGTGGACCCCACACAACTTCGGAACTCATGTGGGCCCCACATGGTTTTGTGGGCCCCACACAACTTCGAGACCTAAGTGGGTCTTACGTAATTCCAATTGTTCTCATACGGTTTTATAAGTCCTACACAGCTTTGGGACTCATGTGAATCCCACACGACTTCGGGACTCATGTGGGCCCCACATAGGATACTTATATTATTATTATTATTATTATTATTATTTTACCATGTATTTGTACAAATTATGTCTATCAAAACTGTATTTTATGTATATGTACTTATTTATATGTACAAACAGTGTTTATCCTATTTATCTTACGAAATTCCATTTTGACCAGGCCAACCTCCAGGGAGCGACTGAGCCGCAATGATCTCTAAGCACTCGCTAAGACAAGGTCCTTCTTAGGCATCAAACATGGAATCAAGGATCCTACAGAAAGCACTTCAATATTAATATTAACTTAATGACCATTTTTATTATTATTATTATTATTATTATTATTATTATTATTATTATTATTATTATTATGCTTTAATCGTATATATATTTTTGGGTCATCACACTAAATTACAAAAGAATCTAGCTAATATTGATCTTTTGTCTCCCTACCTAACAAAGAATTCAAAGATTTGATACTTCTGCTCACGATTCATGCTAAACGGTTGAAGGATGATTCAAAAGCACCTCAATGTAGCCCAATCTTGCAATGGATCCTCTTTGTCTACTTGCCTCATTGCTTTACTCGTGGCATGTGCAACATTGATTGACATGTATTCCTATTTTGTTGAATTTGAAAGGCCCATAAAAATAAATATTAATATGTCAAATTTGTCAAACCATTTAAAAAATCCACCTGGACCATTTAATGGAGCTACTTGGCCAAGCATAGTTAAAATTGCATTGTAGACACCCCATTTTGTCCAGGGGCCAAACATAACAATAATACATTTTTATTATTACACTGTTTACAGTAAAGAAGGAATACATCAGAGAAAAATACAAAAAAAAAAAAAAAAAGATTAAAAAAATACTGGGGAATACAAGAAAAATACAAAAGGAAATATGTCGGAATATTCATCAAGGGATGCGCAACTAAATTGAATGATTTATTTCTCAAGATTGAATGATTTGCAATTCATAAGGATGATTTGTTCCATAATTCAATTGACTTGATTGAGATTCACATGGAAAGAAAATAGTAGGAGACATCCAGTTGATCCTATGATGGAAACTCCTTGCAAATAGGAAACCACGCGCATGGAAGGAGAGGAAATTTGGAAAGAGGCAATAAGGAAAGGGTTGATTTATTGCCTAAGATGATCTGATTTGATTTTAATGTTGGACGAAATCCTAATCCTATAAATAGGGGCATTTGCAAAAGGTTAGAGGATAAGGCAATTAGTAGCACAATCAGAGAGGAAGAAGAGAGGGGATTGGTTCGGCTATAGGGAGATCAAAGGGGAGGTTCGGCCACACCAAGAGAAAGAGAAAGAGAAAGATGAGAAAAGAAAGAAAGAAGAAGGAGTGCAAGCATACAAAAAAAATCATATCTTCAAAAGGCAAGATCTTTCATCCTTAAAGTAATGATTTTGGTGTTTAGATTTCAGTTTTTTTTTTTTTTTGTGAAAATATATTATTTCATTTCTTGGTTTCTTTTGTGTGTTGCAAAGGTTAGGTTTTCAGGGATCATAAGGGCCATGGCAGCAAGAACCCATGGCTCTTAGGAATTGGTTTGGGGCTGATAATGGCTAAGGTATCCTCTTTCCTTAGTTTACAGAAGGAGCATAGGGTGTTGGTGAGTTTGGATAGTTGTGGCAGCTCACACAGCTGCTAAAAAGCATAAGGACGGCACACACATAGCTGCTGTAAAAGGGGATGGCGACAGCAGCTAGGAGAAAGCTAGGTTATTTTGTTGTAAGGGAAAAAAAGGGAGGTTTTGGCTATTATCGTTTTAGGATCAGGTAGTTCTATATGTGATAGCAATGGAAGGTCCCTTGTTGGTCATCCCTATAGGTTTCACTGAAGCCGTAAGCAGTAGAAGCAGTCAATGCCCACTGTTTTTAGGATTCTCTTTAGGCTATATAGCAACCAAAAAAAGAAAAAGATGGTAGCTTGATTATTTTTTTAATGTTTTTCTTAGGGCTGAAGAACAGCAAAAAGGGGGATTAATAGAGAGTTTAATCGGTGTTTTAAAGGCTGCAATAGTGTTGCAAACAACAACCACAGCAGCAGCAACAAAGCAGCATTAAGGGCTTTTTTTAGGGCTGTTGTGTGCTGCTATGTTGGGGTTTTCTAGGGGCCTATTAAAGTATTATTTTATGAGTCTTAGTAGGTTTATCTAGGCAGCAGTAGTATGGGGTTGCTGTGTGAGGTTTTTTAGGGGTCTCTTGCGGTTTTATTTTAGGAGTCTTAGTAGCTTTATCTAGGCAGTAGCATGGGGCCGCTGTGTGGGGATTTTTTAAGGCCTCTTTAGGTTTTATTTTAGGTGTCTTAGCAGGTTTATTGTAGAAAAAAAATTTGAAAAATCTCACAAAATTTTTATAAATGTTGGACAAATTGTGGGATACTTCTAAAAACTCTTTGGTTCCCAATTTGCTGATTTTTTTTTATTTATTTGCCCGGGTGTGTCCCTATGATTTAAAAAAGGGGCAATGAGGTATTTTAGATCTCACCTATGTTAGCTCTGAGGGGGGTTTATCTAACAAAATCCCCTCGTTTGAAGGTCTTATTAGACATTCCTAAATCGCACGGAGATTTTTAATCTCCTTTTAATTTTGTTCATTTATTTAGATATTTATTTATCTATTTATTTTTAAAATGAGTTAGTTAAAGGTTATTGAATTCAATTTAGGGATAATTCATAATTAATTAGATGTCGTTCGTTGAACGAGTGTGTAGGGGGTGTTGATATTCTTTTCACATAACTGAACTCCAGATCACAACTCTGGTAAAAGCATACCAAGACTACTAGTTCCTTGACCTAGGGTTAGTCTAGTGACCAATCAAATGAGTAGTAATTAGATATTCTAACCGCACCAAGGAAAATAGGTTAGTGACGACTTCAAATCAAAATTTTCAATATCATATATATATTTCCTCGCCGTTCTGGACCCTTGTTCGGGGACGTGGCGACATGCATGATACATAAATTCAAACTTTATTTACGACATACTTGGCCAAATATTACTTTGTATTACACCACTCAGCCACAAATATGTATTTTAATTTCCTAATCAATCAAATTTCATCACCAACAATGTGTATACAAGTCTTGATTTAGTTTTATGATTCTAATAATTATCACAAATATTGCACGAACATGTATTAAAAGAACTACATTGCTTTACTCTAAAGCTTAAATATTTTAAGAACATATAATATACATGTGTGGGCACACACGTACATGTATAAAAGTTAGAGATCTTGTAGAATTAGGTTGTAAGAGGAGGCACTTGAATTGGAAGAGAGAGTACCTTTTAGTTTGTATCAAGGGTTTCCCCACAAAATTTATAGAGAGGCTCCTAGATATGATCATGACTCTTTCTATACTTTTGCATAGTTAGGGAAAAGAAAAAGAAATTAAAAAATAAAGGAAAATAATTCTTAATTATTTGAGGATCTCAATGGAGTTAACCTCCTAATTGTAAGGCATATATTGTTGAGCCTTATAGGTCATAATGCTATAAAAAAAAATGTATAGAATCTTTTTAATGAAGTGAGATATCCTAGATGTGTCAAAATCAACGAATTTAGCTAGATGACTCTTTGAGGGATTCTAGTAGTCTACCAAATTAAATGCTATTGGTGCTAACTTTGCATGTCAATATTTTTAGGAAATAATTTTTAAAAAACATTTTAATGTTGGGGACTATGATTTAGGGATTGACATGTAATATCGAGGATTTGAGTTGACGTCTGATTAGACAAACTCGTTATTATCATTGCCTTGTAGGAATGGCTAGACATTAATTAGTCACTACTGTAAAAATCCCAAAAAAGATATATAACAGATTAGCGGATTGATTTCCAAAAAAAAGAAATTAAAAAAAATTAAAAAAAAATTAATTAATAAAAAAAATTATTAATTAATTAATTAATTAATCAGATTTTAAAAGAAAAAGAAAAAAAATAATTAATTAAAATTTATTTTTATTTTATTAATAAAATATATTATTATTAATATTAATTAAATATATTATTATTATTATTATTATTATTATTATTATTATTATATATATATATGATAACACTTGACAACCCCTTCCCCCACCTTTTCCTTCTTCTTCTTCTTCTTCTTCTTCTTTTCTTTTCTTTTCTTTTTCCTGCGTGTAGGAACTCTCAGGAACCTTCTCTCTCTCCTCACATTCTCTCTCCCTCTCTCCTTGATTTCATGACGGATTTTTGCCCGATCGAAAATCCGAAGATACCACTGGACTCCATTCGCCGCTGTCGTCATTTCTATCGGAGCGGATCGGTGGTAGGAGCGACGTAAGTGTATTCCCTGGGGTAAGCTATTTTTCCCTTTTTCTTTAATTTCTTGCAAAATATAAGTCCAATTGACAAACGGACACCACCACGAGAATCTAGGGATGATTCTCTACAAGTCTAGTGGGACGGAATTCTCATGGGGGTGTCGGGCCAAAACTCCAAATTTGGGGTGCGGCGATTATTAAGGGGTTTATTTTTAATTAATTAGCATTAATTTAGAAATGCTAAAATATTAAGCATCTGCGACTGAAATAGGATTTCTGAAATTTAGGGCTCGGGTGAGTGCCGCGGGTGTAATTTTGGGACCCGCAGGCAAAATTTGAAAAATTAAGTAGGGATATTAAATAATAGTTTAAATATTAATTTGAGGTATATGGAGCCTAAGGAAGGCTAGATGAGTATTATTTTGGAGAAATAGATTAATTAATATGGGGAAAAATGTAAATTTCAGGAGTTGAATTTTGGGCGCTAAGGGCGTAGGATTTGGGTCCTAAGGAATTCATCAATAGCCAGGTAAGGGAATAAACTAAAGCAGTAATTTTCCATACAAATTATTATTAATTATGAGTAAATTTATTTTCAGAAAAACATATGTTATATTGTGTATTTCGAATGAAATGTACGATTGGGAAAATACTGCTATGATGATTAAAATGTATATGTACGTATGAGATGTAAGGAATTCACGATTTTAGAAAATGAAGTATGACTTTTAACAGCATATGTGTGGCATGAATATTATTTTATGTGAAATGTATTATGATGTGAAAGATTTTACGAACCAAGCATTTATGGAAATATGAGTTATGTTGTGATAAATGATGTATTTTCAGTATATATATACCTGAAACAATTTTGGCGCGAGGCCATATATTTATGTTATCGGCACGAGACCGTATTTATGTTATTGGCGCGAGGCCATGTATTTATGTTATCGGCACGAGGCCGAATCTATGCTATCGGCACGAGGCCGTATTTATATTATTGGCGCGAGGCCATATTTACTATGATTTTGGCGCGAGACCATATGTATGATTTCGGCGCGAGGCTGTATCTATGTTTTCGGCACGAGGCCGTAATGATGTTACGTATGATCATGTATTATATGTTTTCACAACCAGGATGTTAGTTTAGTTCAGACCAGGAGTTCGGTACCGTAGCTATGGGTTCATTTTGGCACGAGGCCTTATTAGTGCTACCGTCCCACGAGGGGATGGGAGATGGATAGTCGATGTGGCTTTCAGTAGAGTGTGGACGTCCACCTGGCGGTCCGGACCAGGGTGTGGCGGGCTCATCGTACTTACAGATATATTTGATTCGGCAGTGGTCGGCCAGCCATTGTCGGGTCCCGCCTTCGGGCTGCACAACCCGTCATGGGGGGTAATACATGACACCAGCTAGCTATTCATCCTGTGTTTATTTTCAGTACTACAGTTATAACAAATGATTTTATGTATGATATGAATTATTAACAGATGTGAAAATATATGTTTACCCAATACGATATGATGATGTTTATGGAATTATGAAATGTACTATATACGTATAAATGCATTAAATATTCATGTTGCCACACAGCTGTATTTAGTTTATTTTCCCTTACTGAGAAGTGTCTCACCCCCAATATTATTACATTTTTCAGGAGTCCCTGAGAGACCGGCGGGTCAAGGCCGCCATTGAGATTAGTGAGATTACCCCGTGAGGAGGGTAAGATTTTGTACTAGGGTTAGAATTATTTTGTGTTTGACCCTAGAGATATTTTGATGTATATGAGGATGTATAGTAGTACAGTATCATAATGTTATAGAAAGCTCTGGTATTATGTTTTATGATTGGATGTTTGAGATTTTATGTTTACTGCTGCTAGGTTTTCCGTTGTGTTTGACAGGTGTCCCCGCTACCCACGGGTTCGGGTTGACCATTTATTTATTATATGATATTTTATGTTAAGAAATTGAGGGACGTTACATTTGGTATCAGAGCCTAGGATACTAGGTTCTGTAGACTCTAGAGTGCAGCAGTAATAATACCAGAGTATAGGATAAGAGGATTTGAGGTCTGGTTTTGTAGTCTAGATGCAGGACTTCCGTGGTGGTTTGTATGATTTTCCTGGGGTGACGATTTCAGGAAATTCATTGTAAACTATCGTCGGGTCGGGTATCTAGGTTGTAGGATTGAACCTTGAATTGAGATTAGGAGTGAGAAGTTAATTAGGAGAATATATTATATGAGTTGGGGGATACACGTAGGAAAAGAGGTTTTGAGTTAAGTTATTTCTTCTTTTCAGGATGGACCACGGTGGAAATAGTGCCCACGCCAGTGGGAGTGAGGGTGCTGGACCCTCAGGCCCTGCGGGTAGTGATTCAGATGCAGTCTTACGCAGCGTAGCACAGCAGGTTATGGCAGAAATTGCCAGGAGTTCGAGAGAACAGGGTGGTCCGTCTGTAGGCCACGGTTGTACGATTGAGAAGTTCATAAAGATGAATCCTCCAGCTTTCTCAGGAGGAACGGACCCCGCAGTTGCTGAGAATTGGGTGCAGGAGATGGAGAAAATATTTGCAGTACTGCAGTGTTCAGAGGAGCAGAAGGTGCTGTTTGCCGCCTACAGACTGACTGGAGAGGCCGAGAGATGGTGGTCGGCAGTGAGATTGTTAGAGCAGCAGAGGACTATACCTGTAGAGATGACTTGGGAGCGATTTAGAGAGATATTCTTCGACAGGTATTTTCCAGCCTCTTCCAGGGAGGCTAAGATTACGGAGTTCCTGAATCTGAAGCAGAGACAGCTGTCAGTACAACAGTACGCGGCGAGGTTCATCGAGCTATCTTGCTTCGCCCCGTACATTATTCCAGATGAGACGAAGAAGGTACGACAGTTTGAAAGAGGCTTGAGGAGAGAAATTTACAAGCAGGTATCGATATTGAAGTTGCAGGACTTCACCGAGTTGGTTGACCGAGCCACTATAGCAGAGATTGGTGAGCGATTGGAGGCTGAGGAGCAGAGGCAGAAGAAGAGATCTATACCTTCTGATTTCCAGCAGGGAGCCGACCGTGCCGCGTGGAAGAAAGGTGGCTATTATAGGGACCGGAGACAAAGGACAGGGAATCGCGGTTTCCAGGGTGCACAGCCATCTCCCGCTTGCCCATCTTGCGGGAAGAGACACCTGGGAGAGTGTCGTGCTGGGCAGGGTGTCTGCTATAGGTGCGGGGAGCGAGGACATATGATGAGGGAGTGTCTGACACAGATTGGTATTGTTCCTAAACCTGCACGAGGAGGTTACCAGGCACCACGAGGAGGCCAGCAGAGGAATACGGCCCCAGCCAGAGTTTTTGCTTTGACACCGGGTGATGCTGAGGCGGCAGGAGATGTGGTGACAGGTACTGTTTCAATACTGTCATTTAAAGCTACTGTTTTGTTTGATTCTGGGGCAACGCATTCATTTATCGCCTGGGATAATGTTAAATTGTGTGGGTTTGAGCCTCAGCAGTTAGAAATTAGTTTGTCTGTTGCTATGCCAACTGGGACCGTAGGGGTATGTAGGAAGGTACTCAGGGACTGTCCGGTGGATATTCAAGGGAGGTATTTGTTAGCTAATCTGGTGGTTTTAGACATGCATGGGTTTGAGGTAATCTTAGGCATGGATTGGCTAGCTGCCCACTATGCTAGCATTGATTGCCGTCAGAGAGTGGTAGTGTTTAGACCTCCAGAGGGACAGGAGTACAGATTTGTGGGATCACATGTGCGCACCCCACCTCAGTTATTATCGGCTATCCAGGCGTGTAGATTGCTATCAGAAGGTTGTCACGGATATTTAGCCTATGTGAAGGTTGTATCAGAAGGGGAATTGAGGGTGGAGGATATCCCAGTGGTGAGAGATTTTCCTGATGTACTTCCAGAGGATTTGCCGGGACTACCTCCTGATCGTGAGGTAGAGTTCGTTATTGATCTGGTTCCGGGGACAGCACCGATTTCGAAGGCGCCGTATAGAATGGCACCGGCAGAGCTGAAAGAATTGAAAGAGCAGTTGCAGGAGCTGTTAGATAAGGGGTTCATTCGGCCCAGTGTGTCACCCTGGGGAGCACCAGTTTTGTTTGTGAGGAAGAAGGATGGCTCGATGAGATTATGCATCGACTATCGAGAAATCAATAAAGTAACTATCAAGCATAAATACCCGCTCCCTCGTATTGATGATTTGTTTGACCAGTTATAGGGGACACAGATCTTTTCGAAGATAGATTTACGCTCCGGGTACCATCAGGTGAAAGTCAGGGCCGAAGATGTTCTGAAGACGGCATTTAGAACACGGTATGGTCACTATGAATTTCTAGTTATGCCGTTTGGGTTGACGAATGCTCCTGCGGTGTTTATGGATCTTATGAACAGGGTTTTTCACCAGTACTTGGATCGGTTTGTGGTAGTATTTATTGATGATATATTGGTGTATTCGAAGAGTTCAGAGGAGCATGAGGTGCATCTGAGTATAGTGTTGCAGGTATTGCGAGAGAAGAAGCTATATGCGAAGCTCAAGAAGTGTGGGTTTTGGCTGGAACAGGTTACCTTCCTTGGACATGTTATATCCAAGGGTGGTATTTCTGTTGATCCGAGTAAAATTGAGGCGGTGGTTGATTGGGTACAACCAAAGAACGTGCATGAGATCAGGAGTTTCCTGGGATTGGCTGGGTACTACCGCAGGTTTGTTGAGGGCTTTTCTCGATTGTCGGGCCCATTGACCAGATTGACTAGGAAAGGAGCGAAGTTTGAGTGGTCTGATGAATGTGAGCAGAGCTTCTAGGAGTTGAAGCAGCGACTCATAACTGCGCCTGTGTTGACAATTCCTTCAGGAGAAGAGGGGTTCGTAATTTACAGTGATGCGTCCCATAAAGGGCTCGGATGCGTGTTGATGCAGCGGGGGAGAGTGATAGCCTATGCCTCACGACAGTTGAAAGAATATGAGAAGAACTACCCTACCCACGATCTGGAGTTGGCGGCGGTTGTTTACGCGCTGAAGATTTGGAGGCATTATCTATATGGGGGTAGGTGTGAGATATTTACTGACCATAAGAGTTTAAAGTATTTCTTCACGCAGAAGGAATTGAATATGAGACAGAGGAGATGGTTGGAGCTAATAAAGGATTACGACTGCACTATTAGCTACCACCCGGGAAAGGCTAATGTGGTTGCTGATGCTTTGAGTCGGAAATCAGTGGAATCATCTGTACCTGCAAGGGAGATTCAACATCCGATTCAGATGGATTTGGAGAGGCTTGGTGTGGAGCTGGTAGAGGGCGATCACCAGGTGTTCATTGCTGACTTGGTTTTGCAGCCGACTCTACAGGAGAGGATTAAAGCAGCTCAGAGGAATGATGCAGAACTAGTAGAGCTTATGCGAAAGGTACAGGATGGTCAGGAATCAGAGTTCAGCATTTCAGATGATGGAGCCCTGAGATTCCATACCAGGTTATGTGTTCCTACCGATCCTGAGATCAAGAAAGTCATTCTGGAGGAAGCACATCGATCCCTATATACTGTACATCCGGGTAGCACTAAAATGTACAGGGATCTCCGAGAGTCCTTCTGGTGGAGCAACATGAAGAAGGAGATAGCTTAGTTTGTGGGTCAGTGTTTGACGTGCCAGCAAGTGAAGGCTGAGCATCAGAGACCGGCGGGATCGTTGCAGCCACTCCACATTCCTGAGTGGAAGTGGGAGCATATAGCGATGGATTTTGTCTCAGGATTACCGCCAGCATTGCATGGACAGGACGCTATTTGGGTAGTGGTGGATCGATTGACGAAGACTACCCACTTTTTGCCGATTAGAATTAGCTACTCCATGGACAGATTGGCTGAGTTATACATCTAGGAGATAGTTAGACTCCATGGCGTTCCAGTGTCCATAGTTTTAGATAGAGACCCACGGTTTACATCTCATTTTTGGAAGAGTCTGCAAGGGGCCATGGGTTCTCAGTTGTCGTTCAGCACAGCTTTTCATCCTCAGACAGATGGACAGACAGAGAGGACGATACAGATTTTGGAGGATATGCTGCGAGCATGTGTGCTGGATTTTGGAGGTCGTTGGATGCAATATTTGCCACTAGTTGAGTTTGCGTATAACAACAGCTACCAGGCCAGCATTGGGATGGCACCGTATGAGGCACTGTATGGCAGAAGGTGCCGATCCCCATTGTACTGGGATGAGGTTGGAGAGAGACAGGTATTGGGGCTAGAGCTGATACAACAGACTCAGGATAAAGTCAGACTCATCAGAGACAGGATTAGGACAGCGCAGAGCCGGCAGAAGAGTTATGCTGATACTCGTCGGCGAGAATTGGAGTTTGACACAGGAGATCACGTGTTCCTGAAGGTGGCACCGCTGAAGGGTGTTATGAGGTTCGGGAGGAAGGGTAAGCTGAGCCCTAGGTATATTGGACCATTCGAGATTCTTGAGAGAGTGGGTCCAGTTGCCTATCGTTTGGCATTACCACCAGTCCTATCTAGGATCCATGACGTATTCCACGTTTCTATGCTGAGGAAATACGTCCCAGACCCCTCCCATGTGATTAGATATGAAGCACTGGAGTTGGGTGATACTTTAGCTTATGAGGAAGTGCCAGTGCAGATTCTTGACTGGAAGGAACAGGAACTACGCACAAAGAAGATTCCATTGGTAAAAGTTCTATGGCGCAACCATGCCATTGAGGAGGCTTCTTGGGAATTAGAGAATCAAATGCGCCAGAGATATCCGCACTTATTCGGTGGAGTGTAGAGCTGAGCCAGTCAAGTGAATGGAATAGTGTTGTAGTTTTTATTTGTATAGTGTAACGTGAGATAGATAGAGTTTTTAGTTTTGAAACGTGAATGATTTTGAGAGAATTTTGAATAGTTGTAATCTCTCAGAGCCCTCGTTGTAACCATGGTATTCCTCCGCCATAAGTGAGAGTAATTAATAAAAATAAGAAGTGTTTTCGCTAAGGAAGGGAAACAAAGGAATGGCAAATTTCGAGGACGAAATTTTTATAAGGAGGGGAGAATGTAAAAATCCCAAAAAAGATATATAACAGATTAGCGGATTGATTTCCAAAAAAAAGAAATTAAAAAAAATTAAAAAAAATTAATTAATAAAAAAAAATTATTAATTAATTAATTAATTAATTAATCAGATTTTAAAAGAAAAAGAAAAAAAATAATTAATTAAAATTTATTTTTATTTTATTAATAAAATATATTATTATTAATATTAATTAAATATATTATTATTATTATTATTATTATTATTATTATTATTATTATATATATATATGATAACACTTGACAACCCCTTCCCCCACCTTTTCCTTCTTCTTCTTCTTCTTCTTCTTCTTCTTCTTTTCTTTTCTTTTCTTTTTCCTGCGTGTAGGAACTCTCAGGAACCTTCTCTCTCTCCTCACATTCTCTCTCCCTCTCTCCTTGATTTCATGACGGATTTTTGCCCGATCGAAAATCCGAAGATACCACTGGACTCCATTCGCCGCTGTCGTCATTTCTATCGGAGCGGATCGGTGGTAGGAGCGACGTAAGTGTATTCCCTGGGGTAAGCTATTTTTCCCTTTTTCTTTAATTTCTTGCAAAATATAAGTCCAATTGACAAACGAACACCACCACGAGAATCTAGGGATGATTCTCTACAAGTCTAGTGGGACGGAATTCTCATGGGGGTGTCGGGCCAAAACTCCAAATTTGGGGTGCGGCGATTATTAAGGGGTTTATTTTTAATTAATTAGCATTAATTTAGAAATGCTAAAATATTAAGCATCTGCGACTGAAATAGGATTTCTGAAATTTAGGGCTCGGGTGAGTGCCGCGGGTGTAATTTTGGGACCCGCAGGCAAAATTTGAAAAATTAAGTAGGGATATTAAATAATAGTTTAAATATTAATTTGAGGTATATGGAGCCTAAGGAAGGCTAGATGAGTATTATTTTGGAGAAATAGATTAATTAATATGGGGAAAAATGTAAATTTCAGGAGTTGAATTTTGGGCGCTAAGGGCGTAGGATTTGGGTCCTAAGGAATTCATCAATAGCCAGGTAAGGGAATAAACTAAAGCAGTAATTTTCCATACAAATTATTATTAATTATGAGTAAATTTATTTTCAGAAAAACATATGTTATATTGTGTATTTCGAATGAAATGTACGATTGGGAAAATACTGCTATGATGATTAAAATGTATATGTACGTATGAGATGTAAGGAATTCACGATTTTAGAAAATGAAGTATGACTTTTAACAGCATATGTGTGGCATGAATATTATTTTATGTGAAATGTATTATGATGTGAAAGATTTTACGAACCAAGCATTTATGGAAATATGAGTTATGTTGTGATAAATGATGTATTTTCAGTATATATATACCTGAAACAATTTTGGCGCGAGGCCATATATTTATGTTATCGGCACGAGACCGTATTTATGTTATTGGCGCGAGGCCATGTATTTATGTTATCGGCACGAGGCCGAATCTATGCTATCGGCACGAGGCCGTATTTATATTATTGGCGCGAGGCCATATTTACTATGATTTTGGCGCGAGACCATATGTATGATTTCGGCGCGAGGCTGTATCTATGTTTTCGGCACGAGGCCGTAATGATGTTACGTATGATCATGTATTATATGTTTTCACAACCAGGATGTTAGTTTAGTTCAGACCAGGAGTTCGGTACCGTAGCTATGGGTTCATTTTGGCACGAGGCCTTATTAGTGCTACCGTCCCACGAGGGGATGGGAGATGGATAGTCGATGTGGCTTTCAGTAGAGTGTGGACGTCCACCTGGCGGTCCGGACCAGGGTGTGGCGGGCTCATCGTACTTACAGATATATTTGATTCGGCAGTGGTCGGCCAGCCATTGTCGGGTCCCGCCTTCGGGCTGCACAACCCGTCATGGGGGGTAATACATGACACCAGCTAGCTATTCATCCTGTGTTTATTTTCAGTACTACAGTTATAACAAATGATTTTATGTATGATATGAATTATTAACAGATGTGAAAATATATGTTTACCCAGTACGATATGATGATGTTTATGGAATTATGAAATGTACTATATACGTATAAATGCATTAAATATTCATGTTGCCACACAGCTGTATTTAGTTTATTTTCCCTTACTGAGAAGTGTCTCACCCCCAATATTATTACATTTTTCAGGAGTCCCTGAGAGACCGGCGGGTCAAGGCCGCCATTGAGATTAGTGAGATTACCCCGTGAGGAGGGTAAGATTTTGTACTAGGGTTAGAATTATTTTGTGTTTGACCCTAGAGATATTTTGATGTATATGAGGATGTATAGTAGTACAGTATCATAATGTTATAGAAAGCTCTGGTATTATGTTTTATGATTGGATGTTTGAGATTTTATGTTTACTGCTGCTAGGTTTTCCGTTGTGTTTGACAGGTGTCCCCGCTACCCACGGGTTCGGGTTGACCATTTATTTATTATATGATATTTTATGTTAAGAAATTGAGGGACGTTACAACTACCATCTTATATACCTAAAATTATTTATTTATAAGGTTCAATGAGACACATAAATCTCTATGCTCAATCACTTTATATTATACATGTATGCATTATACACAATAATACCATAGTCACCTTTCAAGAAAAGAATATGGTAGTTGTGTGCTCTAGTTCTTCTACTACGCATTGATGCATAGCCCTAACGCTTTGCATACTTAAATATTTGTCATGTAATAAGAAGACATTAATGTGAGTTAAGTGATGTGCATAAGATTGTTATAAATGAGATTTTTTTAACCAAATTGAAAATCTTTATTGATATGCTCTCACTTTTGGCAGAGGAAAACTGTAGTTACAAGACAAGCAAACAGGAGATTACAGATAATGAAATTAAAACCCTCCCAAAGACAACACCAACAACCAACCAAACTAAGACAACAATTCTAAACAATGCTAACTAAGAAACAAGTGTAAACAGGCCTAGAAAAAGCAAAAAAACTTTAAACAAATCTAAATCCACAAAGAAAAAAAACTCAAGAGATGAACTAACGACGAAAGGAAGTGAAACACAACCTATTCATTCAAAATATACCTTTTAGAGAACGTGGTAAAAATATTGTACTTCGTAGATGACATTGTTTCTCATTTCTCCTTCTTTAACGAGAAAATCAACCTCTTTCCCTATATTGATATATTACCATGAAATTCGCTCCTTAAATGAGATATTTTGCCTATTATATGATAAAATCTTAATATGCAAAGTACCACTAATATGCATAAGTGCAAAGCAGAGGAGTTGACGTCATAGTTGTAGAATAATCAAATTACTATAAAAGCTCAAATGCTTTCATTATATATATATATATATATATATATATATATATATATATATATATAAATATAAAGTACACATTTCCCTCACTTGTCCTTTTTGATGAATGAAATGCAAGTATTTTCAATTACTTATTGGATTTGTAATGTAATATTCAATTCACCTAGTTAAAAGTTAGAACTAGTAAGCATAGCCCCTAATAATGACATTAGTAACTCAAAAATAAATTTTTAATCAACCATTTTTCTCAACAACTTTTCTTAATCGACGAGAAGAGAAAGAAGCCAAACAAGCTGCAGGTTGGACAAATTTTCATATTTTTCTCTTTTTTGGAGTTTGCTTAAATGAAAATTAAATGAATAGCACTAGATAAATATTAAAATCAATCCTATGATCTTCCAGACAAGCTTTAGCTTTCAAATGAATTAGTTCTTTCTCATGGTATCAATTCAGAGTTCTAATCTCACTTATGGTGGGCCTGTACTTTACTTATGTTTGGAGAGGTCTTGAATTTGAATTTATATTGAATTTGGGTAAGATGTAATATTAAATGTATTTATTTTTATTTTTTTTTCAAATTCACCTAAATTCAAATCCAAAATTAAAAATTCAAACTTGCGAAGGTAGCATTAGTGCCTTTTCAAATCCAATAAATACTCAAATGGGATGCAATTAAAAAATTCCTAGTAATTTAGTTTAAGCTTTTGCATGCAACAAAGAAACATGAAACCTAAGGGACATACAAGTAGGATACATCATTTTGAGAAAAAAAAATAGCCTTTGACTAATTAACAGTAGTTGCCTGTTCTTTTCACAAGATTGTTTTTTTTTTTTAATTCTTTAGAGGATAAGATATATGTTTATAAAAATATGGAAGTATGGATTTGTTAAAGGTGAAGAATATTTTTTGTCTGATGAAAATATCCTCACTTTTTAAATTTATTTATACGCAAAAAATTTGTATAGGTCCATCTTAAGCATAATATTATATTTGACCTTTAGGACAAAATTATATGCCTATGTAACCTACTATAATAAGTATACGTTATGCTTGATATACTTAAATATAGTTGGGCATGATTTCTATTACCAGAATATTATATATGAAGACACTGTATTATTATTATCTAGAATTTCATTATAAAATAAAAGGAATATATTTTCTTATTTATTTACCCAAAATATTTTCAAAACTAAAAATATTACACCTCCATGCAACTAAATTTAACCAGTAATTTAAAAATTCACTTCACTCATAATTTTTAATCAAATGAAATGAGGGAAAATATGAGTACATGCATTTCCTTTAAAGAATCTAGTATAATCCTCAACCCAAAGTCATGGTAAGATAGCACAAAAAGGTTCGTATTTGTCAAATAAAAAATGCAAATTATGTATAATGAAGCAAGTACAACTTTAGGTATTAAATAATATAAAAAAAATCATTGAAGCCATTTGTTTTCAACTAGAGTCACACTAGGTAAATCTTGCAAAATGAACATATAAAGGGTGCAATAAAGCAATTACCAACTTTGGGTGTTAAATAATATAAAAAAATTATTGAAGCAACACAATTTTGTTTCAAATGGAGTTGCACTAAAGGGCAATCTTGCAAAATGAACACTCAAGGATGAGAGGAGATGTTGCTTCTAAAGGATCCTCTTATGCTTAAGTCAATAAAAGAAATAGAAAGAAAATGACAAGGCAGTGTCTTTAACCTTTTTTATGGGGCTGCTTCTTTGAATAGAGTCGACCTAGTGTGAAGTGATTATCTTAGGCTAGCCCATATTAAAATTATGGTATATGCCCTTTGTCATGCATGTTTTTAAATTGCCTTTTTATTTTAGGCCACATAAAGCTATTCCATTGTGAGTAGTATTTGTTGTATGCACTAATAGCCAAGACTAAGTAGGACATTTTCTATTTTGTTGTTCATACTATAATTTGTTAATAAAAGTGATGTTAAGTAATGTCATACAAATATTATATTTATTACATGCATAAGTCCATAGAAAGTTGAAAAATTAGTTCTTAAGGAGGTAAAGAATATGATATTCTTGGAACTTAATTCTTAAATGCCCCAATTATTATTATAATTTGTAAACTAGGAAGTAAAAATTTAGAATGACTTGCTTATGATGTAAGTGTGACTATGATGTAAGACAGGAATGGTCGACCTAGTCATACGGTTCAAATCTCACACAAGCACATACACTCAAAACACATCGAATTAAGAATTCAATTAACTAACAGAAACACCATATATTATGTTACCTTTCACATGTTGTCGGATTTTTGAAAAGGTGTATGTATTTGTTCATAAAATAAGTCCAAAAAGTAAATATGTTAATTTCAAAGTCAAGATTACAAGTTCTAAGCTAACAAACTAATATTCATACAATTGATATTAGCTAGCAAGTATCAGTATTGAAATCGAAGGATTCATTTGGGTTATGCAAATATGGAATTTTAGGCTATTAGCAATGGCTCACAAAAATAAACAAGGATTCAAGAAAATACTAAATTTACTAAGTGATTCATTGGATGACTTAACATTGTTCAACATGAGTAAGATCACGCCATAAGTCCTTCAAACAAGCTTTGAAACATCAAAATAAACGCAGTTATGGAGTATTGGAAAGAAGTTGTCGTGTGGATGTATAATGGTGGGGCCATGTAGGTGTTGGTGGGGGTGGCCGTGTGGGTGACAGGGAGGAGATGGTGATGGTGTCGCTAGATAGAGTGGTCTCTCACCACTTGATCTCCGGAGAGAACGTCGTAACCTCAGACTACACAATCGATAGATTGGACAAAGCTAAACAAGCTTCAACAATGGACATTCATTCAATATTCAAACATAATTGCTATAAGAGTTCTTACAATGAAATATATATATATATATATATATATATATATATATATATATATATATATATAGCTAGCATAGGGGGACAAGACATTAACTAGCTTACACTTCCCACACAAACATGGGAGACAAACATAATAAATACTAACACTAACTACAAACATATTAAATACTCTCACAACTTACTAAACTCACATACAAGCTTAGTTGTCTTGTAATATTTTCAAAGTAAATATGAGACATTTGCTAAAGGGGAGGCCCAAAATTGTGCGGGCCCCATGGAGCCGTGTGGAGCCCACATAGGTCTTGAAGTGGATCATGCTTCAATACTTCACTTGGTCTTCAAGCACCTAATAATCTTGAAATAAAATATCCAAGCAAATACAATTCCAAAATAATAAAGTCTTCAACAACTGTCTTCCATCAAAAGTAGATGGTCTTCAAGAAATCCCATGTGTACTTACAAAACAGTCATGAATAATAGTGGACATCTAGAGGTCGTCCACATATCACCATGTCAGCAAAGGAGTGGACATCGTGTTGACGTTATAGGTCATACCTGGTTTTGATAATGACAAATACTCTTGGTATTTGTTGACTTTCAAGTTTGTGTGCAGGATCATATTAAGTTGGATCACATTGATAGCATATAGCAATTTGAAGAAATATGAAGACCCCGACACATTTATTATTTTTTGTAATATTATTGGGTCTGTAATAATTTTATTTCAAATGGGTCTGTAATAATCTGCATATCATGCATATAGGACTATAAGCTCAAGACCTTAAAAAGACCTTAGGGATCACCCTTCGATCGACCAACGTCAAATTTTTTTAGCAAGCTAACAGGTACAGGATAATAGAATATGTTATATAGTTTCAAAAAAAAAATGGTATAAAATTTTGGATCATTACAGAACCGGTTTGAACTAAGTGTCCTCGGTCAACTGAATATTTTAACCTCAATTTTCCAACAATCCAGGAACCCGAACTTCACGTTCAAAACACCCTCAGGCAACCGAACATGCAAGTTTGGCAGACCAAACTTGAGTTCAGGCGACCAAACCTCGGACATTTTGGAAAATCGCCTTGGCCAGTAGACCGAACTTATTTTTGGACACCCGAACATGGGAAATTCACTTTTTCTCATGTGTCTGTTCAAGCGACCGAACTAATGGCTCGGTCGACCAAAACTCTCGAGTTGGCCTAATTTTTACCTCTGTTAATTAGGGTAAAACAGGATTAATTTTATTAAACACATTTAAAACAAATTTAATAATTCCTCTGGTGTCCCCAATGGTTATTTTTCTAGGAATGTCTATAAATATGGGCTCATTTGCAAGATTAACAAGAGATTAGAGATTTGATTAGCTAAAATTCCTCTGAAATTTTGAGAGCTCTATCTTCCCATACTAAGTCAAATTTTCTTCCATTGATCATTCTATTGCAAAATCCTTTTAAGTGAGAGTATCTTGAGAGATCCTACACTGCTTAAACTCTCTTTGTTGTGTTGATTGTTGATTTTTTAAAGGAGAGTCAAGCCAAAGATTTTCCCCATAGATTTAGTTCATAAATTTATTGGGTGGGGAAAATCTTGCTAGCTTGTGAGTCTTTGCATTTTGATTGCAAGACTCTTAAGCTTGTCTTGTGTTATGAAGCAAATAATTTTTTACAAGCTTGTTTTACAAATATCTCTTATGATTAATATTATGTAAAATCATTTTTGAGATATTTGATCATTCTATTGGAAATCTTTGAAACCCTACTTATGATTGATATATATCTATATATTGTTTCAAAGATAGTTTGATAATACACTCTCACACTTTGATTGCACATTAACTATATCTTGAGAGTAGGTTCACATATCTTCACTGAACTTATATTTCCTATCATCTAGAAGTGCATTGATTATTGCATGTGCATATTGGTACAAATATGCTTGTGTTTAGAAGTATTAGAATTGTACACAAAAATTTGATACTCACTGTTGTATTCCATGCGTGGCTTGAGGGGTTTGATCTAGCTCGTAAGGATCGGTAAGGCCTTCTCCGCCCCATAAGGAGAACTTGTAAAGGTTGAGGTCAGCCCTGGTAATTTGACCTGTTTGTAAACTGTGCCGCTCCACCCATTAAGTGAGCAATAATGGTGATCCTTTGGCTTGCAAGGTGAGGCGGGGACATGGACAATATTGGCTGAACCTCGATAACATTTCTTGTGCCTGCTTTTAATTTCCACAATTTAAATTTCTACACTTGAATGTTTGTGATTTATTATTGTGAATGATTGGGTTTATAATTGCATAGACAGATCCTAGGTTGTGTAATACTATTGATTTGGAGAAACCTAGGAGGAGAAATTTTTAAATACCCAATTCATCCCCCCCCCCACTCCCCCCTCTTGGGAATATACCAATTCAAACAAATGATCTCTAGGCGGAATGTTAGTGAAATACCTCTTCTTCTTCTTCTTCTCCTATTTATACTTTTGAGCTAACCTCCCAATATCATATCCAGATCCTTTGATTTTTGGCCTCTTGTTCTGGTCATGGTAATTTTATATGTTCAAAGTCGAACATTCCTTCTAATATGTCCATCATCACCCTACTCACCCTTAATCACAAAAGAATCTAGCTAATATTGATCTTTTGTCTCCCTACCTAGTTAAGAATTCAAGGATTTGATACTTTTGTTCACAATTCATGCTAAACAGTTGAAGGATGATTCAAAAGCACCTCCATGTAGCCCAATCTTGCAATGGATCCTCCTTGTCTACTTGCCTCATTTCTTTACTCGTGGCATGTGCAACATTGATTGACTTGTATTCCTATTTTGTCGAATTCGAAAGGCCCATAAAAATAGATATTAATATGTCAAATTTTTCAAACCATTTAAAAAATCCACCTTGACCATTTAATGGAGCTACTTGGCCAAGCACAGTTAAAATTGCATTGTAGACACCCCATTTTGTCCAGGGGCCAAACATAACAAGAATACATTTTTATTATTACACTATTTACAGAAGAGAAGGAATACATCAGAGAAAAATACAAAAAAAAAAATAGATCAAAAAAATACTAGGGAATACAATAAAAATACAAAAGGAAATATGTTCGAATATTCATCAATGGATTCGCAATTAAATTTGTTGGTCTTATAAGGCTTAAAATCTTGTTATCTTGTTTTGGTACTAACAAACAAGTGGAATTTAACATATTTGTGTGAGTAATGTTATCTCAGGGCTCATATAGGAGAAAGTAAGGTCAAAGTGCTCATAAGGATCAAATGAAGTTCAAAAGAGTCAAAGCTTGAAGAAAATGAGGACATGGATGATAAGCCAAAGAAAAGTTAGAAGTCAAATGAGTAAAAGAAAAGCAAGAGAAAGAGCTCAAAGAAAGACAAAGCATGAAGACTCAAGAAGTGAATAGTCTTAGAAGTCTTTATGTGAGTACTTTAATGTTTAAATATTGTTTGAAATATTATGAAGCTTTTAAGTTAACCTCTTGGACCTAGATACTTTTTAAAATACTTGGAAAATATTTTATAAGATCAAAAGACATTTCAAAAAGGTTAAAATTATTTTTGGAACGAAAAGCACCAAAAAGAGGTTTTTCCAAATGCTGTCATTTTTCATATATCCGCATTAAGGTTCATTTTTATTTATCAAAGACTCCTTATTTTAAAAAGTATTAAACATGAAATTTTTAGTATTTTCTCTTAGCTTTAGTTTGACACCAAGAAGACCTAATTTGGAGTTTTATAGAAAAAGTTATAACTAAAATACTGAAGCGGGGTCAAAGCTGTCAATCAACTGAACACTGTTCACGGGGGGAACGTTAGATGACTGAATAGCAGACAGAGCCACTTCAGACGACCGAAGTGTAACTTCAGACATCTAAAGAATTTCTTCGGATGACTGAAGTTTAAGTTTAGTCATCTGAAGATTTTTGCTGAAATTTTTTAAAGAGGCAGAACCACCTTAGACGACTGAACCCGAGACTTCAGTCATCTGAACACAGTTAACGGGCAGAAATTTTAAAAGTTTTAATTTTTAAATATCTGTTGCTTGGGCTCCAAACTTTTTAAAATCTTAGGAAACACTCCAAGGAAACTTTAGCAACATGGAAACAAGTCTGATTGCCTATAAATACATGGTTTTCCTAATCAAAACTCATCCAAGAATTGAAAATTTTGATTAAGAAGCTGAAAACACTCTTGTTCTTACAAAGCTTTTGTTCACTCATTGCAAATCTCTTTTTTTGAGATATTATGAAATGCTGATCCTTCCTCCTTTTAATTCCTACTTCTAATCCTCATTTAAGAAGGATATTGGTGAATTCTACACTTGAGCTTCATTCTATTTCATATTGATATTTCTACATTGAAGTATATAGTGCTGAAATTGTACTAACTTGCTCTTTGTGAAAGTATATTTGTAAGCAGATTATATTTTGTTTCTTGTAGTTCTTTGACGTTCCAAGGATTGTTTGGATCGTTGGCTAAGTAAGGGGATATTGCTTAGAGAGGTGGGCTCTAGCCTAAAGGAGTGACCGAACGAGGGAACATCATTTGGAGAAGACGGGCTCTAGCCTTAACAAAAGAGTGTTGCAAAGGTTTGTTCCGCCTGTTAAAGGGATATGTTTAGTGATTCCTTTGGTGTGTTTTCAAAGGCGAGGACGTAGGCTGGGTATAAGCCGAACCTCGTAAAAATCCCGATTTCACTCTCTCTTTCCCTTTACTCTTTATTTTCAGTTTATATACAACTACGTGGATGTTTTAAATATCTAAATCATACATACTACGTATATTTGGAAATCAAGTAAACTTAAAGTCCAATTTTGATTTGGGTTGCGGAACCGAAAGGGAGTACGTTGGTTACACTATATCTTGCGAAAACCATATGAGAGTACGTTACTTGGTTAACATCCCAAAGATAAATAAACTGAGAGTTTATTTGAATTTTGAATATTGGGAAGAGTGTGGATATTGTGTTGATTGAATGTTATATTACACATCTTATTGAAGAAGCAAATCCATCAATACAGGGCTTTATATCAGCAAATACAAATTTCATATATACAGGGCTTAGATAAACAAACAAATCATATTAAGTTCTTATATTACCAAAGTGTTGTGTGTATTAATTTTGGTTTGGTTGTTTACTTTCAAATTGTGATTTATTGGTTTGGTTGAATGATTACTCGGATGATTGATTACTTGGATGGTTGAATGATTGTATGATTGAAGATTGAATTAAGAAATAAGCTTTTGTTGAAAGTTTGAAAAATCAACAAGAAGTTAAGAGTTCATTAAAAAGACTTAAAAGAAGTTAAGAATTCTTAAAGGGAATTAAAAGAAAGTTTTAAAATCCAATTCACCCCCCCCCCCCCTCTTGGGACTACACCTTGCTTTTCAAAATTGAATGATTTATTTCTCAAAATTGAATGATTTGCAATAAATAAGGATGATTTGTTTCATACTTCAATTGACTTGACTGAGATTCACATGGAAAGAAAATAGTAGGAGACATCCAGTTGATCCTATGATGGAAACTCTCTGCGAATAGGAAAGCAAATGCATGGAAAGAGCGGAAATTTGGAAAGAGGCAATAAGGAAAGGGTTGATTTATTGCCTAAGATGATTTGATTTGATTTTAATGTTGGATGAAATCCTAACCCTATAAATAGGGGCATTTGCAAAAGGCTAGAGGAGAAGGCAATTAGGAGCACAATCGGAGAGGAAGAAGAGAGGGGATTGGTTCGGCTATAAGAAGATCAAAGGGGAGGTTTGGCCACACCAAGAGAAAGAGAAAGATGCGAAAAGAAAGAAAGAAAGAAGAAGGAGTGCAAGCATACAAAAAAAATCATATCTTCAAAAGGCAAGATCTTTCATCCTTAAAGTAATGATTTTGGTGTTTAGATTTCAGTTATTTTTTTGTGAAAATATATAATTTCATTTCTTGGTTTCTTTTGTGTGTTGCAAAGACTAGGTTTTCAAGGATCATAAAGGCCATGGCAGCAAGAACCCATGGTTGTTAGGGATTAGTTTGGGGCTGATAATGGCTAAGGTACCCTCTTTCCTTAGTTTACAGAAGGAGCATAGGGTTTTGGTGGAGTTTGGACAGTTATGGCAGCTCACATAGCTGCTAAAAAGCATAAGGACAGCACACACATAGCTGCTACAAAAGGGGATGGCGGCAGCAGCTAGGAGAAAGCTAGGTTTTTTTGTTGTAAGGGGAAAAAGGGAGGTTTTGGCTATTATCTTTTTAGGATCAGGTAGTTCTATATGTGATAGTAAGGGAAGTTCCCTTGTTGTTCGTCCCTATAGGTTTCATTGAAGCTGTAAGCAGTAGAAGCAGTCGATGCCTGCTGTCTTTAGGATTCTCTTTAGGCTATGTAGCAACTAAAAAAAAATGGATGGTGGCTTGATTATTTTTTAAAAAGTTTTTCTTAGGGCTGAAGAACAGCAAAAAGGGGGATTAATAGAGAGTTTAATGGGCGCTTTAAAGGTTGCAACAGCGCTGCAAACAACAACCACAGTAGCAGCAACAAAGCAGCATAGAGGGCTGTTGTGTGCTGTTGTGTTGGTGTTTTCTAGGGACCTATTGAGGTCTTATTTTAGGAGTCGTAGTAGGTTTATCTAGGCAGCGGTATGGGATTGTTGTGTGAGGTTTTTTAGGGGTCTCTTGCGGATTTATTTTAGGAGTCTTAGTAGGTTTATCTAGGCAGTAGCATGGGGTTGCTCTATGGGGATTTTTTATGGCCTCTTTAGGTTTTGTTTTAGGTGTCCTAGCAAGTTTATTCAGGCAGCAGCATGGGGCTATTGTGTGGGGATATTTTAAGGTCTCTTGAGGTCTTATTTTAGGTGTCTTAGCAAGTTTATTGTAGAAAAAAATTTTGAAAAATCTCACAAAATTTTATAAATGTTGGACAAATTATGGGATACTTCTAAAAACACTTTGGTTCCCAATTTCTTGATTTTTTTTTATTTCTTTGGTTGGGTGTGTCCCTATGATTTAAAAAAAGGGGGCAATGAGGCATTTTAGATCTCACCTATGTTAGCTCTGAGGGGGGTTTATCTAACAAAATCCCCTCGTTTGAAGGTCTTATTAGACATTCCTAAATCGCATTGAGATTTTTAATCTCCTTTTAATTTTGTTCATTTATTTAGATATTTATTTATCTATTTATCTATATATTTTTAAAATGAGTTAATTAAAGGTTATTGAATTCAATTTGGGGAAAATTCATAATTAATTAGGTACTCTTCATTGAACGAGTGTGTAAGGAGTGTTGATCTTCCCCCCACATAACTGAACTTCCGATCCCAACTCTAGTAAAAGCATACCAAGACTAGTGGTTCCTTGACCTAGGGTTAGTCTAGTGACCAATCAAATGAGTAATAATTAGATATTCTAACTGTATCAAGGAAAATAGGTTAGTGATGACTTCAAATCAAAATTTTCAATATCATATATATATTTCCTCGCCATTCTGAACCCTTGTCCGGGGATGTGGCGACATGCATGAAACATAAATTCAAACTTTACTTACGACATACTTGGCCAAATATTACTTTGTATGACACCACTCAGCCACAAATATGTATTTTAATTTCCTAATCAATAAATTTCATCACCAACAACGTGTATACAAGTGTTGGTTTAGTTTTATGATTCTAATAATTATCACAAATATTGCACGAACATGTATAAAAAGCACTAAATTGCTTTACTCTAAAGCATAAATATTTTAAGAACACATAATGTACATATGTGGGCACACACGTACACGTATAAAAGTTAGAGATCTTGTAAAATTAGGGTGCAAGGAGGAGGCACGTGAATTGGAAGAGAGAGTACTTGTGGCCCCGCCTAGCACCTTTTAGTTTGTATCAAGGGTTTCCCCACAAAATCTATAGAGGCTCCTAGATATGATCATGACTCTTTCTATACTTTTGCATAGTTAGGGAAAAGAAAAAGAAATTAAAAAATAAAGGAAAATAATTCTTAATTATTTGAGGATCTCAATGGAGTTAACCTCCTAATTGTAAGGCATATATTGTTGAGCCTTATAGGTCATAATGCTATAAAAAATGTATAGAATCTTCTTAATGAAGTGAGATATGCTAGATGTGTCCAAATTAACTAATCTAGCTAGAGGACTCTCTCAGGGATTCTAGTAGTCTACCAAATTAAATGCTATTGGTGCCAACTTTGCATGTCAATTTTTTTAGGAAATAATTTTTAAAAAATATTTTAATGTTGGGGATTATGATTTAGGGATTGACATGTAATATCGAGGATTTGAGTTGACATCTGATTAGACAAACTCGTTATTATCATTGCCTTGTAGGAATGGCTAGACATTAATTAGTCTCTACCATCTTATATACCTAAAATTATTTATTTATAAGGTTCAATGAGACACATAAATCTCTATGCTCAATCACTTTATATTATACATGTATGCATTATACACAATAATACCATAGTCACCTTTCAAGAAAAGAATATGGTAGTTGTGTGCTCTAGTTCTTCTACTACGCATTGATGCATAGCCCTAACGCTTTGCATACTTAAATATTTGTCATGCAATAACAAGACATTAATGTGAGTTAAGTGATGTGCATGAGATTGTTATAAATGAGATTTTTTTTAACCAAATTGAAAATCTTTATTGATATGTCATCACTTTTGACGGAAGAAAGTCATGGTTACAAGACAAGCAATTTGGAGATTACAGATAATGAAATTAAAACCCTCCCAAAAACAACACCAACAACCAATCAAACTAAGACAACAATTTCAAACAATGCTAACTAAGAAATAAGTCTAAACAGACCTAGAAAAATCAAAAAAACTTTAAACAAATCTAAATCCACCAAAAAAAACTCGAGAGATGAACTAATGATGAAAAGAAGTGAGACCTAACCTATCCATCTGAAATATACCTTTCAAAGAACATGGTAAAAGATGTTATTCTTCGTAGATGATATTGTTTCTCATTTCTCCTTCTTTAGCGAGAAAATCAACCGCACTATTGCTTTCCCTATATTGAGGTATTACCATGAAATTCACTCCTTCTTAAATGAGGTATTTTGTCTATCATATGATAAAATCTTAATATACAAAGTACCTCTTATATGCATAAATGCAAAGCAGAGGAGTTGACGTCATAGTTGTAGAATAATCAAATTACTATAAAAGCTCAAATGCTTTCATTATATACATACATATATATTTCCTTCACTTGTCCTTTTTAATGAATGAAATGCAAGTATTTTCAATTACTTATTGGATTTGTAATGTAATATCCAATTCACCTAGTTAAAAGTTAGAACTAGTAAGCATAGCCCCTAATAATGACATTAGTAACTCTAAAATAAATTTTCAATCAACTATTTTTGTCAACAAATTTTCTTAATCGACGAGAAGAGAGAAACGCTAAACAGGCCGCAGGTTGGACAAATTTTCTTATTTTTCTCATTTTTGGAGTTTGCTTAAATGAAAATCAAATGAATAGCAGTAGATAAATATTCAAATCAATCCTAAGATCTTCCAGACAAGCTTTAGCTTTCAAATGAATTAGTTCTTTCTCATGGTATCAATCTAGAGTTCTAATCTCACTTATGGTGGGTCTGTACTTTACCCGTGTTTGGAAAGGTCTTGAATTTGAATTTATATTGTATTTGGGTAATATGTAACATTAAATGTATTTATTTTATTTGTTTCAAATTCACCTAAATTTAAATCCAAAGTTCAAAATCCATACTCGCAAAGGTAGCATTAGTGTCTTTTCAAATCCAATAAATACTTAAATGGGATTCAATTAAAAAATTCCTAGTAATTTAGTTTAAGCTTTTGCCTGCAATAAAGAAACATGAAACTTAAGGGACATACAAGTAGGATACATCATTTTGAGAAAAAAAAATTAGCCTTTGACTAATTAATAGTTGTTGCCTGTTCTTTTCACAAGATTGTTTTTTGTTTTTTTAAATTCTTTAGAGGATAAGATATATGTTTATAAAAATATGGAAGTATGAATTTGTTAAAGGTGAAGAATATTTTTTGTCTGATGAAAATATCTTCACTTTTTAAATTTATTTATACACAAAAAAATTTGTATAGGTCCATCTTAAGCATAATATTATATTTGACCATTAGGACAAAATTATACGCCTATGTAACCTACTATAATAAGTGTACATTATGCTTGATATAGTTAAATACACTAGATGGTGTACTCTAGTATAAGCGTATTGAAGGCATGATTTCTATTATCTAAATATTATATATGAAGACACTGTATTATTATAATCTAGAATTTCATTATAAAATAAAAGGAATATATTTTCTTATTTATTTACCCAAAATATTTTCAAAACTAAAAATGTTACAGCTCCATACCACTAAATTTAACTAATAATTTAAAAATGCACTTCACTCAAAAATTTTTAATCAAATGAAATGAGGGAAAATATGAGTACATGCATTTCCTTTAAAGAATCTGGTATAATCCTCAACCCAAAGTCATGGTAAGATAGCACAAAAAGGTTCGTATTTGTCAAATAAAAAATGCAAATTATGTATAATGAAGCAAGTACAACTTTAGGTATTAAATAATATAAAAAAAATCATTGAAGCCATTTGTTTTCAACTAGAGTCACACTAGGTAAATCTTGCAAAATGAACATATAAAGGGTGCAATAAAGCAATTACCAACTTTGGGTGTTAAATAATATAAAAAAATTATTGAAGTACTACGAGTAGGTCATAGATATTGTCATTTATATGGGGTAGGACATTGGCAGGCCTGAGGAGCTTGTTCTACTGATGTACTACGAGTAGGTCATAGATACTGGTGAATAGTGGTGTCTGTGTGGGCCACGTGTTGCGAAAGCCGAAATGGTACCTGTGTAGGCCACGTTATATCCTGTGTGGATAATGGTGCCTGTGTGGGCCATATTATGTATCCTTTGTGGATGGTGGCGCCTGTGTAGGTCATGTTATGTACCCTGTATAGATAGTGGTGCCTATGTGGGCCACGTGTAGATAAGGAGTACGTAGGTGCCTGTATGGGCCACGTACTGATATGTACGCAATTGCTCTATGAGAGTCATGTACTGAGGATATTGGAAGACGAAGTATGAAATGCATAATTCCTATGTAGATGTGGAGTGTGCATGTGAATTTAATTATAGCATAACAATAATAATGGAATAGCATATTGTGAATTCATGTGTGTGCATGCGGCAAGGTAAACATACCACCGGGGGCTTGCTGAAGAAGGCGAGTGCTCTGATAGGTAGTTTCTTGGTATCAGTGCAAAGGGATGCTACTTGTATGGACGGGTAATCATCCCGATCCCTGGAAACCTTCGCCTTTATAATAATAAAGATGTGTATACTGACGATGAGGTAATTCTTCACCTAAGGGCTTACTAAGTAAGGTGAGTGCTCTAGTAGGTAGGTTTTGGTACTAGAGTAAAGAAAAGCTACTTGTATGGGTGGGTAATCTTCTCTATCCTCGAGGATTTTCACCTGCATAAAAATTATGTACTTGTGCATATTGGATGTGTGTATGATATCAGACGTCAGTGATGTCAATAATGATGCGTTTTATCAGCTGTTATTGAAATTATATAAGAAACAGTTTATTTTGATATATGTGTGTGTGTGTGTGTGTGTGTGTATTAAAATTCATCTGCCACACACTGTTATAATTTATTCCACCTTTATTGAGAAGTGTCTCAACCTAGTGGATTATCAACTTTTCCAAGTTCTTCTGGAGATTGGGCTTGAAGGCCTGGGTTGGGACTGTTTTTTATAGTTTTCTTTTTGGGATATTGTGAGATACTGGTAAATATACAAATATATTTCTGCAGGGTTATGTTTTAAATGCTAGTTGTAGATACGAAAATATGGATGTTGTAGTGTTCATTTTTGGGATGTCATATAGAACTTTGGTATTTATTTGAGGTTATTTATTCATATTCCGCTGCGTGTATGTTAATTATGTTATCAGAGATTGAGGATTGAACACGTGGCACTCGGGCCCCACTTGGCGGGTTCGGGGCATCACAAGTATGAAAGGGGAGATAACCGAATTTGTTGAAGTGTTTGACATGCCAGCAGGTAAAGGCTGAGCACCAAAGACCGGCAGGACAGTTGCAGCCACTCCACGTTCCCAAGTGGAAGTGGGACCATATATCTATGGATTTCATCACAGGTTTACCGCTAGAGCTACATGAACAAAACGCCATTTGGGTGATTGCAGACCGACTGACGAAGACTGCCCACTTCCTACCTGTTAAAGTTAGCTACCCTATGAACAAACTGGCAGAGATTTACATTCAGAAGATAGTTCAACCTCATGAAGTGCTAGTATCCATAGTTTCAGACCGTGATCCACATTTCACATCATGGTTTTGGAGGAGTTTGTAGAAGGCTTTTGGATCTCAGTTATTATTCAGCACAACTTTTCATCCTCAGACTGACGGGCAGACGGGGAGGACGATCCAGATACTTGAGGATATGCTACGAGCGTGTGTGCTGGATTTTGGGGGTAGTTGGACCCAATTTATGTTGCTGGTTGAGTTCGCATATAATAACAGCTATTAGGCCAGCATTGGCATGGCACCTTACGAGGCGTTATATGGTAGAAGGTGTCGTATATGGTAGAAGGTGTCGTTCTCCGCTATATTGTGATGAAATGAGTGAGAGACGGGTTCTGGGACTAGAGTTGGTGCAGCAAGCGTATAATAAAGTCCGACTTATAGAAAGAATCATTGCAGCTCAAGAAGGTAGAAAAGCTACGCAGATACTTGCCACCGGAAGTTAGAGTTCGATGTGGGAGATCAGGAGTTTTTAAAATTAGCACTATTGAGAGGAGTTATGAGGTTTGGGAAGAAGGGTAAGCTGAGCCCTAGGTATATTTGTCCATTTAAGATACTTGAGAAAGTAGGTTCAATTGCCTGTAGGCTATCTTTACCACCAGCTCTATCCAAGATACATGACGTATTTCATATTTCAATGCTAAGGAAATACGTCCCAGACCCCTCCCACGTGATCAACTATGAGGAGATAGAGTTTAGAGATACATTGGCATATGAGGAAACACCAATGCAAATTCTAGACAGAAAAGAATAAGCATTGCGCACAAAGAGAATTCCATTAGTAAAAGTTCTATGGAGGAATCATATGGTAGAGGAAGCCTCATGGGAGTTATAGAAAGAAATATGACAGAAGTACCCACATTTGTTCAGTGGGGACCAGCATTAGACATAAAAGAATAGTAACATTCTGGTAAAATAAGTATAGTTGGTTTCATTTCATGCAGAGCAGAATGATATATGTATAAATAGTACATTAGATTATAGGTTAGGTAATGTTTTTGGTTTTGGGAGAATTTTCTTTTAAGTATGTGCATGTAATCTCCCAGAACCCTAAGTGTAACCACGGTATTTGTCCGCCACAAGTTAGGGTAATTAATAAAATAAGTAGTCTATTTTCCTCAGAGGATGGTATTTAACTCAAATAGCAACTCGTTTCTCCCCAGTTCGACGATCAGAAGCTACCACGATGATCCTGGGGAGATTCCTCAGAGGATGGTATTTAACTCAAATAGCAACTCGTTTCTCCCCAGTTCGATGATCAGAAGCTACCATGATGATTTCTATTACCAGAATATTATATATGAAGACACTGTATTATTATTATCTAGAATTTCATTATAAAATAAAAGGAATATATTTTCTTATTTATTTACCCAAAATATTTTCAAAACTAAAAATATTACACCTCCATGCAACTAAATTTAACCAGTAATTTAAAAATTCACTTCACTCATAATTTTTAATCAAATGAAATGAGGGAAAATATGAGTACATGCATTTCCTTTAAAGAATCTGGTATAATCCTCAACCCAAAGTCATGGTAAGATAGCACAAAAAGGTTAGTATTTGTCAAATAAGAAATGTAAATTATGTATAATGAAGCAAGTACAACTTTAGGTATTAAATAATATTAAAAAATATCATTGAAGCCACTTGTTTTCAACTAGAGTCACACTAGAGGTAAATCTTGCAAAATGAACACATAAAGGGCGCAATAAAGCAATTACCAACTTTGGGTGTTAAATAATATAAAAAAACTATTGAAGCAACACAATTTTGTTTCAAATGGAGTTGCACTAAAGGGCAATCTTGCAAAATGAACACTCAAGGATGAGAGGAGATGTTGCTTCTAAAGGATCCTCTTATGCTTAAGTCAATAAAAGAAACAGAAAGAAAATGACAAGGCAGTATCTTTAACCTTTTTTATGGGTCTGCTTCTTTGAATAGAGTCGAACTAGTGTGAAGTGATTATCTTAGGCTAGCCCATATTAAAATTATGGTATTTGCCCTTTGTTATGCATGTTTTTAAATTGCCTTTTTATTCTAGGCCACATAAAGCTATTTCATTGTGAGTAGTATTTGTTGTATGCACCAATAGCCAAAACTAAGTAGGACATTTTCTATTTTGTTGTTCATACTAAAATTTTGTTAACAAAAGTGAAGTCAAGTAATGTCATACAAATATTATATTTATTACATGCATAAGTCCATAGAAAGTTGAAAAATTAGTTCTTAAGGAGGTAAAGAATATGATGACTTAATTCTTAAATGCCCCAATTATAAGTTTGTAAACTAGGAAGTAACAATTTAGAATGACTTGCTTATGATGTAAGTGTGACTATGATGTAAGACGGGAATGGTCGACCTAGTCATACGATTCAATTCTCACACAAGTACATACACTCAAAACACATCGGATTAAGAATTCAATTAACTAACATAAACACCATAAATTATGTTACCTTTCACATGTTGTCGGATTTTTGAAAAGGTGTATGTGTTTGTTCATAAAATAAGTCCCAAGAGTAAATATGTTAATTTTAAAGTCAAGATTACAAGTTCTAAGCTAGCAAACTAATATTCATACAATTGATATTAGCTAGCAAGTATCAGTATTGAAATCGAAAGATTTAATTGGGTTATGCAAATATGGAATTTTAGGCTACTAGCAATGGTTCACAAAAATAAATAAGGATTTAAGAAAATACTAAATTTACTAAGAGATTCATTGGATGACTTAACATTGTTCAACGTGAGTTAGATCATGCCGTAAATCCTTCGAACAAGCTTTGAAGCACCAAAATAAATGCAGTTATGGAGTATCGGTAAGAAGTTGTCGTGTGGGTGTATAATGATGGGGCCATGTAGGTGTTGGATGGGGGTGGCCGTGTGGGTGACAGGGAGGAGATGGTGATGATGTCGTTGGGTAGAGTGGTCTCTCACCACTTGATCTCCGAGGAGAACGTCGTAGCCTCACACTACACAATCGACATTCATTCAATATACAAACATAACTGCTATAAGAGTTCTTACAATGAAATATATATAGCTAGCATAGGCGGACAAGACATTAACTAGCTTACACTTCCCACACAAACATGGGAGACAAACATAATAAATACTAACACTAACTACAAACATATTAAATACTCTCACAACTTACTAAACTCACATACAAGCTTAGTTGTCTTGTAATATTTTCAAATTAAATATGAGACATATGCCAAAGGGGAGGCCCAAAACTGTGCGGGCCCCATGGAGCCGTGTGGAGCCCACATAGGTCTTGAAGTGGATCATGCTTCAATACTTCACTTGGTCTTCAAGCACCTAATAATCTTGAAATAAAATATCCAAGCAAATACAATTCCAAAATAATAAAGTCTTCAACAACTGTCTTCCATCAAAAGTAGATGGTCTTCAAGAAATCTCATGTGTACCTACAAAACAGTCATGAATAATAGTGGACATCTAGAGGTCGTCCATATATCACCATGTCAGCAAAGGAGTGGACATCGTGTTGACCTTATAGGTCATACCTGGTTTTGATAATGACAAATACTCTTGGTATTTGTTGACTTTCAAGTTTGTGTGCAGGATCATACTAAGTTGGATCACATTGATAGCATGCAGCAATTTGAAGAAATATGAAGACCACGACACATTTATTATTTGTTGTAATATTATTGGGTCTGTAATAATTTCATTTCAAATGGGTCTGTAATAATCTGCATATCATGGATATAGGACTATAAGCTCAAGACCTTAGGGATCATCCTTCGGTCGACTAACGCCGAATTTTTTTAGCAAGCAAAAATACCTTAAAAAGACCTTAGGTCCTTGCACAATTACATAACATAGTCTCCAATATTACATATATTAATGAGGGGAAATAATTGAAGAGAATAAGACATAAATGGTCAAATTTGTGAGGATTCGAATGACCGAACGCTTAGAATTCAAAACACCTCGGGCGACCGAACCCTTGACTAGTTAGAAGGTTGACTTAGTTTCGAGCGACCGAACCATTTTGATCGTAGTGTCCATGAGCGACCGAACCATTACTCTAACATTTTCCCACCAACTCGACAGCTCGAACTTCATGTTCAAAAATGTCTCGGGCTACCGAACACATGAGTTCGGCAGACCGAACTCAAGACCAGGTGACCGAACCACGGTATTTTGAAATCGCCTTCAGTTTAGTGGACTAAACCCTTATTCAGGCACCCCGAACATTCAAAAATGAATTTTTCTATTGTGTCTGTTCGGGCGACCGAACTTCAAGTCAGGTGCTCGAAACTCTTGGGTTGCACAATTTTTCGCCGCGCTTAAAAGGGGTTAAACGAGGTTAATTTTCCTAAACATTTTTAAAATAAATTTAATAATTACCCTTGAGTCCCCAACTATCAACATTTTGGGCATCTTTATATATATGTCCTTATTTGCCCTGATTAGGGAGTGATTAGCAAATATGATTAACTAGAAATCCTGTCAAATTTCCTAAGCCTTATTTGTTCATTCAAACCCTGTACACTCATATACTTCCATTCTTTTGAGAAATCAAAGTCTTGTGAGTGTTTATATATTGTTCTACATTGCTAGAAACTCTCATTATATTAGTTGATATTTGATTTTCATATTGAGATTTAAGCAAAGATTTTTTCGCTGATTTAATTTGATAAATCTGAGTATGGGAAAAATCTTATAGTTAAGTGGGTCTTTGCATTGTTATTGCAATACTCATTTGGGCTTGTATTTTTGGTTGTGCAAAAATCTTTTTACAAGATTATTTTTTAATATCTCCTTATGCGTGAATATTGAGAAAATATTGTTTAGAGATATTTAGAATACTCTTAGTAGAAATCTTTGAATCCCTAAACCTTGATTGAGATTTATCTTTACATAGTTTCAAATATTAGCTTGTTAATACACTCCTGTGCTTAATTGAACATTGATATTAGATTGAGTATTTTTGCACACGTATTGCACTGAGCTTATAGTTCCTATCTGTTTGAGGTGCATTGATTAGTGCTTGTGCTTAGTGGTACATATCTGCTTGTGTAAGAAGCATTTCTGTGTACGTAGATTTTTATATCTGTTGTGTTCCAGGCGTGGGCATGAAGAGGGAGACTAGCCCTATTGAATAGTTCCAGATTGGCTTAAACCCAGTTAGGAATGCTAGGTGCACCATCCTGGTAAGGTGTGCTTATATGTTAAGGTCAGCCCTGTTAATTGACCTATATAACCGATGCCGCTCCACCATTAAGTGAGCATTAGTGGAATCATCGGGCTTGCGAGTTAGAGGCGGGGACGTAGGCAGTATTGATTGAACCCCCGATATCATATCGTGTGTGCACTGTTTATATTTTCGCAATTTATTTATTGCACATGAATGTTATATTTACTATATTGTGAATGCTATGCATGATTTAATTTCCGCACATTATATTTATCTACGCATTTGGAATTACATAGACAGACCTTAGGTTGTGCACATACTGCTGCTGGATAGTTTAACCTAGAAGATAAATTTTTAAATTTCCAATTCACCCCCCTCTTGGGAATACACCAAAGGCAACACATCAGGAGGTCGTCCACGTGTCACCATATTGGCAAAGGAAATGGGTTAGGCATGTTAATCCCCATCATCTCTCCCGAGCCAAAGAGAATTCTTCTCCAAAGAATGAGAAGTGATGTACTGTGAATACAACTCTGAGTTGAGATGAATGAGGTCTTCTTTAAGTATCCAACTCCTCTCAAAAAGTGGTTTTCCTCTCCACTTGATCAAGAACTTTTGGTATAATCCTGCTCATGTGAATGTTGTCTTGTCATCTAATATCTCTTCAATCTCATCAAGTTTCTTTGGTATGGGTAAAGGTTGAGGCAAAGGTAACTTTGGGGCTTCATGTAGAGACCCACAGAATTAAGATATTTAAATAATGGAAGAAAGAGGGAAAATAGGAATTAAAAATAACAGTCTCGTCAACGAAAACAGAGAATTCATCGACGATAGCACATGAGGGACTTGTCGACGTGGACGTGTCTCGTCGATGAGAGGATACCGAGAGGTTGTTTTGGCAACTCTGAATTTCATCGATGAGGAGGAGAGTTCATCGATGAAGACCAGTGTATAAATAGCCCTCAACGCGATTATTCAGCTGATTTTCGCGCAGAAACTCTTCTCTATTTCTCCTCTTCGTATCTCCTCCCTTCTCTTTAAGTTTCTGGGCCGAATTTAGGCCGGTTCGACGATCTAAAGTCACCACGACACTCCTGGGGAAGTTCTCTACATATTTGCTGGAGTGGATCATTGGTGGGGTTAGTTTGAAATTCATCCCTTATTTAAGGTAAGACTATTTATTCAGAATTTGGTCTTCCATAGTTATAGGAAATGTTATTCATGGAAAATTATTGAATTTTAGTTATGGGAGTTGTCGTTTTTAGGGTGTTGAACGAGGAACCCTACAAGTGCAGGACCAGTGATTTCTAGGGGGTTTCTTTTCAGAAATCAAGTAAGGGAATAAACTAAAGCAGTTATTTTCCATGCAAATTATTATTATTTATCAGCAAATAAATTTTCAGGAAAGCATGTATTATATTTGTGTATTATTGAGAAAATGCATATTTGGGAAAATACTACTATTATGTTGAAATATATATATTAGTATGAAATGCCAGAAAATGTGATTTTAGAATAGAATGTATGGTTTTATACAGCATTGTGTGGCATGAATATTATTTTACGTGGGAAGTATTATGATATGGCAATTTTATAAATAAAGTATGGTTTTAGAGATTATGAAATAATGCAGTACATTATGGTTTTAAAATACATGATAAATGAATTATTTATTCATAATTATGTATGAAATGTTCGGTGCAAGGCCGTGATTGATAACCGGCACAAGGCTGTGTAGTATGTATGATTTCGGCGCAAAGCCATATTTATGAATGTTCGGCGCAATGGCGCAAACATGAAAGAAATTGGCACAAGGCCGTATGTATGTATGTATGTATGTATGTATGTATGTATGTTATTACAGAAAATGCTATCAATCTATTTATGTTAGACAGATATACTATCATGCATTATATGTTATCAGAACGTGGATGATAGTTCAGTTCAGTTTCAGGAGCACAGTACCGTAGCTATACATATCAGATATTTATGTTTAGACTTGTGCTAACCACCTTACAAGTAGAGGGCGTGGGAGATGGATAATCGATGTGACTTTCAGTGTAGAGTTGTAGACGTCCACCTGGCAATTCGGACCATGGTGTGGCGGGCCCATCGTACTTACAAACATTTTTGATTCAGCAGTGTTCGGCCAGCAATTGTCGGGTCCCGCCTTCGGGCTGCACAATCCATCATGGGGGGTAATACATGACATCAGTTAGTTATACATCTTAGGCAAATTACAGTATTATTAGTTATATCAGACATTTCATGATCAGTATAAATTATTAGAAATTATGAGAGTATATGATTATTCAGTATGTTATGATGAATGTTTTCCAACATACGAAATGTACTGTATATGTATTATAGCATTAAATATCCATGTTGTCACACAACTGTGTTTAGTTTATTTTCCCATACTAAGAAATCTCACCCCCCAAAACTTAAATAATTTTCATGAAACCCAGAAAGACCAGCAGATTGAGGCCGTCGTTGAGATAGGTTGATACTACCCCACTAGGAGGGTAAGTTTTGATCTAAGAATAGGAGATGTATGTTGTGAGTTCCTAAATATGTATAAATTTTTGTATTTTGGAGATTGTATATAAACATAGTGTTTTGGATTATAGTTGACTCTGGTATTATGTATTTTGTGGTTATGAGAATATGATTTACACTTACTACTACCTAAGTATCCGCTGTGTATGACAGGTGTGTCCCCGGTACCGACGGGTTCGGATTGACTATGTTATCAGATATGTTTTATTACATTATTAGATAAGCAGGTCGTTACAGTTTGGTATCAGAGCCTAGGATACTAGGTTATGTAGACTCTAGAATGCAGTAGTAATAATACCATAGTATAGGATCTAAGTTGCAGGATTGAACCTTGAATTAAGATCACGAGAGATGAATTAATTAGGAATATATTATATTGGTTGGATGATATGTATAGTGAAAGGGTTCTATGTTAAGTTATTTGTTTTTCAGGATGGACCCTTGTGGCAGTAGTGCCCATGCCAGTGGGAATGAGGGTGCTGGACCCTTAGGCGCTACGGGTAGTGATTCAGATACAGTTTTACGCAGCGTGGCACAACAAGTCATGGCTGAAATTGTCAGGAGTTCAAGGGAACAGGGTAGTCCATCGGCAGGCCACGGTAGATCAATAGAGAAATTCATTAAGATGAATCCTCTGACTTTCTCAGAAGGAACTAATCCTGCAGTCGCTAAAAATTAGGTGTAAGAGATTGAGAAAGTGTTTGCAGTGCTGTAGTGTACAGAGGAGCAGAGGGTGTTGTTTGCTACTTACAGATTGAAAGGAGAGGCCAAGAGACGGTGGACGGCGGTGAAACTCCTAAAGCAGCAGAGGACAGTACCTATGGAGATGACGTGGGAGCGATTTAAGGAGATATTCTTTGACAGGTATTTTTCGGCTTCGTCTAGGAAGCTAAGATTGAGGAGTTCCTGAATCTGAAGCAGGGACAACAGACAGTGCACCAGTACGCGGCGAGGTTCATCGAATTATCTCATTTCGCCTCGTACATTATTCCAGATGAGGCGAAAAAGGTATGACAATTTGAAAGAGGTATGAGGAGAGAAATATATAAATAGGTGTCGATACTGAAGTTGCAGGAATTTGCTGAGCTAGTAGATAGGGCCACTATAGTAGAGGTTAGAGAGCGTTTGGAGGCTGAGGAGCAGAGGCAGAAGAAAAGATCCACACCTTCTGGTTCCTAGTAGGGAGTTGATCATGGTTCGTGGAAGAGAGTTGGCTACTATAGAGACCAGAGGCAAGAGACAAGGAATCATGGTTTTCAGGGTATGTAGCCACTTCCAGCTTGCCTGACTTATGGGAAGAGACACCCGCGGGAGTGTTGTGCCGGGCGAGGTATTTATTACCGGTGTGGGGAGCCAGAGCATGTGATGAGGGATTGTCAGGCTTAGATTAGTGTTACTTCTACTCCTAGATCTACTCGAAGAGGCTATCAGGCACCACGTGGAGGCCAATAGAGGAATATGGCTCCAGCCAGAGTTTTTACTCTGACACTGGGTGATACTGTGACAGCCGGCGATGTGGTGATAGGTACGGTTAATATGTTTTTGTTTAAAGTTATTGCACTATTTGACTCAAGGGCCACACACTCGTTTGTATCTGTGGGATGTGTTAAATTGTGTGGGGCTGAAACACAATCACTAGATGTTGAATTATTAGTGGCTACACCGACAGGATCACCAGTGAGGTGTAATAGGATGCTCCGTGGTTGTCCAATTGATGTTCAGGGGAGAACTTTATCTGCTGATTTGGTGGTGCTGGACATGCATGGGTTTGATATCATTTTTGGCATGGATTGGCTAGTAGCTAACTTTGCCAGTATAGATGGTCGTGCGAGAGAAGTGATATTCAGACCTCCAAGGAAACCAGAATTTAGATTTACAGGGTCACGAGTGCAATCTTTACCTCAGATGTTTCAGCCATACAGGCGAGGAGACTGCTCCAGAGTGGTTGCCAGGGATTTGTGGCTTTTGTGAAGGAAATGTCAGAGAATGAAATGAAGCTTATTAATACGCTTATAGTGAAAGAATTTACAGATGTGTTTCCAGATGAAATACCAGGTTTGCCACTTGATCATGAGGTAAATCTCCCTATTGATCTACGTCTAGGTACAGCACCGATTTCTAAAGTACCGTATCGAATGGCGCCGGTAGAATTGGCAGAATTGAAAGATCAGTTGCAAGATTTACTTGATAAGGGTTTTATATGACCTAGTGTATCCCCATGGGGAGCTCCAATACTATTTGTGAAGAAGAATGACGAGTCTATAAGGACGTGCATAGATTACAGGGAGATTAATAAGGTGATAATCAAGAACAAGTATCCTCTACCCCGCATAGATGTTTTGTTTGACTAGCTCTGGGGTACATAGGTGTATTCTAAGATCAACCTCAGGTCAGGCTACCATCAAGCAAGGGTAAGAGCGGAAGATGTATCGAAGACGGCTTTCAGAACTAGGTATGGGCATTACGAGTTCCTTGTTATGCCATTTGGCTTGACGAATGCTCCTGCTATAATTATGGACTTGATGAATATGATTTTTCATCCATACTTAGACTAGTTTGTTGTTGTTTTTATTGATGATGTACTAGTCTATTTAAGGAGCTGTGGGGAGTATAAGATACATTTGAGGCAGGTTTTGCAGACACTCGGGGAGAAGAAGCTGTATGCCAAGTTCAGTAAATGTGACTTCTGGCTCGAGAAAGTTGTGTTTTTGGGGCATGTTATCTTAGGGGACAGAATTTCTGTGGATTCTAGTAAGATTGATAGGGTAGTTAATTGGGCTAGACCGAGGAACGTCTAAGAGATCAGGACTTTCTTGGGGTTAGCTAGTTACTACCGTCATTTTATCGAGGGGTTCTCAGCTTTATTAGGGTCTCTGACACAACTGACTAGGAAGAATATCAAATTTGAATGGGATGACAGCTGTGAGTAGAATTTTCAGGAATTAAAGCAAAGGCTAGTCACAGCGCCAGTACTGATCATCCCATCAGGGGGTGAGGGTTATGTTATTTACAGTGATGCGTCTTTGAAGGGACTTGACTGTGTATTGATAGGGCATGGCAGGGTGGTGGCATATGCTTCTAGATAGTTGAAAGAGTATGAGAAGAACTACCCTACCCATGATCTTGAATTGGTTGTAATTGGACACGCATTGAAGATTTCGAGGCATTACCTGTATGGCGAGCGGTTTGAGATTTTCTCTGACTACAAGAGTTTAAAATACTTTTTCACTCAGAAAGAATTGACTATGAGACAGAGAAGGTGGTTAGAGTTAATTAAAGATTTTGATAGTACTATCAGTTACCACTTAGGGAAAGCAAACGTGGTAGCTGATGCACTGAGCAGGAAGTCTGTGGAATCAACATTGGCGGCTATGGAGATCCAGTATTCGATCATGATGGATCTGGATAGACTCGACATCAAATTGATCAAGAGTGATCCTCAGGCATGTGCCTCCAGTTTAGTAGTGCAACCTACTCTGCAGGAAAGGATTAAAGCCACTCAAAAGGAAGACCCATAATTAGCAGAGGTGATAGATAGAGTGCACACTAGTCAGGGGGAGGAATTCTACATTACAGATGACAGAGCTTTACGGTTCCATTCCAAATTGTGTGTTTTTGCTGATACTGACATCAAGAAGGCCATCTTAGAGGAGGCTCATAAATTTGTATACACAGTTCATCCCGACAATACTAAAATGTATAGAGATCTGCGAGAGTTTTATTGGTGGAATGGGATGAAGAAGGAGATCATTGAGTATGTAGCTCAGTGCTTGGTATGCCAGCAGGTAAAAGCTGACAACCGGAGGCCGGCAAGTCAGTCGCAGCTGCTATTTATCCCAGAGTGGAAGTGGGATCATATATCTATGAATTTTGTTTCAGGACTGCCGTTGACATCGCATGGCTAGAATGTGATTTGGGTGATTGTAGACCGATTGACTAAGACCGCCCATTTCCTCCCTATCAAGATCAACTACTCCCTCAACCGTTTGGCGGAGATTTATGTTCAGGAGATAGTACGTTCTCACGGGGTGCCAGTATCTATTGTGTTAGATCGAGACCCGCGTTTTACGTCATGTTTCTAGAGAAGCTTACAGGAAGCTTTATGGTCTCAGTTGTCATTTAGTATAACATTTCATCCTCAGTCAGACGGGCATATTGAGAGGACGATACAGATATTGGAAGATATGCTTCGGGCGTGCGTATTAGATTTTGGGGGTAGTTGGACTCAGTTTATGCCGCTGGTAGAGTTTGCGTATAATAACAATTATCAAGCCAGCATTGGTATGATACCATTTGAGGCTCTATACAGTATGAGATGTCATTCTCCTTTATATTGGGATGAGATGGGTGAGTAGTGAGTTGTGGGACCAGAATTAGTGCAGCAAGCATATGATAAGGTTCGGCTTATCAGGGATAGAATCAGTGTAGCTTAGAGCCGACAGAAGAGTTATGGTGATAATTGTCGCAGGAATTTGGAATTCGATGTTGGAGATCATGTATTTTTGAAGATAGCTTTGTTGAAAGGGGTTATAAGGTTTGGAAAGAAGGGTAAACTTAGCCCTAGGTTCATCGGCCCATTTAAGATTTTAGAAAAAGTGGGACCGGTTGCCTACAGGTTAGCTTTACCGCCTATGCTATCCAAGATGCAAACGTATTCCACGTTTCTATATTGAAGAAATACGTCCCAGATCCTTCTCATATTATCAATTATGGTGAATTAGAGTTCAGTAATTTACTAGTTTATGAGGAGGAATCAGGTGAAATTCTAGATAAAAGAGAACAGGAATTGTGTAACAAGAAGATTCCTCTAGTAAAGGTTCTATGGAGAAATCACACGATAGAAGAGGCTTCTTGGAAGCTCGAGGAACAGATAAGACAGAAATACCCACAGTTGTTCCACGAGGTTTAGTCATGATAAAAAAAAAATGTAAGTAATTGTATAATATTTCTTTTGCAGGTACATGTAATAATTTAGTTAGTAAGTAATATTTAATTTTGGGGGAGTTTTTATTTTACTTATGTAATCTCCCATGACTTGGAATGTAACCACGGTATTCCTCTACCATAAGTGAGGGTAAGTAATAAAATAAGTAGACCATTTTGCCTTTAAGGGATCATGAACTATATGAATAGCAAATTTCTGGGATGAAATTTTATAAGGAGGGGAGAATGTAGTGACCCAGAGATTTAAGATATTTAAATAATGGATGAAGGAGGGAAAAGAGGAATTAAAAGAATAATTAATAGGGTCTCGTCGACGAAGGCAGGGAATTCATCGACGAGAGGCTACCGAGAGGGTGTTTTGGCAACTCTGAATTTCGTCGACAAGGCGGAGAGTTTGTCAACCAACTTCCTTAACGTGTAATAAGCCTGATTTACTTCAAATTTTCTCTTTTTTTTTTTATCTAAAATCTTTTTTTTTTTTTGCATATGAATAGCCGAAATCCAAATGACTTTCCAAATTACCTATTAGTGCATAGGTTTTTTTGAAATTAAGGTTTTTCATCTTAGTTGAAACCTTGTGCAACCAACATTGTTTAGTTGCGACCAACAATGCATTTTCATATTCATTTAGTTCCAATACTTATATGATTAATAGCCTAGGTTGCAATAAAACCTAACAAGTAGTTGCATAAAGATCTAACCTAGGTGTATCCCCGTTTTGTGAGGGATAAACCTCTACAAGGCATCCAATGTTTTGTGGTGTAAATTACATCTCTTGGAAACAAATAATGAGTGTTTTTATCCAAACCATGAATTGGAGAGTTTGAAGAGTGATTGCTCAAAGGAATTATGTTCCTATGAAAATTGTTAATAATGAATAAATTCCCAAACTAGAGAATGAAAAGAATGACAATGTCATTAAGCAAATACTAATAAATTTTAGTGCTATGAACGCTTTGTATTGTACTTTAGATTCTAATGAATTTAATATCATGACCTATCAAAATGCTAAGGAAATTTGGGAAGAATTAGAAAATACATATGAAGGAATCGAAGAGAAGAAGGCAAAAGTTAATTCAAAGGACTAAAATCATTTTTGGAATGAAAAAACCCCAAAACAAGATTCTCGAAATCCCCTTCTTTTCTTCTGCAGCAGCATTAATGTGCGATTTTATCTATTAATAACTTCCCATATTCAAATATCTTCAACACTAAAGTTGTGAGATTTTTTCTTAACTTTTTGTTGATACCAAGATCGTCTTATTTGGAGTTCTTTAGTAAAAGTTATGCCCCAAATATTGAAGGGTGTTCAGGAAGATCACAGTTGAAATTTCTAAGCAGTTCGAGCGACCGAACCTCAAGGTTCAGTCGACTGAACTTAGACTTCAGTCAATTGAATGGTTACTGTTAGTTTGAAAATCCTGATTTAATTGGTTTGAGTGATCGAACATATGGTTCAGTCACCCAAAGTGCTGTGATAAGTGTAGCAACAGGTTGAAAATCTTTTCGATTCTTAAATATAATGTTACCAAAACACGCAAAAATGACTATAATTCAAAAGATGATAGGAAAAGCTAACCTTAAATGTGTTTTGAATAAGAGATTACACCTATCATTGAATTTCAAGGGTGATTTGCGTCATTCTTGCTAAAAAGCTTTTTTTGTGTTCATATTTTCAAGCTTATAGCTTTTAAACCAGAAAACCTAGCCTAAATCTTTGAGCTTCATAGCAACATCAACATGAGATTTACTTACATGAATTCCTATTATACAATACACTTAACAACCTATCTAGGTCTTAATGTCCTTAAGTGTGGTCTTCATCCAAGTTTTTCTTCAATAACCATCTTTCATTTACTTGTGTGCTTCATGGCTTTTTAATTTGTATCTTTCATTGTACTTTTATGCTGTAATACCTGTAAACACACTTGCTAGTACAATTAGATGCCTTAATTTGTTATTATCAAAACGAAATTAAGCCTTTTTAGGCCAACAAACCAAACAAGCATAGATAACTGAACAACTAGTTCTCTAACTTGTCTTTTTTATTTTGAAAAATAGAGTCACCATTTCATTTTAATTTTTGAAAAAAGCAAAATAATTAAAAAACTTTCTAAAAGAGATTAGGTTCTGGAAAACATTTGTGAGTAGAGAAGGGAAATGTTTTAAATTCTTTTAATTTGAATTTAAAACAATAGCACCATAAAACATTCATTCCTTGAATGGTCGTACTTACCTTGTGTGTGTATCTCCTCGTAAATAAGTTTCTAAAATAAAACAATTAAAATTTGGAAAATTTTTTAAAAAACCATTTTTGAAAACCAAGCAATCGATCGTCCTCCACACTTTTCCATTTTCTTGTTTGCTCATTTAAAAAAACTTCGCGCCATTAATCCCATCGTCCTCCACACTTTTCCATTTTCTTGTTTGCTCATTTAAAAAAACTTCGCGCCATTAATCCCCTTTGAAAAGGCTTTTCATAGGATTATGTCGAGGTTTGAACCTCATAAGAATCCTACTACTTGAGTGTCTAATCAAATCAAACATAAAAATGCACAACATAAAAGAGAGAAGAAGAAGGGATTTTTGTTTTTCTTTTAAGTTTTGTTTTTTTAACACTTTTTTAAGCAGGTTGGCGGATCTCCGTCGGATAAACCCAACCTGTTTAGGGGACGAACATAAAATATAAAATCATATTCGACTCATTTAACAAGCGGTTCGATTATAATTCGGCTAAAACGGATTAGATTCGGTTCGGATTAACTTTGTATCCATTTTACCAAGTCTAACTGCACTTTTTTTTCTTTTCCAAATTTTTTTTTTTTTTTAAAAAGTTAATTTGTTTGATTCAATAGTGGTAGCTGATAGGGGTGGCAAAACGGGTCGAAATCTGATAGATCACTCGTGAGTCGCCCATTTAAATTAGGTTTGGATTTAATACAAGGCTACCCATTTATACACGGGTCAATCCGAATTCGACCCGTTCAATAAACAGATTGAGCGAGTTTGGATCGGACATCGGTTAGGTGACCCGTTTATCTATATGTGTATATATATACCCCACGCCACGACATCTCATGACCCCCATCCCACTAGGGTGGTAAAATAGGTCGAAACCCGATTAGTGAACTGTGACCCGTGACCCACTTGTTTTAACCGAATTTGAATTTAATACAAGTTGATCCGTTTATACACGGGTCAATCCGGATCCAACTTGTTTATTAAATGGATTAGGTAGATTTAGGGGTGATTTGTTTAAAATTAAATAAAATAATATTTTTTTTAAAAAGTATCATTTTATATGAAATATTTTTAAGTCTTTAAATTAAATAAATTATACTTTATAAATAGGAAGCCATTTATGATCCATTCAGTAATCATCCCTTAATAAATGAATCGAACCGAACCTCAGTCTATTTAACTTGGATCCCTTTATGATTCGTACGAACTTGATCCACAGCCCACCCCCGCGGGTAGGGGTGGCAAAACGGGCGGGTGGGATGGGTCCTGGCGGGTCACCAATGGGCTGGGTCATAAACGGGCCGGGTCATAAACGGGTTGATGTTAAATGGGTCACATAGATGCCAACCCTAACCCGCCCGTCTAATAAACGGGTGGGTAACGGGTCACCCGTTTAAAATATATAATTTATTTAATTTAAAATTTTTCAAAAAATTCCATATAAAATGACTTTAAAAAAAAAATACTGCATTATCTTTATTAATGCAGGACTGTGGAGGTTGGAGCCTGGAGGTGTGGACTGTGGAGGCTGGAGGTGTGGCTTGATCCGGGACCGTGAGTTCGCAGCACCGGAACCGCAACAGGTAGCAGCGCACCAAAGTAGAGCCGGAGAGGAGAGGATTGAGAGAGTGAGAGCTGAGAGGAGAGTCGTGGGCCGCAGCGTCGCAGCGCACCAGAGATCCAGAGGAGATGAGAGGATTGAGAGGGTGACAGCTGAGAGGAGATCTGAAGAGGAGAGGATTGAGAGAGTGAGAGCTGAGAGGAGAGCCGTGGGCCACAGCGTAGCAGCGCACCAGAGGACCAGAGGAGAGGAGAGGATGGAGAGGGTGAGGGTTGAGAGCATGAGAGGAGAGCCGCAGCCGGCAGCGCGGGTTAGGGACTTAGTCACTTAGGGTTTTTTTTATGTGGCTCAGTGGCTGTGTGGTGTGGGTGGAGAGTCGTGGAATGCCGAGAGTCTTCTGAGTTCAGATTTCTGAAGGGTGAAGGCTGAACAGCTTGAACTGAAAAAATATATATAAAGTATCCAAATTAACGGGCCACCCAGCAGGTGACCCGCCTGAACTCGTTAAACCCGTTTATAAACGGGTCAACCCGTGACCCGTCCAATTATTAAACGAGTTGGCTTTTTAAAACCCAAACCCGTTTTAAACGGACGGATCCGGATAACCCGACGGGTCATGACCCGTTTTGCCAGGCCTACCCGCGGGTTTCACCCTCAAAAACCTAAATCAATAATCCCTCATTCCCATTCCTGATTTATCCGAATACCCATTTCCCCGTTTCCCCAAAGTTCCAAACGGCAATTGGCAAAACCCGTAGGGCCTGTCCCCGTTCATCAACGCCAATCGCCGATTCGACGCCAGTCGCGACGCCGTTCGGCTGTTCCAAAATCCAAAGAATCCAAACTTCCAGATTCCAGTGTTCGGTGCTGGTGCTGGTGCTGGTGCTGGTGCAGGTGCAGGGTTCAAGGTGCAGCGTGCGATCGGCCTCGACGGCCTGAATCTCTGATTCTGATTTCGAAGGTGAAGACGAAGACGAAAATCTTGCTCTCTTGCTCTCAATCTTGCGGTACCTCCTCGGCGACCTCAATCTTGCTCTCTCTCCATCCCTTGGGGTAATCTTATTTTTCCTTTTGTTTTATTTGCACTTCCCAACTCCCATCTACGCGCGCGCGCGCGCGTTTTCAAGGTTGTGTTCACTTGTTAACTCTCCCTTTAGAATTTAGAAATCATCAAAGAAAGAAAATGAAGACATTCATTTGTTTTTGTTTTTTTGGGTAATGAACGAAAATGAGAAAGAAAACAAATGCATAGTGAATCACTGAATAAATTTTTATTCTTAATCATATTTGAGGCAAAAAATGTGATGGAAAACTGATTTTCATATTATTTTCTTTTACCTTTTCCCAATTTTATATAGGTGTTTTTTTTTTTTTAAATTTTTTTTTTAAATTTTTTAAATTATAAATTAAAGAGATATATTTTCTGTTTAGATAGTAATAAATAAAATAAAGGATTGCCTTTTCTTTTTTTTTTTAAAATTATCATTTAAAATTTTTTAAGTGGGTTAGTTGTTAATGACTCATTTATTAAACGGATGTGTAACTACTTGCTTAATTAACATGATTTTTTTTTTTAATACTCTGATACCATCTACGTCATTAACCTAAGGAGTAAGAAACGTAAATCATAATAAACATATCCATACAATATAATACCAAGAGTTATATACATATTTTCCCCGAAGTATACACATATCTCTTCCCCAAAAATACCCTCAACTGATTAAGGTAATACAAAAATGCTCCCCAAAAATGATACTCACTCTCGGTCAGGGCACTACTGAAATCCTTCTATTTGCGAGCCTGATCTGCTCGCCTGCCTGGATCACCTGAAAAATAATCAACATTGGGATGAGCTAACGCTCAGTAAGGGAAAATATGCTATTACTAGTATGTGACAAATGAACTACTATATATATCATGAAATTTGTTTCATATAAACATGAATAACTGAGTACAAAAGTACAGTGTAAATAATAAAGCTCAACACCCCTTTTCCCTATTGCTTAACATATTAGTATTATGGTTATAATTCAAAATACTTCTAGTGTATATAGTAGGATCCCTGTTTCTGTAAATCAATACGTAAGTAATAGTAACTGAAACTGTTCCCTGTGGTTATCTGTGTCATGACATGCCTCTCATGACGAGGTTGTGCGGCCTGTAGGCTGGATTTACCCTGACTGGCCAACCAGGAATAAATCACTGAACTCCGTCAGTCGACCTGCTCTCCTCAACCCATATCTGGACGGGGAGCCTATCCTCTTCTAGGGCCTAAGTGGTCGACCGTACCACGTATATCTGAATAGGTGGTTGCACTCATAAAGTAATATAGTATCTGAAGCAACGGTACCGTGCTCTGTAGCTGCAAGTCCAATAAAGTCTGATAACGTATAATATATTTCTATATACATGTCTATCTGATTTACCATGATTCTGAAGTACTGAAATAACCATGATACTACATAACGTACTGAAATCTGAATAATCATAACATGAAATTGCATATTCGTAATACTGGAATTCGTGTTATCATGGTACTGAAATTCATAAGATCATGGTACTGAAATATCGTAAAATTATGGTATTGGAATTCGTATAATCATGGTATTGAAATGTGTATAATCATAATACTGAAATTTGTAAAATTATGAAACTAAATTCATAAACATATCCCCATACCATATACATAATCATAAGCCACACCATACATACATAATTTTCGTAAATAAATAAACTGCATAATATTCAGAACTTTCCTAGCATAGCATATTTCCCTTACCTTATCTCTGAAAAGCCCCTACTGTACGCTAGCCTGATATCCGCAGGGCCTTCTATAAAATACCCTGAAACCAATATTTGCCAGAACTAAACGTCAGTATTTTTCTGCCTGTATCATTTCCTATAACTACCACAAGACCAAAAGGAGACTAAAAGGCCTTACCCTGAATTTGGGATGATTTCTAACTTTGATTTCCCGACGATCCGCTCCGGTAGATGCATAAAGAACTCCGCCAGGAGCGTCGTGGTAGCTTCGGATCGTCGATCCGACGACTGGTGGGGCCGGAAATGAAGAGAGAAGAGAGAGAGAGAGAGGAGAGAGAGAGCGGTGAGAGAAATGAATAAAAATCCCGTCTTTCCACTATTTATACAGCCAGGCTCGTCGACGAGACACATCACCTCGTCGACGAGTTCTTCATTAAATTCGTCGACGAAGTCCTGTGTTTGTCGACGAAATTCAGGCTATCCCAAAATCCCTCTCGGTACTTTCTCATCGACGAAGCCTTGTGTTCGTCGACGAAATTCTGAAGGCGTTCATCGACGAAACCCTGTGTTCGTCGACAAAGCTTGGCAATTTCCTGAATTTTTTTATTTATTTAATATTATCTCCAAAATGCCATGTCGTCGACGATTCCTTCTGTTTCAGTATCTATTTTCTCTCCCTCTTATTATTATTAACATGGTATTATTCGGGTCACAATAGGACGGGTTTGAGTTTATATATTAGTCATCCGTAAATAAATGGGTCAACCCGAACCCAAATTTATTTAACCCTACCCGTTTATGACCCATCCAAACCTGGTCCATTAACCCCATTTTGTCAGCCTTAGCTGATTAAATTAATAACGAACTTTAATGGTATAAGAGTAACTTTAATTATGATAATATTATATTTAATTTGGGAAAAGGAAAATACCTAATATACCATGGAGCTTTCTGGTATCATATTGAGGAGCCACAGAAAAACAGATTGTAAATTCTTATTTAATGAACAAATCAACTTACTTGCAGTTTTTTGAGCCACAATTTGATGCCTTGGATGGTAAATTATTTGAACTGTTAACTACTGTTGAATCCTCCCATCAACGAACAAGAGCAAACTATATATAGAACATTAGATAATCAGAAACAGGTGAAACCTTTTGGTAGGATACCAAAATAGAAGAATTTATATCAATGCTAGTGCCCTATTACCCAAGTCTTCACACATGCTCCTGCATGATGAATTATATCTTGATATTTCTCCTCTGGAAATATTTACTTTTTCACAAGATGACGTCAAAGCTGGGCTAATTGTCTTTGATTTCTGTTGAGAAATTCATTTCTGAGGCTTCTGCAATGTGGGCATCTTAACATTCTTGATCTTTAGAGCTCCTCTCCTTGTGTTTGTAGCCAATATGAAAGCCGGTATTGTAACACCTATTTTCTGTTTCGCTTGAATTAGATTAGAATTTGTACTAGCTTTAAATTTCTTCGCTGAGCATTGTCAAACCGTATAATTTTTGTGATAAATTATGTTTTAGCTCTTGTTGTTTTGTTGTTGTAATAAATGAGTATGAATCTCTCTCCTCTCTTTCTTTCTCTCAATTTAATTTGATATTTTGATTCTAAGTATCTTGATTTTCAGCGGTGGCAAGCACTTACAAAATCCTCTTTATAAGCTGAGATACCTTTAAATGATATCTAATCTAACTTCAAATTCAAATGCATACCTTATTAAGGTATCCAAACAATCAATTTTTAGATGCATGCATTTCAAATTCATAATCCATAAATGTTATCCAAACAATGAATTTGTAAATGCATGTATTTCAAATTTAAGAATTTGAAACTCATGTATTTTGAATCACAGGCCAAAAACAAATTCATGTTCTTAGGTGCAGGCTATGTAACTCGAAGCATTATTTTTTATGTACTTCAATGAATTTAGAAAACTAGATAAAATCACCTGAAAAATGATGTTTTTAAGTTTAAAAAAAATATAAGATTTTTTTTTTCAAAAAAATCAGAGTTTAGTTTTAGCACTGTTTATTATACTTGATATTTGTCTAATTTGCTGTTCATGCTGTGTTGCGCTTTGCAAAGCTCTGATTATGCCAAGAAGAATCTGGCTCTAGATAAAATTTTTATGTGGTTTGTTTGTTTTGTTTTTTTTTAAATTTTTTTCCAGATTTTTGTTGTACACCATGATAGCAATTAGTTTTTCCTAAAATACAGATAAATTTGATGGGTTTTGTTTGATATAATCCATTGCTGGCTCTTGAAATTCCTATATAGAGAAAGATATTGGCTTGGAGATAATTTTTTTAAATAATACCCTACTGTTATGTTTATTTCCTATTTTTATTCGTATGTTTTTATACACTATGGTGGCAACTGTTTTCCCCTAAAAAGGTTAGATAAATTTCTATGGTGTTTGTTGGATTGGAGCAGGTTCTGAAATTCTTATACTGAAAGATACTGGCTTGGAACAGATTGTTTTAAATGGTTTATCTGTTACTGTTTGTTATTAATTTTTTTTTCATAGATTTTTTAATACTCTACAATGATAGTTGTTTTTTTTTTTTTTTTTCTCTCTAAAATTTAGATAAATTTTTATGGGTTTTTTTTTTGAATTGATCAATTGTTCGTTCCTGAAATTCCTATATGGAAAGATATTAAATTGGAAGATTTTTTTAGTGGTTAATACATTATTGTATTATTTTTCTATTGATTCCTTTAGAATACATATCTGAGATTACATAACTGTAGTTCAATTGGAGTCCAAAACCCCAGTTTTTGTGTGGCAAAGATTTTATAACAATAAAGGAGAGAAGTACATGGCATAAGGCAAGTAAGGTGCCTTTCTGGATTGGTAAAGAGTGCTGTGGCTCTTTTCTTTTGGTTTTTCCTTTGTGTTAAAACCTAGATTTCTTGGTTATTATTCCCTTGCCTTTAAAGCTTTTTTCGTTGTTCATTTGCTGTGATGCAGTATCTTTGGTTCATGCAATTGCTTATGGTAAAAGTTTAAACTTATTTTTCTCTCACTATCTTAAAATTTAATCAATGTAGGAAACTTTCAGAAACTTTGATCTTAACTTAGGCCTTAATGATATTTTAAAATGTTAAATTTGATGATATCTTTAAGAAGAGAGAAGAACACTTAATAACCTTTAAAAGTGGACAAAATAGAAGTCAAATAGATTTTTTTTAACTAGGAGGGTAGATCGTGTATCATGCAAGGATTGTAAAGTTATTCTAGGTGAAAGTCTAACCACACAACATAGAGTCTTAGTGTTAGATATATGCATTAAAAAATGGAAGAAAAAGGATAAAATAAACCAGTGTAGGAGAATTAGATGGTGGAACCTAAAAGGAGAAAATGTAATAAAATTTAAAGATAAAATGATCAAAGATGGGGATTGGACCTTAGAGGATGGGATAGATTCAAATATTCTTTGGAATAGATTAGCTAGCTCTATTAAAAAGATAGCAAAAGAGATTTTAGGTGAATCAAGGGGAAGATTCTCAAATAGCAAAGAAAGTTGGTGGTGGGATAAAGATGTACAAAAAATCATAAAGACAAAAAGAATTTGGTATAAAACATGGCAAAAATGTAGAAACAATGATAACTTTGAAAAATATAAGGAGGCAAGAAAAGATGCAAAAAGGGCCGTTAGTGAAGCTAAATATAGATCATTTAATAGTTTGAATGATAGATTAGGTACAAAAGAAGGGGAAAGAGATATATTTAAACTTGCTAAAGCTAGAGAAAGGAAGAACAATTACTTAGGAAATGTAAAATGTATAAAAAGTGAGGATGATATTGTCTTGGTTAAGGACGAAGATATTATAGAAAGATGACGAAGTTACTTTAGTAAGTTGTTTAACGAAAACCAAATAGAAGGCTTAAATTTAGAATTGTCAAATGAGGAAAAGACTAAAAATATAAGATTTATTCGAAAAATTAGAGTTAACGAAGTTAAGTTTGCACTAAAAAAGATGAAAAATGGGAAAGCTATTGGACCAGATAACATCCCAATTGAAGTTTGGAAATGCTTGGGTGATAACAGAATTATATGGTTAACTAATTTATTTAATACAATTGTAAAAACTAAGAAAATGCCAGATGAATGGAGGAAAAGTACTTTAATACCTATATACAAAAATAAAGGAGATATTCAAAATTGTAATAACTATCGTGGAATTAAACTTATGAGTCATACGATGAAACTATGGGAAAGAGTAGTTGAACAAAGATTAAGGTTAGAAACGAAGATCTCAGAAAATCAATTTGGTTTTATGTCTGGGAGATCTACCACAGAAGCTATTTATCTTTTAAGAAGATTAATGGAAAAGTTTAGAGAAAAGAAGAGGGACTTGCATATGATATTTATTGACCTTGAGAAAGCATATGATAGGATACCTAGGGAAGTTCTATGGTGGTTTTTAGAAAAAAAGGGTGTATGTTGTAGGTATATCGATGTCATTAAGGATATGTACGATGGAGTAATGACTAGTGTAAAGACTATAGATGGAGAAACTAGAGAATTTCCAATTACCATAGGTGTACATCAAGGATCTGCTTTGAGTCCTTATCTTTTTGCTTTAGTGATGGACCAATTGACTAAGAGTATTCAAAAGGAGGTTCCATGGTGTATGTTGTTTGCAGATGATATTGTATTAATTGACGAAACTAGGGATGGAGTAGAGGCTGAGTTAGAATTATGGAGAGAAGCTTTGGAATCTAGAGGCTTTAAGATAAGTAGAAATAAAACAGAATATATGAAATGTAATTTTAGTAATGATAGGAGGAATATTAGAGACAAAGTTAAACTTGATGATGAAGAAATAAATAGCACTTGTAGATTTCGATACCTTGGATCTATTATGCAAGCTGAAAGAGAAATTGAAGATGATGTAATGCATAGAGTTAAAGCAGGTTGGGTAAAATGGAGAAGTTCTTCAAGTGTTCTATGTGATCGTAGAATACCCTTAAAATTGAAAGGGAAGTTTTATGGGACAGCTATAAGACCAGCTATGCTATATGGATCAGAATGTTAGGCGACGAAGAAACATAGTATCCAAAAAGTAAAAGTTGCCGAGATGAGGATGCTTAGATGGATGAGTGGTATAACATTGAAAGATAAATTAAGGAATGAACATATTCGTGGTAAGTTAGGTGTAGCTCCTATAGAAGATAAGATAAGGGAAGGATGACTCAGATGGTATGGACACTTGCAACGTAGGCCTTATAGTGCACTTGTGAGGAAGAGTGACTTAGTTACTGTGGGGGGCAGTAGAAGGGGTAGGGGTAGACCTAAAATAACTTGGGAGGAGATAGTGAGTAAGGATTTAATATCTTTGAATCTATCAAAAGAAATGGTCCATGATCGCATAAATTGGCGGAAAAGGATTCATATAGCCGACCCCACTTAGTGGGACTGAGGCTTGGTTTTGTTGTTGTTGTTGTTGTATTTATCTATGCGAGTTTGCAACTTGCAAGGGATTTTGTTTGCGTGAGTGCTTCCTAACTTTATTGGCATCTAAGATTTGGATTTGTTTACAACTTGGAACAGTCCATGAGATGTTCCATTGCACTGCAGAAGCTCATGTGTTAATAATTTTAATTTAATTTCCAGCCTCAAGAGAAGATTGAGTTTCTCAAACCCATCATTGCCAACTTCTGCAATTTGGGTTTCTTTATCGAGATGAAAACACCCAGTAATAATATAGACACGAGATACACTGGAGAGATACTGAAGTAAAGTTTATTCGAACTTAATTTTTTATTGTTTATTATTATTATTGGAATTAGGTCAAGTAAGTTGTTTGGATTTTATTATTTTGTGCAGGCATTTAGAGAAGCAGAATGAGCTGCTTATGGATGCATATCGATCAATGGTAAATGAATTGCGTAAACTTCAGGTTGTAATTTAAATGTACAGTTGAATTTGGAATATTATTCTGCTTATACATTCTTATTTTTATTTGAATATTCATTTATGCTGGAAAGATTTAAGATTAATGTTGAACGTGATATGATGGGAAGCAATAGCTAAATAAATATTGGAATACCTTGGAAAAGGTTGATGACTTCTATATTCTGCCTAAGCCCTTTTTTTTAGATACAGTGCTGTAAATCAATGAATGTGAAAAACTGAGGTGACATTGGGGATGAAAGTTATGAGACATACCCCGACGAACTTGTTGAGGTAGTGAGGAAACACTTGATTCATCAGCATGTAAAAAGTTGGTGAAAGTACTTGGCATAACTTAGCTAAGTTGATCAAATCAACAATTAATGGAATGGATATTAATGCAGGAGCAGCATCAAGGTTATGCAGCCATGGGAGAGAGAGATAAAATAGAAGAGAGGAAGGGGAAGGGACGAGAGAGAAGATACAAGGGGGAAACTCAAGTTCATTTCAATTCAAATTCAACAAGAACTGCTTACAAGATGGCTTTCACACACTATTTATAAGAAAGTCTCTAAACACATGAAATTGCACACATACCCCTAAAACTACATTACATTACAAAAATTCCCCTAGGATACACAAATAATACCAAAAAGCTGCGCCCAAATACACATAATATTATACTAATTAAACTAAATACATAATAAACTACTGCTTAAAGCTGACAATCCTCGATCCATTTCTCCTTAAGTATTCTCCAACAAGGATCTTCCCAAGGTCTTGCTTCTTGTCCTACATCAACTTTCCCCTAGTTAGAAAAATTTGGTTTTGAATTTTGAAATGTTGGAGGATCAAAAGAAAGAGGCAAAGTTGGATTCTTCAAAAGCCAGTGCTCAAGTGATACAAGAAACCACGATCCTTTGGCAGCATCATGGACTTGAATTGAGAGTTGGCATCAATGAACTCATTGGGGATGACAAACTCTATAATGGAAATGTTTGAAAGACTTTGTATTTCTTTAAAAATATTCATTTCCTTGCTTGTAGTGTCATCAAGTTGAGTAACTTTGGAAAATTTTGTGTGTCTTGTTTGGTTGCTAGTGCAGGCTTCAAGATGATCTTCTTACCATTATGGTAGAAGATATATGTGTTCTCATGTCCTTCAGTGACACCCGAATCATCCAACCAAGGAGAACCAAGGAGTACATGGCCAATCTTCATAGGTATGATATCACATCAAACATTATGAAAGTGAGCACTCATTTGGATAAGAATCAAACATCTTTCACAAACATGTAGAGTTATCAATCCAAGACATGTTAAAAGGCTCTGGGTGCATTCGAGTGACCCCATTTACGGAAACCACATCGTTGGACATTCCCCATCAAGATGATTTTGCAAACCTTTTCTCCACATTTGAGGAAGGTGTTGAAAAGCTTGAAATTGTGCCCAAAGTTTGGCAAATGGCATTCATTTTTCCTATCATTTGTCACCATGTTACTCATTTTATGCATGTATATGTTGCAGCTTTATATCACCAACAGCCCTTTAACACAATTTGCCCTCAATTCTCAATCTAATCATAAATTTGACTCCAAATTTCTCAAGAATATTCTTCAAGTCACCTTTAATCTTGAGTATCACATAGAAATGAAACAAGTAGAAATGAAACAAATTCAATCACTCAAGATAGAAATGAAACAAACTCAATCTGGGAACTCACAAATGCAACAATAAACCTGATTTCTGATTATGGCAGCGGAAATTTTTTGCCTCAAAGCAATTTGTCGCGCTTGCACAATATCAAGTCTGGAACCAAAATGCCCTGCTGCAAATCAAAATCTTAGGAGAAAACACCAGTTTCTTGTGGTTTGGACCAATTTCTTGCGGGACAAGAACTTGTAGAACACTGGAAACTTCCCAGTCATAGGTCACTAGCGCGTGTGCTGCAGGTGAGGCACCTCTGGCAATGGAACTCCAGTCCAGGGTAGATCAGGGAGTGAGTATTGCAGTGGTGGTGGTTGTGTGATGAGAAAAGATCAGGAAGTTAGGATTTCTAAGGACTAACAGGTGGGAAATACTTCGCTGGTGCATGGGAGTCTTATGGTGGTTGAACAATGAAAAAACATTAGGGGCAAGGGTTTTGTTTTTGTTGATGTGGGTGGTGTTGTAAAATCTAGGATGGATATTAGGGTTTTGAAAACTAGGACACGATTGGAACTCTTTGTGGTCAAACGGCAAAAAAACTTTAGGGTCTGGGGTTTCTGGGGGTTTTGATTTTGTTGGTGTGGGTGGTGTTGTAAATTCTAGACTGTAAACCAGGGTTTTGAAAAATGGTACAAGTAGAATTTTCTGAAAAGTTCATAATTGCTTTACAATTATTATTATTTTTTATTGGAAATTGAGGGCAAAGAAGAATCAAAGAGAGAATGAGGGAAGAAGGAAGAAGGAGAAGACGACGACGACGATGATGTTTCGATTCTGACAAATTAAACTAAATACATAATACCTAAACTCAACAATCCTCCATCCAATTCTTCCCAAGGTCAGAAGAAGAAGAAGAAGAGGATTGGGCTATGACTGAACTCGCTTGACAATCTTAAATTCAATTCTTCACAAGGTGGCTCTTGCTTGCGCATGGCAATGATTGGCACCGTCCACTACCTCCAGCTTCTTAGACACTAAATTGAGCTTCCACTTCTTCTTGCCCTTTTTGTTTAGAAGAAGAAGAAGAAGAAGAAGAAGATTGAGCTATGACTGAACTTACTCAACAACCCTTAATCCAATTCTTCCCAAGGTAGCTCTTGATTGCACATAGCAATGATTGGCACCATCCACTACCTCCATCTTCTTAGACGCTAATTTGAGCTTCCACTTCTTCTTGCCCTTTTTGTGAAGAAGAAGAAGAAGAAGAAGAAGAAGAAGAAGAAGAAGACGATTGGGCTATGACTAAACTCACTCCTCAATCCTCAATCCAATTCTTCCCAAGGTAGCTCTTGCTTGCACATAGCAATGCTTGGCACTATCCACTACCTCCAACTTCTCGAACACTAATTTGAGCTTCCACATCTTCTTGCCCTTTTTGTTTATCTCTCTTCTTCTTAGCATATTGTTGCAATCCAATTCTTCCCAAGGTTGCTTCTCGGACACTAACTTGAGCTTCCACTTCTTCTTGCCCATGGTGTTTATCTCTCTTCTTCTTAGCATATTGTTGCAGATGTCTCATCATTTGTTCCCTTATTTGCGTGTTTACATTTGGAGATCTTGCCACTTGACCCTTTTTATGTGCCAAGTGTTTCGGCTTCCACTTCTTCTTGCCCTTTTTGTTTCTCTCTCTTCTTCTCAGCGTATTGTTGCAGATGTTTCATCATTTGTAATCTTATTTGCGTGGTTACATTTGGAGATCTTGCCACTTGACTTTTATGTGCCAAGTGCCGATTCAAGCATGTAATACCTCTTTTAATGGTCTCCAACACAGGTACATAATAACATGTCTATTACCTTCCACTGGAGTAGCAAAATGCCAGTCAATAATGTCCTCATTGAGTACCTCCTCACTTCCTTTCTTTCTCACATGGCATCTTGATAGATTTGATTTGATGATCCCTACACAAAACCCATAAGAAATATGAAGTCATAGTCCTTATGGAAGAATGAAGATATGACATAATTAGTAAATACTAAATAGTCATTCTAAATTTAATTTTTTTAGATAAAAAATTATAAGTCTTTGGTTATAAATATTAAATATTCCTGTATTACTCAATTACTCAATATATTTTTTTAACTTGATTAAATAAAATAAAGCAACTTACTAACTAAATAAATAGATAAAGTAAAATACCTTAATTTTTAAAATATTTTTTTACATAATATATAAAATATAATCTTTGGTAAGAGAGAATTGGAAGTTACTAAGTTAGAACTACACTACTATTTGGTATTTAAATATTTAATATTTTTTTAACTTGCTTAAATAAAATAATACATTAGTACTTAATTACTCATATATTTTTTAACTTGCTTAAATAAAATATAGCAGCTTGATGACTAAATAAATATTAAATAATAAAGCTTTTAAATACCTTATAGTTTTAATTATTTTTACATAAAATATAAAATATAGTTATATATTTTTTTGTTAAAAAGAATAAAAAATTACAAATAGACATAATATAAAAATATAATTATATAATTTTGGTTAAAGAGTATAAATAATTTACAACTCTTATATTACTTGGTTTTGGTATTTAAATATTTAATATTTTTAACTTGCTTAAATAAAATAAAAATTCAAAATCTTTGATTAATTAAAAATTTAAAATATGAGATCTTTCATCTATTAATAAAATAAGAGTCATAAGATAAGACAATTTAATTTAAGCCTTAAGGTCAGCAACTCAGCATTCTCATTTCTCAAATCTCAGCAATCATCACTCAGCCTAACTGCCTAAGGGTGAGTTTGGCCCCCTTTTTTGCCTCAATTTCTCCATTTCAAAAGTAAAAAGCTGGGTTCCATGTGTTTTGGTAAACAGACTTTCCAGCTTTCAAAAGACAGCTTTTAGTTTTTTTGCCAAGCTTTCAAAAGTTACAGATTTGAAGCTTTTAAAAGCTAAAAGCTAGCTTTTTCTCCTACAAATTATTCAATTCCATTGTTCGTCTTTAATTTTTTTTCAAATATTACAAAACTATCAGTGCATTAATTATATTTCCTAAAAATACATATCTATTTTAATCATTTTAAATACTTTTAGGCACCTTCAACTCTTTTATCGAACACTCAAAGCCAGCCTTTTCTTTCTAACAGCTCCTTTTTCAACCGCCCCGGGGGGGGGGGGGGGGGGTGGGGGAACATTTTTAAAACAATTTAAAAAAACTCCCTTTTATCAGTCCCTTTTTAAAAGGTACTTTAAAAAGCCACAGGGGGGCGAAACTAAGCCTAAGTCCCTAAACCTAAAATAATCTAAAGAAATACTAAGCCATAAAAGGTAAAAAAAAAGAAGGAAAGAAGCATAACTGGAAAGGGAAGGACCGAAGGAGAAGTGGACTCTGGAGGAGTCTTGAAGACCACAGAGGAGCTAGCGAGCTGCTGCACTGCCACTCTGCTGAACAGCTGAGAAGGTTCGAACGAGGGCTTAGAGTGCTCTAGGGGTAAGATTGAAGCCTCCGAACTCAATTTCTTCCCAAAATAATCAGAGATGGCTGGAGATTTGCAAGGAAATTGGGGAAACAGAGGTGGGGAAGTGCTGGCCCTGCTGGAAACCAAAGGGTTCTTTTTCTCCTTCAGCTTCAAGCAGCAAATTAAAGGTAACATTCTCTGTTTTGAAGCTTTGGACTAGAAGATCTAGTGAGGACAAGTGGTTGGGAGAGGTAGAAGGAAGGGAATCATGAGAAACATGCAGGAATTGGAGAGATACGAGGCCAAAACTCACTGTTGGCGGAGTAACGGTGCATAACAGACCATAACAGGACTGTAACAGCTGTTGCAGACTGGTATGGATGCGTAACGGCTGTTACGGCTGTGAGTTTAACCCTCGCTGCAATAGGCTGTAATGGTTTTGCTAGCTCAAAATCCCGTTACACTACGTAACGATCGTTATTTAAAACCTTGGTAACCTCCTTTGCGCATGTATGACTGCTCCCTACGATTGGCTGGGGTAGAGGCAGCATCTTCTCTCTTTTATGGGAAGATGTAATGAGTAGTTTAGAGAGTTATGTGTGGATCTCTTCAAAATGAGGTTTGAACATATTGCTAAATTTAGCCTAGCCTAGCTTCCATTTGGGACTCTTAGCAAATTTTTTTAGGCCATTGCATGTGAGGTGAAGACCAAGATTCCAAGATGTTGCTTTTGTTAGCGGATTAACTACATCTGCAAGAACGCTGACTTTGATACCAAATGAGAAGGCCCTAGGATTCTATAATAGAGAAATTGGGAAATAGAATGAAAGGAAAATAGAAAGAGAAGCTGATGACGTCGGGGGGATCTACCTCGAAATTAGCCAAAGGCTATGAATTATGTTACTTCTTGCATGAAAAAGCCTTGTATGGTTACATATGTATAGGGTAGGGAACCCTACTTTTATTAGGAAAATGTAAAATATCCCAATCCAAGTCCTTAATGGACTCAATCCTAATTGATTTGGGAATCCTAACACATTAAATAAAAATCCCAACATTAAATAGAATCCAAATATTTAATAGAATCCCAATTGATTTGGGAACAATAACACATTAATTAGATATTCCAATTGATTTGGGAAACATAACGTTAAATAGAAAATCCCAACCTATTTGGGAATCCTAACACATTAATTAGAAATTCCAATTTGTTTGGGAATCCTAACAAGCTCTTCTTACCCTGGTTTCAAATTTTCAAGTAGAACAACTTGGCTTTCTTTGACACGTCTTCGACATACAACATCAAAGCAAAGAATTGTTTTTCATACTTTTCTACTGTCTTAGTGTGTTAAAATCTCGCAATGTGTTGAGCATTGTGCTCAACATTCTCAAGAAAGAACTAAGTCTTAAGCTCTCTACTCAAGTCTTGTCAAGTATCAAAATTGTACATTAAATGTTCTAAACTTCATTGTACTTGGTGTGCCTCCCCTTGATATCCCTGCTCAAGTACATAGTAGCCATGTATACTTTTACCTCCTCCAAGTTGACCCTAATCACAAGAAAGTGTTGTTCCATGTCAAACAAGAATTTCTCCACTTCCTTAGCTTCAAGGGCACTACTGAATGCTCTTGGTTTTGGTACCCTTGCTTTGCTGTATTCTACCCTCCTATTCTACCCTTATTATGATGTAGAGATTCCACTATCCCACGGAAATTTTTTGAACGGTTTGTCAGTGGAATCTTCTTGTTTTTGGGATCCCTCCAATGCATCACTAGAGTCTATTAGTTGGCTACCTCCTCTAGCGCATTGAGTATCTCCTTATTATTGTGTGGAGTGGTTGTCTCATTGATGCTTCGCACAAAATCAGAATTTTAAGGCAATCGAATGACAAATCAATAGACCAAGTGATGTAGGAGAAGAGGCAAGACCTTGGGAAGGTTCTTGTTGGAGATTAATTGAGAAGAATTGGACAAGGTTGTGTTTAATTAATTTAGTTTACTATGTAGTCTAGCAGGAAAAAAGTTTGTTATGTATAGTTTAATAGTATAGGATTATGTATATTGAGGGGCTTGCTTGTTATTTGTGTATTTAGGGCTTTGTTTGTAATTTCATATTGTTTGTAAGGGTATATGTGTTATTTCATGCATTAGAGGCTTTCTTATAAATAATGTGTGAAAGCTATGTTGTAAGTAGGTTGATGATTTTGAATTTGAAGTGATCGCAAGTCTCCCCTTGTCTCTCCCCTCTTCCCCTTTCTTCCTCTATTCAATTCCTTCTCATCTCTCCTATGGTTGCGAATCCTTGATGCTGTCCACCGAGCTTTGGTACCAACTCTTAGAGGCCTTATACTCCACATCGTGTGAAAGGACATGCGACACTAGTTGTAGTATACTAGTGTAACTAGTTAAAACAAACCGCAAACTCAATGTGAACACATTCATAGGCAATACAAAATATGTGATAAGCAATAAAAAAACATGCGTAAACGCATTTGTCGAGTGGTAGACAATAAAGCAACGTAATTCATCCTAATATACAGATAAGCGATGTGTTTAATGAGGGAGTCAGGTAGGATACACATGTTTACATTAGCTAGTGCATTATACAAATATTAATGAACATTTTCCCTCCTCTAAAGTTTTCTATGCAATTCTAGTCTAGCACAAGGAAACATCAACATGCATGAGCAATCTTTTTTTTTTTTTTTTTCTTGGGGTGCTATACAAAATGACAGAACTCTACACTAATATTTGCATGATGATTACAACACAAAAAAAGTGGTCATAGGCAAGCATATGGCCCTAAACAAGCTTGGGTCGCAACACTATTCTTTGGAGGCTTTCTTGATGGTCGATTTTAGAGATTTTGGCAGGTGTAAAAATGTAAGAATTTTGTGGTGGGGTTCTAGTTTGTGCTGTTATTTGGGCTATTTGGCTAGACAGTTGGATAGAAATGCTTAAATTTTTTTGAGATTGTCTCTCTTTTATGGAGTTGATTTAGGACAGGACTGTGTTTCTAGTATCCATGTGGGTGTTCATTATGTATTGTTTTTGCAGTTGGTTTTTCTGACATTTAATTTGATTTGTTGATTCTTTGGACTTAGTTTGGGGTTTCTCTTTTGTATTCTTCATTTTATTTTTCTTTTTTCTTTTGAGAAATCCTCATCCTCTTCGTACATTCTTTTCTCTTAATACTGTTCTTTTTCTATAAAAAATTATCTATTTTTATGTCTATTTTGATTTGTTAATTTGGACGAAGTGATGCTGAATTTTCATGGTTTATGGTTTGTAGGTGGAAGAAGAAATGATGATGCGCAAGTTTTATGAACTTATGTCAACTCAGGGTCAGACTATTAAGGTAAGCTAATCCTTGAGAGTATGCCGGATATCCAAACTATTATGATCTTGAGTATTCAATTAACTATTCTTTATGGGACTGCTGGTAAATTGTGATTTTGTGCATTAATCTAATCAAGCTAATGTAATTAGGGGTGCACAAAAATTACCGAAACCGAACCAAAATCAAAAGCGGTTTGGTTTTTCGGTTCTTGGTTTCGTTTCAAAAGATAACCGAACTGAAAAAACCGAAAAATCGATTTAAATAAAAAATAAATATATATATTAATATAATTACTTAATGTGTATATCATATATCCGGTTGGGGAGTGGGGGACTAGGTATGGGTGTACAAAATTTTAAAATGATTATTTTTAATATTGTATATATGTGTACTGTAAAATATATTATTTCTTTAATTATATATTTGAATTTTCTTAAAACTTTATTTAATGAATTAATTTTTTTTTACTTTAAATTTGGTTTGTTGACCTTACTCAAGTATAAGGAAGGAGTGGGAAAGGGATTTATGCAAGATGCATGACTCAAAATTCTCATTTTGGTGATGTGGGACAAGTGTAGTGGAGTGGAAGTTGGGTTGGGGACTTGGCTTGGGGGAACCTTTGTCCCACATTAGTTCAAGGAAGAATAGAAGCTCCCTTCCTGCCTATATAAAAGCCCATCTAGCCTTCCTACCATTGTGTCACGAGCTAAGCTTGTTCAGGGCATTATGCTTGCCTGTGACCGCTTCTCTCGTGTGCTTGGGATGGGTTTCCATCATGTAAATACTAGTGTAGGGTTATTTTCTACTAGTAGTGTCTTTGTATGCCAAATAAGACAGTATGACTCCTTGGTCACTTTGATGTTTCCTAGTGGCAGGATTATAATTACATAAAAACCTCTTTATGGGAGGGTGAGTGTTCATCAGTCATTGTAAAACTCACTAGCTATTGTCAACGTGTTTAGCCTACTTGCCTCCCTCGCTAAACACACAATGTCAACGGAGGTGTTGTTAATGAATTACGTTTGCTTCAATGTTTACTGCTTGCTTGCCACGACTTTCATGAATTGATTACTGTTTCCGCTACTATTTGAATGAATGTTAATGAAAGTGCTTCGTGGATGAATGTTGGTAAACGATAGGCTAACTAGTTAAGCAAGAGTGCTTTAGCTAGCACCGCACGACCCTTCACAAGGGTGTGAAAATAGTCAGACCGTGACACATTGCATTGAGTAAAGCCCTTCATTCTAGTTGTGTGGGTGGGCTACCCTTGGGCCTTGTCTACGTTCAGAAGGGCTTGATTTATGTTTGGGCTCTTTTGGGCTTGGAAATCTTTTTTATTTTTATTTAAAATATAAATTTTATATTAAAAACCGAGTGAAACCAAACCGAACCGTAAAAAATTGGTTTACAGTTACACTAAACCTTTGGTGTACGGTTTGGTTTCAGTTTTAGATTTTGAGAGCCGATTTTTTTGGGTTTGGTTATCAGTTTTGGTCAAAACCAAACTGATAAGAACCGAGTACACTCAAAATGTAATATTGGAACCCTAATATCCAGTACAAACATATTTTCTATTTATTTAATGGTTGTGCCATCTTTTAGCCTTCAAATTTGTAATGATAGGTAGTCTTGGTTTAATTTTAGTATCAAATTACTAATTTTAGAATCATTGATAGCTACTATCGGGAAGGACGTCAAAATCCCTGTAATATCAATGTTGTAATGTGTGTCCTTTGTAATGAAAAATGTCTATCACTGGTGTTGGGATGGTTTAGAGTTATCATATAATTTTTACAAAAGAATTTACATTCTAGGTCACTCTGCATGATGCTGTAGATTTGTTTTACATTCTTGTTTGGTTGGTTTAAATCACATGAGAAGTGTTGTGTAAAACATAATAATGATTGTGGTTAGTCTTATTAACAGTGCATAAAAGGAGAGTATGTAGCTTTGCCATCTTTTGCAGCAGATGGCGATGAAAAGTGCTGGACTGAAAAAAGTGTATAATTTATAAGTGCTGATAATAAGTGCTAAACTTGAGAAGTGCTGAAAGTCATTAAGTATTGTTTGATTGTGTCTAAAAATAAGTGTTCATTATTAGCTTATGTTAATAATAATATTATTAATTTAATTAAAAAATTTTAATTAGTACTTCTAATTAGTATAATTCATCATTATTATTTCATAATCAGCAATAACATATTGTAATACATAATGAAGCAACATATAATCATTAGCTTTCGTTAATCATAAATTGCCACTCTGCGTGAACAATACCACTTTTAAGCATGTTTCTTTGCTTCTCAAAGTCCACTAAAAAAATTTGTTCTTTTTCGGCACTATTATTGATAAGCACTTTTTCGGAAACATGCCAAACTGCAACTTTTTGCACAAGAACTTATTTTAAATTTTTAAGTGCTATAAGCACTTTTTTTAGTCTTGCCAAACATTATCTTGGTGTGCAATTATTATTTCAGAATTTTGGCCTTTTTTTTTGGCCTGTAACTAGTTAAATTGAACACTGATTTTCTTGTTATGTTTTAGCTACTTAGGTCCTTAGTCTTTCATTCAAAAAATTTTAAGAGGGAAATATGAGATTGTAAACATAAAATATATCCTATGACCAGCCTACCATAGTGAAGTTTCAAAATTTGCATTTATCTTTCTATTATAGTTTAAGGAATGTGGTATGCTTTGTGTGACAGTCCTGCATTTTTGTAATTGTGACACATGTCAAATTGCTTTTTGGACAACCTTGGATGGTGAAACTGCTCATTTAGGAAGCGTTATGGGATGAACTTTGGTTAACATAGATTCAATTATGGAAGTGTCATAGGACATTTTTGAATGTCATTGTGATGTTGTGGTGGACTGGATAGTTGAAATGCTGGCATCTAGAGCTATGATGTATGATCATTAGACCCATGATTGGTCACTTGTATGCGAATGAGAATGCTTCAAAGAGATTACTTTTGGGGGAACACCATGTGATTGGCCTATCTCCCATGTTATCCTCTTGGATACTAAGCACCCTTAGGAGTGCTCGTGGGCGAACTCAAACATCCTCAAGGGTTGTCTTGGGCTTTCATGTGGGATTGGGAACATCATGGACCACTCATTGGAGAATGAAGTCATGTGATACTCTCAACTAAGAAGTTGAGACGACCCTTGGGTATACTCTCAAATGGAGTTGTCTCATACTTGTTTGGACTATTAAGGATATTGAAGCTTTATATATTAGACTTGGGTATTGTATGCACTCACTTAGCTTCGGTTAGTGGTAGGTAAGTGGCAAGTGCTTTTACATGAGGATTGTGTTGTGGGGATCGGAGTTACACTCGGTGCTGGTGAAATGTGAGTTTAACACCCTTACTATTCAAATCATGGTTCCTCCATGTCAATCTCAACAATGGTATTAAATAACGGCCGTTACGTAACGGAAAAATAGCTGGCCGATACCGTTATAGGCTGCCATTAGCGGCGAGCAGGAAATTCACGTGGGTAACGCCCGTTACGGAAATGTAACGGCCCATAACGGCCGTTACACTTACGTTACAGCACGTAACATCTGTTACGACATGTTACGGCCGGCAGCCCCCTTCCAGCGTACCTTATCTCCTCAAATCTGCTCCATTTGTGTGTCTCTCCTTCATCTGATCGCGTCATTTGAAGCCTCTGAAGAACCGAAGAGCCGAGCCTTTGAACCCTTAGATCTGTTGTCTGAGCTCCCTCTTCACTCGAATCACTCTTCGAGTCTTCGTCTGCTTCCTTCGTACAACTTCGATCTACTGATTTGAAGCTTTGAAATTCCTAAAATCCCCAAAATCAGCTTCGTCTCCCTCAATCCTTCTCCTTCGTCATTCATCTGATCATCTCCCTCGGGCCTTTGTCTCCTTTAGTCCTTCGTCTGATCGTCTCTCTTGCAGGCAGCAGGCTGGCAGGTTACAGCTTCTGTGGGAGTCGGGTGTGCCGTGTGGGTAAGAGTAAGACACTAAGACGGTAAGTTGCTTCTAGCCTTCTTCCTTAATCATTTTGTTTTATAAGTTCAATATATACTTTATATAAATTGTAAAATTTAGTTTGTTTTAAATTTCAATTTGTTTAATTAGCATTAAAATTCTAAATTTCAATTTATTTAATTAGCATATAAGTTGTAAATTTCAGTTATAAATTTAGCTTGTTTTATAATTTCAATTTATACTTTATATAAATTATAAATTTCAGTTTATTTAATTAGTATATAAACTGTAAATTTTAGTTTGTTTTATAATTTCACTATTTCAGTTTATAAATATAGTTTATTTATTATTTATTAGAATATAAATTAACAATTGTAAATTAGTAATGATTATTTAAGTAGAATTTATTAATTAAAATAAAAAATTAGTATAAAGTTTTTAAAATATAAAATTTATAGACTTAAACTCTTAGAGAGTTAGAACCTTGACAATTAATAATTTAATATTAGATCTACAATTTATACTAAATTCTAATTTGTACATAACTAGTCAAGTCTCAACTCTTAAGTGACTCAAGTTCTAGTATATTACCATTTAAATAATTAAATTGTAAGATTTACAATTCCATATTCATTTTGTTAAATTGTAAATTTTAATATAAATTATTGTATTATATATGTATAAATCAACTAAAATTTTTAATATTTAGTAACTTGAAGTTTAAATTTAATCCATCATTTATGTAATATTGTTATGTAATTAACTAATTAATTTATTATGTACCATTTTTATTCCATCATCTCATGGTGAGTCCTCTTCTACAAACTACCCAAAGCCTGCCCCAGCCCCAACTTATGGACATTATTCAGGATATGTTCAAGGAGGAGATTATGCACCTTCTATATCATTTGAATTTTCACCACCAATACATTTTGAGGAGCAATGAAATGACGCAAACTTGAGTTTATTCAGCTATATATTTCCACAAGGATGGGGAGATAATTTTTAATCCCAATCTCGAGATACAGATGCAAATTATGAAGGTCCCACGTCATTCTTTTTGGTGGTGGCATGTGTTATGTTATAAATTTGTAATATTGTATTAATATATTTTCAACTATTTATTGATATTTGATACCAATCACTTTTCAAATTCATGTATGTGTATTGTGTATATTGAATTTTGAGTCTATTGACTCATTTTTAGTAACTTTATGTGTTTAATTAATTGATTTTTTATTTTAATTGCATTTTTACATATTTTTACTCATTAAACTAATATAAACTATAAATTTATTTTTATTTTTTTGTAAATAGCGCACTAAAATTAATATAAAAATCATAATGCCTATTAAAAAACATTTGTAGGTTGAATGAAGGCCTTCAAAATTCATTAAAAATCATGTATTAATGAATTTCATGCTTATTTTTCGATTTTGGCATGGTTGTGCGTGCATGAAAATTCATGACTGTTACGCCCGCTTCCTGTTACGTAACACCCGCGCCTCCTGCGTCCCGCGACACCCACGACCGTTACGCGATGTTACCCGTAACCGCGATTTCGAACCATGATCTCAACTAATACATTGTCGTGCCATGGGACTTGACCATTGAAGTGGACATTGGAATGCTTCCATAGATGAGGATGAGTATGACTGGATAGGACTTTGTATAATCTTGTTGCCACATGGGCACGACTCCATCACATTTTTTAGGCAGAATAAGGCAGGCATGATTCCTTGTGGTCTGGGGAAATTATCATCGCGTGATAGTTGGTATCAAAGCAGGTTTCTCTATTGAGGGTTGAAATGAGATTGATATTGCGGGCTTCAACCCACTTGTGAGAGTTCAATATGTGACTTTGAGTGGGGCGACAATCAATCTACTTTTGAATGGGTGTTGGTCTCTCTCCCCTATTGTCATTTGACTTCTAGGTTGATTAGGCAAAAGTGGGCCTTGAGCACACTTTTGTGAAAATTAGGATGCTTGATTGTATCCTATACGCTGAGGTGAGGATGAGGGTTGACTTCTGGTAAATCAAATAACGAAAATACCCATAACCGATTAAGGCCACACTATAGGATTCCTCTTATTCAGTTGGCACTTGAACTCGAATGACTATTTGCGAAGACTCTGTGGTGTCCTTGTTTTATAGGATAGAAGTGATATTATTGGATCTAATGGAAGATGATGGTTGTAGGAGATGCTAAGGGGCATTTCACTGAATTTGGGAAGTTCAAAGCCTCAGAGTGAGATGAAATTCTTGGATCTATGGGAAAGAAAGAGTTGTGAAAGCATTGGACTGATAATCCCCAAGCCACGTAAGTGTGGCTCTATGGTGGTCAAAGCGGTGATGAAAACCCAGTGGGCTATGGACTCAATTGGAATTGTGTATGTTGCTTAGAGGACATTGTTGGAACCCTAAGAGGTCTTTATGATTTGAATTTCGATGGGAATGTAGTTGATGATCGCATTTATGGAATTGATGGTTGAGCGCTTTTGGTCGTTGGCCATTTAGGCTTATCTCTACAAATGCTAGAGGGCATTTGGGATGTGTTTTTCTAGAG